>NC_058085.1:244242294-244842294 GCF_014858855.1 Bufo gargarizans
AACAGATAAGAAGCTTTTGTTTCTGGGCCTGCTAATAGACCCTGGACAGTATTCCATTTTGCACACAAGCTCCATTTTTTCCTCAAACAAATCTTTCCATTAACTGACAACCTTTGTTGGACACACAGAAAAACGCACACCTTACCTGTTGATTGGCACCCATACCTGTTGATGTGCATGGATCCACAACCTGACTGAGAATGAAGAAACATGGCTGCTGCCAGGAAGGAAAACAGCAAGGGTCCATTGTGATGTCATCATCCATGGATGCTGAAGGGTTCCGTTGTGACACGCTCAGTGTTCCATCTATTGAAATTTTCATGGAGGCTGCCATATTGATTTTCTGGAGGCAGCCATTTTGTTTTGCAGTTAAACAGAGCTTGCAGTACAATGGATAAGAAATGCTGTGAAGGGTTAGGATTGCAGCCACAGTAGTCAGCATGGACGAATTCTAGTCTCTGAAAACAATTGCTTATAGCTACAATGAAATTCTGGGTTGGAACCTGCTTTTGGATTCCTGGAGCAGGTAGAGCAATTGCAGAGGTGCTAAGTACATTCCATAATAGCACAGAACTTTGATTGGATAACAGGCACATTCTCATTCTGCCAGCTACAAAAATCCATAAAAGGTATGGTATCTCCTGATAGGTGGTGAGTTGCAGATGATAAACTGATCTGCACCTACATTGCAGTGGCCAAAAAGTAAAAACAAGAAAAGGCATAGCTCCGTCGGTGGCCGCTTCTTAACCCAAAGTTGCGACAGAGGGTATAGATCGGTACTCTTGGAGTTTATATGACCATACCGTCAGAAACAGATAAGAAGGCTTTTGTGTTCTGGGCCTGCTAATAGACCCTGGACAGTATTCCATTTTGCACACAAGCTCCATTTTTTCCTTAAACAAATCTTTCCATTAACTGACACCTTTGTTTGACACACACAAAAACGCACCCTTACCTGTTGATTGGCACCCATACCTGTTGATGTGCATGGATCCACACCTGACTGAAGAATGAAGAAACATGGCTGCTGCCAGGAAGGAAAACAGCAAGGGTCCATTGTGATGTCATCATCCATGGATGCTGAAGGGTTCCGTTGTGACACGCTCAGTGTTCCATCTATTGAAATTTTCATGGAGGCTGCCATATTGATTTTCTGGAGGCAGCCATTTTGTTTTGCAGTTAAACAGAGCTTGCAGTACAATGGATAAGAAATGCTGTGAAGGGTTAGGATTGCAGCCACAGTAGTCAGCATGGACGAATTCTAGTCTCTGAAAACAATTGCTTATAGCTACAATGAAATTCTGGGTTGGAACCTGCTTTTGGATTCCTGGAGCAGGTAGAGCAATTGCAGAGGTGCTAAGTACATTCCATAATAGCACAGAACTTTGATTGGATAACAGGCACATTCTCATTCTGCCAGCTACAAAAATCCATAAAAGGTATGGTATCTCATGATAGGTGGTGAGTTGCAGATGATAAACTGATCTGCACCTACATTGCAGTGGCCAAAAAGTAAAAACAAGAAAAGGCATAGCTCCGTCGGTGGCCGCTTCTTAACCCAAAGTTGCGACAGAGGGTATAGATCGGTACTCTTGGAGTTTATATGACCATACCGTCAGAAACAGATAAGAAGGCTTTTGTGTTCTGGGCCTGCTAATAGACCCTGGACAGTATTCCATTTTGCACACAAGCTCCATTTTTCCTTAAACAAATCTTTCCATTAACTGACACCTTTGTTTGACACACACAAAAACGCACCCTTACCTGTTGATTGGCACCCATACCTGTTGATGTGCATGGATCCACACCTGACTGAAGAATGAAGAAACATGGCTGCTGCCAGGAAGGAAAACAGCAAGGGTCCATTGTGATGTCATCATCCATGGATGCTGAAGGGTTCCGTTGTGACACGCTCAGTGTTCCATCTATTGAAATTTTCATGGAGGCTGCCATATTGATTTTCTGGAGGCAGCCATTTTGTTTTGCAGTTAAACAGAGCTTGCAGTACAATGGATAAGAAATGCTGTGAAGGGTTAGGATTGCAGCCACAGTAGTCAGCATGGACGAATTCTAGTCTCTGAAAACAATTGCTTATAGCTACAATGAAATTCTGGGTTGGAACCTGCTTTTGGATTCCTGGAGCAGGTAGAGCAATTGCAGAGGTGCTAAGTACATTCCATAATAGCACAGAACTTTGATTGGATAACAGGCACATTCTCATTCTGCCAGCTACAAAAATCCATAAAAGGTATGGTATCTCATGATAGGTGGTGAGTTGCAGATGATAAACTGATCTGCACCTACATTGCAGTGGCCAAAAAGTAAAAACAAGAAAAGGCATAGCTCCGTCGGTGGCCGCTTCTTAACCCAAAGTTGCGACAGAGGGTATAGATCGGTACTCTTGGAGTTTATATGACCATACCGTCAGAAACAGATAAGAAGGCTTTTGTGTTCTGGGCCTGCTAATAGACCCTGGACAGTATTCCATTTTGCACACAAGCTCCATTTTTTCCTTAAACAAATCTTTCCATTAACTGACACCTTTGTTTGACACACACAAAAACGCACCCTTACCTGTTGATTGGCACCCATACCTGTTGATGTGCATGGATCCACACCTGACTGAAGAATGAAGAAACATGGCTGCTGCCAGGAAGGAAAACAGCAAGGGTCCATTGTGATGTCATCATCCATGGATGCTGAAGGGTTCCGTTGTGACACGCTCAGTGTTCCATCTATTGAAATTTTCATGGAGGCTGCCATATTGATTTTCTGGAGGCAGCCATTTTGTTTTGCAGTTAAACAGAGCTTGCAGTACAATGGATAAGAAATGCTGTGAAGGGTTAGGATTGCAGCCACAGTAGTCAGCATGGACGAATTCTAGTCTCTGAAAACAATTGCTTATAGCTACAATGAAATTCTGGGTTGGAACCTGCTTTTGGATTCCTGGAGCAGGTAGAGCAATTGCAGAGGTGCTAAGTACATTCCATAATAGCACAGAACTTTGATTGGATAACAGGCACATTCTCATTCTGCCAGCTACAAAAATCCATAAAAGGTATGGTATCTCATGATAGGTGGTGAGTTGCAGATGATAAACTGATCTGCACCTACATTGCAGTGGCCAAAAAGTAAAAACAAGAAAAGGCATAGCTCCGTCGGTGGCCGCTTCTTAACCCAAAGTTGCGACAGAGGGTATAGATCGGTACTCTTGGAGTTTATATGACCATACCGTCAGAAACAGATAAGAAGGCTTTTGTGTTCTGGGCCTGCTAATAGACCCTGGACAGTATTCCATTTTGCACACAAGCTCCATTTTTTCCTTAAACAAATCTTTCCATTAACTGACACCTTTGTTTGACACACACAAAAACGCACCCTTACCTGTTGATTGGCACCCATACCTGTTGATGTGCATGGATCCACACCTGACTGAAGAATGAAGAAACATGGCTGCTGCCAGGAAGGAAAACAGCAAGGGTCCATTGTGATGTCATCATCCATGGATGCTGAAGGGTTCCGTTGTGACACGCTCAGTGTTCCATCTATTGAAATTTTCATGGAGGCTGCCATATTGATTTTCTGGAGGCAGCCATTTTGTTTTGCAGTTAAACAGAGCTTGCAGTACAATGGATAAGAAATGCTGTGAAGGGTTAGGATTGCAGCCACAGTAGTCAGCATGGACGAATTCTAGTCTCTGAAAACAATTGCTTATAGCTACAATGAAATTCTGGGTTGGAACCTGCTTTTGGATTCCTGGAGCAGGTAGAGCAATTGCAGAGGTGCTAAGTACATTCCATAATAGCACAGAACTTTGATTGGATAACAGGCACATTCTCATTCTGCCAGCTACAAAAATCCATAAAAGGTATGGTATCTCCTGATAGGTGGTGAGTTGCAGATGATAAACTGATCTGCACCTACATTGCAGTGGCCAAAAAGTAAAAACAAGAAAAGGCATAGCTCCGTCGGTGGCCGCTTCTTAACCCAAAGTTGCGACAGAGGGTATAGATCGGTACTCTTGGAGTTTATATGACCATACCGTCAGAAACAGATAAGAAGGCTTTTGTGTTCTGGGCCTGCTAATAGACCCTGGACAGTATTCCATTTTGCACACAAGCTCCATTTTTTCCTTAAACAAATCTTTCCATTAACTGACACCTTTGTTTGACACACACAAAAACGCACCCTTACCTGTTGATTGGCACCCATACCTGTTGATGTGCATGGATCCACACCTGACTGAAGAATGAAGAAACATGGCTGCTGCCAGGAAGGAAAACAGCAAGGGTCCATTGTGATGTCATCATCCATGGATGCTGAAGGGTTCCGTTGTGACACGCTCAGTGTTCCATCTATTGAAATTTTCATGGAGGCTGCCATATTGATTTTCTGGAGGCAGCCATTTTGTTTTGCAGTTAAACAGAGCTTGCAGTACAATGGATAAGAAATGCTGTGAAGGGTTAGGATTGCAGCCACAGTAGTCAGCATGGACGAATTCTAGTCTCTGAAAACAATTGCTTATAGCTACAATGAAATTCTGGGTTGGAACCTGCTTTTGGATTCCTGGAGCAGGTAGAGCAATTGCAGAGGTGCTAAGTACATTCCATAATAGCACAGAACTTTGATTGGATAACAGGCACATTCTCATTCTGCCAGCTACAAAAATCCATAAAAGGTATGGTATCTCCTGATAGGTGGTGAGTTGCAGATGATAAACTGATCTGCACCTACATTGCAGTGGCCAAAAAGTAAAAACAAGAAAAGGCATAGCTCCGTCGGTGGCCGCTTCTTAACCCAAAGTTGCGACAGAGGGTATAGATCGGTACTCTTGGAGTTTATATGACCATACCGTCAGAAACAGATAAGAAGGCTTTTGTGTTCTGGGCCTGCTAATAGACCCTGGACAGTATTCCATTTTGCACACAAGCTCCATTTTTTCCTTAAACAAATCTTTCCATTAACTGACACCTTTGTTTGACACACACAAAAACGCACCCTTACCTGTTGATTGGCACCCATACCTGTTGATGTGCATGGATCCACACCTGACTGAAGAATGAAGAAACATGGCTGCTGCCAGGAAGGAAAACAGCAAGGGTCCATTGTGATGTCATCATCCATGGATGCTGAAGGGTTCCGTTGTGACACGCTCAGTGTTCCATCTATTGAAATTTTCATGGAGGCTGCCATATTGATTTTCTGGAGGCAGCCATTTTGTTTTGCAGTTAAACAGAGCTTGCAGTACAATGGATAAGAAATGCTGTGAAGGGTTAGGATTGCAGCCACAGTAGTCAGCATGGACGAATTCTAGTCTCTGAAAACAATTGCTTATAGCTACAATGAAATTCTGGGTTGGAACCTGCTTTTGGATTCCTGGAGCAGGTAGAGCAATTGCAGAGGTGCTAAGTACATTCCATAATAGCACAGAACTTTGATTGGATAACAGGCACATTCTCATTCTGCCAGCTACAAAAATCCATAAAAGGTATGGTATCTCATGATAGGTGGTGAGTTGCAGATGATAAACTGATCTGCACCTACATTGCAGTGGCCAAAAAGTAAAAACAAGAAAAGGCATAGCTCCGTCGGTGGCCGCTTCTTAACCCAAAGTTGCGACAGAGGGTATAGATCGGTACTCTTGGAGTTTATATGACCATACCGTCAGAAACAGATAAGAAGGCTTTTGTGTTCTGGGCCTGCTAATAGACCCTGGACAGTATTCCATTTTGCACACAAGCTCCATTTTTTCCTCAAACAAATCTTTCCATTAACTGACACCTTTGTTTGACACACACAAAAACGCACCCTTACCTGTTGATTGGCACCCATACCTGTTGATGTGCATGGATCCACACCTGACTGAAGAATGAAGAAACATGGCTGCTGCCAGGAAGGAAAACAGCAAGGGTCCATTGTGATGTCATCATCCATGGATGCTGAAGGGTTCCGTTGTGACACGCTCAGTGTTCCATCTATTGAAATTTTCATGGAGGCTGCCATATTGATTTTCTGGAGGCAGCCATTTTGTTTTGCAGTTAAACAGAGCTTGCAGTACAATGGATAAGAAATGCTGTGAAGGGTTAGGATTGCAGCCACAGTAGTCAGCATGGACGAATTCTAGTCTCTGAAAACAATTGCTTATAGCTACAATGAAATTCTGGGTTGGAACCTGCTTTTGGATTCCTGGAGCAGGTAGAGCAATTGCAGAGGTGCTAAGTACATTCCATAATAGCACAGAACTTTGATTGGATAACAGGCACATTCTCATTCTGCCAGCTACAAAAATCCATAAAAGGTATGGTATCTCCTGATAGGTGGTGAGTTGCAGATGATAAACTGATCTGCACCTACATTGCAGTGGCCAAAAAGTAAAAACAAGAAAAGGCATAGCTCCGTCGGTGGCCGCTTCTTAACCCAAAGTTGCGACAGAGGGTATAGATCGGTACTCTTGGAGTTTATATGACCATACCGTCAGAAACAGATAAGAAGGCTTTTGTGTTCTGGGCCTGCTAATAGACCCTGGACAGTATTCCATTTTGCACACAAGCTCCATTTAACTGACACCTTTGTTTGACACACACAAAAACGCACCCTTACCTGTTGATTGGCACCCATACCTGTTGATGTGCATGGATCCACACCTGACTGAAGAATGAAGAAACATGGCTGCTGCCAGGAAGGAAAACAGCAAGGGTCCATTGTGATGTCATCATCCATGGATGCTGAAGGGTTCCGTTGTGACACGCTCAGTGTTCCATCTATTGAAATTTTCATGGAGGCTGCCATATTGATTTTCTGGAGGCAGCCATTTTGTTTTGCAGTTAAACAGAGCTTGCAGTACAATGGATAAGAAATGCTGTGAAGGGTTAGGATTGCAGCCACAGTAGTCAGCATGGACGAATTCTAGTCTCTGAAAACAATTGCTTATAGCTACAATGAAATTCTGGGTTGGAACCTGCTTTTGGATTCCTGGAGCAGGTAGAGCAATTGCAGAGGTGCTAAGTACATTCCATAATAGCACAGAACTTTGATTGGATAACAGGCACATTCTCATTCTGCCAGCTACAAAAATCCATAAAAGGTATGGTATCTCCTGATAGGTGGTGAGTTGCAGATGATAAACTGATCTGCACCTACATTGCAGTGGCCAAAAAGTAAAAACAAGAAAAGGCATAGCTCCGTCGGTGGCCGCTTCTTAACCCAAAGTTGCGACAGAGGGTATAGATCGGTACTCTTGGAGTTTATATGACCATACCGTCAGAAACAGATAAGAAGGCTTTTGTGTTCTGGGCCTGCTAATAGACCCTGGACAGTATTCCATTTTGCACACAAGCTCCATTTTTTCCTTAAACAAATCTTTCCATTAACTGACACCTTTGTTTGACACACACAAAAACGCACCCTTACCTGTTGATTGGCACCCATACCTGTTGATGTGCATGGATCCACACCTGACTGAAGAATGAAGAAACATGGCTGCTGCCAGGAAGGAAAACAGCAAGGGTCCATTGTGATGTCATCATCCATGGATGCTGAAGGGTTCCGTTGTGACACGCTCAGTGTTCCATCTATTGAAATTTTCATGGAGGCTGCCATATTGATTTTCTGGAGGCAGCCATTTTGTTTTGCAGTTAAACAGAGCTTGCAGTACAATGGATAAGAAATGCTGTGAAGGGTTAGGATTGCAGCCACAGTAGTCAGCATGGACGAATTCTAGTCTCTGAAAACAATTGCTTATAGCTACAATGAAATTCTGGGTTGGAACCTGCTTTTGGATTCCTGGAGCAGGTAGAGCAATTGCAGAGGTGCTAAGTACATTCCATAATAACACAGAACTTTGATTGGATAACAGGCACATTCTCATTCTGCCAGCTACAAAAATCCATAAAAGGTATGGTATCTCATGATAGGTGGTGAGTTGCAGATGATAAACTGATCTGCACCTACATTGCAGTGGCCAAAAAGTAAAAACAAGAAAAGGCATAGCTCCGTCGGTGGCCGCTTCTTTACCCCAAGTTGCAACAGAGGGTATAGATCGGTACTCTTGGAGTTTATATGACCATACCGTCAGAAACAGATAAGAAGGCTTTTGTGTTCTGGGCCTGCTAATAGACGCTGGACAGTATTCCATTTTGCACAGAAGCTCCATTTTATCCTCAAACAAATCTTTCCATTAACTGACACCTTTGTTTGACACACACAAAAATGCATCCTGACATGTTGATTGGCACCCATACCTGTTGATGTACATGGATCCACACCTGACTGAAGAATGAAGAAACATGGCTGCTGCCAGGAAGGAAAACAGCAAGGGTCCATTGTGATGTCATCATCCATGGATGCTGAAGGGTTCCGTTGTGACACGCTCAGTGTTCCATCTATTGAAATTTTTATGGAGGCTGCCATATTGATTTTCTGGAGGCAGCCATTTTGTTTTGCAGTTAAACAGAGCTTGCAGTACAATGGATAAGAAATGCTGTGAAGGGTTAGGATTGCAGCCACAGTAGTCAGCATGGACGAATTCTAGTCTCTGAAAACAATTGCTTATAGTTACAATGAAATTCTGGGTTGGAACCTGCTTTTGGATTCCTGGAGCAGGTAGAGCAATTGCAGAGGTGCTAAGTACATTCCATAATAGCACAGAACTTTGATTGGATAACAGGCACATTCTCATTCTGCCAGCTACAAAAATCCATAAAAGGTATGGTATCTCCTGATAGGTGGTGAGTTGCAGATGATAAACTGATCTGCACCTACATTGCAGTGGCCAAAAAGTAAAAACAAGAAAAGGCATAGCTCCGTCGGTGGCCGCTTCTTAACCCAAAGTTGCGACAGAGGGTATAGATCGGTACTCTTGGAGTTTATATGACCATACCGTCAGAAACAGATAAGAAGGCTTTTGTGTTCTGGGCCTGCTAATAGACCCTGGACAGTATTCCATTTTGCACACAAGCTCCATTTTTTCCTTAAACAAATCTTTCCATTAACTGACACCTTTGTTTGACACACACAAAAACGCACCCTTACCTGTTGATTGGCACCCATACCTGTTGATGTGCATGGATCCACACCTGACTGAAGAATGAAGAAACATGGCTGCTGCCAGGAAGGAAAACAGCAAGGGTCCATTGTGATGTCATCATCCATGGATGCTGAAGGGTTCCGTTGTGACACGCTCAGTGTTCCATCTATTGAAATTTTCATGGAGGCTGCCATATTGATTTTCTGGAGGCAGCCATTTTGTTTTGCAGTTAAACAGAGCTTGCAGTACAATGGATAAGAAATGCTGTGAAGGGTTAGGATTGCAGCCACAGTAGTCAGCATGGACGAATTCTAGTCTCTGAAAACAATTGCTTATAGTTACAATGAAATTCTGGGTTGGAACCTGCTTTTGGATTCCTGGAGCAGGTAGAGCAATTGCAGAGGTGCTAAGTACATTCCATAATAGCACAGAACTTTGATTGGATAACAGGCACATTCTCATTCTGCCAGCTACAAAAATCCATAAAAGGTATGGTATCTCCTGATAGGTGGTGAGTTGCAGATGATAAACTGATCTGCACCTACATTGCAGTGGCCAAAAAGTAAAAACAAGAAAAGGCATAGCTCCGTCGGTGGCCGCTTCTTAACCCCAAGTTGCAACAGAGGGTATAGATCGGTACTCTTGGAGTTTATATGACCATACCGTCAGAAACAGATAAGAAGGCTTTTGTGTTCTGGGCCTGCTAATAGACGCTGGACAGTATTCCATTTTGCACAGAAGCTCCATTTTATCCTCAAACAAATCTTTCCATCAACTGACACCTTTGTTTGACACACACAAAAATGCATCCTTACCTGTTGATTGGCACCCATACCTGTTGATGTGCATGGATCCACACCTGACTGAAGAATGAAGAAACATGGCAGCTGCCGTTGCAGTTAAACAGAGCTTGCAGTACAATGGATAAGAAATGCTGTGAAGGGTTAGGATTGCAGCCACAGTAGTCAGCATGGACGAATTCTAGTCTCTGAAAACAAATGCTTATAGCTACAATGAAATTCTGGGTTGGAACCTGCTTTTGGATTCCTGGAGCAGGTAGAGCAATTGCAGAGGTGCTAAGTACATTCCATAATAGCACAGAACTTTGATTGGATAACAGGCACATTCTCATTCTGCCAGCTACAAAAATCCATAAAAGGTATGGTATCTCCTGATAGGTGGTGAGTTGCAGATGATAAACTGATCTGCACCTACATTGCAGTGGCCAAAAAGTAAAAACAAGAAAAGGCATAGCTCCGTCGGTGGCCGCTTCTTAACCCAAAGTTGCGACAGAGGGTATAGATCGGTACTCTTGGAGTTTATATGACCATACCGTCAGAAACAGATAAGAAGGCTTTTGTGTTCTGGGCCTGCTAATAGACCCTGGACAGTATTCCATTTTGCACACAAGCTCCATTTTTTCCTTAAACAAATCTTTCCATTAACTGACACCTTTGTTTGACACACACAAAAACGCACCCTTACCTGTTGATTGGCACCCATACCTGTTGATGTGCATGGATCCACACCTGACTGAAGAATGAAGAAACATGGCTGCTGCCAGGAAGGAAAACAGCAAGGGTCCATTGTGATGTCATCATCCATGGATGCTGAAGGGTTCCGTTGTGACACGCTCAGTGTTCCATCTATTGAAATTTTCATGGAGGCTGCCATATTGATTTTCTGGAGGCAGCCATTTTGTTTTGCAGTTAAACAGAGCTTGCAGTACAATGGATAAGAAATGCTGTGAAGGGTTAGGATTGCAGCCACAGTAGTCAGCATGGACGAATTCTAGTCTCTGAAAACAATTGCTTATAGCTACAATGAAATTCTGGGTTGGAACCTGCTTTTGGATTCCTGGAGCAGGTAGAGCAATTGCAGAGGTGCTAAGTACATTCCATAATAGCACAGAACTTTGATTGGATAACAGGCACATTCTCATTCTGCCAGCTACAAAAATCCATAAAAGGTATGGTATCTCCTGATAGGTGGTGAGTTGCAGATGATAAACTGATCTGCACCTACATTGCAGTGGCCAAAAAGTAAAAACAAGAAAAGGCATAGCTCCGTCGGTGGCCGCTTCTTAACCCAAAGTTGCGACAGAGGGTATAGATCGGTACTCTTGGAGTTTATATGACCATACCGTCAGAAACAGATAAGAAGGCTTTTGTGTTCTGGGCCTGCTAATAGACCCTGGACAGTATTCCATTTTGCACACAAGCTCCATTTTTTCCTTAAACAAATCTTTCCATTAACTGACACCTTTGTTTGACACACACAAAAACGCACCCTTACCTGTTGATTGGCACCCATACCTGTTGATGTGCATGGATCCACACCTGACTGAAGAATGAAGAAACATGGCTGCTGCCAGGAAGGAAAACAGCAAGGGTCCATTGTGATGTCATCATCAATGGATGCTGAAGGGTTCCGTTGTGACACGCTCAGTGTTCCATCTATTGAAATTTTCATGGAGGCTGCCATATTGATTTTCTGGAGGCAGCCATTTTGTTTTGCAGTTAAACAGAGCTTGCAGTACAATGGATAAGAAATGCTGTGAAGGGTTAGGATTGCAGCCACAGTAGTCAGCATGGACGAATTCTAGTCTCTGAAAACAATTGCTTATAGCTACAATGAAATTCTGGGTTGGAACCTGCTTTTGGATTCCTGGAGCAGGTAGAGCAATTGCAGAGGTGCTAAGTACATTCCATAATAACACAGAACTTTGATTGGATAACAGGCACATTCTCATTCTGCCAGCTACAAAAATCCATAAAAGGTATGGTATCTCATGATAGGTGGTGAGTTGCAGATGATAAACTGATCTGCACCTACATTGCAGTGGCCAAAAAGTAAAAACAAGAAAAGGCATAGCTCCGTCGGTGGCCGCTTCTTACCCCAAAGTTGCGACAGAGGGTATAGATCGGTACTCTTGGAGTTTATATGACCATACCGTCAGAAACAGATAAGAAGGCTTTTGTGTTCTGGGCCTGCTAATAGACGCTGGACAGTATTCCATTTTGCACACAAGCTCCATTTTTTCCTCAAACAAATCTTTCCATTAACTGACACCTTTGTTTGACACACACAAAAACGCACCCTTACCTGTTGATTGGCACCCATACCTGTTGATGTGCATGGATCCACACCTGACTGAAGAATGAAGAAACATGGCTGCTGCCAGGAAGGAAAACAGCAAGGGTCCATTGTGATGTCATCATCCATGGATGCTGAAGGGTTCCGTTGTGACACGCTCAGTGTTCCATCTATTGAAATTTTCATGGAGGCTGCCATATTGATTTTCTGGAGGCAGCCATTTTGTTTTGCAGTTAAACAGAGCTTGCAGTACAATGGATAAGAAATGCTGTGAAGGGTTAGGATTGCAGCCACAGTAGTCAGCATGGACGAATTCTAGTCTCTGAAAACAATTGCTTATAGCTACAATGAAATTCTGGGTTGGAACCTGCTTTTGGATTCCTGGAGCAGGTAGAGCAATTGCAGAGGTGCTAAGTACATTCCATAATAGCACAGAACTTTGATTGGATAACAGGCACATTCTCATTCTGCCAGCTACAAAAATCCATAAAAGGTATGGTATCTCCTGATAGGTGGTGAGTTGCAGATGATAAACTGATCTGCACCTACATTGCAGTGGCCAAAAAGTAAAAACAAGAAAAGGCATAGCTCCGTCGGTGGCCGCTTCTTAACCCAAAGTTGCGACAGAGGGTATAGATCGGTACTCTTGGAGTTTATATGACCATACCGTCAGAAACAGATAAGAAGGCTTTTGTGTTCTGGGCCTGCTAATAGACCCTGGACAGTATTCCATTTTGCACACAAGCTCCATTTTTTCCTTAAACAAATCTTTCCATTAACTGACACCTTTGTTTGACACACACAAAAACGCACCCTTACCTGTTGATTGGCACCCATACCTGTTGATGTGCATGGATCCACACCTGACTGAAGAATGAAGAAACATGGCTGCTGCCAGGAAGGAAAACAGCAAGGGTCCATTGTGATGTCATCATCCATGGATGCTGAAGGGTTCCGTTGTGACACGCTCAGTGTTCCATCTATTGAAATTTTCATGGAGGCTGCCATATTGATTTTCTGGAGGCAGCCATTTTGTTTTGCAGTTAAACAGAGCTTGCAGTACAATGGATAAGAAATGCTGTGAAGGGTTAGGATTGCAGCCACAGTAGTCAGCATGGACGAATTCTAGTCTCTGAAAACAATTGCTTATAGCTACAATGAAATTCTGGGTTGGAACCTGCTTTTGGATTCCTGGAGCAGGTAGAGCAATTGCAGAGGTGCTAAGTACATTCCATAATAGCACAGAACTTTGATTGGATAACAGGCACATTCTCATTCTGCCAGCTACAAAAATCCATAAAAGGTATGGTATCTCCTGATAGGTGGTGAGTTGCAGATGATAAACTGATCTGCACCTACATTGCAGTGGCCAAAAAGTAAAAACAAGAAAAGGCATAGCTCCGTCGGTGGCCGCTTCTTAACCCAAAGTTGCGACAGAGGGTATAGATCGGTACTCTTGGAGTTTATATGACCATACCGTCAGAAACAGATAAGAAGGCTTTTGTGTTCTGGGCCTGCTAATAGACCCTGGACAGTATTCCATTTTGCACACAAGCTCCATTTTTTCCTTAAACAAATCTTTCCATTAACTGACACCTTTGTTTGACACACACAAAAACGCACCCTTACCTGTTGATTGGCACCCATACCTGTTGATGTGCATGGATCCACACCTGACTGAAAAATGAAGAAACATGGCTGCTGCCAGGAAGGAAAACAGCAAGGGTCCATTGTGATGTCATCATCAATGGATGCTGAAGGGTTCCGTTGTGACACGCTCAGTGTTCCATCTATTGAAATTTTCATGGAGGCTGCCATATTGATTTTCTGGAGGCAGCCATTTTGTTTTGCAGTTAAACAGAGCTTGCAGTACAATGGCTAAGAAATGCTGTGAAGGGTTAGGATTGCAGCCACAGTAGTCAGCATGGACGAATTCTAGTCTCTGAAAACAATTGCTTATAGTTACAATGAAATTCTGGGTTGGAACCTGCTTTTGGATTCCTGGAGCAGGTAGAGCAATTGCAGAGGTGCTAAGTACATTCCATAATAGCACAGAACTTTGATTGGATAACAGGCACATTCTCATTCTGCCAGCTACAAAAATCCATAAAAGGTATGGTATCTCCTGATAGGTGGTGAGTTGCAGATGATAAACTGATCTGCACCTACATTGCAGTGGCCAAAAAGTAAAAACAAGAAAAGGCATAGCTCCGTCGGTGGCCGCTTCTTACCCCAAAGTTGCAACAGAGGGTATAGATCGGTACTCTTGGAGTTTATATGACCATACCGTCAGAAACAGATAAGAAGGCTTTTGTGTTCTGGGCCTGCTAATAGACGCTGGACAGTATTCCATTTTGCACAGAAGCTCCATTTTATCCTCAAACAAATCTTTCCATCAACTGACACCTTTGTTTGACACACACAAAAATGCATCCTTACCTGTTGATTGGCACCCATACCTGTTGATGTGCATGGATCCACACCTGACTGAAGAATGAAGAAACATGGCAGCTGCCGTTGCAGTTAAACAGAGCTTGCAGTACAATGGATAAGAAATGCTGTGAAGGGTTAGGATTGCAGCCACAGTAGTCAGCATGGACGAATTCTAGTCTCTGAAAACAAATGCTTATAGCTACAATGAAATTCTGGGTTGGAACCTGCTTTTCGATTCCTGGAGCAGGTAGAGCAATTGCAGAGGTGCTAAGTACATTCCATAATAGCACAGAACTTTGATTGGATAACAGGCACATTCTCATTCTGCCAGCTACAAAAATCCATAAAAGGTATGGTATCTCCTGATAGGTGGTGAGTTGCAGATGATAAACTGATCTGCACCTACATTGCAGTGGCCAAAAAGTAAAAACAAGAAAAGGCATAGCTCCGTCGGTGGCCGCTTCTTAACCCAAAGTTGCGACTAGAGGGTATAGATCGGTACACTTGGAGTTCATATGACCGTACCGTCAGAAACAGATAAGAAGGCTTTTGTGTTCTGGGCCTGCTAATTAACCCTGGACAGTATTCCATTTTGCACACAAGCTCCATTTTTTCCTTAAACAAATCTTTCCATTAACTGACACCTTTGTTTGACACACACAAAAACGCACCCTTACCTGTTGATTGGCACCCATACCTGTTGATGTGCATGGATCCACACCTGACTGAAGAATGAAGAAACATGGCTGCTGCCAGGAAGGAAAACAGCAAGGGTCCATTGTGATGTCATCATCAATGGATGCTGAAGGGTTCCGTTGTGACACGCTCAGTGTTCCATCTATTGAAATTTTCATGGAGGCTGCCATATTGATTTTCTGGAGGCAGCCATTTTGTTTTGCAGTTAAACAGAGCTTGCAGTACAATGGACTAAGAAATGCTGTGAAGGGTTAGGATTGCAGCCACAGTAGTCAGCATGGACGAATTCTAGTCTCTGAAAACAATTGCTTATAGTTACAATGAAATTCTGGGTTGGAACCTGCTTTTGGATTCCTGGAGCAGGTAGAGCAATTGCAGAGGTGCTAAGTACATTCCATAATAGCACAGAACTCTGATTGGATAACAGGCACATTCTCATTCTGCCAGCTACAAAAATCCATAAAAGGTATGGTATCTCATGATAGGTGGTGAGTTGCAGATGATAAACTGATCTGCACCTACATTGCAATGGCCAAAAAGTAAAAACAAGAAAAGGCATAGCTCCGTCGGTGGCCGCTTCTTAACCCAAAGTTGCGACAGAGGGTATAGATCGGTACTCTTGGAGTTTATATGACCATACCGTCAGAAACAGATAAGAAGGCTTTTGTGTTCTGGGCCTGCTAATAGACCCTGGACAGTATTCCATTTTGCACACAAGCTCCATTTTTTCCTTAAACAAATCTTTCCATTAACTGACACCTTTGTTTGACACACACAAAAACGCACCCTTACCTGTTGATTGGCACCCATACCTGTTGATGTGCATGGATCCACACCTGACTGAAGAATGAAGAAACATGGCTGCTGCCAGGAAGGAAAACAGCAAGGGTCCATTGTGATGTCATCATCCATGGATGCTGAAGGGTTCCGTTGTGACACGCTCAGTGTTCCATCTATTGAAATTTTCATGGAGGCTGCCATATTGATTTTCTGGAGGCAGCCATTTTGTTTTGCAGTTAAACAGAGCTTGCAGTACAATGGATAAGAAATGCTGTGAAGGGTTAGGATTGCAGCCACAGTAGTCAGCATGGACGAATTCTAGTCTCTGAAAACAATTGCTTATAGCTACAATGAAATTCTGGGTTGGAACCTGCTTTTGGATTCCTGGAGCAGGTAGAGCAATTGCAGAGGTGCTAAGTACATTCCATAATAACACAGAACTTTGATTGGATAACAGGCACATTCTCATTCTGCCAGCTACAAAAATCCATAAAAGGTATGGTATCTCATGATAGGTGGTGAGTTGCAGATGATAAACTGATCTGCACCTACATTGCAGTGGCCAAAAATTAAAAACAAGAAAAGGCATAGCTCCGTTGGTGGCCGCTTTTTAACCCAAAGTTGCGACAGAGGGTATAGATCGGTACTCTTGGAGTTTATATGACCATACCGTCAGAAACAGATAAGAAGGCTTTTGTGTTCTGGGCCTGCTAATAGACGCTGGACAGTATTCCATTTTGCACAGAAGCTCCATTTTATCCTCAAACAAATCTTTCCATTAACTGACACCTTTGTTTGACACACACAAAAATGCATCCTGACATGTTGATTGGCACCCATACCTGTTGATGTACATGGATCCACACCTGACTGAAGAATGAAGAAACATGGCTGCTGCCGTTGCAGTTAAACAGAGCTTGCAGTACAATGGATAAGAAATGCTGTGAAGGGTTAGAATTGCAGCCACAGTAGTCAGCATGGACGAATTCTAGACTCTGAAAACAAATGCTTATAGCTACAATAAAATTCTGGGTTGGAACCTGCTTTTGGATTCCTGGAGCAGGTAGAGCAATTGCAGAGGTGCTAAGTACATTCCATAATAGCACAGAACTTTGATTGGATAACAGGCACATTCTCATTCTGCCAGCTACAAAAATCTATAAAAGGTATGGTATCTCCTGATAGGTGGTGAGTTGCAGATGATAAACTGATCTGCACCTACATTGCAGTGGCCAAAAAGTAAAAACAAGAAAAGGCATAGCTCCGTCGGTGGCCGCTTCTTAACCCAAAGTTGCGACAGAGGGTATAGATCGGTACTCTTGGAGTTTATATGACCATACCGTCAGAAACAGATAAGAAGGCTTTTGTGTTCTGGGCCTGCTAATAGACCCTGGACAGTATTCCATTTTGCACACAAGCTCCATTTTTTCCTTAAACAAATCTTTCCATTAACTGACACCTTTGTTTGACACACACAAAAACGCACCCTTACCTGTTGATTGGCACCCATACCTGTTGATGTGCATGGATCCACACCTGACTGAAGAATGAAGAAACATGGCTGCTGCCAGGAAGGAAAACAGCAAGGGTCCATTGTGATGTCATCATCAATGGATGCTGAAGGGTTCCGTTGTGACACGCTCAGTGTTCCATCTATTGAAATTTTCATGGAGGCTGCCATATTGATTTTCTGGAGGCAGCCATTTTGTTTTGCAGTTAAACAGAGCTTGCAGTACAATGGCTAAGAAATGCTGTGAAGGGTTAGGATTGCAGCCACAGTAGTCAGCATGGACGAATTCTAGTCTCTGAAAACAATTGCTTATAGTTACAATGAAATTCTGGGTTGGAACCTGCTTTTGGATTCCTGGAGCAGGTAGAGCAATTGCAGAGGTGCTAAGTACATTCCATAATAGCACAGAACTTTGATTGGATAACAGGCACATTCTCATTCTGCCAGCTACAAAAATCCATAAAAGGTATGGTATCTCCTGATAGGTGGTGAGTTGCAGATGATAAACTGATCTGCACCTACATTGCAGTGGCCAAAAAGTAAAAACAAGAAAAGGCATAGCTCCGTCGGTGGCCGCTTCTTAACCCCAAGTTGCAACAGAGGGTATAGATCGGTACTCTTGGAGTTTATATGACCATACCGTCAGAAACAGATAAGAAGGCTTTTGTGTTCTGGGCCTGCTAATAGACGCTGGACAGTATTCCATTTTGCACAGAAGCTCCATTTTATCCTCAAACAAATCTTTCCATTAACTGACACCTTTGTTTGACACACACAAAAATGCATCCTTACTTGTTGATTGGCACCCATACCTGTTGATGTGCATGGATCCACACCTGACTGAAGAATGAAGAAACATGGCAGCTGCCGTTGCAGTTAAACAGAGCTTGCAGTACAATGGATAAGAAATGCTGTGAAGGGTTAGGATTGCAGCCACAGTAGTCAGCATGGACGAATTCTAGTCTCTGAAAACAAATGCTTATAGCTACAATGAAATTCTGGGTTGGAACCTGCTTTTCGATTCCTGGAGCAGGTAGAGCAATTGCAGAGGTGCTAAGTACATTCCATAATAGCACAGAACTTTGATTGGATAACAGGCACATTCTCATTCTGCCAGCTACAAAAATCCATAAAAGGTATGGTATCTCCTGATAGGTGGTGAGTTGCAGATGATAAACTGATCTGCACCTACATTGCAGTGGCCAAAAAGTAAAAACAAGAAAAGGCATGGCTCCGTCGGTGGCCGCTTCTTAACCCAAAGTTGCGATAGAGGGTATAGATCGGTACTCTTGGAGTTTATATGACCATACCGTCAGAAACAGATAAGAAGGCTTTTGTGTTCTGGGCCTGCTATTAGACCCTGGACAGTATTCCATTTTGCACACAAGCTCCATTTTTTCCTTAAACAAATCTTTCCATTAACTGACACCTTTGTTTGACACACACAAAAACGCACCCTTACCTGTTGATTGGCACCCATACCTGTTGATGTGCATGGATCCACACCTGACTGAAGAATGAAGAAACATGGCTGCTGCCAGGAAGGAAAACAGCAAGGGTCCATTGTGATGTCATCATCAATGGATGCTGAAGGGTTCCGTTGTGACACGCTCAGTGTTCCATCTATTGAAATTTTCATGGAGGCTGCCATATTGATTTTCTGGAGGCAGCCATTTTGTTTTGCAGTTAAACAGAGCTTGCAGTACAATGGCTAAGAAATGCTGTGAAGGGTTAGGATTGCAGCCACAGTAGTCAGCATGGACGAATTCTAGTCTCTGAAAACAATTGCTTATAGTTACAATGAAATTCTGGGTTGGAACCTGCTTTTGGATTCCTGGAGCAGGTAGAGCAATTGCAGAGGTGCTAAGTACATTCCATAATAGCACAGAACTCTGATTGGATAACAGGCATATTCTCATTCTGCCAGCTACAAAAATCCATAAAAGGTATGGTATCTCATGATAGGTGGTGAGTTGCAGATGATAAACTGATCTGCACCTACATTGCAGAGGCCAAAAAGTAAAAACAAGAAAAGGCATAGCTCCGTCGGTGGCCGCTTCTTAACCCAAAGTTGCGACAGAGGGTATAGATCGGTACTCTTGGAGTTTATATGACCATACCGTCAGAAACAGATAAGAAGGCTTTTGTGTTCTGGGCCTGCTAATAGACCCTGGACAGTATTCCATTTTGCACACAAGCTCCATTTTTTCCTTAAACAAATCTTTCCATTAACTGACACCTTTGTTTGACACACACAAAAACGCACCCTTACCTGTTGATTGGCACCCATACCTGTTGATGTGCATGGATCCACACCTGACTGAAGAATGAAGAAACATGGCTGCTGCCAGGAAGGAAAACAGCAAGGGTCCATTGTGATGTCATCATCCATGGATGCTGAAGGGTTCCGTTGTGACACGCTCAGTGTTCCATCTATTGAAATTTTCATGAAGGCTGCCATATTGATTTTCTGGAGGCAGCCATTTTGTTTTGCAGTTAAACAGAGCTTGCAGTACAATGGATAAGAAATGCTGTGAAGGGTTAGGATTGCAGTCACAGTAGTCAGCATGGACGAATTCTAGTCTCTGAAAACAATTGCTTATAGCTACAATGAAATTCTGGGTTGGAACCTGCTTTTGGATTCCTGGAGCAGGTAGAGCAATTGCAGAGGTGCTAAGTACATTCCATAATAACACAGAACTTTGATTGGATAACAGGCACATTCTCATTCTGCCAGCTACAAAAATCCATAAAAGGTATGGTATCTCATGATAGGTGGTGAGTTGCAGATGATAAACTGATCTGCACCTACATTGCAGTGGCCAAAAATTAAAAACAAGAAAAGGCATAGCTCCGTCGGTGGCCGCTTCTTTCCCCAAAGTTGCGACAGAGGGTATAGATCGGTACTCTTGGAGTTTATATGACCATACCGTCAGAAACAGATAAGAAGGCTTTTGTGTTCTGGGCCTGCTAATAGACGCTGGACAGTATTCCATTTTGCACAGAAGCTCCATTTTATCCTCAAACAAATCTTTCCATTAACTGACACCTTTGTTTGACACACACAAAAATGCATCCTGACATGTTGATTGGCACCCATACCTGTTGATGTACATGGATCCACACCTGACTGAAGAATGAAGAAACATGGCTGCTGCCGTTGCAGTTAAACAGAGCTTGCAGTACAATGGATAAGAAATGCTGTGAAGAGTTAGAATTGCAGCCACAGTAGTCAGCATGGACGAATTTTAGACTCTGAAAACAAATGCTTATAGCTACAATGAAATTCTGGGTTGGAACCTGCTTTTGGATTCCTGGAGCAGGTAGAGCAATTGCAGAGGTGCTAAGTACATTCCATAATAGCACAGAACTTTGATTGGATAACAGGCACATTCTCATTCTGTCAGCTACAAAAATCCATAAAAGGTATGGTATCTCCTGATAGGTGGTGAGTTGCAGATGATAAACTGATCTGCACCTACATTGCAGTGGCCAAAAAGTAAAAACAAGAAAAGGCATAGCTCCGTCGGTGGCTGCTTCTTAACCCAAAGTTGCGACAGAGGGTATAGATCGGTACTCTTGGAGTTTATATGACCATACCGTCAGAAACAGATAAGAAGGCTTTTGTGTTCTGGGCCTGCTAATAGACCCTGGACAGTATTCCATTTTGCACAGAAGCTCCATTTTATCCTCAAACAAATCTTTCCATTAACTGACACCTTTGTTTGACACACACAAAAATGCATCTTGACATGTTGATTGGCACCCATACCTGTTGATGCACATGGATCCACACCTGACTGAAGAATGAAGAAACATGGCTGCTGCCGTTGCAGTTAAACAGAGCTTGCAGTACAATGGATAAGAAATGCTGTGAAGGGTTAGAATTGCAGCCACACTAGTCAGCATGGACGAATTCTAGACTCTGAAAACAAATGCTTATAGCTACAATGAAATTCTGGGTTGGAACCTGCTTTTGGATTCCTGGAGCAGGTAGAGCAATTGCAGAGGTGCTAAGTACATTCCATAATAGCACAGAACTTTGATTGGATAACAGGCACATTCTCATTCTGCCAGCTACAAAAATCCATAAAAGGTATATTATCTCCTGATAGGTGGTGAGTTGCAGATGATAAACTGATCTGCACCTACATTGCAGTGGCCAAAAAGTAAAAACAAGAAAAGGCATAGCTCCGTCGGTGGCCGCTTCTTAACCCAAAGTTGCGACAGAGGGTATAGATCGGTACTCTTGGAGTTTATATGACCATACCGTCAGAAACAGATAAGAAGGCTTTTGTGTTCTGGGCCTGCTAATAGACCCTGGACAGTATTCCATTTTGCACACAAGCTCCATTTTTTCCTTAAACAAATCTTTCCATTAACTGACACCTTTGTTTGACACACACAAAAACGCACCCTTAACTGTTGATTGGCACCCATACCTGTTGATGTGCATGGATCCACACCTGACTGAAGAATGAAGAAACATGGCTGCTGCCAGGAAGGAAAACAGCAAGGGTCCATTGTGATGTCATCATCCATGGATGCTGAAGGGTTCCGTTGTGACACGCTCAGTGTTCCATCTATTGAAATTTTCATGAAGGCTGCCATATTGATTTTCTGGAGGCAGCCATTTTGTTTTGCAGTTAAACAGAGCTTGCAGTACAATGGATAAGAAATGCTGTGAAGGGTTAGGATTGCAGCCACAGTAGTCAGCATGGACGAATTCTAGTCTCTGAAAACAATTGCTTATAGCTACAATGAAATTCTGGGTTGGAACCTGCTTTTGGATTCCTGGAGCAGGTAGAGCAATTGCAGAGGTGCTAAGTACATTCCATAATAACACAGAACTTTGATTGGATAACAGGCACATTCTCATTCTGCCAGCTACAAAAATCCATAAAAGGTATGGTATCTCATGATAGGTGGTGAGTTGCAGATGATAAACTGATCTGCACCTACATTGCAGTGGCCAAAAATTAAAAACAAGAAAAGGCATAGCTCCGTCGGTGGCCGCTTCTTTCCCCCAAGTTGCAACAGAGGGTATAGATCGGTACTCTTAGAGTTTATATGACCATACCGTCAGAAACAGATAAGAAGGCTTTTGTGTTCTGGGCCTGCTAATAGACACTGGACAGTATTCCATTTTGCACAGAAGCTCCATTTTATCCTCAAACAAATCTTTCCATTAACTGACACCTTTGTTTGACACACACAAAAATGCATCCTGACATGTTGATTGGCACCTATACCTGTTGATGTACATGGATCCACACCTGACTGAAGAATGAAGAAACATGGCTGCTGCCGTTGCAGTTAAACAGAGCTTGCAGTACAATGGATAAGAAATGCTGTGAAGGGTTAGAATTGCAGCCACAGTAGTCAGCATGGACGAATTCTAGACTCTGAAAACAAATGCTTATAGCTACAATGAAATTCTGGGTTGGAACCTGCTTTTGGATTCCTGGAGCAGGTAGAGCAATTGCAGAGGTGCTAAGTACATTCCATAATAGCACAGAACTTTGATTGGATAACAGGCACATTCTCATTCTGCCAGCTACAAAAATCCATAAAAGGTATGGTATCTCCTGATAGGTGGTGAGTTGCAGATGATAAACTGATCTGCACCTACATTGCAGTGGCCAAAAAGTAAAAACAAGAAAAGGCATAGCTCCGTCGGTGGCCGCTTCTTAACCCAAAGTTGCGACAGAGGGTATAGATCGGTACTCTTGGAGTTTATATGACCATACCGTCAGAAACAGATAAGAAGGCTTTTGTGTTCTGGGCCTGCTAATAGACCCTGGACAGTATTCCATTTTGCACACAAGCTCCATTTTTTCCTTAAACAAATCTTTCCATTAACTGACACCTTTGTTTGACACACACAAAAACGTACCCTTACCTGTTGATTGGCACCCATACCTGTTGATGTGCATGGATCCACACCTGACTGAAGAATGAAGAAACATGGCTGCTGCCAGGAAGGAAAACAGCAAGGGTTTATTGTGATGTCATCATCAATGGATGCTGAAGGGTTCCGTTGTGACACGCTCAGTGTTCCATCTATTGAAATTTTCATGGAGGCTGCCATATTGATTTTCTGGAGGCAGCCATTTTGTTTTGCAGTTAAACAGAGCTTGCAGTACAATGGATAAGAAATGCTGTAAAGGGTTAGGATTGCAGCCACAGTAGTCAGCATGGACGAATTCTAGTCTCTGAAAACAATTGCTTATAGCTACAATGAAATTCTGGGTTGGAACCTGCTTTTGGATTCCTGGAGCAGGTAGAGCAATTGCAGAGGTGCTAAGTACATTCCATAATAGCACAGAACTTTGATTGGATAACAGGCGCATTCTCATTCTGCCAGCTACAAAAATCCATAAAAGGTATGGTATATCATTATAGGTGGTGAGTTGCAGATGATAAACTGATCTGCACCTACATTGCAGTGGCCAAAAATTAAAAGCAAGAAAAGGCATAGCTCCGTCGGTGGCCGCTTCTTTCCCCCAAGTTGCAACAGAGGGTATAGATCGGTACTCTTGGAGTTTATATGACCATACCGTCAGAAACAGATAAGAAGGCTTTTGTGTTCTGGGCCTGCTAATAGAAGCTGGACAGTATTCAATTTTGCACAGAAGCTCCATTTTATCCTTAAACAAATCTTTCCATTAACTGACACCTTTGTTTGACACACACAAAAACGTACCCTTACCTGTTGATTGGCACCCATACCTCTTGATGTGCATGGATCCACACCTGACTGAAGAATGAAGAAACATGGCTGCTGCCAGGAAGGAAAACAGCAAGGGTTTATTGTTATGTCATCATCAATGGATGCTGAAGGGTTCCGTTGTGACACGCTCAGTGTTCCATCTATTGAAATTTTCATGGAGGCTGCCATATTGATTTTCTGGAGGCAGCCATTTTGTTTTGCAGTTAAACAGAGCTTGCAGTACAATGGATAAGAAATGCTGTGAAGGGTTAGGATTGCAGCCACAGTAGTCAGCATGGACGAATTCTAGTCTCTGAAAACAATTGCTTATAGCTACAATGAAATTCTGGGTTGGAACCTGCTTTTGGATTCCTGGAGCAGGTAGAGCAATTGCAGAGGTGCTAAGTACATTCCATAATAGCACAGAACTTTGATTGGATAACAGGCACATTCTCATTCTGCCAGCTACAAAAATCCATAAAAGGTATGGTATCTCCTGATAGGTGGTGAGTTGCAGATGATAAACTGATCTGCACCTACATTGCAGTGGCCAAAAAGTAAAAACAAGAAAAGGCATAGCTCCGTCGGTGGCCGCTTCTTAACCCAAAGTTGCGACAGAGGGTATTGATCGGTACTCTTGGAGTTTATATGACCATACCGTCAGAAACAGATAAGAAGGCTTTTGTGTTCTGGGCCTGCTAATAGACCCTGGACAGTATTCCATTTTGCACACAAGCTCCATTTTTTCCTTAAACAAATCTTTCCATTAACTGACACCTTTGTTTGACACACAGAAAAACGCACCCTTAACTGTTGATTGGCACCCATACCTGTTGATGTGCATGGATCCACACCTGTCTGAAGAATGAAGAAACATGGCTGCTGCCGTTGCAGTTAAACAGAGCTTGCAGTACAATGGATAAGAAATGCTGTGAAGGGTTAGAATTGCAGCCACAGTAGTCAGCATGGACGAATTCTAGACTCTGAAAACAAATGCTTATAGCTACAATGAAATTCTGGGTTAAAACCTGCTTTTGGATTCCTGGAGCAGGTAGAGCAATTGCAGAGGTGCTAAGTACATTCCATAATAGCACAGAACTTTGATTGGATAACAGGCACATTCTCATTCTGCCAGCTACAAAAATCCATAAAAGGTATGGTATCTCCTGATAGGTGGTGAGTTGCAGATGATAAACTGATCTGCACCTACATTGCAGTGGCCAAAAAGTAAAAACAAGAAAAGGCATAGCTCCGTCGGTGGCCGCTTCTTAACCTAAAGTTGCGACAGATGGTATTGATCGGTACTCTTGGAGTTTATATGACCATACCGTCAGAAACAGATAAGAAGGCTTTTGTGTTCTGGGCCTGCTAATAGACCCTGGACAGTATTCCATTTTGCACACAAGCTCCATTTTTTCCTCAAACAAATCTTTCCATTAACTGACACCTTTGTTTGACACACAGAAAAACGCACCCTTAACTGTTGATTGGCACCCATACCTGTTGATGTGCATGGATCCACACCTGACTGAAGAATGAAGAAACATGGCTGCTGCCAGGAAGGAAAACAGCAAGGGTCCATTGTGATGTCATCATCCATGGATGCTGAAGGGTTCCGTTGTGACACGCTCAGTATTCCATCTATTGAAATTTTCATGGAGGCTGACATATTGATTTTCTGGAGGCAGCCATTTTGTTTTGCAGTTAAACAGAGCTTGCAGTACAATGGATAAGAAATGCTGTGAAGGGTTAGGATTGCAGCCACAGTAGTCAGCATGGACGAATACTAGTCTCGTAAAACAATTGCTTATAGCTACAATGAAATTCTGGGTTGGAACCTGCTTTTGGATTCCTGGAGCAGGTAGAGCAATTGCAGAGGTGCTAAGTACATTCCATAATAGCACAGAACTTTGATTGGATAACAGGCACATTCTCATTCTGCCAGCTACAAAAATCCATAAAAGGTATGGTATCTCCTGATAGGTGGTGAGTTGCAGATGATAAACTGATCTGCACCTACATTGCAGTGGCCAATAAGTAAAAATAAGAAAAGGCATAGCTCCGTCGGTGGCTGCTTCTTAACCCAAAGTTGCGACAGAGGGTATTGATCGGTACTCTTGAAATTTATATGACCATACCGTCAGAAACAGATAAGAAGGCTTTTGTGTTCTGTGCCTGCTAATAGACCCTGGACAGTATTCCATTTTGCACACAAGCTCCATTTTTTCCTTAAACAAATCTTTCCATTAACTGACACCTTTGTTTGACACACAGAAAAACGCACCCTTAACTGTTGATTGGCACCCATACCTGTTGATGTGCATGGATCCACACCTGACTGAAGAATGAAGAAACATGGCTGCTGCCAGGAAGGAAAACAGCAAGGGTCCATTGTGATGTCATCATCCATGGATGCTGAAGGGTTCCGTTGTGACACGCTCAGTGTTCCATCTATTGAAATTTTTATGGAGGCTGCCATATTGATTTTCTGGAGGCAGCCATTTTGTTTTGCAGTTAAACAGAGCTTGCAGTACAATGGATAAGAAATGCTGTGAAGGGTTAGGATTGCAGCCACAGTAGTCAGCATGGACGAATTCTAGTCTCTGAAAACAATTGCTTATAGTTACAATGAAATTCTGGGTTGGAACCTGCTTTTGGATTCCTGGAGCAGGTAGAGCAATTGCAGAGGTGCTAAGTACATTCCATAATAGCACAGAACTTTGATTGGATAACAGGCACATTCTCATTCTGCCAGCTTCAAAAATCCATAAAAGGTATGGTATCTCCTGATAGGTGGTGAGTTGCAGATGATAAACTGATCTGCACCTACATTGCAGTGGCCAAAAAGTAAAAATAAGAAAAGGCATAGCTCCATCGGTGGCTGCTTCTTAACCCAAAGTTGCGACAGAGGGTATTGATCGGTACTCTTGGAGTTTATATGACCATACCGTCAGAAACAGATAAGAAGGCTTTTGTGTTCTGGGCCTGCTAATAGACCCTGGACAGTATTCCATTTTGCACACAAGCTCCATTTTTTCCTTAAACAAATGTTTCCATTAACTGACACCTTTGTTTGACACACAGAAAAACTCACCCTTAACTGTTGATTGGCACCCATACCTGTTGATGTGCATGGATCCACACCTGACTGAAGAATGAAGAAACATGGCTGCTGCCAGGAAGGAAAACAGCAAGGGTCCATTGTGATGTCATCATCCATGGATGCTGAAGGGTTCCGTTGTGACACGCTCAGTGTTCCATCTATTGAAATTTTTATGGAGGCTGCCATATTGATTTTCTGGAGGCAGCCATTTTGTTTTGCAGTTAAACAGAGCTTGCAGTACAATGGATAAGAAATGCTGTGAAGGGTTAGGATTGCAGCCACAGTAGTCAGCATGGACGAATTCTAGTCTCTGAAAACAATTGCTTATAGTTACAATGAAATTCTGGGTTGGAACCTGCTTTTGGATTCCTGGAGCAGGTAGAGCAATTGCAGAGGTGCTAAGTACATTCCATAATAGCACAGAACTTTGATTGGATAACAGGAACATTCTCATTCTGCCAGCTACAAAAATCCATAAAAGGTATGGTATCTCCTGATAGGTGGTGAGTTGCAGATGATAAACTGATCTGCACCTACATTGCAGTGGCCAAAAAGTAAAAATAAGAAAAGGCATAGCTCCGTCGGTGGCTGCTTCTTAACCCAAAGTTGCGACAGAGGGTATTAGATCGGTACTCTTGGAGTTTATATGACCATACCGTCAGAAACAGATAAGAAGGCTTTTGTGTTCTGGGCCTGCTAATAGACCCTGGACAGTATTCCATTTTGCACACAAGCTCCATTTTTTCCTTAAACAAATCTTTCCATTAACTGACACCTTTGTTTGACACACAGAAAAACGCACCCTTACCTGTTGATTGGCACCCATACCTGTTGATGTGCATGGATCCACACCTGACTGAAGAATGAAGAAACATGGCTGCTGCCAGGAAGGAAAACAGCAAGGGTCCATTGTGATGTCATCATCCATGGATGCTGAAGGGTTCCGTTGTGACACGCTCAGTGTTCCATCTATTGAAATTTTTATGGAGGCTGCCATATTGATTTTCTGGAGGCAGCCATTTTGTTTTGCAGTTAAACAGAGCTTGCAGTACAATGGATAAGAAATGCTGTGAAGGGTTAGGATTGCAGCCACAGTAGTCAGCATGGACGAATTCTAGTCTCTGAAAACAATTGCTTATAGCTACAATGAAATTCTGGGTTGGAACCTGCTTTTGGATTCCTGGAGCAGGTAGAGCAATTGCAGAGGTGCTAAGTACATTCCATAATAACACAGAACTTTGATTGGATAACAGGCACATTCTCATTCTGCCAGCTACAAAAATCCATAAAAGGTATGGTATCTCATGATAGGTGGTGAGTTGCAGATGATAAACTGATCTGCACCTACATTGCAGTGGCCAAAAATTAAAAGCAAGAAAAGGCATAGCTCCGTCGGTGGCCGCTTCTTTCCCCCAAGTTGCAACAGAGGGTATAGATCGGTACTCTTGGAGTTTATATGACCATACCGTCAGAAACAGATAAGAAGGCTTTTGTGTTCTGGGCCTGCTAATAGACGCTGGACAGTATTCCATTTTGCACAGAAGCTCCATTTTATCCTCAAACAAATCTTTCCATTAACTGACACCTTTGTTTGACACACACAAAAATGCATCCTGACATGTTGATTGGCACCCATACCTGTTGATGTACATGGATCCACACCTGACTGAAGAATGAAGAAACATGGCTGCTGCCGTTGCAGTTAAACAGAGCTTGCAGTACAATGGATAAGAAATGCTGTGAAGGGTTAGAATTGCAGCCACAGTAGTCAGCATGGACGAATTCTAGACTCTGAAAACAAATGATTATAGCAACAATGAAATTCTGGGTTGGAACCTGCTTTTGGATTCCTGGAGCAGGTAGAGCAATTGCAGAGGTGCTAAGTACATTCCATAATAGCACAGAACTTTGATTGGATAACAGGCACATTCTCATTCTGCCAGCTACAAAAATCCATAAAGGGTATGGTATCTCCTGATAGGTGGTGAGTTGCAGATGATAAACTGATCTGCACCTACATTGCAGTGGCCAAAAAGTAAAAACAAGAAAAGGCATAGCTCCGTCGGTGGCCGCTTCTTAACCCAAAGTTGCGACAGAGGGTATAGATCGGTACTCTTGGAGTTTATATGACCATACCGTCAGAAACAGATAAGAAGGCTTTTGTGTTCTGGGCCTGCTAATAGACCCTGGACAGTATTCCATTTTGCACACAAGCTCCATTTTTTCCTTAAACAAATCTTTCCATTAACTGACACCTTTGTTTGACACACACAAAAACGCACCCTTAACTGTTGATTGGCACCCATACCTGTTGATGTGCATGGATCCACACCTGACTGAAGAATGAAGAAACATGGCTGCTGCCAGGAAGGAAAACAGCAAGGGTCCATTGTGATGTCATCATCCATGGATGCTGAAGGGTTCCGTTGTGACACGCTCAGTATTCCATCTATTGAAATTTTCATGGAGGCTGACATATTGATTTTCTGGAGGCAGCCATTTTGTTTTGCAGTTAAACAGAGCTTGCAGTACAATGGATAAGAAATGCTGTGAAGGGTTAGGATTGCAGCCACAGTAGTCAGCATGGACGAATTCTAGTCTCTTAAAACAATTGCTTATAGCTACAATGAAATTCTGGGTTGGAACCTGCTTTTGGATTCCTGGAGCTGTCGGAATATTTATGCTGTCTCCGATTGACAGTCTATATGATTTATGTGAATAAATTAAAATCGGTAATAAAGGAGATTCTAACTTATTATCATAAATACCAAGCTAAAACAAGCTCGTGATCTGCGTTGAATTGAAGACAAAACCCAGTTACAGACAAAATTTATATGTAATTTATTAATACAATTTATAGTGCAAAATAATATATATATAACAAAATTGGTGGTAATAAAATTCAATCAATGATATGCAAAATAGTGGTAAAGACAAAAATAATTGAGAACATATATCTATATATACGTAATTATGCCTTCTTATAATAATACCCCTCACTTATATTAAAAGTCAATTTAATACTTGATTTCTCTCCGCCGACAAATGTCCGATTAAACCCAAATCTGGTTTATCTTTTATCTATATAAATATATATATTATCAACCATACTGGTCTAGAACTGAATTCAGTTCCTTGGAGATAATACTGTGCTTTCACTAGTATATTTTTAATCTCCCTGTATTGGATTAATTTTCAGGATGATGCTGCAGGTACACCCCAATCTTATTCCAAAGCAGATACTATATACAAAGTATGGTTAATTGAATATATAGATATGTATTATAATAATTAATTATCCTATAAAATATAGGTAAGGTTATACTATACCAAAATGTCAGCTAGCAGAAATCAGTTTCAATGGTTCTAAGATGGCTGCCTCCAATGACTGGCAAGATGGTCAGGGTTGGATCTGATCTTTTGATGATGTTCAGAGAGAGAGAGAGAGCCAGATAGCTCTAGAGATCGATCCTTCTGTCAGCCCATACCATCTTTTTATGCTATCTTAGAAAGGGCTTGGCCAAGTTTTATCATTAACTAGTGACCTCACTTTATAATTAATAGAACCTCCCTCTAGGGAAAAATATACCCTAGATCTTTGTTACCCTAACACTAGATGGCACTAGTATTCCATACAAAAATCGAAGCATTCATTTATTTCTCTATTCATATACTAGCAATAAAATGTAATCTAAGGTTTTAGACAAAACCTTGAGAAGATCTTAAAGAGACAATGAGTTTTATACTTGGTCAACTAACTTGTGTATCCTTAAGTCTTTTGACCAGACTTGATTAAATCAAGATAAATAGGGCTATCTCAATTCATTGTTCTTGGATGAGACAGGGTTTGTTCATGATCACCTGTGTCCACATTTTCCCATTCCAGGAAAGAAATAATTAATTTGTGTGTTCCACTGAGACAGATTCTAAACATGACAGAGGAGTTTATACCTCATTTCTAATCTTACAATTGAATATATCTATGAGGACTATACTCTTATATATATACTATATATTCAGCACACCTATTAAAATTGATTATATAAAATCAATCTACTCCTATATTGATTAATATAAAAATCACAAAGAAAGATTAGAGTCTTTCTATTTACTAAAATCATCAGAATTCAAATACATTGTCTTATCTAGGCCATCACATTTCATTAGACCTTGGGACATCTCCTTCTCACAAAACAGACTTAGGTAAACACTTTGGTATATATCGTAAACCTTAGGTTAGCAATTTCAGAGTAAAAAAAAAATCCTGAATTCACTCTGCCTTAAAATAAGACAAAATGGTTGTCCCTTAGGCTCATGTCCATTCACTTATATAGGCCTTATAATTATGGACTTTATTCATACTCAATAGTTCTGACAAATCCCCCCCTTCTTCCCACGTTAGTCAAGGATCCCCTTAAGACCTAACTGGGAGAAGGTCGGAATAATTTTTATTATTATTTTTTATTTTTTATGTTGGAATAGATTGCCCCCTTTCTACCCATTCTGATAAATGAGTATTTTTGTTCCTTTTAGGATTTAACTGGTAAATCTTCCTTGATAAGATGATCAACCAAATGAACCATCCTATTGCGAACACGTGCAGCATGATTTCGACAATATTAAAATTAAAATTTGATGATAATAGTTGATGATCTTGCAATGAATATCTGACAGTATTTATCGTTATATTATCTTTCTTTACTAATAATTCTATCGTATGGTTAGGTTTATTATCCAGTAGAAACTTTAAATCTGGATTAATGGGAATTTCTTTTCCCTGAAAAGCATCTACAATCAAAACCTCACTTTCCCATACATCATTATCTACGGGATAAAGGGTAACATCCCCAATAACTACTTTAGCATTCTTAGGTACTTGAACTAGAATAACTGAAGTAGGTAATAAGATCTTTCTATTCTGTATTAGTTCCTTATAATACACATTAGCTTCCTTTTCATTGGTACTTACTAACCATTTGTTTCCTACTAAAATGGCTCGTACACTCTTTTCCTCAGTTTTACTAATAGTTACTTTACATTTTTCGGATCCATATTTTACATAATCTAATCCACATAATGCTTGTGATGCATCATACACAAATGGCTTCCCATCACATTGAAAATTATTATCTTTAAATTTTACACATTCATTTAACATAGGTATGGAAAACACCTCGGGTTCGGACGTTCGATAAGAAATGATTTCCGGAGTTTGAATTTTTAGATATAAATCATTTTGATACGTCCCTACATTATGAATGTATTTCATCTGGAATATGTTTTTATCATCTACAACCGGTATTGATAATAAAAAACAAATCTCCATTCTTTCGGGATCGATATATAATGGTAATGCACTTCCCATCTCAAAGGATAAATTAATGTGGAATTCCTCCATGGCTTCTTCACTTAATTCATTAAACATTTTCCTTATCACGTCCCGTGAAACAAAATATAATGGCACACGACCCTGAATTAAGTCACTTATCCCGCTTTGTATTTCATTCAAAAATGATAATGTGTGGAACATAATTGCATCTTTTATAAATAAAAGTTCATATTTAAATCGTTCATGATTCTGATGTAATTTAGTAGAATGTGAAATTAATTCGGAGTGAAGATTTGAGGTTACAATAATATTATTTACGACGTCCATTAATTTTCCCATGTTCGCCTTTTGGACCTCAATCTCCTGATATAGGAGTTCAATATTTTCCTTCAAATTTCCCACTTCTGCTTGTAAAGTCTTAACGGAAATTGAATTAACTGCTGAAGTCGTAGTAGCCACTACCATTCCTAATGTAGTAAAAACAATACTAGCAATTAAAAACCCAAGGAATCTTTTGGGTCGTTCATTCCGGGACATAGTTTGTAGAATAAAGGGTTTCCTTGCATGTTCCAAAATATCCTGTACTCTCATTTGAGCTCGATTCATATGGACCTGGTACCATTCTTGCATCTCTTCCAACTGAAATTGTGAAATATTATATCTTCTCTCAATAAAGGTTCTGGGATCCAAATTTACAAAAATTTTCTGTGATAGAATCTTCTTTTCTACCAATAAGAATCCCGGAGCATCTTGTAACATTATTCCTGATGATGGTCCCGACTTGATGATAGGTTCCATCCGAAATTGGTCGCCAAGGATTAATATCATCCACACAATGGCTGTAGTCCTGGTATTCATCATTACTTCAGGGAATCCACGCCTCAGTTTCGCCAATTACTTCCTTTTTCTGTAAAAAGAAATTAAGAGTATAAATATATAGATATCCTTGTCCATTTAAACATGCGGTTTCCTAACTTTATTATATAAAATACTTTGTAAAAAGACACCAGAACTGGAACATCTGTGAACTGAGAGAAATCAAATTAACGCATCCTTATTCATTCTCTTATTCAGCGTCATCTTCTATAATTCTCAGTTCTGATCTTGGATGACATACTCGCAATTGATTTACATGGACCCATTTCTCGATGAAACCATCTTTGGTATTAATTTTCACCTTATAAACTACAGGTGATATTTTATCAATTACATCATACGGACCTTTCCATGATGGGAGAAATTTTCTTTCTTTTACCCGATCCCGGGCAAAGTTATAGAGATACACTCTATCTCCTACCTCATATTCCTTTTTGGTAGTTTTCAAATCATAATAAGTTTTGTTACTTACGGCGGCTTTCTCAAGATTCTTCTGCGCGAAAGCAAACGCGTGTTGAAGATACTTACGAAGGTCCTCCACATACTGATGTGTCGTGGCTGCATTGATCAGGTTATGATCTGATGTGCGATACAACAGATGTTGAGGAAGTACCATTCTTCTTCCTGTCATCAGCTCAAAAGGTGACATCTGGGTAGCCGTACTTGGAGTAGCTCTAATGGCCATGAGTACTAATGGTAACCTTATATCCCAGTCTTTACCCGACTCCTTAACATATTTCTTAAGGATGTTGACAATAGACTGGTTATAGCGCTCAACGGATCCGCTAGATGTTGGACGATAAGCAATGTGTAATTTTCTCTTCACACCCAACATCTTCCACATCTTCGCCATTACCTTACTTACAAAGTGTGATCCACGATCTGAATCAATCCTTAATGGTAACCCAAATCTAGAAAATACATGGTTAATCAACAAAAATGCACAGGTCTCGGCTGTGTTATTGCGGGCCGGTAGACACTCTACCCATTTTGTAAACACACAAGTGACGGTTAACATGTATTTATTTCCTCGGGATGACCGGGTAACAGGACCAATAAAATCGATTTGGATGTCAGACCATGGTAATGAAAAACCTTTCTTCTGAAGTGGAGCCCGATGTTTAGGACCTTGCGGTTGAAATTGCGCACATACCAAACAACCTTGACAATAACTCTGGACATCCTTTAACATATGAGGCCAGTAGGCATAATCACGTAGTGACTCATATGTAATCTTTTCTCCACGATGACCAGCTGTAGGTGCATCATGGGCATGCTGTAACATTAAACCTCTAAATGTAGTAGGAACTACCCACTGCTGAATACCATTTTTAGAGGTTCTCATTAATAACCCATCCTGAATACTAAATTGGGATTTGGATTTCATAAGTAATCGGAGGTCTTCTTTTTGGGTAAAATTATCCTCCGATATGGGATTATTATTAGGATCCTCAATATATTTATAGAAGATTCCAAATATAACATCTTCCTTCTGGCTTTTGATCAGATCCTCACTAGAAGATTCTTGGCTCCATTGAACTATACTATTTTCAGTTTGGGCCTTAGCCTGTTGTCTAGTGATAGCGTCAATGGGAATCATCTCTAGTAGATGATCTATATTCACATGATCACCATTTATGGCTCCTTGTTTGGCTAGTTTGTCAGCTAGGTCATTACCCTCTTTATCTTTATTTTGGGTTTTGGAATGACCTTTAGTCTTTTTCCAATAAATGGTTAGATCATTATGTCGGACTAGCTCATCTATGGCACAAAACAACTTGGCGTGTTTCACTGGTTTGTTATTGGACCGTAACATATGACTCCTCTTCCATGTGGGCATATATTCTACAAAGCTGTTCCGCACATAATTTGAATCAGTAACAATGACGAATTCCTTTATATTGTGCTCTATAGCAATTTTAACGGTTTGGTAGACAGCTGCTAATTCGGCTACCTGGCTACTCTTAGCACCAATACTATAACCTATTGAAATACTCGGGCACCCATCTATCCACGTGATACCAATTCCTGCCACTAGTTTTCTTTCGTCCCCTACAATGGTGTGGTAAGCACAACCATCTATGTACGCACAAGGGAGTAGAGAGCAATAGTCGTCTTCATACGCTTTGTAAGGGGAAGATTTTTGTTCCTCTAGAAAATCATCTATCAGTTCTTCCGTTTGAGAATTAGCAGCGCAATTATGCAGTTCAGCAAGTCCTTGGGCTACTGGACACTTTTTATTTTGCTTATACTGAACTTCCAACGGCCATCCTTGTAAAGACAAGGTCCAAGCAGTGATCCTGCTGTTAGACAAGTTACCATCCCTAATTTTATCACTCTGTAGATATTGTAGGGGTTGATGGGCCGTTTCAACAATGATTTTCTCACCCTGTACAAAACTTCTAAAGTTTTGAAGCGCCCAGACTGTGGCTAGTAAAGCTTTTTCACAGTTGCTAAACTTTATTTCTACTGGTGACAGTGATTTACTTGCATAAGCTATAACTTTATGCAATTTATCCTGTTTTTGGCATAGGACAGCACTAATACTAAGATTTGTAAAACCAGTTTCCAGATAAAAGGGTTTACCCCCCTCGGGATAAGCTAGACATGGGGCTTGGGTGAGTCTCCTTTTAAGCTCAGACATAGCTTGTTCCTGATCCTCCCCCCATGTCCAGGGTACACATTTCTTTAACAATGTCAGCAATGGTTTACTAATCTCAGCATAGTTATCAATGAATTTACGGGAGTAATTCATCATACCCAGAAATGATCTTAATTCACTAATGTTGGTAGGCGTTTTAGATTTCATAACAGCCTCCACCTTTTTCTTCTGGGGATTCAGGCCTTCACAGGTAACCTCATGTCCAAGGAAATTTACCTTAGTTCGACACCACTGGGCTTTCTGTAAAGAAATTTTCACACCTGCCTCTTTCAACTGATTCAGTACATGCCTAATTTCTTGAATATGTTGGTCAAATGAAGTACTTTTCATCAAAATGTCATCTACATAAGTTAAATTTCCTCTTTCTGTGGCATCAGGCATAGCCTTATGTAAAAATACAGCAAATTCATGACCTGAATTTATGTACCCAAACGGTAGTCTAGTCCAGGCAAACTGTTCTTTACCAAAAGTAAAGGCTAATTTGTATTGATCTTCAGGGCTCACTTTGATGGTCCAATATCCCTGAGCGCAATCTAAGGTGGTAAAGATCCTAGCGCCTTGCATTTGTACCAAGCATTGGTCTATATATGGCACGGGCCAGCCGGACATATATACACGTTTATTTAGCTGACGAAGATCAGCACATAAACGCCATTGACCATTCGGTTTAAGAATTCCAAGAATAGGATTGTTATAAGAACTGTGCACTGGTCTTATAATACCTCTCTCCTTGAGATTTTGGATTATTTCCGCTAGCGAGTCGTAACAAGCTAGTGGAAGATGATATTGCTTGATATAAACGGGAGGTGCCTCAGGATCAGTCTGGATCCTGGCAATGTGTATGTCAGTCAGACCACAATCAAAGGAATCTTTAGCAAAGATATCCTTGAATTCTAAGAGAACTTCCTTTAGTTGTTGTCGCTCTGGGTCATTGGAGCATCCATTAGCTAATGAGATTTGTTGCTGGACCATTTCCATAAACCCTGGAAAAACTTCTGGTTGACCTATTTCATAGGTTTCCTCCAACCTGTCAGTGAGGTCATGATTTGACTTACCTGCTTTTTCAGCAAACTCATGATATTCCTGGGCTTCCTGCTCATTGATTGTATGATCAAAGGTAAGAGAGGATTCCTCTACCTTACAGGTACCTTCTTCAAGATTAAAAGGATATACTGAACTAATGGTGAACAATCCTTCAGGAGAAGAATAAAATGTTTGTTCAACCAATTGTTCTTCTGTTAGATACGATTCAGGTATTAGGCCAATAATTATATTCTGAAACCCAAAAGTATAATAATCTGAATCTAATGCCATACCAATGATAGTGTCTTTAGACAAATGAACTTCATTTGGCATACCATTATTCACAATTATTTGGGTTTTAAAGGTTTGTAAATTCACCATAGGGGTATGATTTACTGAAATACCTAATTGTTGCCTTCTGTTTGATAGGCATATCAATGCATCACCATTCTTTAATTTTTGGCCTTTTGACACCTGAATGGGTAACAGGAAATTATTAGTACCTGGAGGGATGATTATATCTCGTGGCACTAATACACTGACTGCATAAGGCAGTCTCTGGGATGACTTGAGTGCTTCATGTTCATCCATAAAACCTTCAGGATTCCCTTTTAATCTTGTCCACAATGTGGAATTCACTATATCCACATGGATAGCAAAACGATGTAAAATATCGTTGCCAATGTACATAGGATATCTGGGTTCATCAAGCACCAGGAATAAATGAGTAGCCGATTTTCCTGCAATAGAAATGGTTAATATACATTTTGCAATTATATTATGATCATCAGAATCATTATCTAAGTCATGTATCCAATTATCTTGTGGATTTGGATATCGAATCACTTTAGAATTGGCCACTTGATTTAGTAGATCCCTACTAATATAACTGTTTTCATGGCGCAAATCCAATTTAGCCCTCTTAGTTCTTCCTAAGTCATTCACCTGTACTAGGAAGAACATCTCATCATCCACCTTTTCCATTCCCACTAGGAATTGTTCGTGACCATTAAACCCAATAGGGTCAATAGTTTCTGGGTGTAGGTGGATTGTAAGAACATCCCCTTCCAAACAGACATCTTTTACTCGTTCAGGAGACACACATATAGTGTTATCTTCCTGTTCACCTATAGTGGAATTTGGAGTGATTTGCAAGAAAGAGACATCAGGGACTTGGCTATTTCGGAAATGTACCTCAATGGAATCCGGCCTTTCCTCTATCACATGGCAGTTACGCCTATTGTGATAGAATTGTGATTGTTCATAATTAATGGGCATCCTCACTTGAGACCATATCACCTTATTAACAAAATCAATAACTGGACTTAATCTTTTCAGGAAATCGATGCCAATAATTAATCTTTCAATGGGCATATCCACGATCAATGTAGGATGGCTAATTACTTTGTTTCCTACTTTAAAATCCAGCCAAGCTTTACCTAAAACCTTGAGGGCATTGCCTGAGACACTTACCAGGTTAGCATTAAAACTTTTTAACTTATACCTGTTAGAAGATACATCCTGCAATTGTTGGAAGTATTTTACAGATAATAAAGTTGCTTGGCTACCTGTATCTATCAAGGCTATTATTGGCGAGAAATAAATTATTCAACTTTCATATAATATCTATTATCTATTTCCTGTATGGAACAAAGATATTTGGCATGATTATTGAAATGGTTTTCCTGCTCAGCAGTTAGACTTGTCCTCAACTCCTCCTCCTTCCTTTTATGAGCAGGATCGCATGTCTTCTTCTGTGCAGCTGAGGACTTTGTGTGCTGTAAGACAGAACAAACAGGTTTCCCCTCCCCCTTGCCATGTGGCTTTGTAAGGGTTAAATTCTTTTTAAAGGGAAAGACAATTATATTAGATTGCTCCACTTTACATACATTTAAGTCATCAACCCCTGCAACATTTGACATACTTACCTGCTTCTCCCCCTTTATATTTGGGGAGGATTCTCTACAGGAGAGGTTACCCCTAAAAAAGGATTTTTAGGGTTAGCAGTGATTGTTTTAGACAATTCCTCCATCCGTTGCATTAACATACCAAACTGATCTTGGATTTGATCCATTCGATCATATAGGTTACTTCTCTTTCTCCCATAACCTTTGGGAGATTGATTTTGGTACCGATATGATTGTGATCTCCCAGAACCATCTGACTCAGAACCACTTTGAGCCCTTTCTGGCCTACGTTGATATCCCCTATAATAATTATTCTGATATCTTTGAAAAGGAGGGAACCGTCTATTTCTAAACTCCTTCTGGTGGTTTGGGTTCTTTTCAGCAACATTTGGACCCTTATTCCCATCTGGCCTAGGCTGAATTTTATTTGGCTCGGAAGGTCTAGGAGTTTTTAACACATCAGCATAACTTCTTTTAGGGCTTTCAAATTTTCCCTGATCTCTTTTTATGTGAGTTTCTGCTATTTCCGGAGACTCATCACAATTTTGTATTGCAGCGTACAGAGTTGTACTCTCAGTGAGTAACCAATCCAGAGTCTTTCTGGGATGGTAATCCCTGGCCAAAATAAATTTTATTTTATTGGGCAAAGCGTCATAAAATAACTGGATAAATTCACTACCTTCAAAATTGGGATCTTTTTCAGATAAACTATAGGCATTTTTGAGGACTGACAAAAATTCCCTGGGACTTCGATTATGTCTACATTTCAGGGTAAATAAGGCCCTCCTTGCAGCAGTAGCGGATTTATAGGGACCAAATTCAGTTTTTATTTCTGCGACCACATCTGACCAAGAATCCCTACCCATATCTCTAAGGGAATTAAAGAAATACCGGTGTTTTGGTTCGAATACCCAGGTAATAAATTCAAGTTTCTGTATGTCCTTTTCTAAATGTAAAGTTTTCATGGCCTCCTCATATATTTCCAAATGACTTATTATGGAGGGTGAACCCTTTTTTGCAAATTGACCCACAGTTTCCTTGAGAAATTTGATCACTTTAGTAGTGTCTATCATGGGTTGATAAGATCTCTGTACTGAACTTTTAGAGGACCTAGGAGGTGAAATCGGTCTTAATTTAGGAAGAGAATGTTCTCTCAGAGCCATTAATTCTTCTCCATTAAAGGGGTTGTCATATTTACTTTCTGCATCTAATTCCCCCCTGGAATATTTTACCTGCACTCTATTAGAATCCTTAGGCTGTCTGAATTGAAGAGGGTCAAGATCCCGGTTATCTAATTCTGTTTGTAAATTTCTATTGTCCTTATACAACTTTTTACATTCCTCATCTAGATCCACCATAGACAATTGACATTTAGACAATTCATTAGTAGCCTGACTTAATTTCCATTCCAGAGTCCTAATAACTTCTTGCTGTTGACTGTCTCTGTCATTATATTCTGATAATTTAGCAGACCATTGTGCTAATTCACCAGAAACCATGGCCGCCTTATTTTCCATTTCAGATAAATCTTTTTGAAATTTATCAATTTCATATGCCTGTTCAACATTTTTATATTTTGCTTTTTCTAATTGCTTTGCTATTTCAATAACTAAATATACAAATTCAGGCCAAGATTGAAGGATTAATGAATCCTTATCTTTCTTATGTTTAGCTTGGGAAATGTGACAGAGATAATCAGCAAACCGGGATTTATCAGACCAGATATCATCTGCATATTCTACAGCTCTCTTTTCCAATTCAAACCTCGAATCTTTTAACTCTCTCTTAATATCCAACCTGTCATGCATATGACCCAACACAATATATTCAATTAATTCTTGAGTCTTTCTTTTTTTTTTTTTTTTTTTTTTTTTTTTATATTGACAATTTTTATTGTTTTTCGCAAGACACACAAATACATGAATAATCCAGGTCATTTAGATCATGCAGATATTCAAATGCGTTTTACAAAGCTAAACCTAGTGTCTAGATCGCATCAGGTTTACAGAAATATAAACAGAACACAAAAAGAGGAAATAGAAACAAAAATAAAAATATAACACAAATTAGGGGGGGGACCAAATTGGTCTCCATATGATAGGTAAAAACACGCTCAAGAGATATCTCTATGCATGTGTCACGGTTTTATCTGGGGTTAAACTGTCAGCATAAGTCTCGAGGTGGTAGGGTATAGATCAGCACATTTTTCCTCACTAGATCTCCAAAATAATAGAGCTGTGGAGGAGTGGCAATTTCACACTGCTGGGTCGTATAAGGCAGAATTTGAGTCCAGAAAACTAGGAAAACTTTCTATACACCCTCCAAGGTGTCCAGATCTGAAGAAAAATATGTCTGGTCCGTTGTTCCCAGTGGGAGATTTCCTCTAGCCTATAAATTTGGTCAAGCTTATTGATCCAGTGATCTTGACTAGGGGTGTCCGAAGATAACCAGAGTTTAGGGAGTAACAGTCTAGCTGCTACCATCATAAAAGCAAATAGGGTTGATTTGCGAGACTTAGTTCCCCTCAGACCCAGACTGAGCAAGACAGTATCAGGAGTGCAGGGGAAGGAGGACTGGCAAATTTGGTTGCTGAGATTGACAATAGAGGACCACCAAGGTTTAATCAGGTCGCAGGACCACCAGACATGAAAATAAGAACCTCTCTCCTTACTACATCTCCAGCAAATATCAGAATACGTTGGGTTGTATAAACAAGTCTTATCCGGGGTTTTGTACCAGCGCATCAAAATTTTATAGCTGTTTTCCTGGATAAGGATACATCTAGAAATCTTGTGTGGGGCGATCAATATATCCGACATTTCGGAAGGTGTGAATTTACGTTGAAGATCATTTTCCCAGAGCCCAATTGCAGCTGGCTTGATGGAAGAAGGTGGGGATTTAAGCTGCTTATAAATATTTGATATGGATTTGGGGGGGTATACCGAAGCTCCAATCATTTTGTCAAACCACCGTAAATCTTGTGTCTGTGAGGTTTTTTTCGCAATAAGGAGTGATTCCTTCCTAATAAAGCTTAAGATAAAAGGTAGTTTTACAGTAGCCTTAAGAAGGCCACAAATTTCTTGATCTGAAAGGATACCTCCATCTTTTTGGAAAAGTTGTGAAACCTCAGTATCTAGATTTACCAGAGAAGGGGGGCAGCTATCTCTTAACTCTTTGGGGGCGAGTGCTAATACATCTTTTATAGAGATGAAGGGAGAAGGGAGAGTCAGAGCCCCCACATTGGCCGAGAACCACCTCCAGACCTTCAATGTGTTCCGAATCAAGGGATTTGATATAGAGCTGGGGGCCGGAGGGGGCTTGTCAGCCAAAATGAGGGACCTAAATGGGAAGGGTAGGAAAGCGTTTTCCAAAACTAGCCACAATTTATGGGGAGGATTTCTAATCCAGTCTACCACCCTGGCTAGTTGAATGGCCCTCATATATGTCTCTGGGTCGGGAAGTCCAATTCCTCCATCTGATCTCGGTTTGGTTAGAGTATCAAAAGAGATACGGGGTTTTTTTCCTTGCCATATAAATTTGCGGAAGTGTTTATTAAGAGAGGAAAAGTAGGATTTAGGAATTTCGATAGGAAGGACTTGCATCAAGTATGTGAGTCTCGGGACCACTAGAGACATCAGAATATTTTTCCTCCCAAACCAAGACAAATAGGGAAAATTTAGGGTATCTAGTTGGGCTATTAAAGATGCTAAAAGGGGTTTGTAATTGAGTTTGAATAGCTCTCCCAGGTTGGGGGACAGTTTCACTCCCAGGTAAGTTAATTGTTGGGTTTGCCAATTGAAAGGGGATTTCTTTTGTAAAGACATGAGATTTTGTGGGGAGAGGCCTATGTGGATTATTTGGGATTTGGACGCATTTACTTTGAAGTTGGACAGGGCACCGAATTGATCCAGTCTAGATATAATTACAGGTATAGACACGAGAGGGTTGGTTGTAATAATTAATAGATCATCTGCAAAAGCAGCTAATTTAAAGTCCATACCACTAACTTGCAAGCCCCTAATATCTGAGCTTTGTCTGAGAGACTGCAGTAAAGTTTCCATCACTAGGACGAATATAAGAGGGGAGAGTGGGCAGCCCTGTCTTGTTCCATTTCTAATGGGGAAACTAGGTGAAAGTGAATCGTTTACTGACACAGACGCCGAAGAGTGGGTGTACATGGAAAAAATAGCATCAATGAATGGCGTCGGTATTTGAAATTTCGACAAAGTTAAAGAGATGTAAGTCCAGTCCACTCTATCGAATGCCTTTTCGGCGTCTGTGCCAAGCAAAACCAAAGGAGTGGATCTATGAGAGGCATAATATAAAGCATTTAATACTTTGGTAGTGTTATCTTTTCCTTCCCTCCCTCTCACGAAACCCACCTGATCTGAGTGAATTAACTGAGGTAAGAGGTTCTGCAGTCTGGTGGCCAGGACCTTCGATAGTAATTTAAGATCCACATTCAATAGGGAAATAGGGCGGTAATTCGAACAGGAGGTAGGGTCTTTGCCTGGTTTAGGGATTACTGTGATAGTGGCTTTGGTCATATCTGTGGAAAGTGGATTTTTGTCTAAGGCCAGGTTAAAAATTGGGAGTAAGAAGGGGAGGAGAGTGTCTTTGAATGTCAAATAGTAAGTTATGGGGAGTCCATCTGGACCTGGGCATTTCCCTTTGGGAGTTGACTTAATAGCAGACACTAGTTCCGATATAGTAAAGGGAGTGGACAGGGATTCCTTTTGGGACTCAGACAATGTCGGTAATCTGAGGGAGGATAAGAAGGCGTTAATATTAGAGTGTCTATCTAGTAAGGGATCTGGGAGTGTAGAAGGGGGGAGATTATATAAGGACTCATAGAACCTCCTGAACTGGTCGGCAATCTCAGTGGCTTTAAACAATAGGGTGTCTTGGGGGGATCTAATACTTTGAATATAGCGGGAAGTCTTTCTTTGTTTAATCCTTTGAATTACAAATTTAGAGGCCTTATTACCATGGGCAAAAACTTTTTGTTGTGCAGATAAGTAATATTTAGCCGACTTTTCGTTAAGTAGGTTTTTTAATTCTGTCCTTAGGGAAGTAAGTTCCAGGAGGTGTTGGGTCAGCAGGGACTGTTTATGTGTTTTTTCCAGTATGTGGATTTTGGATAGCAGAGTAGAGAGTTTCAACTCAAATTGTTTTTTAAGATGTGAACATAGGCTAATTAGTTTACCCCTTATATAAGCCTTGTGGGCATCCCAAAGAGTTTGGGGGGAGACATCTGTAGTGTTGTTAAATGAAAAATATTCCTCCAGAAAGGAGGAGATGCGGGCTACGTGTGTATTATTCCCTAGCAAGGATTCATTGAATCTCCAACTGGTTTTTTTATTCGATCTAATGGGAGGGTGCATGTCGCAAAAAATGGGAGAGTGGTCTGACAATGTTATATCTCCAATTCTAGAGAACGAGCATAACTGCAGATATTCTGTAGAAACAAGGATATAATCAATCCTACTATAGGATCTATTAGAGGAGGAGTAAAAGGAGTAGTCTATACCATGTGGGTTGTGACACCGCCATACATCTATGACACCAAGTTCTCGCAGCTTAGTTTGGAGAAAACCCAGGGCTTTTTGGGAAATGGCTGACTTCTTGGAGGAGGTATCTAATAACGGGTTAAAGGCCAAATTGAAGTCTCCAGCCATTATCAGGATGCCTTCCTTGTGCTTTTCTACAAGAGTAACTAATGTGGCTAGCCAACTAACCTGTTCAGTATTAGGAGCATATATATTCACTAGTGTATAAAGTGAACAACCAATCATACCCTTGAGTATTAAAAATCTGCCGTCAGGGTCTTGTACATGAGATTTGTAATGAAAGGGTACACTTCTATGGAAGCCAATACTAACTCCCCTCGAGGCGGCACCCCCAGCCCCACAGTGGTGCCAATTAGGGAATTTAGAGAAAGAGAGGTTAGGGTAATTTCCATGTTTAAAATGGGTTTCTTGCAGAAAGACTATGGAGCATCTTTCTCTGTTTAATAGGGAGAAAATCTGACACCTTTTAGACGGGGACCTCAACCCCTTCACGTTATAGGTTACTACTCTTAAGTCAGACATGATCATAAGAGAAGTAAATATTGAGTGAATCTGATAATGTGGGTGAGAGATGCATGTTAATTACCAACCAGGGTGAGAGGAGGGTGCCGCCCCGAGGTAAGCGATGACTCCAGAAAAGGAAGAAGGCTCTTCTGCACAACAGATATACGACAGTTGGTGAGACATACATTTTAGTATATTCTTGAGACCTATCAGAGGACAAAAAAGGGTTAACAAAATAAAGGGGAGAACATAAACAAAACCAACAAAAGCACCAAACTGGTACTAAGCTATGTGAACCAATTAGAATTAGTAGCAAGGGGGGGTATTGCATTGCTCTCACTAGAGTGCAACTATGACGATCCCTCTTTAAGGAGAAAAATTTAAGCTCCAGGTATGGCCAGAAACAATTTTCTAGAATTAGGGGAAGTATTAATGCCATCTATGCAAGAGCAAGGTATAGAAACATTCAATGAAAAGGTTATCTCAACCTCTTACTTAAACTTGAAGGCATATTAACTGTCAAGAGAATGACTATATTTGAATCAGACAATGCGACCTTTTCCCCAGCGAAGATGGGGAGAGTGAACAAGAAATAGATCAGTCGTCTGTTAGCGTCAGTCTCTTGGAGGAGGATGCATGGCGATTTCTTTTTATCTTTTGAGACCTTTGAGTGCGAGGGGTCTCCCACGGGCCATCTGAGGTCAGGATGGGTAAATCCGGAACATCTTGTACTAAGTCCCAATTTTCAATTGGTAGTGTCGGTATTTGCAGGATGTCATATACTTTATCCAAATCCGCAAATGATTGGACGGATATTCTGCGGCCATTATGAAAAAAGGACAAACCAAATGGGAACAGCCATCTGTATATGATCTTCTTGCTCCTTAGCAGGTCAGTGAGCGGCTTCAAGGACTTCCGTTTTTTAAGCGTGGACTGCGCTAAGTCCTGAAATATGGAGATCGGGTTGTTATCCCATGTTAATTGAGGGGTATTTCTTGCTCCATTTAGAATTGCTTCTTTAGCAGGAAAGTGCAAAAATTTGCAGATTATGTCCCTGGGAGGTTCCGTGGACTGAGGCTTAGGGCGTAGCGCTCTGTGTGCTCGTTCGATAAGCACTTCATGTGTGGAGTCAGGGCCCAGGAGTTGTAGGCATATCTGTGTCACCGTTTCAGTGATCTCCTCAGCGCCCACTGATTCAGATATTCCTCTGAAGCGGAGGTTGTTTCTTCGATTCCTATTTTCTTGATCCTCTAATTGCATATAGAGGTTATTAAGGTGCTTCTGATGAGCGCTCAAATAATCGGATACCGCAACTTGGTGCGAAGTAATAGCGATATTCGCTTCCTCCAGCGCTTCCACTCGTCTCCCTATGTGCCTCACATCCTCTTTAATAGCATTAAGATCGGACTTCAGAGGTTCTAGGGCTTCCGATAACGCTCTCTTTAGAAAGGATCGAGAGAGCTCAAGCGTGTCGGCCTCAGGGGAGTCTTCTCTCACCTTCTCAGCCTCGCATGCAGCTTGTTGTTTGCTTCTCGGCGTGCGCGGTGGCTCCGGCGCCATTTTGGATTCTCTGCCGGCATAAGTCTGCGCCGCTTTCTTTATGAATTTCTCCATGCCGCCCGCTTGAGATGTCGACTTGGGCGGCTCTGGGGCATCAGCAGGTCTAGGGCCACCTATCTTGACCATTTTGTGCTCAAATAGCTAAAGATTAGGGCTTCAGAGGGAATCGTCTTCAGTAGAGCTTCAGCTCACACAGCCATCCGGCTCCGGCGCAAGCTCCGCCCCCCAATTCTTGAGTCTTTCTATCATGCATATCAGTCTTTACCACTGCAGCAGCAGCCTGCATGCCTTGGCTAGCCTCGCCATTGTTATCAGACATTTTTTTACTTGTTGCACTACAAGTACCACAATAACTTTATCAAATATATATTTTGCACCCCAAAATTTTGTTTCTATTACAAGCAGATCTCGATGGGACCTCCAATTAAATGTCGGAATATTTATGCTGTCTCCGATTGACAGTCTATATGATTTATGTGAATAAATTAAAATCGGTAATAAAGGAGATTCTAACTTATTATCATAAATACCAAGCTAAAACAAGCTCGTGATCTGCGTTGAATTGAAGACAAAACCCAGTTACAGACAAAATATATATGTAATTTATTAATACAATTTATAGTGCAAAATAATATATATATAACAAAATTGGCGGTAATAAAATTCAATCAATGATATGCAAAATAGTGGTAAAGACAAAAATAATTGAGAACATATATCTATATATACGTAATTATGCCTTCTTATAATAATACCCCTCACTTATATTAAAAGTCAATTTAATACTTGATTTCTCTCCGCCGACAAATGTCCGATTAAACCCAAATCTGGTTTATCTTTTATCTATATAAATATATATATATTATCAACCATACTGGTCTAGAACTGAATTCAGTTCCTTGGAGATAATACTGTGCTTTCACTAGTATATTTTTAATCTCCCTGTATTGGATTAATTTTCAGGATGATGCTGCAGGTACACCCCAATCTTATTCCAAAGCAGATACTATATACAAAGTATGGTTAATTGAATATATAGATATGTATTATATTAATTAATTATCCTATAAAATATAGGTAAGGTTATACTATACCAAAATGTCAGCTAGCAGAAATCAGTTTCAATGGTTCTAAGATGGCTGCCTCCAATGACTGGCAAGATGGTCAGGGTTGGATCTGATCTTTTGATGATGTTCAGAGAGAGAGAGAGCCAGATAGCTCTAGAGATCGATCCTTCTGTCAGCCCATACCATCTTTTTATCCTATCTTAGAAAGGGCTTGGCCAAGTTTTATCATTAACTAGTGACCTCACTTTATAATTAATAGAACCTCCCTCTAGGGAAAAATATACCCTAGATCTTTGTTACCCTAACACTAGATGGCACTAGTATTCCATACAAAAATCGAAGCATTCATTTATTTCTCTATTCATATACTAGCAATAAAATGTAATCTAAGGTTTTAGACAAAACCTTGAGAAGATCTTAAAGAGACAATGAGTTTTATACTTGGTCAACTAACTTGTGTATCCGTAAGTCTTTTGACCAGACTTGATTAAATCAAGATAAATAGGGCTATCTCAATTCATTGTTCTTGGATGAGACAGGGTTTGTTCATGATCACCTGTGTCCACATTTTCCCATTCCAGGAAAGAAATAATTAATTTGTGTGTTCCACTGAGACAGATTCTAAACATGACAGAGGAGTTTATACCTCATTTCTAATCTTACAATTGAATATATCTATGAGGACTATACTCTCATATATATACTATATATTCAGCACACCTATTAAAATTGATTATATAAAATCAATCTACTCCTATATTGATTAATATAAAAATCACAAAGAAAGATTAGAGTCTTTCTATTTACTAAAATCATCAGAATTCAAATACATTGTCTTATCTAGGCCATCACATTTCATTAGACCTTGGGACATCTCCTTCTCACAAAACAGACTTAGGTAAACACTTTGGTATATATCGTAAACCTTAGGTTAGCAATTTCAGAGTAAAAAAAAAAAATCCTAAATTCACTCTGCCTTAAAATAAGACAAAATGGTTGTCCCTTAGGCTCATGTCCATTCACTTATATAGGCCTTATAATTATGGACTTTATTCATACTCAATAGTTCTGACAGAGCAGGTAGAGCAATTGCAGAGGTGCTAAGTACATTCCATAATAGCACAGAACTTTGATTGGATAACAGGCACATTCTCATTCTGCCAGCTACAAAAATCCATAAAAGGTATGGTATCTCCTGATAGGTGGTGAGTTGCAGATGATAAACTGATCTGCACCTACATTGCAGTGGCCAAAAAGTAAAAATAAGAAAAGGCATAGCTCCGTCGGTGGCTGCTTCTTAACCCAAAGTTGCGACAGAGGGTATTGATCGGTACTCTTGGAGTTTATATGACCATACCGTCAGAAACAGATAAGAAGGCTTTTGTGTTCTGGGCCTGCTAATAGACGCTGGACAGTATTCCATTTTGCACAGAAGCTCCATTTTATCCTCAAACAAATCTTTCCATTAACTGACTCCTTTGTTTGACACACACAAAAACGCACCCTTACCTGTTGATTGGCACCCATACCTGTTGATGTGCATGGATCCACACCTGACTGAAGAATGAAGAAACATGGCTGCTGCCAGGAAGGAAAACAGCAAGGGTCCATTGTGATGTCATCATCCATGGATGCTGAAGGGTTCCGTTGTGACACGCTCAGTGTTCCATCTATTGAAATTTTTATGGAGGCTGCCATATTGATTTTCTGGAGGCAGCCATTTTGTTTTGCAGTTAAACAGAGCTTGCAGTACAATGGATAAGAAATGCTGTGAAGGGTTAGGATTGCAGCCACAGTAGTCAGCATGGACGAATTCTAGTCTCTGAAAACAATTGCTTATAGTTACAATGAAATTCTGGGTTGGAACCTGCTTTTGGATTCCTGGAGCAGGTAGAACAATTGCAGAGGTGCTAAGTACATTCCATAATAGCACAGAACTTTGATTGGATAACAGGCACATTCTCATTCTGCCAGCTACAAAAATCCATAAAAGGTATGGTATCTCCTGATAGGTGGTGAGTTGCAGATGATAAACTGATCTGCACCTACATTGCAGTGGCCAAAAAGTAAAAATAAGAAAAGGCATAGCTCCGTCGGTGGCTGCTTCTTAACCCAAAGTTGCGACAGAGGGTATTGATCGGTACTCTTGGAGTTTATATGACCATACCGTCAGAAACAGATTAGAAGGCTTTTGTGTTCTGGGCCTGCTAATAGACCCTGGACAGTATTCCATTTTGCACACAAGCTCCATTTTTTCCTTAAACAAATCTTTCCATTAACTGACACCTTTGTTTGACACACACAAAAACGCACCCTTACCTGTTGATTGGCACCCATACCTGTTGATGTGCATGGATCCACACCTGACTGAAGAATGAAGAAACATGGCTGCTGCCAGGAAGGAAAACAGCAAGGGTCCATTGTGATGTCATCATCCATGGATGCTGAAGGGTTCCGTTGTGACACGCTCAGTGTTCCATCTATTGAAATTTTTATGGAGGCTGCCATATTGATTTTCTGGAGGCAGCCATTTTGTTTTGCAGTTAAACAGAGCTTGCAGTACAATGGCTAAGAAATGCTGTGAAGGGTTAGGATTGCAGCCACAGTAGTCAGCATGGACGAATTCTAGTCTCTGAAAACAATTGCTTATAGCTACAATGAAATTCTGGGTTGGAACCTGCTTTTGGATTCCTGGAGCAGGTAGAGCAATTGCAGAGGTGCTAAGTACATTCCATAATAACACAGAACTTTGATTGGATAACAGGCACATTCTCATTCTGCCAGCTACAAAAATCCATAAAAGGTATGGTATCTCATGATAGGTGGTGAGTTGCAGATGATAAACTGATCTGCACCTACATTGCAGTGGCCAAAACTTAAAAGCAAGAAAAGGCATAGCTCCGTCGGTGGCCGCTTCTTTCCCCCAAGTTGCAACAGAGAGTATAGATCGGTACTCTTGGAGTTTATATGACCATACCGTCAGAAACAGATAAGAAGGCTTTTGTGTTCTGGGCCTGCTAATAGACGCTGGACAGTATTCCATTTAGCACAGAAGCTCCATTTTATCCTCAAACAAATCTTTCCATTAACTGACACCTTTGTTTGACACACACAAAAATGCATTCTGACATGTTGATTGGCACCCATACCTGTTGATGTACATGGATCCACACCTGACTGAAGAATGAAGAAACATGGCTGCTGCCGTTGCAGTTAAACAGAGCTTGCAGTACAATGGATAAGAAATGCTGTGAAGGGTTAGAATTGCAGCCACAGTAGTCAGCATGGACGAATTCTAGACTCTGAAAACAAATGCTTATAGCTACAATGAAATTCTGGGTTGGAACCTGCTTTTGGATTCCTGGAGCAGGTAGAGCAATTGCAGAGGTGCTAAGTACATTCCATAATAGCACAGAACTTTGATTGGATAACAGGCACATTCTCATTCTGCCAGCTACAAAAATCCATAAAAGGTATGGTATCTCCTGATAGGTGGTGAGTTTCAGATGATAAACTGATCTGCACCTACATTGCAGTGGCCAATAAGTAAAAACAAGAAAAGGCATAGCTCCGTCGGTGGTCGCTTCTTAACCCAAAGTTGCGACAGAGGGTATAGATCGGTACTCTTGGAGTTTATATGACCATACCGTCAGAAACAGATAAGAAGGCTTTTGTGTTCTGGGCCTGCTAATAGACCCTGGACAGTATTCCATTTTGCACACAAGCTCCATTTTTTCCTCAAACAAATCTTTCCATTAACTGACACCTTTGTTTGACACACTGAAAAACGCACCCTTAACTGTTGATTGGCACCCATACCTGTTGATGTGCATGGATCCACACCTGACTGAAGAATGAAGAAACATGGCTGCTGCCAGGAAGGAAAACAGCAAGGGTCCATTGTGATGTCATCATCCATGGATGCTGAAGGGTTCTGTTGTGACACGCTCAGTGTTCCATCTATTGAAATTTTTATGGAGGCTGCCATATTGATTTTCTGGAGGCAGCCATTTTGTTTTGCAGTTAAACAGAGCTTGCAGTACAATGGATAAGAAATGCTGTGAAGGGTTAGGATTGCAGCCACAGTAGTCAGCATGGACGAATTCTAGTCTCTGAAAACAATTGCTTATAGCTACAATGAAATTCTGGGTTGGAACCTGCTTTTGGATTCCTGGAGCAGGTAGAGCAATTGCAGAGGTGCTAAGTACATTCCATAATAGCACAGAACTTTGATTGGATAACAGGCGCATTCTCATTCTGCCAGCTACAAAAATCCATAAAAGGTATGGCATCTCATGATAGGTGGTGAGTTGCAGATGATAAACTGATCTGCACCTACATTGCAGTGGCCAAAAAGTAAAAACAAGAAAAGGCATAGCTCCGTCAGTGGCCGCTTCTTAACCCAAAGTTGCGACAGAGGGTATTGATCGGTACTCTTGGAGTTTATATGACCATACCGTCAGAAACAGATAAGAAGGCTTTTGTGTTCTGGGCCTGCTAATAGACCCTGGACAGTATTCAATTTTGCACACAAGCTCCATTTTTTCCTCAAACAAATCTTTCCATTAACTGACACCTTTGTTTGACACACTGAAAAACGCACCCTTAACTGTTGATTGGCACCCATACCTGTTGATGTGCATGGATCCACACCTGACTGAAGAATGAAGAAACATGGCTGCTGCCAGGAAGGAAAACAGCAAGGGTCCATTGTGATGTCATCATCCATGGATGCTGAAGGGTTCCGTTGTGACACGCTCAGTGTTCCATCTATTGAAATTTTTATGGAGGCTGCCATATTGATTTTCTGGAGGCAGCCATTTTGTTTTGCAGTTAAACAGAGCTTGCAGTACAATGGATAAGAAATGCTGTGAAGGGTTAGGATTGCAGCCACAGTAGTCAGCATGGACGAATTCTAGTCTCTTAAAACAATTGCTTATAGCTACAATGAAATTCTGGGTTGGAACCTGCTTTTGGATTCCTGGAGCAGGTAGAGCAATTGCAAAGGTGCTAAGCACATTCCATAATAGCACAGAACTTTGATTGGATAACAGGCACATTCTCATTCTGCCAGCTACAAAAATCCATAAAAGGTATGGTATCTCCTGATAGGTGGTGAGTTGCAGATGATAAACTGATCTGTACCTACATTGCAGTGGCCAAAAAGTAAAAATAAGAAAAGGCATAGCTCCGTCGGTGGCTGCTTCTTAACCCAAAGTTGCGACAGAGGGTATTGATCGGTACTCTTGGAGTTTATATGACCATACCGTCAGAAACAGATAAGAAGGCTTTTGTGTTCTGGGCCTGCTAATAGACCCTGGACAGTATTCCATTTTGCACAAAAGCTCCATTTTTTCCTTAAACAAATCTTTCCATTAACTGACACCTTTGTTTGACACACAGAAAAACGCACCCTTAACTGTTGATTGGCACCCATACCTGTTGATGTGCATGGATCCACACCTGACTGAAGAATGAAGAAACATGGCTGCTGCCAGGAAGGAAAACAGCAAGGGTCCATTGTGATGTCATCATCCATGGATGCTGAAGGGTTCCGTTGTGACACGCTCAGTGTTCCATCTATTGAAATTTTTATGGAGGCTGCCATATTGATTTTCTGGAGGCAGCCATTTTGTTTTGCAGTTAAACAGAGCTTGCAGTACAATGGATAAGAAAGGCTGTGAAGGGTTAGGATTGCAGCCACAGTAGTCAGCATGGACGAATTCTAGTCTCTGAAAAAAATTGCTTATAGTTACAATGAAATTCTGGGTTGGAACCTGCTTTTGGATTCCTGGAGCAGGTAGAGCAATTGCAGAGGTGCTAAGTACATTCCATAATAGCACAGAACTTTGATTGGATAACAGGCACATTCTCATTCTGCCAGCTACAAAAATCCATAAAAGGTATGGCATCTCATGATAGGTGGTGAGTTGCACATGATAAACTGATCTGCACCTACATTGCAGTGGCCAAAAAGTAAAAACAAGAAAAGGCATAGCTCCGTCAGTGGCCGCTTCTTAACCCAAAGTTGCGACAGAGGGTATTGATCGGTACTCTTGGAGTTTATATGACCATACCGTCAGAAACAGATAAGAAGGCTTTTGTGTTCTGGGCCTGCTAATAGACCCTGGACAGTATTCCATTTTGCACACAAGCTCCATTTTTTCCTCAAACAAATCTTTCCATTAACTGACACCTTTGTTTGACACACAGAAAAACGCACCCTTAACTGTTGATTGGCACCCATACCTGTTGATGTGCATGGATCCACACCTGACTGAAGAATGATGAAACATGGCTGCTGCCAGGAAGGAAAACAGCAAGGGTCCATTGTGATGTCATCATCCATGGATGCTGAAGGGTTCCGTTGTGACACGCTCAGTATTCCATCTATTGAAATTTTCATGGAGGCTGACATATTGAGTTTCTGGAGGCAGCCATTTTGTTTTGCAGTTAAACAGAGCTTGCAGTACAATGGATAAGAAATGCTGTGAAGGGTTAGGATTGCAGCCACAGTAGTCAGCATGGACGAATTATAGTCTCTTAAAACAATTGCTTATAGCTACAATGAAATTCTGAGTTGGAACCTGCTTTTGGATTCCTGGAGCAGGTAGAGCAATTGCAGAGGTGCTAAGTACATTCCATAATAGCACAGAACTTTGATTGGATAACAGGCACATTCTCATTCTGCCAGCTACAAAAATCCATAAAAGGTATGGTATCTCATTATAGGTGGTGAGTTGCAGATGATAAACTGATCTGCACCTACACTGCAGTGGCCAAAAAGTAAAAACAAGAAAAGGCATAGTTCCGTCAGTGGCCGCTTCTTAACCTAAAGTTGCGACAGAGGGTATAGATCGGTACTCTTGGAGTTTATATGACCAACCGTCAGAAACAGATATGAAGCCTTTTGTGTTATGGGCCTGCTAATAGACCCTGGACAGTATTCCATTTTGCACACAAGCTCCATTTTTCCCTTAAACAAATCTTTCCATTAACTGACACCTTTGTTTGACACACACAAAAACGCACCCTTACCTGTTGATTGGCACCCATACCTGTTGATGTGCATGGATCCACACCTGACTGAAGAATGAAGAAACATGGCTGCTGCCAGGAAGGAAAACAGCAAGGGTCCATTGTGATGTCATCATCCATGGATGCTGAAGGGTTCCATTGTGACACGCTCAGTGTTCCATCTATTGAAATTTTCATGGAGGCTGCCATATTGATTTTCTGGAGGCAGCCATTTTGTTTTGCAGTTAAACAGAGCTTGCAGTACAATGGATAAGAAATGCTGTGAAGGGTTAGGATTGCAGCCACAGTAGTCAGCATGGACGAATTCTAGTCTCTGAAAACAATTGCTTATAGCTACAATGAAATTCTGGGTTGGAACCTGCTTTTGGATTCCTGGAGCAGGTAGAGCAATTGCAGAGGTGCTAAGTACATTCCATAATAGCACAGAACTTTGATTGGATAACAGGCACATTCTCATTCTGCCAGCTACAAAAATCCATAAAAGGTATGGTATCTTATTATAGGTGGTGAGTTGCAGATGATAAACTGATCTGCACCTACATTGCAGAGGCCAAAAAGTAAAAACAAGAAAAGGCATAGCTCCGTCGGTGGCCGCTTCTTAACCCAAAGTTGCGACAGAGGGTATAGATCGGTACTCTTGGAGTTTATATGACCAACCGTCAGAAACAGATAAGAAGGCTTTTGTGTTATGGGCCTGCTAAAAGACCCTGGACAGTATTCCATTTTGCACACAAGCTCCATTTTTTCCTTAAACAAATCTTTCCATTAACTGACACCTTTGTTTGACACACACAAAAACGCACCCTTACCTGTTGATTGGCACCCATACCTGTTGATGTGCATGGATCCACACCTGACTGAAGAATGAAGAAACATGGCTGCTGCCATTGCAGTTAAACAGAGCTTGCAGTACAATGGAAAAGAAATGCTGTGAAGGGTTAGGATTGCAGCCACAGTAGTCAGCATTGACGAATTCTAGTGTCTGAAAACAATTGCTTATAGCTACAATGAAATTCTGGGTTGGAACCTGCTTTTGGATTCCTGGAGCAGGTAGAGCAATTGCAGAGGTGCTAAGTACATTCCATAATAGCACAGAACTTTGATTGGATAACAGGCACATTCTCATTCTGCCAGCTACAAAAATCCATAAAAGGTATGGTATCTCATGATAGGTGGTGAGTTGCAGATGATAAACTGATCTGCACCTACATTGCAGTGGCCAAAAAGTAAAAACAAGAAAAGGCATAGCTCCGTCGGTGGCCGCTTCTTAACCCAAAGTTGCGACAGAGGGTATAGATCGGTACTCTTGGAGTTTATATGACCATACAGTCAGAAACAGATAAGAAGGCTTTTGTGTTCTGGGCCTGCTAATAGACGCTGGACAGTATTCCATTTTGCACAGAAGCTCCATTTTATCCTCAAACAAATCTTTCCATTAACTGACACCTTTGTTTGACACACACAAAAACGCATCCTTACCTGTTGATTGGCACCCATACCTGTTGATGTACATGGATCCACACCTGACTGAAGAATGAAGAAACATGGCTGCTGCTGTTGCAGTTAAACAGAGCTTGCAGTACAATGAATAAGAAATGCTGTGAAGGGTTAGGATTGCAGCCACAGTAGTCAGCATGGACGAATTCTAGTCTCTGAAAACAATTGCTTATAGCTACAATGAAATTCTGGGTTGGAACCTGCTTTTGGATTCCTGGAGCAGGTAGAGCAATTGCAGAGGTGCTAAGTACATTCCATAATAGCACAGAACTTTGATTGGATAACAGGCACATTCTCATTCTGCCAGCTACAAAAATCCATAAAAGGTATGGTATCTCATGATAGGTGGTGAGTTGCAGATGATAAACTGATCTGCACCTACATTGCAGTGGCCAAAAAGTAATAACAAGAAAAGGCATAGCACCGTCGGTGGCCGCTTCTTAACCCAAAGTTGCGACAGAGGGTATAGGTCGGTACTCTTGGAGTTTATATGACCAACCGTCAGAAACAGATAAGAAGGCTTTTGTGTTCTGGGCCTGCTAATAGACCCTGGACAGTATTCCATTTTGCACACAAGCTCCATTTTTTCCTTAAACAAATCTTTCCATTAACTGACACCTTTGTTTGACACACACAAAAACGCACCCTTACCTGTTGATTGGCACCCATACCTGTTGATGTGCATAGATCCACACCTGACTGAAGAATGAAGAAACATGGCTGTTGCCAGGAAGGAAAACAGCAAGGGTCCATTGTGATGTCATCATCCATGGATGCTGAAGGGTTCCGTTGTGACACGCTCAGTGTTCCATCTATTGAAATTTTCATGGAGGCTGCCATATTGATTTTCTGGAGGCAGCCATTTTGTTTTGCAGTTAAACAGAGCTTGCAGTACAATGGATAAGAAATGCTGTGAAGGGTTAGGATTGCAGCCACAGTAGTCAGCATGGACGAATTCTAGTCTCTGAAAACAATTGCTTATAGCTACAATGAAATTCTGGGTTGGAACCTGCTTTTGGATTCCTGGAGCAGGTAGAGCAATTGCAGAGGTGCTAAGTAGGGATGAGCGAACTCGAACTGTATAGTTCGGGTTCGTACCGAATTTTGGGGTGTCCGTGACACGGACCCGAACCCGGACATTTTCGTAAAAGTCCGGGTTCGGGTTCGGTGTTCGTCGCTTTCTTCGCGCTTTTGTGACGCTTTCTTGGCGCTTTTTGAAAGGCTGCAAAGCAGCCAATCAACAAGCGTCATACTACTTGCCCCAAGAGGCCATCACAGCCATGCCTACTATTGGCATGGCTGTGATTGGCCAGAGCACCATGTGACCCAGCCTCTATTTAAGCTGGAGTCACATAGCGCCGCCCGTCACTCTGCTCTGATTAGCGTAGGGAGAGGTTGCGGCTGCGACAGTAGGGCGAGATTAGGCAGATTAACTCCTCCAAAGGACTTGATTAACTGATCGATCTGCAGCTGTGGATCATTGAGCTGCTGATCCTCAATTGCTCACTGTTTTTAGGCTGCCCAGACCGTTTGTCAGTCACATTTTTCTGGGGTGATCGGCGGCCATTTTGTGTCTTGTGGTGCGCCAGCACAAGCTGCGACCAAGTGCATTTAACCCTCAATGGTGTGGTTGTTTTTTGGCTAAAGCCTACATCAGGGTGAAGCTGTCACACCAAGTGCATTTAACCAGCAATAGTCTGTTTATTTTTTGGCCATATACTACATCAGGGGCAAGCTGCGCCTGTCACCAAGTGCATTTAACCCTCAATGGTGCGTTTGTTTTTTGGCTAAAGCCTACATCAGGGTGAAGCTGTCACACCAAGTGCATTTAACCAGCAATAGTCTGTTTATTTTTTGGCCATATACTACATCAGGGGCAAGCTGCGCCCGTCACCAAGTGCATTTAACCCTCAGTAGTGTGTTTGGTCAAGCTATCACACCAAGTGCATTTAACCAGCAATAGTCTGTTCATTTTTTGGCCATATACTAAATCAGGGGCAAGCTGCGCCCGTCACCAAGTGCATTTAACCAGCAATAGTCTGTTCATTTTTTGGCCATATACTACATCAGGGGCAAGCTGCGCCCGTCACCAAGTGCATTTAACCCTCAGTAGTGTGGTTGGTCAAGCTGTGACACCAAGTGCATTTAACCAGCAATAGTCTGTTCATTTTTTGGCCATATACTACATCAGGGGCAAGCTGCGCCCATCACCAAGTGCATTTAACCAGCAATAGTGTGGTTATTTTTTGGCCATATCCCAGTCTAATTCTGTCACTAAATCCATACCGGTCACCCAGCGCCTAAATACTAGGCCTCAAATTTATATCCCGCTAAATCTCTCGTTACCGCTGTCCTGTTGTGGCTGGGAAAGTTATTTAGTGTCCGTCAAAGCACATTTTTTGTTCTGGGTTGAAATACAATTCCCAATTTAGCAATTTAAAAATTTAGTGGTTTCTGCTGTATCAGAGCTATTTGAAATCTATCCCTAAAAGGGTATATAATATTCAAGGTGCACATAGGGTCATTCAGAATAACTTCACACACCCGCTACTGTGCATTTCCAAGTCTAATTCTGTCACTAAACCCATACCTGTCACCCAGCGCCTAAATACTAGGCCTCAAATTCATATCCAGCTAAATCTGTCGTTAGTGCTGTAGCTGGGCGAGTTATTTAGTGTCCGTTCAAGCACATTTCTTGTTCTGGGTTGAAATACAATTCCCAATTTAGCAATTTCATAATTTAGTGGTTTCTGCTATATCAGAGCTATTTGAAATCTATCCCTAAAAGGGTAGATCATATTGAAGGTGCACATAGGGACATTCAGAATAACTTCACACACCCGCTACTGTGCATTTCCAAGTCTAATGCTGTCACTAAACCCATACCTGTCACCCAGCGCCTAAATACTAGGCCTCAAATTTATATCCAGCTAAATCTGTCCTTAGTGCTGTAGCTGGGCGAGTTATTTAGTGTCCGTTCAAGCACATTTCTTGTTCTGGGTTGAAATACAATTCCCAATTTAGCAATTTCATAATTTAGTGGTTTCTGCTATATCAGAGCTATTTGAAATCTATCCCTAAAAGGGTATATAATATTCAAGGTGCACATTGGGTCATTCAGAATAACTTCACACACACCCGCTACTGTGTATTTCCAAGTCTAATTCTGTCACTAAACCCATACCTGTCACCCAGCGCCTAAATACTAGGCCTCAAATTCATATCCAGCTAAATCTGTCGTTAGTGCTGTAGCTGGGCGAGTTATTTAGTGTCCGTTCAAGCACATTTCTTGTTCTGGGTTGAAATACAATTCCCAATTTAGCAATTTCATAATTTAGTGGTTTCTGCTATATCAGAGCTATTTGAAATCTATCCCTAAAAGGGTAGATCATATTGAAGGTGCACATAGGGACATTCAGAATAACTTCACACACCCGCTACTGTGCATTTCCAAGTCTAATTCTGTCACTAAACCCATACCTGTCACCCAGCGCCTAAATACTAGGCCTCAAATTTATATCCAGCTAAATCTGTCCTTAGTGCTGTAGCTGGGCGAGTTATTTAGTGTCCGTTCAAGCACATTTCTTGTTCTGGGTTGAAATACAATTCCCAATTTAGCAATTTCATAATTTAGTGGTTTCTGCTATATCAGAGCTATTTGAAATCTATCCCTAAAAGGGTATATAATATTCAAGGTGCACATTGGGTCATTCAGAATAACTTCACACACACCCGCTACTGTGTATTTCCAAGTCTAATTCTGTCACTAAACCCATACCTGTCACCCAGCGCCTAAATACTAGGCCTCAAATTTATATCCAGCTAAATCTGTCCTTAGTGCTGTAGCTGGGCGAGTTATTTAGTGTCCGTTCAAGCACATTTCTTGTTCTGGGTTGAAATACAATTCCCAATTTAGCAATTTCATAATTTAGTGGTTTCTGCTATATCAGAGCTATTTGAAATCTATCCCTAAAAGGGTAGATCATATTGAAGGTGCACATAGGGACATTCAGAATAACTTCACACACCCGCTACTGTGCATTTCCAAGTCTAATTCTGTCACTAAACCCATACCTGTCACCCAGCGCCTAAATACTAGGCCTCAAATTTATATCCAGCTAAATCTGTCCTTAGTGCTGTAGCTGGGCGAGTTATTTAGTGTCCGTTCAAGCACATTTCTTGTTCTGGGTTGAAATACAATTCCCAATTTAGCAATTTCATAATTTAGTGGTTTCTGCTATATCAGAGCTATTTGAAATCTATCCCTAAAAGGGTATATAATATTCAAGGTGCACATTGGGTCATTCAGAATAACTTCACACACACCCGCTACTGTGTATTTCCAAGTCTAATTCTGGCACTAAACCCATACCTGTCACCCAGCGCCTAAATACTAGGCCTCAAATTTATATCCTGCTAAATCTCTCGTTAACGCTGTCCTGTTGTGGCTGGGAAAGTTATTTAGTGTCCGTCAAAGCACATTTTTTTGTTCTGGGTTGAAATACAATTCCCAATTTAGCAATTTCATAATTTAGTGGTTTCTGCTATATCAGAGCTATTTGAAATCTATCCCTAAAAGGGTATATAATATTCAAGGTGCACATTGGGTCATTCAGAATAACTTCACACACACCCGCTACTGTGTATTTCTAAGTCTAATTCTGTCACTAAACCCATACCTGTCACCCAGCGCCTAAATACTAGGCCTCAAATTTATATCCTGCTAAATCTCTCGTTAACGCTGTCCTGTTGTGGCTGGGAAAGTTATTTAGTGTCCGTCAAAGCACATTTTTTGTTCTGGGTTGAAATACAATTCCCAATTTAGCAATTTCATAATTTAGTGGTTTCTGCTATATCAGAGCTATTTGAAATCTATCCCTAAAAGGGTATATAATATTCAAGGTGCACATTGGGTCATTCAGAATAACTTCACACACACCCGCTACTGTGTATTTCTAAGTCTAATTCTGTCACTAAACCCATACCTGTCACCCAGCGCCTAAATACTAGGCCTCAAATTTATATCCTGCTAAATCTCTCGTTAACGCTGTCCTGTTGTGGCTGGGAAAGTTATTTAGTGTCCGTCAAAGCACATTTTTTGTTCTGGGTTGAAATACAATTCCCAATTTAGCAATTTCATAATTTAGTGGTTTCTGCTATATCAGAGCTATTTGAAATCTATCCCTAAAAGGGTATATAATATTCAAGGTGCACATTGGGTCATTCAGAATAACTTCACACACACACGCTTCTGTGCATTTCCAAGTCTAATTCTGTCACTAAATCCATACCGGTCACCCAGCGCCTAAATACTAGGCCTCAAATTTATATCCCGCTGAATTTGAATACAATACATTGGGCCAAATAATATATTTGTTGTTGTGGTGAACCATAACAATGAGAAAAACATCTAGTAAGGGACGCGGACGTGGACATGGTCGTGGTGGTGTTAGTGGACCCTCTGGTGCTGGGAGAGGACGTGGCCGTTCTGCCACATCCACACGTCCTAGTGTACCAACTACCTCAGGTCCCAGTAGCCGCCAGAATTTACAGCGATATATGGTGGGGCCCAATGCCGTTCTAAGGATGGTAAGGCCTGAGCAGGTACAGGCATTAGTCAATTGGGTGGCCGACAGTGGATCCAGCACGTTCACATTATCTCCCACCCAGTCTTCTGCAGAAAGCGCACAGATGGCGCCTGAAAACCAACCCCATCAGTCTGTCACATCACCCCCATGCATACCAGGGAAACTGTCTCAGCCTCAAGTTATGCAGCAGTCTCTTATGCTGTTTGAAGACTCCGCTGGCAGGGTTTCCCAAGGGCATCCACCTAGCCCTTCCCCAGCGGTGAAAGACATAGAATGCACTGACGCACAACCACTTATGTTTCCTGATGATGAGGACATGGGAATACCACCTCAGCATGTCTCTGATGATGACGAAACACAGGTGCCAACTGCTGCGTCTTTCTGCAGTGTGCAGACTGAACAGGAGGTCAGGGATCAAGACTGGGTGGAAGACGATGCAGGGGACGATGAGGTCCTAGACCCCACATGGAATGAAGGTCGTGCCACTGACTTTCACAGTTCGGAGGAAGAGGCAGTGGTGAGACCGAGCCAACAGCGTAGCAAAAGAGGGAGCAGTGGGCAAAAGCAGAACACCCGCCGCCAAGAGACTCCGCCTGCTACTGACCGCCGCCATCTGGGACCGAGCACCCCAAAGGCAGCTTCAAGGAGTTCCCTGGCATGGCACTTCTTCAAACAATGTGCTGACGACAAGACCCGAGTGGTTTGCACGCTGTGCCATCAGAGCCTGAAGCGAGGCATTAACGTTCTGAACCTGAGCACAACCTGCATGACCAGGCACCTGCATGCAAAGCATGAACTGCAGTGGAGTAAACACCTTAAAACCAAGGAAGTCACTCAGGCTCCCCCTGCTACCTCTTCTGCTGCTGCCGCCTCGGCCTATTCTGCTGCTGCCGCCTCGGCCTCTTCCTCCGCCTCTGGAGGAACGTTGGCACCTGCCGCCCAGCAAACAGGGGATGTACCACCAACACCACCACCACCACCTCCGTCACCAAGCGTCTCAACCATGTCACACGCCAGCGTTCAGCTCTCCATCTCACAAACATTTGATAGAAAGCGTAAATTCCCACCTAGCCACCCTCGATCCCTGGCCCTGAATGCCAGCATTTCTAAACTACTGGCCTATGAAATGCTGTCATTTAGGCTGGTGGACACAGACAGCTTCAAACAGCTCATGTCGCTTGCTGTCCCACAGTATGTTGTTCCCAGCCGGCACTACTTCTCCAAGAGAGCCGTGCCTTCCCTGCACAACCAAGTATCCGATAAAATCAAGTGTGCACTGCGCAACGCCATCTGTAGCAAGGTCCACCTAACCACAGATACGTGGACCAGTAAGCACGGCCAGGGACGCTATATCTCCCTAACTGCACACTGGGTAAATGTAGTGGCAGCTGGGCCCCAGGCGGAGAGCTGTTTGGCGCACGTCCTTCCGCCGCCAAGGATCGCAGGGCAACATTCTTTGCCTCCTGTTGCCACCTCCTCCTTCTCGGCTTCCTCCTCCTCTTCTTCCACCTGCTCATCCAGTCAGCCACACACCTTCACCACCAACTTCAGCACAGCCCGGGGTAAACGTCAGCAGGCCATTCTGAAACTCATATGTTTGGGGGACAGGCCCCACACCGCACAGGAGTTGTGGCGGGGTATTGAACAACAGACCGACGAGTGGTTGCTGCCGGTGAGCCTCAAGCCCGGCCTGGTGGTGTGTGATAATGGGCGAAATCTCGTTGCAGCTCTGGGACTAGCCAATTTGACGCACATCCCTTGCTTGGCGCATGTGCTGAATTTGGTGGTGCAGAAGTTCATTCACAACTACCCCGACATGTCAGAGCTGCTGCATAAAGTGCGGGCCGTCTGTTCGCGCTTCCGGCGTTCACATCCTGCTGCTGCTCGCCTGTCTGCGCTACAGCGTAACTTCGGCCTTCCCGCTCACCGCCTCATATGCGACGTGCCCACCAGGTGGAACTCCACCTTGCACATGCTGGACAGACTGTGCGAGCAGCAGCAGGCCATAGTGGAGTTTCAGCTGCAGCACGCACGGGTCAGTCACACTACAGAACAGCACCACTTCACCACCAATGACTGGGCCTCCATGCGAGACCTGTGTGCCCTGTTGCGCTGTTTCGAGTACTCCACCAACATGGCCAGTGGCGATGACACCGTTATCAGCGTTACAATACCACTTCTATGTCTCCTTGAGAAAACACTTAGGGCGATGATGGAAGAGGAGGTGGCCCAGGAGGAGGAGGAGGAGGAGGAAGAGGGGTCATTTTTAGCACTTTCAGGCCAGTCTCTTCGAAGTGACTCAGAGGGAGGTTTTTGGCAACAGCAGAGGCCAGGTACAAATGTGGCCAGCCAGGGCCCACTACTGGAGGACGAGGAGGACGAGGATGAGGAGGAGGTGGAGGAGGATGAGGATGAAGCATGGTCACAGCGGGGTGGCACCCAACGCAGCTCGGGTCCATCACTGGTGCGTGGCTGGGGGGAAAGGCAGGACGATGACGATACGCCTCCCACAGAGGACAGCTTGTCCTTACCCCTGGGCAGCCTGGCACACATGAGCGACTACATGCTGCAGTGCCTGCGCAACGACAGCAGAGTTGCCCACATTTTAACCTGTGCGGACTACTGGGTTGCCACCCTGCTGGATCCACGCTACAAAGACAATGTGCCCACCTTACTTCCTGCACTGGAGCGTGATAGGAAGATGCGCGAGTACAAGCGCACGTTGGTAGACGCGCTACTGAGAGCATTCCCAAATGTCACAGGGGAACAAGTGGAAGCCCAAGGCCAAGGCAGAGGAGGAGCAAGAGGTCGCCAAGGCAGCTGTGTCACGGCCAGCTCCTCTGAGGGCAGGGTTAGCATGGCAGAGATGTGGAAAACTTTTGTCAACACGCCACAGCTAAATGCACCACCACCTGATACGCAACGTGTTAGCAGGAGGCAACATTTCACTAACATGGTGGAACAGTACGTGTGCACACCCCTCCACGTACTGACTGATGGTTCGGCCCCATTCAACTTCTGGGTCTCTAAATTGTCCACGTGGCCAGAGCTAGCCTTTTATGCCTTGGAGGTGCTGGCCTGCCCGGCAGCCAGCGTTTTGTCTGAACGTGTATTCAGCACGGCAGGGGGCGTCATTACAGACAAACGCAGCCGCCTGTCTACAGCCAATGTGGACAAGCTGACGTTCATAAAAATGAACCAGGCATGGATCCCACAGGACCTGTCCGTCCCTTGTCCAGATTAGACATTAACTACCTCCCCATAACCATATATTATTGGACTCCAGGGCACTTCCTCATTCAATCCTATTTTTATTTTCATTTTACCATTATATTGCGAGGCTACCCAAAGTTGAATGAACCTCTCCTCTGCCTGTGTGCTAGGCCTAAATATATGCCAATGGACTGTTGCAGTGGTGGCTGACATGAAGCCTGATTCTCTGCTATGACATGCAGACTAATTCTCTGCTGACATGAAGCCAGATTGTCTGTTACGGGACCTCTCTCCTCTGCCTGGGTGCTGGGCCTAAATTTATGACAATGGACTGTTGCAGTGGTGGCTGACATGAAGCCTGATTCTCTGCTATGACATGCAGACTAATTCTCTGCTGACATGAAGCCAGATTGTCTGTTACGGGACCTCTCTCCTCTGCCTGGGTGCTGGGCCTAAATATATGCCAATGGACTGTTGCAGTGGTGGCTGACATGAAGCCTGATTCTCTGCTATGACATGCAGACTAATTCTCTGCTGACATGAAGCCAGATTGTCTGTTACGGGACCTCTCTCCTCTGCCTGGGTGCTGGGCCTAAATTTATGACAATGGACTGTTGCAGTGGTGGCTGACGTGAAGCCTGATTCTCTGCTATGACATGCAGACTGATTCTCTGCTGACATGAAGCCAGATTGTCTGTTACGGGACCTCTCTGCTCTGCCTGTGTGCTAGGCCTAAATATATGCCAATGGACTGTTGCAGTGGTGGGTGACGTGAAGCCTCATTCTCTGCTATGACATGCAGACTGATTCTCTGCTGACATGAAGCCAGATCGTCTGTTACGGGACCTCTCTGCTCTGCCTGTGTGCTAGGCCTAAATATATGCCAATGGACTGTTGCAGTGGTGGGTGACGTGGAGCCTCATTCTCTGCTATGACATGCAGACTGATTCTCTGCTGTCATGAAGCCAGATTGTCTGTTACGGGACCTCTCTGCTCTGCCTGTGTGCTAGGCCTAAATATATGCCAATGGACTGTTGCAGTGGTGGGTGACGTGAAGCCTCATTCTCTGCTATGACATGCAGACTGATTCTCTGCTGACATGAAGCCAGATTGTCTGTTACGGGACCTCTCTCCTCTGCCTGTGTGCTAGGCCTAAATATATGCCAATGGACTGTTGCAGTGGTGGCTGACGTGAAGCCTCATTCTCTGCTATGACATGCAGACTGATTCTCTGCTGACATGAAGCCAGATCGTCTGTTACGGGACCTCTCTGCTCTGCCTGTGTGCTAGGCCTAAATATATGCCAATGGACTGTTGCAGTGGTGGGTGACGTGAAGCCTCATTCTCTGCTATGACATGCAGACTGATTCTCTGCTGTCATGAAGCCAGATTGTCTGTTACGGGACCTCTCTGCTCTGCCTGTGTGCTAGGCCTAAATATATGCCAATGGACTGTTGCAGTGGTGGGTGACGTGAAGCCTCATTCTCTGCTATGACATGCAGACTGATTCTCTGCTGACATGAAGCAAGATTATCTGTTACGGGACCTCTCTCCTCTGCCTGTGTGCTAGGCCTAAATATATGCCAATGGACTGTTGCAGTGGTGGCTGACGTGAAGCCTCATTCTCTGCTATGACATGCAGACTGATTCTCTGCTGACATGAAGCCAGATCGTCTGTTACGGGACCTCTCTGCTCTGCCTGTGTGCTAGGCCTAAATATATGCCAATGGACTGTTGCAGTGGTGGGTGACGTGAAGCCTCATTCTCTGCTATGACATGCAGACTGATTCTCTGCTGTCATGAAGCCAGATTGTCTGTTACGGGACCTCTCTGCTCTGCCTGTGTGCTAGGCCTAAATATATGCCAATGGACTGTTGCAGTGGTGGGTGACGTGAAGCCTCATTCTCTGCTATGACATGCAGACTGATTCTCTGCTGACATGAAGCCAGATTGTCTGTTACGGGACCTCTCTCCTCTGCCTGTGTGCTAGGCCTAAATATATGCCAATGGACTGTTGCAGTGGTGGCTGACGTGAAGCCTCATTCTCTGCTATGACATGCAGACTAATTCTCTGCTGACATGAAGCCAGATTGTCTGTTACGGGACCTCTCTCCTCTGCCTGGGTGCTGGGCCTAAATTTATGACAATGGACTGTTGCAGTGGTGGCTGACGTGAAGCCTGATTCTCTGCTATGACATGCAGACTGATTCTCTGCTGACATGAAGCCAGATACTCTGTTACGGGACCTCTCTCCTCTGCCTGGGTGCTGGGCCTAAATTTATGACAATGGACTGTTGCAGTGGTGGCTGACGTGAAGCCTGATTCTCTGCTATGACATGCAGACTGATTCTCTGCTGTCATGAAGCCAGATTGTCTGTTACGGGACCTCTCTGCTCTGCCTGTGTGCTAGGCCTAAATATATGCCAATGGACTGTTGCAGTGGTGGGTGACGTGAAGCCTCATTCTCTGCTATGACATGCAGACTGATTCTCTGCTGACATGAAGCCAGATTGTCTGTTACGGGACCTCTCTCGTCTGCCTGTGTGTGTGCTGGGCCTAAATATATGCCAATGGACTGTTGCAGTGGTGGCTGACGTGAAGCCTCATTCTCTGCTATGACATGCAGACTAATTCTCTGCTGACATGAAGACAGATTCTCTGTTACGGGACCTCCCTCCTCTGCCTGGGTGCTGGGCCTAAATATATGCCAATGGACTGTTGCAGTGGTGGCTGACGTGAAGCCTCATTCTCTGCTATGACATGCAGACTAATTCTCTGCTGACATGAAGACAGATTCTCTGTTACGGGACCTCCCTCCTCTGCCTGGGTGCTGGGCCTAAATATATGCCAATGGACTGTTGCAGTGGTGGCTGACGTGAAGCCTCATTCTCTGCTATGACATGCAGACTGATTCTCTGCTGACATGAAGACAGATTCTCTGTTACGGGACCTCTCTCCTCTGCCTGTGTGTGTGCTGGGCCTAAATATATGCCAATGGACTGTTGCAGTGGTGGCTGACGTAAAGCCTCATTCTCTGCTATGACATGCAGACTGATTCTCTGCTGACATGAAGCCAGATTCTCTGTTACGGGACCTCTCTCCTCTGCCTGTGTGTGTGCTGGGCCTAAATATATGCCAATGGACTGTTGCAGTGGTGGCTGACGTGAAGCCTCATTCTCTGCTATGACATGCAGACTAATTCTCTGCTGACATGAAGACAGATTCTCTGTTACGGGACCTCCCTCCTCTGCCTGGGTGCTGGGCCTAAATATATGCCAATGGACTGTTGCAGTGGTGGCTGACGTGAAGCCTCATTCTCTGCTATGACATGCAGACTAATTCTCTGCTGACATGAAGACAGATTCTCTGTTACGGGACCTCCCTCCTCTGCCTGGGTGCTGGGCCTAAATATATGCCAATGGACTGTTGCAGTGGTGGCTGACGTGAAGCCTCATTCTCTGCTATGACATGCAGACTGATTCTCTGCTGACATGAAGACAGATTCTCTGTTACGGGACCTCTCTCCTCTGCCTGTGTGTGTGCTGGGCCTAAATATATGCCAATGGACTGTTGCAGTGGTGGCTGACGTGAAGCCTCATTCTCTGCTATGACATGCAGACTGATTCTCTGCTGACATGAAGCCAGATTCTCTGTTACGGGACCTCTCTCCTCTGCCTGTGTGTGTGCTGGGCCTAAATATATGCCAATGGACTGTTGCAGTGGTGGCTGACGTGAAGCCTCATTCTCTGCTATGACATGCAGACTGAGTCTCTGCTGACATGAAGCCAGATTCTCTGTTACGGGACCTCTCTCCTCTGCCTGTGTGTGTGCTGGGCCTAAATATATGCCAATGGACTGTTGCAGTGGTGGCTGACGTGAAGCCTCATTCTCTGCTATGACATGCAGACTAATTCTCTGCTGACATGAAGACAGATTCTCTGTTACGGGACCTCTCTCCTCTGCCTGTGTGTGTGCTGGGCCTAAATATATGCCAATGGACTGTTGCAGTGGTGGCTGACGTGAAGCCTCATTCTCTGCTATGACATGCAGACTGATTCTCTGCTGACATGAAGCCAGATTCTCTGTTACGGGACCTCTCTCCTCTGCCTGTGTGTGTGCTGGGCCTAAATATATGCCAATGGACTGTTGCAGTGGTGGCTGACGTGAAGCCTCATTCTCTGCTATGACATGCAGACTGATTCTCTGCTGACATGAAGCCAGATTCTCTGTTACGGGACCTCTCTCCTCTGCCTGTGTGTGTGCTGGGCCTAAATATATGCCAATGGACTGTTGCAGTGGTGGCTGACGTGAAGCCTCATTCTCTGCTATGACATGCAGACTAATTCTCTGCTGACATGAAGACAGATTATCTGTTACGGGACCTCCCTCCTCTGCCTGGGTGCTGGGCCTAAATATATGCCAATGGACTGTTGCAGTGGTGGCTGACGTGAAGCCTCATTCTCTGCTATGACATGCAGACTAATTCTCTGCTGACATGAAGACAGATTCTCTGTTACGGGACCTCTCTCCTCTGCCTGGGTGCCGGGGCCTAAATATCTGAGAATGGACAGTTCCAGTGGTGGGTGATGGGAAGCCAGATTCTCTGCTATGGAACCTCTCTCCAATTGATTTTGGTTAATTTTTATTTATTTAATTTTTATTTTAATTCATTTCCCTATCCACATTTGTTTGCAGGGGATTTACCTACATGTTGCTGCCTTTTGCAGCCCTCTAGCTCTTTCCTGGGCTGTTTTACAGCCTTTTTAGTGCCGAAAAGTTCGGGTCCCCATTGACTTCAATGGGGTTCGGGTTCGGGACGAAGTTCGGATCGGGTTCGGATCCCGAACCCGAACATTTCCGGGATGTTCGGCCGAACTTCTCGAACCCGAACATCCAGGTGTTCGCTCAACTCTAGTGCTAAGTACATTCCATAATAGCACAGAACTTTGATTGGATAACAGGCACATTCTCATTCTGCCAGCTACAAAAATCCATAAAAGGTATGGTATCTCCTGATAGGTGGTGAGTTGCAGATGATAATCTGATCTGCACCTACATTGCAGTGGCCAAAAAGTAAAAACAAGAAAAGGCATAGCTCCGTCGGTGGCCGCTTCTTAACCCAAAGTTGCGACAGAGGGTATAGATCGGTACTCTTGGAGTTTATATGACCAACCGTCAGAAACAGATAAGAAGGCTTTTGTGTTCTGGGCCTGCTAATAGACCCTGGACAGTATTCCATTTTGCACACAAGCTCCATTTTTTCCTTAAACAAATCTTTCCATTAACTGACACCTTTGTTTGACACACACAAAATCGCTTCCTTACCTGTTGATTGGCACCCATACCTGTTGATGTGCATGGATCCACACCTGACTGAAGAATGAAGAAACATGGCTGCTGCCAGGAAGGAAAACAGCAAGGGTCCATTGTGATGTCATCATCCATGGATGCTGAAGGGTTCCGTTGTGACACGCTCAGTGTTCCATCTATTGAAATTTTCATGGAGGCTGCCATATTGATTTTCTGGAGGCAGCCATTTTGTTTTGCAGTTAAACAGAGCTTGCAGTACAATGGATAAGAAATGCTGTGAAGGGTTAGGATTGCAGCCACAGTAGTCAGCATGGACAAATTCTAGTCTCTGAAAACAATTGCTTATAGCTACAATGAAATTCTGGGTTGGAACCTGCTTTTGGATTCCTGGAGCAGGTAGAGCAATTGCAGAGGTGCTAAGTACATTCCATAATAGCACAGAACTTTGATTGGATAACAGGCACATTCTCATTCTGCCAGCTACAAAAATCCATAAAAGGTATGGTATCTCATGATAGGTGGTGAGTTGCAGATGATAAACTGATCTGCACCTACATTGCAGTGGCCAAAAAGTAAAAACAAGAAAAGGCATAGCTCCGTCGGTGGCCGCTTCTTAACCCAAAGTTGCGACAGAGGGTATAGATCGGTACTCTTGGAGTTTATATGACCAACCGTCAGAAACAGATAAGAAGGCTTTTGTGTTCTGGGCCTGCTAATAGACCCTGGACAGTATTCCATTTTGCACACAAGCTCCATTTTTTCCTTAAACAAATCTTTCCATTAACTGACACCTTTGTTTGACACACACAAAAACGCACCCTTACCTGTTGATTGGCACCCATACCTGTTGATGTGCATGGATCCACACCTGACTGAAGAATGAAGAAACATGGCTGCTGCCAGGAAGGAAAACAGCAAGGGTCCATTGTGATGTCATCATCCATGGATGCTGAAGGGTTCCATTGTGACACGCTCAGTGTTCCATCTATTGAAATTTTCATGGAGACTGCCATATTGATTTTCTGGAGGCAGCCATTTTGTTTTGCAGTTAAACAGAGCTTGCAGTACAATGGATAAGAAATGCTGTGAAGGGTTAGGATTGCAGCCACAGTAGTCAGCATGGACGAATTCTAGTCTCTGAAAACAATTGCTTATAGCTACAATGAAATTCTGGGTTGGAACCTGCTTTTGGATTCCTGGAGCAGGTAGAGCAATTGCAGAGGTGCTAAGTACATTCCATAATAGCACAGAACTTTGATTGGATAACAGGCACATTCTCATTCTGCCAGCTACAAAAATCCATAAAAGGTATGGTATCTTATTATAGGTGGTGAGTTGCAGATGATAAACTGATCTGCAACTACATTGCAGTGGCCAAAAAGTAAAAACAAGAAAAGGCATAGCTCCGTCGGTGGCCGCTTCTTAACCCAAAGTTGCGACAGAGGGTATAGATCGGTACTCTTGGAGTTTATATGACCAACCGTCAGAAACAGATAAGAAGGCTTTTGTGTTATGGGCCTGCTAAAAGACCCTGGACAGTATTCCATTTTGCACACAAGCTCCATTTTTTCCTTAAACAAATCTTTCCATTAACTGACACCTTTGTTTGACACACACAAAAACGCACCCTTACCTGTTGATTGGCACCCATACCTGTTGATGTGCATGGATCCACACCTGACTGAAGAATGAAGAAACATGGCTGCTGCCAGGAAGGAAAACAGCAAGGGTCCATTGTGATGTCATCATCCATGGATGCTGAAGGGTTCCGTTGTGACACGCTCAGTGTTCCATCTATTGAAATTTTCATGGAGGCTGCCATATTGATTTTCTGGAGGCAGCCATTTTGTTTTGCAGTTAAACAGAGCTTGCAGTACAATGGATAAGAAATGCTGTGAAGGGTTAGGAATGCAGCCACAGTAGTCAGCATGCACGAATTCTAGTCTCTGAAAACAATTATTTATAGCTACAATGAAATTCTGGGTTGGAACCTGCTTTTGGATTCCTGGAGCAGTTAGAGCAATTGCAGAGGTGCTAAGTACATTCCATAATAGCACAGAACTTTGATTGGATAACAGGCACATTCTCATTCTGCCAGCTACAAAAATCCATAAAAGGTATGGTATCTCATTATAGGTGGTGAGTTGCAGATGATAAACTAATCTGCACCTACATTGCAGTGGCCAAAAAGTAAAAACAAGAAAAGGCATAGCTCCGTCGGTGGCCGCTTCTTAACCCAAAGTTGCGACAGAGGGTATAGATCGGTACTCTTGGAGTTTATATGACCATACCGTCAGAAACAGATAAGAAGGCTTTTGTGTTCTGGGCCTGCTAATAGACGCTGGACAGTATTCCATTTTGCACAGAAGCTCCATTTTATCCTGAAACAAATCTTTCCATTAACTGACACCTTTGTTTGACACACACAAAAACGCATCCTTACCTGTTGATTGGCACCCATACCTGTTGATGTACATGGATCCACACCTGACTGAAGAATGAAGAAACATGGCTGCTGCCATTGCAGTTAAACAGAGCTTGCAGTACAATGGAAAAGAAATGCTGTGAAGGGTTAGGATTGCAGCCACAGTAGTCAGCATTGACGAATTCTAGTGTCTGAAAACAATTGCTTATAGCTACAATGAAATTCTGGGTTGGAACCTGCTTTTGGATTCCTGGAGCAGGTAGAGCAATTGCAGAGGTGCTAAGTACATTCCATAATAGCACAGAACTTTGATTGGATAACAGGCACATTCTCATTCTGCCAGCTACAAAAATCCATAAAAGGTATGGTATCTCATGATAGGTGGTGAGTTGCAGATGATAAACTGATCTGCACCTACATTGCAGTGGCCAAAAAGTAAAAACAAGAAAAGGCATAGCTCCGTCGGTGGCCGCTTCTTAACCCAAAGTTGCGACAGAGGGTATAGATCGGTACTCTTGGAGTTTATATGACCATACAGTCAGAAACAGATAAGAAGGCTTTTGTGTTCTGGGCCTGCTAATAGACGCTGGACAGTATTCCATTTTGCACAGAAGCTCCATTTTATCCTCAAACAAATCTTTCCATTAACTGACACCTTTGTTTGACACACACAAAAACGCATCCTTACCTGTTGATTGGCACCCATACCTGTTGATGTACATGGATCCACACCTGACTGAAGAATGAAGAAACATGGCTGCTGCTGTTGCAGTTAAACAGAGCTTGCAGTACAATGAATAAGAAATGCTGTGAAGGGTTAGGATTGCAGCCACAGTAGTCAGCATGGACGAATTCTAGTCTCTGAAAACAATTGCTTATAGCTACAATGAAATTCTGGGTTGGAACCTGCTTTTGGATTCCTGGAGCAGGTAGAGCAATTGCAGAGGTGCTAAGTACATTCCATAATAGCACAGAACTTTGATTGGATAACAGGCACATTCTCATTCTGCCAGCTACAAAAATCCATAAAAGGTATGGTATCTCATGATAGGTGGTGAGTTGCAGATGATAAACTGATCTGCACCTACATTGCAGTGGCCAAAAAGTAATAACAAGAAAAGGCATAGCACCGTCGGTGGCCGCTTCTTAACCCAAAGTTGCGACAGAGGGTATAGGTCGGTACTCTTGGAGTTTATATGACCAACCGTCAGAAACAGATAAGAAGGCTTTTGTGTTCTGGGCCTGCTAATAGACCCTGGACAGTATTCCATTTTGCACACAAGCTCCATTTTTTCCTTAAACAAATCTTTCCATTAACTGACACCTTTGTTTGACACACACAAAAACGCACCCTTACCTGTTGATTGGCACCCATACCTGTTGATGTGCATAGATCCACACCTGACTGAAGAATGAAGAAACATGGCTGCTGCCAGGAAGGAAAACAGCAAGGGTCCATTGTGATGTCATCATCCATGGATGCTGAAGGGTTCCGTTGTGACACGCTCAGTGTTCCATCTATTGAAATTTTCATGGAGGCTGCCATATTGATTTTCTGGAGGCAGCCATTTTGTTTTGCAGTTAAACAGAGCTTGCAGTACAATGGATAAGAAATGCTGTGAAGGGTTAGGATTGCAGCCACAGTAGTCAGCATGGACGAATTCTAGTCTCTGAAAACAATTGTTTATAGCTACAATGAAATTCTGGGTTGGAACCTGCTTTTGGATTCCTGGAGCAGGTAGAGCAATTGCAGAGGTGCTAAGTACATTCCATAATAGCACAGAACTTTGATTGGATAACAGGCACATTCTCATTCTGCCAGCTACAAAAATCCATAAAAGGTATGGTATCTCATGATAGGTGGTGAGTTGCAGATGATAATCTGATCTGCACCTACATTGCAGTGGCCAAAAAGTAAAAACAAGAAAAGGCATAGCTCCGTCGGTGGCCGCTTCTTAACCCAAAGTTGCGACAGAGGGTATAGATCGGTACTCTTGGAGTTTATATGACCAACCGTCAGAAACAGATAAGAAGGCTTTTGTGTTATGGGCCTGCTAATAGACCCTGGACAGTATTCCATTTTGCACACAAGCTCCATTTTTTCCTTAAACAAATCTTTCCATTAACTCACACCTTTGTTTGACACACACAAAAACGCACCCTTACCTGTTGATTGGCACCCATACCTGTTGATGTGCATGGATCCACACCTGACTGAAGAATGAAGAAACATGGCTGCTGCCAGGAAGGAAAACAGCAAGGGTCCATTGTGATGTCATCATCCATGGATTCTGAAGGGTTCCGTTGTGACACGCTCAGTGTTCCATCTATTGAAATTTTCATGGAGGCTGCCATTTTGATTTTCTGGAGGCAGCCATTTTGTTTTGCAGTTAAACAGAGCTTGCAGTACAATGGATAAGAAATGCTGTGAAGGGTTAGGATTGCAGCCACAGTAGTCAGCATGGACGAATTCTAGTCTCTGAAAACAATTGCTTATAGCTACAATGAAATTCTGGGTTGGAACCTGCTTTTGGATTCCTGGAGCAGGTAGAGCAATTGCAGAGGTGCTAAGTACATTCCATAATAGCACAGAACTTTGATTGGATAACAGGCACATTCTCATTCTGCCAGCTACAAAAATCCATAAAAGGTATGGTATCTTATTATAGGTGGTGAGTTGCAGATGATAAACTGATCTGCACCTACATTGCAGTGGCCAAAAAGTAAAAACAAGAAAAGGCATAGCTCCGTCGGTGGCCGCTTCTTAACCCAAAGTTGCGACAGAGGGTATAGATCGGTACTCTTGGAGTTTATATGACCAACCGTCAGAAACAGATAAGAAGGCTTTTGTGTTATGGGCCTGCTAATAGACCCTGGACAGTATTCCATTTTGCACACAAGCTCCATTTTTTCCTTAAACAAATCTTTCCATTAACTGACACCTTTGTTTGACACACACAAAAACGCACCCTTACCTGTTGATTGGCACCCATACCTGTTGATGTGCATGGATCCACACCTGACTGAAGAATGAAGAAACATGGCTGCTGCCAGGAAGGAAAACAGCAAGGGTCCATTGTGATGTCATCATCCATGGATGCTGAAGGGTTCCGTTGTGACACGCTCAGTGTTCCATCTATTGAAATTTTCATGGAGGCTGCCATATTGATTTTCTGGAGGCAGCCATTTTGTTTTGCAGTTAAACAGAGCTTGCAGTACAATGGATAAGAAATGCTGTGAAGGGTTAGGATTGCAGCCACAGTAGTCAGCATGGACGAATTCTAGTCTCTGAAAACAATTGCTTATAGCTACAATGAAATTCTGGGTTGGAACCTGCTTTTGGATTCCTGGAGCAGGTAGAGCAATTGCAGAGGTGCTAAGTACATTCCATAATAGCACAGAACTTTGATTGGATAACAGGCACATTCTCATTCTGCCAGCTACAAAAATCCATAAAAGGTATGGTATCTCATGATAGGTGGTGAGTTGCAGATGATAAACTGATCTGCACCTACATTGCAGTGGCCAAAAAGTAAAAACAAGAAAAGGCATAGCTCCGTCGGTGGCCGCTTCTTAACCCAAAGTTGCGACAGAGGGTATAGATCGGTACTCTTGGAGTTTATATGACCAACCGTCAGAAACAGATAAGAAGGCTTTTGTGTTCTGGGCCTGCTAATAGACCCTGGACAGTATTCCATTTTGCACACAAGCTCCATTTTTTCCTTAAACAAATCTTTCCATTAACTGACACCTTTGTTTGACACACACAAAAACGCACCCTTACCTGTTGATTGGCACCCATACCTGTTGATGTGCATGGATCCACACCTGACTGAAGAATGAAGAAACATGGCTGCTGCCAGGAAGGAAAACAGCAAGGGTCCATTGTGATGTCATCATCCATGGATGCTGAAGGGTTCCATTGTGACACGCTCAGTGTTCCATCTATTGAAATTTTCATGGAGGCTGCCATATTGATTTTCTGGAGGCAGCCATTTTGTTTTGCAGTTAAACAGAGCTTGCAGTACAATGGATAAGAAATGCTGTGAAGGGTTAGGATTGCAGCCACAGTAGTCAGCATGGACGAATTCTAGTCTCTGAAAACAATTGCTTATAGCTACAATGAAATTCTGGGTTGGAACCTGCTTTTGGATTCCTGGAGCAGGTAGAGCAATTGCAGAGGTGCTAAGTACATTCCATAATAGCACAGAACTTTGATTGGATATCAGGCACATTCTCATTCTGCCAGCTACAAAAATCCATAAAAGGTATGGTATCTCATTATAGGTGGTGAGTTGCAGATGATAAACTGATCTGCACCTACACTGCAGTGGCCAAAAAGTAAAAACAAGAAAAGGCATAGCTCCGTCAGTGGCCGCTTCTTAACCTAAAGTTGCGACAGAGGTTATAGATCGGTACTCTTGGAGTTTATATGACCAACCGTCAGAAACAGATATGAAGGCTTTTGTGTTATGGGCCTGCTAATAGACCCTGGACAGTATTCCATTTTGCACACAAGCTCCATTTTTCCCTTAAACAAATCTTTCCATTAACTGACACCTTTGTTTGACACACACAAAAACGCACCCTTACCTGTTGATTGGCACCCATACCTGTTGATGTGCATGGATCCACACCTGACTGAAGAATGAAGAAACATGGCTGCTGCCAGGAAAGAAAACAGCAAGGGTCCATTGTGATGTCATCATCCATGGATGCTGAAGGGTTCCATTGTGACACGCTCAGTGTTCCATCTATTGAAATTTTCATGGAGGCTGCCATATTGATTTTCTGGAGGCAGCCATTTTGTTTTGCAGTTAAACAGAGCTTGCAGTACAATGGATAAGAAATGCTGTGAAGGGTTAGGATTGCAGCCACAGTAGTCAGCATGGACGAATTCTAGTCTCTGAAAACAATTGCTTATAGCTACAATGAAATTCTGGGTTGGAACCTGCTTTTGGATTCCTGGAGCAGGTAGAGCAATTGCAGAGGTGCTAAGTACATTCCATAATAGCACAGAACTTTGATTGGATAACAGGCACATTCTCATTCTGCCAGCTACAAAAAACCTTAAAAGGTATGGTATCTTATTATAGGTGGTGAGTTGCAGATGATAAACTGATCTGCACCTACATTGCAGTGGCCAAAAAGTAAAAACAAGAAAAGGCATAGCTCCGTCGGTGGCCGCTTCTTAACCCAAAGTTGCGACAGAGGGTATAGATCGGTACTCTTGGAGTTTATATGACCAACCGTCAGAAACAGATAAGAAGGCTTTTGTGTTCTGGGCCTGCTAAAAGACCCTGGACAGTATTCCATTTTGCACACAAGCTCCATTTTTTCCTTAAACAAATCTTTCCATTAACTGACACCTTTGTTTGACACACACAAAAACACACCCTTACCTGTTGATTGGCACCCATACCTGTTGATGTGCATGGATCCACACCTGATTGAAGAATGAAGAAACATGGCTGCTGCCAGGAAGCAAAACAGCAAGGGTCCATTGTGATGTCATTATCCATGGATGCTGAAGGGTTCCGTTGTGACACGCTCAGTGTTCCATCTATTGAAATTTTCATGGAGGCTGCCATATTGATTTTCTGGAGGCAGCCATTTTGTTTTGCAGTTAAACAGAGCTTGCAGTACAATGGATAAGAAATGCTGTGAAGGGTTAGGATTGCAGCCACAGTAGTCAGCATGGACGAATTCTAGTCTCTGAAAACAATTGCTTATAGCTACAATGAAATTCTGGGTTGGAACCTGCTTTTGGATTCCTGGAGCAGGTAGAGCAATTGCAGAGGTGCTAAGTACATTCCATAATAGCACAGAACTTTGATTGGATAACAGGCACATTCTCATTCTGCCAGCTACAAAAATCCATAAAAGTTATGGTATCTCATGATAGGCGGTGAGTTGCAGATGATAAACTGATCTGCACCTACATTGCAGTGGCCAAAAAGTAAAAACAAGAAAAGGCATAGCTCCGTCGGTGGCCGCTTCTTAACCCAAAGTTGCGACAGAGGGTATAGATCGGTACTCTTGGAGTTTATATGACCAACCGTCAGAAACAGATAAGAAGGCTTTTGTGTTCTGGGCCTGCTAAAAGACCCTGGACAGTATTCCATTTTGCACACAAGCTCCATTTTTTCCTTAAACAAATCTTTCCATTAACTGACACCTTTGTTTGACACACAAAAAAACGCACCCTTACCTGTTGATTGGCACCCATACCTGTTGATGTGCATGGATCCACACCTGACTGAAGAATGAAGAAACAAGGCTACTGCCAGGAAGGAAAACAGCAAGGGTCCATTGTGATGTCATCATCCATGGATGCTGAAGGGTTCTGTTGTGACACGCTCAGTGTTCCATCTATTGAAATTTTCATGGAGGCTGCCATATTGATTTTCTGGAGGCAGCCATTTTGTTTTGCAGTTAAACAGAGCTTGCAGTACAATGGATAAGAAATGCTGTGAAGGGTTAGGAATGCAGCCACAGTAGTCAGCATGGACGAATTCTAGTCTCTGAAAACAATTGCTTATAGCTACAATGAAATTCTGGGTTGGAACCTGCTTTTGGATTCCTGGAGCAGGTAGAGCAATTGCAGAGGTGCTAAGTACATTCCATAATAGCACAGAACTTTGATTGGATAACAGGCACATTCTCATTCTGCCAGCTACAAAAATCCATAAAAGTTATGGTATCTCATGATAGGCGGTGAGTTGCAGATGATAAACTGATCTGCACCTACATTGCAGTGGCCAAAAGTAAAAACAAGAAAAGGCATAGCTCCGTCGGTGGCCGCATCTTAACCCAAAGTTGGGACAGAGGGTATAGATCGGTACTCTTGGAGTTTATATGACCATACCGTCAGAAACAGATAAGAAGGCTTTTGTGTTCTGGTCCTGCTAATAGACCCTGGACAGTATTCCATTTTGCACACAAGCTCCATTTTTTCCTTAAACAAATCTTTCCATTAACTGACACCTTTGTTTGACACACACAAAAACGCATCCTTACATGTTGATTGGCACCCATACCTGTTGATGTGCATGGATCCACACCTGACTGAAGAATGAAGAAACATGGCTGCTGCCAGGAAGGAAAACAGCAAGGGTCCATTGTGATGTCATCATCCATGGATGCTGAAGGGTTCCGTTGTGACACGCTCAGTGTTCCATCTATTGAAATTTTCATGGAGGCTGCCATATTGATTTTCTGGAGGCAGCCATTTTGTTTTGCAGTTAAACAGAGCTTGCAGTACAATGGATAAGAAATGCTGTGAAGGGTTAGGATTGCAGCCACAGTAGTCAGCATGGACGAATTCTAGTCTCTGAAAACAATTGCTTATAGCTACAATGAAATTCTGGGTTGGAACCTGCTTTTGGATTCCTGGAGCAGGTAGAGCAATTGCAGAGGTGCTAAGTACATTCCATAATAGCACAGAACTTTATTTGGATAACAGGCACATTCTCATTCTGCCAGCTACAAAAATCCATAAAAGGATTGGTATTTCATGATAGGTGGTGAGTTGCAGATGATAAACTGATCTGCACCTACATTGCAGTGGCCAAAAAGTAAAAAAAAAGAAAAGGCATAGCTCCGTCGGTGGCCGCTTCTTAACCCAAAGTTGCGACAGAGGGCATAGATCGGTACTCTTGGAGTTTATATGACCATACCGTCAGAAACAGATAAGAAGGCTTTTGTGTTCTGGGCCTGCTAATAGACGCTGGACAGTATTCCATTTTGCACAGAAGCTCCATTTTATCCTCAAACAAATCTTTCCATTAACTGACACCTTTGTTTGACACACACAAAAACGCATCCTTACCTGTTGATTGGCACCTATACCTGTTGATGTACATGGATCCACACCTGACTGAAGAATGAAGAAACATGGCTGCTGCCGTTGCAGTTAAACAGAGCTGCAGTACAATGGATAAGAAATGCTGTGAAGGGTTAGGATTGCAGCCACAGTAGTCAGCATGGACGAATTCTAGTCTCTGAAAACAATTGCTTATAGCTACAATGAAATTCTAGGTTGGAACCTGCTTTTGGATTCCTGGAGCAGGTAGAGCAATTGCAGAGGTGCTAAGTACATTCCATAATAGCACAGAACTTTGATTGGATAACAGGCACATTCTCATTCTGCCAGCTGCAAAAATCCATAAAAGTTATGGTATCTCATAATAGGTGGTGAGTTGCAGATGATAAACTGATCTGCACCTACATTGCAGTGGCCAAAAAGTAAAAACAAGAAAAGGCATAGCTCCGTCGGTGGCCGATTCTTAACCCAAAGTTGCGACAGAGGGTATAGATCGGTACTCTTGGAGTTTATATGACCAACCGTCAGAAACAGATAAGAAGGCTTTTGTGTTCTGGGCCTGCTAATAGACCCTGGACAGTATTCCATTTTGCACACAAGCTCCATTTTTTCCTTAAACAAATCTTTCCATTAACTGACACCTTTGTTTGACACACACAAAAACGCACCCTTACCTGTTGATTGGCACCCATACCTGTTGATGTGCATGGATCCACACCTGACTGAAGAATGAAGAAATATGGCTGCTGCCAGGAAGGAAAACAGCAAGGGTCCATTGTGATGTCATCATCCATGAATGCTGAAGGGTTCCGTTGTGACACGCTCAGTGTTCCATCTATTGAAATTTTCATGGAGGCTGCCATATTGATTTTCTGGAGGCAGCCATTTTGTTTTTTAGTTAAACAGAGCTTGCAGTACAATGGATAAGAAATGCTGTGAAGGGTTAGGATTGCAGCCACAGTAGTCAGCATGGACGAATTCTAGTCTCTGAAAACAATTGCTTATAGCTACAATGAAATTCTGGGTTGGAACCTGCTTTTGGATTCCTGGAGCAGGTAGAGCAATTGCAGAGGTGCTAAGTACATTCTATAATAGCACAGAACTTTGATTGAATAACAGGCACATTCCTATTCTGCCATCTACAAAAATCCATAAAATGTATGGCATCTCATGATAGGTGGTGAGTTGCAGATGACAAACTGATCTGCACCTACATTGCAGTGGCCAAAAAGTAAAAACAAGAAAAGGCATAGCTCCGTCGGTGGCCGCTTCTTAACCTAAAGTTACGACAGAGGGTATAGATCGGTACTCTTGAAGTTTATATGACCATACCGTCAGAAACAGATAAGAAGGCTTTTGTTTTCTGGGCCTGCTAATAGACCCTGGACAGTATTCCATTTTGCACAGAAGCTCCATTTTATCCTCAAACAACACTTTCCATTAACTGACACCATTGTTTGACACACACAAAAACGCATCCTTACCTGTTGATTGGCACCCATACCTGTTGATGTACATGGATCCACACCTGACTGAAGAATAAAGAAACATGGCTGCTGCCAGGAAGGAAAACAGCAAGGGTCCATTGTGATGTCATCATCCATGGATGCTGAAGGGTTCCGTTGTGACACGCTCAGTGTTCCATCTATTGAAATTTTCATGGAGGCTGCCATATTGATATTCTGGAGGTAGCCATTTTGTTTTGCAGTTAAACAGAGCTTGCAGTACAATGGATAAGAAATGCTGTGAAGGGTTAGGATTGCAGCCACAGTAGTCAGCATGGACGAATTCTAGTCTCTGAAAACAATTGCTTATAGCTACAATGAAATTCTGGGTTGGAACCTGCTTTTGGATTCCTGGAGCAGGTAGAGCAATTGCAGAGGTGCTAAGTACATTCCATAATAGCACAGAACTTTGATTGGATAACAGGCACATACTCATTCTGCCAGCTACAAAAATCCATAAAAGGTATGGTATCTCAAGATAGGTGGTGAGTTGCAGATGATAAACTGATCTGCACCTACATTGCAGTGGCCAAAAAGTAAAAACAAGAAAAGGCATAGCTCCGTCGGTGGCCGCTTCTTAACCCAAAGTTGCGACAGAGGGTATAGATCGGTACTCTTGGAGTTTATATGACCAACCGTCAGAAACAGATAAGAAGGCTTTTGTGTTCTGGGCCTGCTAATAGACCCTGGACAGTAATCCATTTTGCACACAAGCTCCATTTTTTCCTTAAACAAATCTTTCCATTAACTGACACCTTTGTTTGACACTCACAAAAACGCACCCTTACCTGTTGATTGGCACCCATACCTGTTGATGTGCATGGATCCACACCTGACTGAAGAATGAAGAAACATGGCTGCTGCCAGGAAGGAAAACAGCAAGGGTCCATTGTGATGTCATCATCCATGGATGCTGAAGGGTTCCGTTGTGACACGCTCAGTGTTCCATCTATTGAAATTTTCATGGAGGCTGCCATATCGATTTTCTGGAGGCAGCCATTTTGTTTTGCAGTTTAACAGTGCTGTCATTTCAATGGATAAGAAATGCTGGGAAGGGTTAGGATTGCAGCCACAGTAGTCAGCATGGATGTATTCTAGTCTCTGAGCACTTTTGTTTAGAGCTACAATGAAATTCTGGGTGAGAACAAGCTTTTGGATTCCTGGAGCAGGTAGAGCAATTGCAGAGGTGCTAAGTACATTCCATAATACCACAGAACTTTGATTGGATGACAGGTGCATTCTTATTCTGCCAGCTACAAAAATCCATAAAATATATGGTATTTCATGATAGGTGGTGAGTTGCAGACAGTAAATTTATCTGCACCTACATTGCAGAGGCCAAAAAGCAAAAACCTTAAAAGGCATAGCTACGTCGGTGGCCGCTTGTTAACCCAAAGTTGCGACAGAGGGTATAGATCGGTACTCTTGGAGTTTATCTGACCATACCGTCAGAAACAGATAAGAAGGCTTTTGTGTCCTGGGCCTGCTAATAGACGCTGGACAGTATTCCATTTTGCACACATGTTCTATTTTTTTTCTCAAACAAATCTTTCCATTACCTGACACTTTTGTTTGACACACACAAAAACGCACCCTTACCTGTAGATTGGCACCCATACCTGTTGATGTGCATGGATCCACACCTGACTGAAGAATGAAGAAACATGGCTGCTGCCGTTGCAGTTAAACAGAGCTTGCAGTACAATGGATAAGAAATGCTGTGAAGGGTTAGGATTGCAGCCACAGTAGTCAGCATGGACGAATTCTAGTTTCTGTAAACAATTGCTTATAGCAACAATGAAATTCTGGGTTGGAACCTGCTTTTGTATTCCTGGAGCAGGTAGAGCAATTGCAGAGGTGCTAAGTAAATTCCATAATAGCATAGAACTTTGATTGGATAACAGGCACATTCCCATTCTGCCAGCTACTAAAATCCATAAAAGGTATGGTATCTCATGATAGGTGGTGAGTTGCAGATGATAAACTGATCTGCACCTAGATTGCAGAGGCCAAAAAGTAAAAACAAGAAAAGGCATAGATCCGTCGGTGGCCGCTTCTTAACCCAAAGTTGCGACAGAGGGTATAGATCGTACTCTTGGAGTATATAAGAGCATACCGTCAGAAACAGATAAGAAGGCTTTTGTGTTCTGGGCCTGCTAATAGACGCTGGACAGTATTCCATTTTGCACAGAAGCTCTATTTTTTCCTCAAACAAATCTTTCCATTAACTGACACCTTTGTTTGACACACACTAAAACGCACCCTTACCTGTTGATTGGCACCCATACCTGTTGATGTGCATGGATCCACACCTGACTGAAGAATGAAGAAACATGGCTGCTGCCAGGAAGGAAAACAGCAAGGGTCCATTGTGATGTCATCATCCATGGATGCTGAAGGGTTTCGTTGTGACACACTCAGTGTTCCATCTATTGAAATTTTCATGGAGGCTGCCATATTGATTTTCTGGAGGCAGCCATTTTGTTTTGCAGTTAAACAGTGCTGTCATTTCAATGGATAAGAAATGCTGGGAAGGGTTAGGATTGCAGCCACAGTAGTCAGCATGGACGAATTCTAGTCTCTGAAAACAATTGCTTATAGCTACAATGAAATTCTGGGTTGGAACCTGCTTTTGTATTCCTGGAGCAGGTAGAGCAATTTCAGAGGTGCTAAGTACATTCCATAATAGCACAGAACTTTGATTGGATAACAGGCACATTCTTATTCTGCCAGCTACAAAAATCCATAAAAGGTATGGTATCTCATGATAGGTGGTGAGTTGCAGATGATAAATTGATCTGCACCTACATTGCAGTGGCCATAAAGCAAAAACCTTAAAAGGCATAGCTCCGTCGGTGGCCGCTTCTTTCCCCCAAGTTGCGACAGAGGGTATAGATCGGTAATCTTGTTTGAAATCTCTTTTTATTGATCAGCAAGCAAAGATCGTCACATAATGTAAGCATATTTTAACGTGTATCACATCACGTTCACATTTTGAAAGCATCAAAGGCAATGCCTAACAATACAAGCTAGGATGTGACCCCCGCTAGTCTAGGGCTAAATGGCCCTTAAAGCGATCTGTCTTACAGTGCAAATATACACAATATAACAACAGTTACATGTCAATAATGGGAGGGGGAAGAACAAGGCCCAAACATTGTGTCACTCCTAAGTATCAAGTGTATATCGCTCATTTCAGTAATGGATGCCAGACTGTTCTTATTATCTAAAACAATGATATTATGGTATAAACATATATATTGGGTGTGTGTCAACACCAATCTCATTCTGATTCCCATTGCTGGGAATTGAGGAGGTCTGATCTATATTTTAACCAAGGTTGCCATAGCTGCAAAAATCTATCTCTGCTGTGATATGTCCAACCTATCAATTCCTCCATTTGGCACATCTGGTGGACCCTTTCACGCCACATCCCCAGTGATGGTGGGTCGGTTGATCTCCATTTTACTGGAATCAAAAGTTTTGCGGCCATGAGCAGCTGTGTGGCTAAGTTGTTTTTCCCCGGGCAAAAGCCTGTAGTAGGTAACCACAGCAATATCAGCTGGGCTGAGAGTTTCAGGGTTATTGTGCAGATTTCATTAATAGCAGCCTCAATACCTTCCCAGTAGGGTCTGATGGCCGGGCAGGACCACCAGATGTGCGATAGGGAACCGGTCGCAGCAGAACATCTCCAGCAAAGATCCGTGGAAAGTATCCTGATTTTAAAGAGGTATTCAGGCGTCCTATACCACCGCAGTGCAGTTTTAACTGAGTTCTCTTGAATTTTTATGCACTTGGAGAATCCATGCGAGGATTTTTGGATCCACTTAATGTCATCTTCATCAAACTTAAGTTGGAGCTCTCTTTCCCATTCCGCTACCCAAGGTGGGACATTGGAGTCCCTTGAGCTTAGGATCTGTCTGTAGATAAGCGTGACACACTTATGGGGTAGGCTAGGTAATAGAACATAATTCTCCAGCCACGTTGGTTCAGGGGTTGGGATGAACTTAGAGGTCAGAAACTGTCTACCAATACTCTCAAAATCATTTCTCTGAATGAAGTCCCTGTCAGGGGCTGGGTCACCTGAGAGGGCAGTGTACAAGTTAGGTGAGGTTTGGAGCTTTTTCATGTCTCCTATTCTATGGTGTGAAAGTGCTAGCCATATCTCTGATGGGGACTTAATTTGTGGGAATATAAGTGTAGGGATAACTGAGATGGGAGCTAGTGGGGATATCTTACCCTGAGCCGAGGCTAAAGCCATATTCTTATGACATATATTGAGCATACCCTTGGTTAGTTCACTCTCCACCTTGGGCTCCTCTCCTGTCCTCCCAGGTGTCCATAATCTATGAAAAGATTCCTTACCCAGTAGGGCCAGCTCTAAATCAATATACATGCAGTTCGTCTCTTTTCTGGTCAGTTTAAGCCACCTCTCTAGACTGATAGCCTGTATATAAGTCGGTAGATCAGGCAACGAGATTCCCCCATTTTTCTTTCTACGAGAAAGAAGGCGGAAGGACATTCTGGGGTGGGCCTTGTCCCATAAGTATTTGCTCATGGTAGATTGCAATTTATTAATGAAGCTAGTTGGTATTGAGATGGGGAGGGCTCTTAAGGTGTACATAATCAACGGCAAAATATAAGTGGTGAGGACATTTTTCCTTCCTAGCCAGGTCAGGAACTGAGAGCTGCTTTTAGTGAGACCAGCGGTGACCTTGGCAAGCAGTGGGGGAAAGTTAAGTCTGAACAACAGCTTGGGATCCATTGGTATCAGTACACCTAAATATTTTATTGCTTTAATAGGCCATTTGAATGGTGTGAGAGCTTTAACTTTATTACGCAAAGCGGTCGAGAGGGAAATACCCAGGGCCTCCGACTTATCAAAGTTAATCTTGAAATTTGATATAACCCCGAAGGAATCAAAAATCTGCATAACCTCCGGAAGAGCCTCTTCAGGGTTAGTCATCAGGAGTAGCAAATCATCCGCGAAGGCGGCCATCTTATGGGTGTAATTGCTTATTTTCACTCCTTTAATCAGGGGGGACTGTCGGAACTTAAGAAGAAGCGTCTCAAGGGTGAGAACAAATAGAGTTGGGGACAGAGGGCATCCCTGGCGCGTGCCATTTCTAATTTGGAAGGCGTTCGATAGGGTGCCGTTAACCAGTACTCTCGCAGATGGTGCAGAGTATAATGTATAGATAGCTCCAATGAAGCTGTCCGGAAAGCCAAAAGCATTTAATACCTTATTCATATAGGCCCAGCTGACCCTATCGAACGCCTTCTCTGCATCCGTGCCTAATAGAACAAGAGGGGATTTAAATTTGATGGAGTGAGTGATCGCATGTATGACTCTACTGACATTATGTCTACCCTCTCTACCTGCCACGAATCCCACCTGTTCTTCTCCCACAAGCCCAGAGAGCAGTCCAGCCATCCTACTATTAAGCAATTTGGCCCACCACTTCAAATCTGTATTTAATAATGAAATCGGCCTATAACTGCCGCATATTTCCTTATCCTTGCCTTCTTTATGGATGATTGTTATGTGTGCTTCCTGGGCTTGCGGAGTCAAGGAACCACCCGTGAGAAGGAGATTACACGTATCAACAAAGTGTGGGATTAAAATATCCTTATACTTTTTATAGTAAGAGATTGGGAACCCATCAGGTCCGGGGCTCTTGCCTGTAGGAATAGTCATTAAGACCTTATCTACTTCTTCTTTTGTAAATGGCTGCAGCAGCCGATGCTTATCTTCTATTGAAAGTCTCGGTATGTTGATGGATTTGAGAAAATCTGACATGCGTTCCTCAATTTGCTGAGCGTTGAGGGGTCCTGGGAGGTTATACAAATTCGAATAAAAGGAGCAAAACTCCTGGGCAATTGCTGGGGTATTGATAAGTCGGAGGCCCGAGGTTGATTTAATAGCCTGAATAAAAGATCTGTTCCTCTGACCCTTAATTAGGCTGGATACCAGCTTGGAGCCTCTATTACCATGGAGATATTGTTTAAAGCGCAACGACTTCAAGGCTCCTGCCGCTCTAATGTTCAAAAGATCAGTGACCTTATGTCTTAAGCACTTAAGTGATAGTAAAACTTCATCTGTCCTAGTTTTTTTGTGAAGGGTTTCAAGTATGGAGATTTGCTGTAATAGGGAATCTAGTTGTTTTTGCCTGCGCTTTTTGGCACTGGATCCCAAGCTGATAAGCTCCCCTCTGACCACAACTTTATGGGCTTCCCAAAGTGACGTCCCTTTAGCGAGGTTCCCAGTGTTTTCTTGAAAATAATTTTTGAGGCATATCTCAATTGCCTTTCTACTTGACTCTTCTTCCAAGAGCGTCTCATTTAGTCTCCAAACCCAGGATCTCGGAGGCAAGGCGCTGATTCTCACCCCCACACTCACAGGCGCATGGTCAGATATGACCATGTTCCCTATCTTTGCCTCAAAAACCGAGGACAGCAAATGATTAGCAATAAAAATATAATCCAGGCGCTGGTATGAATTATGCGCCTGTGAGTGGAAGGTGTAATCTTTCTCCTCAGGATGGATTAGGCGCCAAACGTCCGAGACCCCCAGGTCCCTGAGAGCAATAAGCAGTCTCCTCAGTTGCCTTCTTGAGGTAGGACGGCCTGTGGAGGTCGAATCCATCAGGGGATCTAGCGTGAGGTTAAGGTCTCCCCCTAAAATGATGTATCCTTCTCTAAACGCTTTAAGACTCTCTAGGGTGCGTAGCAGCCAGGCGACCTGTCCACTATTTGGAGCGTACAGATTCACTAAAGTGTATTTAGTGTTAGCTATTTTACCTTTTAAAAATAAAAAGCGTCCATCAGGGTCAGCTAGCTTGGCTTCTAACGAGAAAGGGACCTTCTGGCCTAAGGCAATAGAGACACCTCTAGCAGCTGAGGAGTAGGATGCATGGTGCCAAACTGCAAAATGTTTATTAACTGTTTTGGGGATATGTAAGTGCCTAAAATGGGTTTCTTGCAGAAAGACTAAGTCTGCACCTTCCCTCCGGAGCATATGATAGATCTGACTCCTTTTCTGTGGGGTGTTCATACCATTTACATTGAGGGACAATATCTTTAAATCAGCCATTAAGAACAAATGTTAACCTGAGCAAAAGATCTAAGTGACCAGGAGAGGGCGACACAGGGCAACTCATAAAACAAATAATACATAAACCAAACATCTGATGAAGTGGGTAACTGGGCAGTTACTAGGCAAGTAATAACTACCTGAGGGGTTATGAACCCCAACTAGGGGGAGATTAGTGTGTAGACACCCTTGAGCCAGGCCTCACACACTAAGCCCAATAGAGAGAACAGGACAGTAGGCATATACAGACATTGTACTATATAAGGACACAGTGTTTATGCCTGTCTCACTGAGTTGCTGTATAATGACAGCGTCATAGGAACAAATACAGACAGGGCAGTAAAGCTCTCCGGACAATCAGCCATGAACAGCCAGACATTAAACCCTACACAACCTATGACAGCTTGTTAATGGGGTACAAAATGAGAAAGGAGAAGAGGTAAGGGAAAAAGGGGGGGGGGGGAAGAGTTATAGAGGAGAAAGCGGGAAAGGGTAAGATTGAGCAATCATAATATAAGGTAAGTGGGATGGAAAGGCAAATCGTAGGGACACTGAAGGATCAACTAGGCATTGAGTATATAACCTGAATCCTTAATGCTGAAGCATAATGATCGCTTGAGTCCCTTTTATGGCAAGTTCTGGAACCACAGTTCAGGCACTTCTCAAGGAGTTAAGGGATTCTTTTCTTTGGAGATTTCTTCTTTTGCGCCAGGCGCCAATCTTCTACCTGCGGCAGGTTCGGAAGATCCAATGTCGGGTTGCACGGGAGCCATGATGGAATGTCCAGTGCCTCTGAACCCAGTGCCTCCCATATAGGCAGCAAATCCTCCGGAAGTCTTACTGTGAATTGCTTCCCTCCTATGGCGGTGCTGAGGCCAAAAGGGAACAGCCATCTTACTGGCAGTTTCTTTTCTCTTAGGAGCGCGGTCAGAGGGCGCAAGTTCCTGCGCTTGGCTAGTGTGCTCGCCGCCAGATCTTGGTATAATTGCACTTTATGGCCGTCCAAAGAGGGGTCTCCTTTCTCCCTTGCCGCTTTCAAGAGGGCTGCAGTATCTAAAAAGTTCAGTAGAGCACAAACAACGTCTCTGGGCGGTTCACCCACCGCTGGCTTGGGCCTGAGAGCTCTGTGCGCTCTTTCTATAACGATGGCGGCAGCCTGTTCTTCACCCACGAGGGCGGCAAACAGGGAGCGGACTGCGTTAGTCAGGTCCTCAGCCTGAACCGCTTCAGGTATTCCTCTCAAACGTACATTTTTCCTCCGCCCTCTGTTCTCCTGGTCTTCCAGGTTCAGGAAAGCAGTGTTGATCATCTTAGACATAGTCGTCAAATGATTGTGGATTCCCGCTTCTCGCTGGACCAACAGGTCCTGGTTTTCTTCCAGGCTTTCTACCCTGTGCCCGAGCTGTTGGAATTCGGCCTTAATGTCCGATAGCTCTTTCATGACCGGGCTAAGGGCCTGCGTCAGCGACTGCTGAAGGAAGCTTCTGGTTAGGGGCAGGGAGTCCGGCTCACCTCTGCTGTAAACTTCAGCGTCTGAGCTGTCAGCCTCCGAGTCGGCTCCCTCCCTCTCGGAGAAGTTTCGCGCCTCTCGCGCCATCTTGCCTCCATCAGGGTGCGATGTGGATCGCCTGTTGAGGAACTTGTTCAGGTCTCCCTGAGTCTTCTTTGCCTTTGTAGTGGCCCCTGAGGCACCCTCTTTGTCTCTGAGGGTTTTCCCCATCTTTAGTATCCGTGTCCGCTGATTAAAGCAAATAAAGCTGGGCTAGCTGTGTGGAGCTCTGGTGAAGTCGACCTACACCATGGCTTGCCGGCTCCGCCCCAGATCGGTAATCTTGGAGTTTATATGACCATACCGTCAGAAACAGATAAGAAGTCTTTTGTGTTCTAGGCCTGCTAATAGACGCTGGACAGTATTCCATTTTGCACACATGCTCCATTCTTTCCTCAAACAAATCATTCCATTAACTGACACCTTTGTTTGACACACACAAAAACGCACCCTTACCTGTTGATTGGCACCCATACCTGTTGATGTGCATGGATCCACACCTGACTGAAGAATGAAGAAACATGGCTGCTGCCAGGAAGGAAAACAGCAAGGTTCCATTGTGATGTCATCATCCATGGATGCTGAAGGGTTCCGTTGTGACACGCTCAGTGTTCCATGTATTGAAATTTTCATGGAGGCTGCCATATTGATTTTCTGGAGGGAGCCATTTTATTTTGCAGTTAAACAGAGCTTGCAGTACAATGGATAAGAAATGCTGTGGAGGGTTAGGATTGCAGCCACAGTAGTCAGCATGGACGAATTCTAGTCTCTGAAAACAATTGCTTATAACTACAATGAAATTCTGGGTTGGAACCTGCTTTTGCATTCCTGGAGCAGGTAAAGCAATTGCAGAGGTGCTAAGTACATTCCATAATAGCACAGAACTTTGATTGGATAACAGGCACATTCTCATTCTGCCAGCTACAAAAATCCATTAAAGGTATGGTATCTCATGATAGGTGGTGAGTTGCAGATGATAAACTGATCTGCACCTACATTGCAGTGGCCAAAAAGTAAAAACAAGAAAAGGCATAGCTCCGTCGGTGGCCGCTTCTTAACCCAAAGTTGCGACAGAGGGTATAGATTGGTACTCTTGGAGTTTATATGACCATACCGTCAGAAACAGATAAGAATGCTTTTGTGTTCTGGGCCTGCTAATAGACGCTGGACAGTATTCCATTTTGCACACAAGCTCCATTTTTTTCTCAAACAAATCTTTCCATTACCTGACACCTTTGTTTGACACACACAAAAACGCACCCTTACCTGTTGATTTGCATGGATCCACACCTGACTGAGGAATGAAGAAACATGGCTGCGGCCAGGAAGGAAAACAGCAAAGGTCCATTGTGATGTCATCATCCATGGATGCTGAAGGGTTCCGTTGTGACACGCTCAGTGTTCCATCTATTGAAATTTTCATGGAGGCTGCCATATCGATTTTCTGGAGGCAGCCATTTTGTTTTGCAGTTAAACAGTGCTGTCATTTCAATGGATAAGAAATGCTGGGAAGGGTTAGGATTGCAGCCACAGTAGTCAGCATGGATGAATTCTAGTCTCTGAAAACAATTGCTTATAGCTACAATGAAATTCTGGGTTGGAACCTGCTTTTGGATTCCTGGAGCAGGTAGAGCAATTGCAGAGGTGCTAAGTACATTCCATAATAGCACAGAACTTTATTGGATAACAGGTGCATTCTCATTCTGCTAGCTATAAAAATCCATAAAATGTATGGTATTTTATGATAGGTGGTTAGTTGCAGACGATAAATTGATCTGCACCTACATTGCAGAGGCCATAAAGCAAAAACCTTAAAAGGCATAGCTCCATCGGTGGCCGCTTCTTTCCCCCAAGTTGCGACAGAGGGTATAGATCGGTAATCTTGGAGTTTATATGACCATACCGTCAGAAACAGATGAGAAGGCTTTTGTGTTCTGGGCCTGCTAATAGACGCTGGACAGTATTCCATTTTGCACACAAGCTCCATTTTTTCCTCAAACAAATCTTTCCATTAACTGACACCTTTGTTTGACACACACAAAAACGCACCCTTACCTGTTGATTGGCACCCATACCTGTTGATGTGCATGGATCCACACCTGACTGAAAAATGAAGAAACATGGCTGCTGCCAGGAAGGAAAACAGCAAGGGTCCATTGTAATGTCATCATCCATGGATGCTGAAGGGTTCCGTTGTGACACGCTCAGTGTTCCATCTATTGAAATTTTCATGGAGGCTGCCATATTGATTTTCTGGAGGCAGCCATTTTGTTTTGCAGTTAAACAGTGCTGTCATTTCAATGGATAAGAAATGCTGGGAAGGGTTAGGATTGCAGCCACAGTAGTCAGCATGGATGAATTCTAGTCTCTGAAAACCATTGCTTATAGCTACAATGAAATTCTGGGTTGGAACCTGCTTTTGTATTCCTGGAGCAGGTAGAGCAATTGCAGAGGTGCTAAGTACATTCCATAATAGCACAGAACTTTGATTGGATAACAGGTGCATTCTCATTCTGCTAGCTATAAAAATCCATAAAATGTATGGTATTTCAAGATAGGTGGTTAGTTGAAGACGATAAATTGATCTGCACCTACATTGCAGAGGCCATAAAGCAAAAACCTTAAAAGGCATAGCTCCGTCGGTGGCTGCTTCTTTCCCCCAAGTTGCGACAGAGGGTATAGATCGGTAATCTTGGAGTTTATATGACCATACCGTCAGAAACAGATAAGAAGGCTTTTGTGTTCCAGGCCTGCTAATAGACGCTGGACAGTATTCCATTTTGCACACAAGCTCCATTTTTTCCTCAAACAAATCTTTCCATTAACTGACACCTTTGTTTGACACACACAAAAACGCACCCTTACCTGTTGATTGGCACCCATACCTGTTGATGTGCATGGATCCACACCTGACTGAAGAATGAAGAAACATGGCTGCTGCCAGGAAGGAAAACAGCAAGGGTCCATTGTGATGTCATCATCCATGGATGCTGAAGGGTTCCGTTGTGACACGCTCAGTGTTCCATCTATTGAAATTTTCATGGAGGCTGCCATATTGATTTTCTGGAGGGAGCTATTTTGTTTTGCAGTTAAACAGAGCTTGCAGTACAATGGATAAGAAATGCTGTGGAGGGTTAGGATTGCAGCCACAGTAGTCAGCATGGACGAATTCTAGTCTCTGAAAACAATTGCTTATAACTACAATGAAATTCTGGGTTGGAACCTGCTTTTGGATTCCTGGAGCAGGTAGAGCAATTGCAGAGGTGCTAAGTACATTCCATAATAGCACAGAACTTTGATTGGATAACGGGCACATTCTCATTCTGCCAGCTACAAAAATCCATTAAAGGTATGATATCTCATGATAGGTGGTGAGTTGCAGATGATAAACTGATCTGCACCTACATTGCAGTGGCCAAAAAGTAAAAACAAAAAAAGGCATAGCTCCGTCGGTGGCCGCTTCTTAACCCAAAGTTGCGACAGAGGGTATAGATTGGTACTCTTGGAGTTTATATGACCATACCGTCAGAAACAGATAAGAAGGCTTTTGTGTTCTGGGCCTGCTAATAGACGCTGGACAGTATTCCATTTTGCACACAAGCTCCATTTTTTTCTCAAACAAATCTTTCCATTACCTGACACCTTTGTTTGACAAACACAGAAACGCACCCTTACCTGTTGATTTGCACCCATACCTGTTGATGTGCATGGATCCACACCTGACTGAAGAATGAAGAAACATGGCTGCTGCCAGGAAGGAAAACAGCAAGGGTCCATTGTGATGTCATCATCCATGGATGCTGAAGGGTTCCGTTGTGACACGCTCAGTGTTCCATCTATTGAAATTTTCATGGAGACTGCCATATTGATTTTCTGGAGGCAGCCATTTTGTTTTGCAGTTAAACAGTGCTGTCATTTCAATGGATAAGAAATGCTGGGAAGGGTTAGGATTGCAGCCACAGTAGTCAGCATGGACGAATTCTAGTCTCTGAAAACAATTGCTTATAGCTACAATGAAATTCTGGGATGGAACCTGCTTTTGTATTCCTGGAGCAGGTAGAGCAATTGCAGAGGTGCTAAGTACATTCCATAATACCACAGAACTTTGATTGGATAACAGGTGCATTCTCATTCTGCTAGCTATAAAAATCCATAAAATGAATGGTATTTCATGATAGGTGGTTAGTTGCAGACGATAAATTGATCTGCACCTACATTGCAGAGGCCAAAAAGCAAAAACCTTAAAAGGCATAGCTCCGTCGGTGGCTGCTTCTTTCCCCCAAGTTGCGACAGAGGGTATAGATCGGTAATCTTGGAGTTTATATGACCATACCGTCAGAAACAGATAAGAAGGCTTTTGTGTTCCAGGCCTGCTAATAGACGCTGGACAGTATTCCATTTTGCACACAAGCTCCATTTTTTTCTCAAACAAATCTTTCCATTACCTGACACCTTTGTTTGACAAACACAGAAACGCACCCTTACCTGTTGATTTGCACCCATACCTGTTGATGTGCATGGATCCACACCTGACTGAAGAATGAAGAAACATGGCTGCTGCCAGGAAGGAAAACAGCAAGGGTCCATTGTGATGTCATCATCAATGGATGCTGAAGGGTTCCGTTGTGACACGCTCAGTGTTCCATCTATTGAAATTCTCATGGAGGCTGCCATATTGATTTTCTGGAGGGAGCTATTTTGTTTTGCAGTTAAACAGAGCTTGCAGTACAATGGATAAGAAATGCTGTGGAGGGTTAGGATTGCAGCCACAGTAGTCAGCATGGACGAATTCTAGTCTCTGAAAACAATTGCTTATAGCTACAATGAAATTCTGGGATGGAACCTGCTTTTGTATTCCTGGAGCAGGTAGAGCAATTGCAGAGGTGCTAAGTACATTCCATAATAGCACAGAACTTTGATTGGATAACAGGCACATTCTCATTCTGCCAGCTACAAAAATCCATTAAAGGTATGGTATCTCTTGATAGGTGGTGAGTTGCAGATGATAAACTGATCTGCACCTACATTGCAGTGGCCAAAAAGTAAAAACAAGAAAAGGCATAGCTCCGTCGGTGGCCGCTTCTTAACCCAAAGTTGCGACAGAGGGAATAGATTGGTACTCTTGGAGTTTATATGACCATACCGTTAGAAACAGATTAGAAGGCTTTTGTGTTCTGGGCCTGCTAATAGACGCTGGACAGTATTCCATTTTGCACACAAGCTCCATTTTTTCCTCAAACAAATCTTTCCATTAACTGACACCTTTGTTTGACACACACAAAAACGCACCCTTACCTGTTGATTGGCACCCATACCTGTTGATGTGCATGGATCCACACCTGACTGAAGAATGAAGAAACATGGCTGCTGCCAGGAAGGAAAACAGCAAGGGTCCATTGTGATGTCATCATCAATGGATGCTGAAGGGTTCCGTTGTGACACGCTCAGTGTTCCATCTATTGAAATTCTCATGGAGGCTGCCATATTGATTTTCTGGAGGGAGCTATTTTGTTTTGCAGTTAAACAGAGCTTGCAGTACAATGGATAAGAAATGCTGTGGAGGGTTAGGATTGCAGCCACAGTAGTCAGCATGGACGAATTCTAGTCTCTGAAAACAATTGCTTATAGCTACAATGAAATTCTGGGATGGAACCTGCTTTTGTATTCCTGGAGCAGGTAGAGCAATTGCAGAGGTGCTAAGTACATTCCATAATAGCACAGAACTTTGATTGGATAACAGGCACATTCTCATTCTGCCAGCTACAAAAATCCATTAAAGGTATGGTATCTCTTGATAGGTGGTGAGTTGCAGATGATAAACTGATCTGCACCTACATTGCAGTGGCCAAAAAGTAAAAACAAGAAAAGGCATAGCTCCGTCGGTGGCCGCTTCTTAACCCAAAGTTGCGACAGAGGGTATAGATTGGTACTCTTGGAGTTTATATGACCATACCGTCAGAAACAGATAAGAAGGCTTTTGTGTTCCAGGCCTGCTAATAGACGCTGGACAGTATTCCATTTTGCACACAAGCTCCATTTTTTTCTCAAACAAATCTTTCCATTACCTGACACCTTTGTTTGACACACACAAAAACGCACCCTTACCTGTTGATTTGCACCCATACCTGTTGATGTGCATGGATCCACACCTGACTGAAGAATGAAGAAACATGGCTGCTGCCAGGAAGGAAAACAGCAAGGGTCCATTGTGATGTCATCATCAATGGATGCTGAAGGGTTCCGTTGTGACACGCTCAGTGTTCCATCTATTGAAATTTTCATGGAGGCTGCCATATTGATTTTCTGGAGGGAGCCATTTTGTTTTGCAGTTAAACAGAGCTTGCAGTACAATGGATAAGAAATGCTGTGGAGGGTTAGGATTGCAGCCACAGTAGTCAGCATGGACGAATTCTAGTCTCTGAAAACAATTGCTTATAACTACAATGAAATTCTGGGTTGGAACCTGCTTTTGGATTCCTGGAGCAGGTAGAGCAATTGCAGAGGTGCTAAGTACATTCCATAATACCACAGAACTTTGATTGGATAACAGGTGCATTCTCATTCTGCTAGCTATAAAAATCCATAAAATGAATGGTATTTCATGATAGGTGGTTAGTTGCAGACGATAAATTGATCTGCACCTACATTGCAGAGGCCAAAAAGCAAAAACCTTAAAAAGGCATAGCTCCGTCGGTGGCTGCTTCTTTCCCCCAAGTTGCGACAGAGGGTATAGATCGGTAATCTTGGAGTTTATATGACCATACCGTCAGAAACAGATAAGAAGGCTTTTGTGTTCCAGGCCTGCTAATAGACGCTGGACAGTATTCCATTTTGCACACAAGCTCCATTTTTTCCTCAAACAAATCTTTCCATTAACTGACACCTTTGTTTGACACACACAAAAACGCACCCTTACCTGTTGATTGGCACCCATACCTGTTGATGTGCATGGATCCACACCTGACTGAAGAATGAAGAAACCTGGCTGCTGCCAGGAAGGAAAAAAGCAAGGGTCCATTGTGATGTCATCATCTATGGATGCTGAAGGGTTCCGTTGTGACACGCTCAGTGTTCCATCTATTGAAATTTTCATGGAGGCTGCCATATTGATTTTCTGGAGGGAGCCATTTTGTTTTGCAGTTAAACAGAGCTTGCAGTACAATGGATAAGAAATGCTGTGAAGGGTTAGGATTGCAGCCACAGTAGTCAGCATGGACGAATTCTAGTCTCTGAAAACAATTGCTTATAGCTACAATGAAATTCTGGGATGGAACCTGCTTTTGTATTCCTGGAGCAGGTAGAGCAATTGCAGAGGTGCTAAGTACATTCCATAATAGCACAGAACTTTGATTGGATAACAGGCACATTCTCATTCTGCCAGCTACAAAAATCCATTAAAGGTATGGTATCTCTTGATAGGTGGTGAGTTGCAGATGATAAACTGATCTGCACCTACATTGCAGTGGCCAAAAAGTAAAAACAAGAAAAGGCATAGCTCCGTCGGTGGCCGCTTCTTAACCCAAAGTTGCGACAGAGGGAATAGATTGGTACTCTTGGAGTTTATATGACCATACCGTTAGAAACAGATTAGAAGGCTTTTGTGTTCTGGGCCTGCTAATAGACGCTGGACAGTATTCCATTTTGCACACAAGCTCCATTTTTTCCTCAAACAAATCTTTCCATTAACTGACACCTTTGTTTGACACACACAAAAACGCACCCTTACCTGTTGATTGGCACCCATACCTGTTGATGTGCATGGATCCACACCTGACTGAAGAATGAAGAAACATGGCTGCTGCCAGGAAGGAAAACAGCAAGGGTCCATTGTGATGTCATCATCCATGGATGCTGAAGGGTTCCGTTGTGACACGCTCAGTGTTCCATCTATTGAAATTTTCATGTAGGCTGCCATATCGATTTTCTGGAGGCAGCCATTTTGTTTTGCAGTTAAACAGTGCTGTCATTTCAATGGATAAGAAATGCTGGGAAGGGTTAGGATTGCAGCCACAGTAGTCAGCGTGGGCGAATTCTAGTCTCTGAAAACAATTGCTTATAGCTACAATGAAATTCTGGGTTGGAACCTGCTTTTGGATTCCTGGAGCAGGTAGAGCAATTGCAGAGGTGCTAAGTACATTCCATAATACCACAGAATTTTGATTGGATAACAGGTGCATTCTCATTCTGCTAGCTACAAAAATCCATAAAATGTATGGTATTTCATGATAGGTGGTTAGTTGCAGACGATAAATTGATCTGCACCTACATTGTAGAGGCCATAAAGCAAAAACCTTAAAAGGCATAGCTCCGTCGGTGGCCGCTTCTTTCCCCCAAGTTGCGACAGAGGGTATAGATCGGTAATCTTGGAGTTCATATGACCATACCGTCAGAAACAGATAAGAAGGCTTTTGTGTTCCAGGCCTGCTAATAGACGCTGGACAGTATTCCATTTTGCACACAAGCTCCATTTTTTCCTCAAACAAATCTTTCCATTAACTGACACCTTTGTTTGACACACACAAAAACGCACCCTTACCTGTTGATTGGCACCCATACCTGTTGATGTGCATGGATCCACACCTGACTGAAGAATGAAGAAACATGGCTGCTGCCAGGAAGGAAAACAGCAAGGGTCCATTGTGATGTCATCATCCATGGATGCTGAAGGGTTCCGTTGTGACACGCTCAGTGTTCCATCTATTGAAATTTTCATGGAGGCTGCCATATTGATTTTCTGGAGGCAGCCATTTTGTTTTGCAGTTAAACAGTGCTGTCATTTCAATGGATAAGAAATGCTGGGAAGGGTTAGGATTGCAGCCACAGTAGTCAGCATGGATGTATTCTAGTTTCTAAGCACTTTTGTTTAGAGCTACAATGAAATTCTGGGTGAGAACCTGCTTTTGGATTCCTGGAACAGGTAGAGCAATTGCAGAGGTGCTAAGTACATTCCATAATACCACAGAACTTTGATTGGATAACAGGTGCATTCTCATTCTGCCAGCTACAAAAATCCATAAAATGTATGGTATTTCATGATAGGTGGTGAGTTGCAGACGGTAAATTGATCTGCACCTACATTGCAGAGGCCAAAAAGCATAAACCTTAAAAGGCATAGCTACGTCGGTGGCCGCTTGTTAACCCAAAGTTGCGACAGAGGGTATAGATCGGTACTCTTGGAGTTTATCTGACCATACCGTCAGAGCCAGATAAGAAGGCTTTTGTGTTCTGGGCCTGCTAATAGACGCTAGACAGTATTCCATTTTGCACACAAGCTCCATTTTTTCCTCAAACAAATCTTTCCATTAACTGACACCTTTGTTTGACACACACAAAAACGCACCCTTACCTGTTGATTGGCACCCATACCTGTTGATGTGCATGGATCCACACCTGACTGAAGAATGAAGAAACATGGCTGCTGCCAGGAAGGAAAACAGCAAGGGTCCATTGTGATGTCATCATCCATGGATGCTGAAGGGTTCCGTTGTGACACGCTCAGTGTTCCATCTATTGAAATTTTCATGGAGACTGCCATATTGATTTTCTGGAGGCAGCCATTTTGTTTTGCAGTTAAACATTGCTGTCATTTCAATGGATAAGAAATGCTGGGAAGGGTTAGGATTGCAGCCACAGTAGTCAGCATGGACGAATTCTAGTCTCTTAAAACAATTGCTTATAGCTACAATGAAATTCTGGGTTGGAACCTGCTTTTGTATTCCTGGAGCAGGTAGAGCAATTTCAGAGGTGCTAAGTACATTCCATAATAGCACAGAACTTTGATTGGATAACAGGCACATTCTCATTCTGCCAGCTACAAAAATCCATAAAAGGTATGGTATCTCATGATAGGTGGTGAGTTGCAGATGATAAATTGATCTGCACCTACATTGCAGAGGCCATAAAGCAAAAACCTTAAAAGGCATAGCTCCGTCGGTGGCCGCTTCTTTCCCCCAAGTTGCGACAGAGGGTATAGATCGGTAATCTTTGAGTTTATATGACCATACCGTCAGAAACAGATAAGAAGGCTTTTGTGCTCTAGGCCTGCTAATAGACCCTGGACAGTATTCCATTTTGCACACATGCTCCATTTTTTCCTCAAACAAATCTTTCCATTAACTGACACATTTGTTTGACACACAAAAAAACGCACCCTTACCTGTTGATTGGCACCCATACCTGTTGATGTGCATGGATCCACACCTGACTGAAGAATGAAGAAACATGGCTGCTGCCCGGAAGGAAAACAGCAAGGGTCCATTGTGATGTCATCATCCATGGATGCTGAAGGGTTCCGTTGTGACACGCTCAGTGTTCCATCTATTGAAATTTTCATGGAGGCTGCCATATTGATTTTCTGGAGGGAGCTATTTTGTTTTGCAGTTAAACAGAGCTTGCAGTACAATGGATAAGAAATGCTGTGAAGGGTTAGGATTGCAGCCACAGTAGTCAGCATGGACGAATTCTAGTCTCTGAAAACAATTGCTTATAGCTACAATGAAATTCTGGGTTGGAACCTGCTTTTGGATTCCTGGAGCAGGTAGAGCAATTGCAGAGGTGCTAAGTACATTCCAAAATAGCACAGAACTTTGATTGGATAACAGGCACATTCTCATTCTGCCAGCTACAAAAATCCATAAAAGGTATGGTATCTCATGATAGGTGGTGAGTTGCAGATGATAAACTGATCTGCACCTACATTGCAGAGGCCAAAAAGTAAAAACAAGAAAAGGCATAGCTCCGTCGGTGGCCGCTTCTTAACCCAAAGTTGCGACAGAGGGTATAGATCGGTACTCATAGTTAAGGCTGCAAGCAGCCTGTAATTGTGGGAGGGGCCAGGTCCCCTTCTTAAACCCCCTGCTCCCTGACCTCGTTGCCGCGTCGCTCCTCCGTTGTCTGGTGTCTCGCGTCACTTCCGGTGTCTCGAGTCACTTCCGGTAAGTATCGCCGGAGGTCGGGTCCCGCGAGAGGTCGGGTCCCGGCTGTTCCTGCGCCGGCGGCTGGGAGGTGGGGCGGAGGAGGAGCCCCGACCATGGCCGTTTTCACTCGCACTGCGGCCGGCACGCCAGCCGCCCACGCCTCCCCCACGTGCCTGTCCCTCATACCGGACGTCAGGCATACCCCAGGTCAGACCAGGGCGCCACGAGCCAGGTCCCCTGCGGCATGCCAGTGTAATTACATCATGTTGGGGGCAATCCTGGCTCTCCCTTGTATGCCACCCTGGGGGTTGCCATCACCGCCTGCATGCATGTGGAGACTCCTACATGGACACGTGTACCACGTACACGTTTCCATCTGGTCCTCCGTGTCCGTGCATGCTAGAGCCCTGGACGCCCGGCGTTGGGCATACTCGCCATCGGCAGAGTCTAAAACATGGCAGTTGCTGGCACGTGCAGTGGTCAGCTTGATCAGCGGACCCCGGCGGTGCACTACAACCAGCAATACTGCTGGTTGCGGACACCCAAGGGTACGTGATGGATGCAGACCGGCACTCCTACGTGCCGCTGCTCCGCCTGTCCACCCTGCCGTGCCTCCTGCACCTACCAGCCAAGCTGCGCACACCCACCGCCGCGCCTCCCGGGTCCGGCCATGGACCCCCAGGCCTCCTCGCCCCAGCCGGCCTCGCTCCTTCCTTCACAGCCGGGCCTCAAAGGACCCCTCGCCATCACCACCCCCATCCTCACATCTCCGTTTCTTTTTCAGGTGCCAGTAGCGTGCGTGGTTCCCGCTGTGTCTTGTCACAGAAAGCTGACATTCAGTTTAGGTATTGGGCGGGAATATTACGGTATTAAAAAAAAAAAAAAAAAAAAAAAAAAAGGAAAAGGTATTTGTTTTTCCCACAGGTTGCAGAAGGTTGCTGCCAACCACTCGCAGGATTTCGTTAGTGCAAGGGTTTTTCTGGTAAGTTAATGCCACGTTGCCTCCGTTCGGCATCGCCTACTCAACCTGGAACGTTCAGGTGTCTTCTCTGTCCACCTTAGCCTGAAGCGGTCAGGTGTCTTCTCTGTCCACCTTAGCCTGAAGCGGTCAGGTGTCTTCTCTGTCCACCTTAGCCTGAAGCGTTCAGGTGTCTTCTCTGTCCACCTTAGCCTGAAGCGTTCAGGTGTCTTCTCTGTCCACCTTAGCCTGAAGCGTTCAGGTGTCTTCTCTGTCCACCTTGGCCTGAAGCGTTCAGGTGTCTTCTCTGTCCTCCTTGGCCTGAAGCGTTCAGGTGTCTTCTCTGTCCTCCTTGGCCTGAAGCGTTCAGGTGTCTTCTCTGTCCACCTTAGCCTGAAGCGTTCAGGTGTCTTCTCTGTCCACCTTAGCCTGAAGCGTTCAGGTGTCTTCGCTGTCCACCTTAGCCTGAAGAGTTCAGGTGTCTTCTCTGTCCACCTTAGCCTGAGGCGTTCAGGTGGCGTCTCTGTCCACCTTAGCCAAAGCGCGCAGGTGTCTTCTCGGTCCATTAGCCTGGGTCGTTCAGGCGTCTTCTCTGTCCACCTTAGCCTGAAACGTTCAGGTGTCTTCCCTGTCCACCTCAGCCTGAAGCGTTCAGGTGTATTCTCTGTCCTGTAGCCTGAGGCGTTCAGGTGTCTTCTCTGTCCTGTAGCCTGAGGCGTTCAGGTGTCTTCTCTCTCCAGGTTCCGACGGCTGCAGGGTCTTCTCTGTCCACCCACCCTGGAACGATCAGGGGTCACCGTTGGCCAGATACCCCGGGGCCCAAGGGTCCCCCCCCCGTTGCCGACAGCATCGGGGTGTCGTCTTGGTTGCTTCTGCCTACGGCTCACAACCCCCGCGGCGGTCGCAACCAAGACGTCAGGTATCCTCCAGGCCCACATTCCTGGCAGCTCCCAGGCAACCCGGCTGGCGCCCCCGTCCCAGTACATCCAGGTCACTCCTCGCCACCAACCCCGGTACCTTCAGCCCGCCTCCTTTTCCGCCGTCCTCAACTCCGTCTCCGGGCTCTCCAGATATGCCTCCGGTTCTTTTCTCACCCCGCTGGGTACATCCTTGAGTTAGTACGGTGGCGGGTCCATCCGCATAGGCATTATTTTCGTGTCCACGCCGCTTTGTCTCACGTCGCTCTTAACCTTTTCAGTCCTCAGGGCCAGCCGGGTCGTTCTCGTCGTCCGTAGACGGTAAGACAAGGGTCTCGAATCCCAAGCTTTCAGGTACGTCATCCATACGTTCACCCACGTCCGCAGCAACCACGGTACACGGTCCCCATATCCGTCCCAGCGGCCACACTGTTGTCTCTAATTCCAGGTCTCGCTCGAAGTCTCGTCCTGCGGCGAAACCATGTCCCAAGTCTCAGACGTGGACGACGCGTTGTCCCTCCCGGGTACTTCGGTCTCTGGCCAAGGTGGGCCCGAGTCCCTCCGAAGATGGACCGTACCGAGGCTGGTGGCAGAGTTAAGTAGAAGGGGCATCAGGCACCCAGCCTCAGCCAGAAAGGCGGAGCTGTACAGATTATTGATGACGGAATCCGGTCCTCCTGAGAGTGAAGATCCGACCCCGTCCATCCAGCAAGCCTTGGGGCAATTGCAGGCCTCAATGGATTCTCTGGTCTCGTCCGTGGCCGACATCAGGTCCAGGGTGGTGGACTTGGAGGCCAGGGCACCGGCTCCTTCTCAGGCGGTGGTCCCTCTCAGCGATCCCCCGCTGTACCAGCTACCAGCTCCAGGTACGACCCCTGTCGCTCCCGTGGTGGCTCCGGCACACTTCGTGCCGGACAACATCAGGAAGGACATTTTGGCAGGCAAGGACGTGAACCTCGCGTCCATCCTGATCGCGTCCCACGATGCGGCGGACAACAAGACCTTTGACTGCGGGGAGATCTCGGTGGTCCTCCGGGCTAAAGATGGCCGCCTCAACCGCAAACTCACGGTGCCTGAGTTTGTCCTGGCCTTCAGCCTGTATAGGGATGTGATCTGCTCCGCGTACCCGGCTCGCCGGGAGGAGCTGGACACATACCTATACAGGGTCACCGATCTGGGGCACAAGTACGGCGGCACGGCTTTCTACGATTATCATCGCTCCTTCTCAGCCAAAGCCGCCGCCGCGCTGACCCAGTTTCAGTTTACTGTCAGCTGGGCCACCTTGGACATGGAATTGTTCTGCCGGCACTTCGCCCCGGTCTCCGGGCCCCCGCTTGCTCAACATGCCAGTCAATATTCCATGCCACCGAGTGGTGTCCCCAAACGGTCACGACCCAGCCTGACAGGGCCATCCCAGGCCCCTCCGGGGCTTCCCGTAGCCCCTCCGCCACCGATAAACTGGGCAGACCCATCGCATATCTTGGCAACAGTCAAGTATGCAATAACTTCAATTACGGGTCATGTCTGTTCAGCGGGTGCAGGGCCCTGCACATCTGCTCCATTTGCTTCAGGGCTCACCCCAGGTCCACTTGTCCCAAGAAGGCATTCAAGCGCCTATGACTGGCCGACTGCAACATCGACCTCCTGGCCCTCCTGTTACGGGAGCATCCGGTGCCTCTGCTTTGGTTTCGACACAGGGTTGGTGGCGCTCCCCCATTCCAACTGGGAGTGCGACAATCTGCAGTCGGCCAGAGCAGATCCGGCCTCGGTTCGGGAACTCCTGAACTCAGAGGTAGAGAAGGGGTTCCTCCTAGGCCCTTTCAGCCAAATTCCCTTTCCTCGCTGGCGGATCAGCCCCATAGGCATCGTGTCCAAAAAGGACTCAAATAAAAAGCGTTTAATTTATGACCTCTCCGCCCCCCATGGTTCTGTCATCCCCAGCATCAACTCGCTGATTCCTTCTGAGGAGTTTTCAATGTCTTATGCCTCCATTGACGAGGCCATCGCCCTCATCCTCAGCGCTGGGAGGGGCGCCTGGCTGTCCAAAGCTGACATAGCGGACGCTTTCAAACTACTGCCTATCGCCCCGCACCTATGGCAGTTTTATGGTATCCAGTGGGAGGGCAGGTTCTATTTCGCCAACCGGTTGACCTTTGGCTCCAAAAGCAGCCCGTGGCTGTTTGACCGGTTGGCGCAGGCCTTGCACTGGATCCTGCTTCACCACGGCAGCACCCCGGCGGTCATCCACTACCTGGACGACTTCCTCCTCATAGAACCTCCGCTATGTCAGCCAGCCGGGCTACGCTCCCTCCTGGATCTCTTTTCCAGCCTGTGCATTCCCATCTCGCAGGGGAAAACCGCGGGGCCTGTCACATCCATCACCTTCCTGGGCATCGTCCTGGACTCCGACCGGATGGAGGCCAGACTGCCAGAGGCAAAGCTGTCCCAGATCCGGGAAGTCGTGGCAGGGGCCATCACCTCGTCCCAGGTAACAAAGGTCGAGCTCCAGTCCATCCTGGGCCGGCTGAACTTTGCTTTAAGGGTGATGCCCCAGGGCAGGGTCTTCATCTCCCGCCTGCTCTCTCTTCTTCCGGCGGCCTCCGAACCCAGCAGCATCATCCACCTGGACAGAGCTGCCATGGCTGACTTGCGCATGTGGGACAGCTTTCTCTCCACCTGGAACGGGGTCAGCCTGTTTGTGTCCCCGTGGTCCCAGTCGTCCACCAGGGTGTTCTCCGATGCCGCAGCGTCACGGGGTTTCGCGGCCATCTGCGAATCCCGATGGTTGGCTGGGCCATGGCCGCCTCAGGTCACTGCTGATCCTCAGTCCCTCAGGTCATCCCCGTTCCTGGAATGCTACCCCATCGTGGCAGCCGCATCGGTTTGGGGTCATCTCTGGGCCAATACCAGCGTAATGTTTGTCACCGACAGTCAGGACTTGGTGGACATCGTTTCCAAAGGCCGAGCCAAATCCGCCAGGGTCATGTCCTTGCTGCGAAAACTAGTCTGGCTGGCCATGGTCAATAATTTCCACTTTACTTGTGCCCATATTCCAGGTGTCAGCAACACGGCGGCCGATGCTTTGTCCAGGTTCAACTTTCTAACCTTCTTTCAGGTATGTCCCGATGCAGACCAGACCGGGGCCCGGATTCCCGGTTTCCACGACCTGATGTTGGACTGAGGTCCCTGCTGGCTACCGCCAGGGTACTTATGCACCGATCCCTCTCGGTCAACACGGCCCGGAATTACAACACGGGTTGGAACCTGTTCCAAAAATTTTCAAGAGATCACCCGCAGCAAGATACCACCTTCGTGGCATATGTCATGGCTTTCATGGCCCATTGCCATGTCAATCTCAAACTGGCACCCAGCACCATCCGTTTGTACCTGGCCGGGGCTCAACATTTCTTGGTTCTACGGAATCCGGAAGTTCGCACAGCTTTCACTTCCCAAGCCGTCAAGGGTATCGAGAAGAGCAGCAAGGAATCAGCTCCTGCCCGCCGACCGGTCTCAGGTGAACTCTTCAGGCAACTATCCGCTTCCCTAGATGGTAACCCTTTTGGCCCTTCCGTTAGCCTTGTCATCAAGGCCGCGATGTACCTGAGCTTCTACGGATTCCTGCGCCCAGGTGAATTCTCCGTCTCTTCCCAGAAGTCGACCTTCCTGAAGAGAAAACAGCTGTCCTGGAACCAGGACCATCTGGTGTTAACTCTTCCATCCACCAAGACGGCACAAACTGGTCCTCCCACTCGGATCCGCTTCTTCAAATCCGGTAACGCCTGGTACCCTGTGGTAGTACTCCAGAGTCTCATCGATTCCACGCCTTCTCCAAACCCCGAGGCTCCGTTGCTCCCGTGCCAAGGGAAACCCCTATCCACGCCACGGTTTGTGTCTTACATCCGGTCCCTGGTCGCTGGGTTAGGGGTGGACCCCAAAACCATATCAGGTCATTCCTTCCGCATTGGGGCGGCCTCCGCAGCCTCCAAGCACGGGACACCTCCGCACGTCATTCGCCACATGGGTAGGTGGAGATCTGCCTGTTTCTCCCGGTACATTCCGGATCCGCTGACTGAAACCCGCCAGGTATTCCGTTCCTTGGTTTTGTAATCTGTGTTGCACGCATTAAACAGCACCTTCCCTACCCTGTGTCTTTTGGCCCTCTTTTAGGCTGGCCCACGTCCCGTGGCTCCAGGCACACACCAGCCACCGTTAGGACCCCCTCCTGTCACACCTCTGACCGTGGCCACAAATAGTTAAGGCTGCAAGCAGCCTGTAATTGTGGGAGGGGCCAGGTCCCCTTCTTAAACCCCCTGCTCCCTGACCTCGTTGCCGCGTCGCTCCTCCGTTGTCCCCCCCCCTTGTTCCCTCCCTTTTCTTCTACTCTCCCTAGGGTTGGCCCGTGGCTCCAGGCACACACCAGCCACCGTTAGGACCCCCTCCTGTCACACCTCTGACCGTGGCCGCGGCCACAATTGGAGTTTATATGACCATACCGTCAGAAACAGATAAGAAGGCTTTTGTGTTCTGGGCCTGCTAATAGACGCTGGACAGTATTCCATTTTGCACAGAAGCTCCATTTTTTCCTCAAACAAATCTTTCCATTAACTGACACATTTGTTTGACACACAAAAAAACGCACCCTTACCTGTTGATTGGCACCCATACCTGTTAATGTGCATGGATCCACACCTGACTGAAGAATGAAGAAACATGGCTGCTGCCCGGAAGGAAAACAGCAAGGGTCCATTGTGATGTCATCATCCATGGATGCTGAAGGGTTCCGTTGTGACACGCTCAGTGTTCCATCTATTGAAATTTTCATGGAGGCTGCCATATTGATTTTCTGGAGGGAGCTATTTTGTTTTGCAGTTAAACAGAGCTTGCAGTACAATGGATAAGAAATGCTGTGAAGGGTTAGGATTGCAGCCACAGTAGTCAGCATGGACGAATTCTAGTCTCTGAAAACAATTGCTTATAGCTACAATGAAATTCTGGGTTGGAACCTGCTTTTGGATTCCTGGAGCAGGTAGAGCAATTGCAGAGGTGCTAAGTACATTCCATAATAGCACAGAACTTTGATTGGATAACAGGCACATTCTCATTCTGCCAGCTACAAAAATCCATTAAAGGTATGGTATCTCTTGATAGGTGGTAAGTTGCAGATGATAAACTGATCTGCACCTACGTTGCAGTGGCCAAAAAGTAAAAACAAGAAAAGGCATAGCTCCGTCGGAGCCGCTTCTTAACCCAAAGTTGTGACAGAGGGTATAGGTGGGTACTCTTAGAGTTTATATGACCGTACCGTCAGAAACAGATAAGAAGGCTTTTGTGTTCTGGGCCTGCTAATAGACGCTGGACAGTATTCCATTTTGCACACAAGCTCCATTTTTTCCTCAAACAAATCTTTCCATTAACTGACACCTTTGTTTGACACACACAAAAACGCACCCTTACCTGTTGATTGGCACCCATACCTGTTGATGTGCATGGATCCACACCTGACTGAAGAATGAAGAAACATGGCTGCTGCCAGGAAGGAAAACAGCAAGGGTCCATTGTGATGTCATCATCCATGGATGCTGAAGGGTTCCGTTGTGACACGCTCAGTGTTCCATCTATTGAAATTTTCATGGAGGCTGCCATATTGATTTTCTGGAGGGAGCTATTTTGTTTTGCAGTTAAACAGAGCTTGCAGTACAATGGATAAGAAATGCTGTGGAGGGTTAGGATTGCAGCCACAGTAGTCAGCATGGACGAATTCTAGTCTCTGAAAACAATTGCTTATAGCTACAATGAAATTCTGGGTTGGAACCTGCTTTTGGATTCCTGGAGCAGGTAGAGCAATTGCAGAGGTGCTAAGTACATTCCATAATAGCACAGAACTTTGATTGGATAACGGGCACATTCTCATTCTGCCAGCTACAAAAATCCATTAAAGGTATGGTATCTCATGATAGGTGGTGAGTTGCAGATGATAAACAGATCTGCACCTACATTGCATTGGCCAAAAAGTAAAAACAAGAAAAGGCATAGCTCCGTCGGTGGCCGCTTCTTAACCCAAAGTTGCGACAGAGGGTATAGATTGGTACTCTTGGAGTTTATATGACCATACCGTCAGAAACAGATAAGAAGGCTTTTGTGTTCTGGGCCTGCTAATAGACGCTGGGCAGTATTCCATTTTGCACACAAGCTTCATTTTTTTCTCAATCAAATCTTTCCATTACCTGACACCTTTGTTTGACACACACAAAAACGCACCCTTACCTGTTGATTGGCACCCATACCTGTTGATGTGCATGGATCCACACCTGACTGAAGAATGAAGAAACATGGCTGCTGCCAGGAAGAAAAACAGCAAGGGTCCATTGTGATGTCATCATCTATGGATGCTGAAGGGTTCCGTTGTGACACGCTCAGTGTTCCATCTATTGAAATTTTCATGGAGGCTGCCATATCGATTTTCTGGAGGCAGCCATTTTGTTTTGCAGTTAAACAGTGCTGTCATTTCAATGGATAAGAAATGCTGGGAAGGGTTAGGATTGCAGCCACAGTAGTCAGCATGGATGAATTCTAGTCTCTGAAAACAATTGCTTATAGCTACAATGAAATTCTGGGTTGGAACCTGCTTTTGGATTCCTGGAGCAGGTAGAGCAATTGCAGAGGTGCTAAGTACATTCCATAATACCACAGAACTTTGATTGGATAACAGGTGCATTCTCATTCTGCTAGCTATAAAAATCCATAAAATGTATGGTATTTCATGATAGGTGGTTAGTTGCAGACGATAAATTGATCTGCACCTACATTGCAGAGGCCATAAAGCAAAAACCTTAAAAGGCATAGCTCCGTCGGTGGCCGCTTCTTTCCCCCAAGTTGCGACAGAGGGTATAGATCGGTAATCTTGGAGTTTATATGACCATACCGTCAGAAACAGATGAGAAGGCTTTTGTGTTCCAGGCCTGCTAATAGACGCTGGACAGTATTCCATTTTGCACACAAGCTCCATTTTTTCCTCAAACAAATCTTTCCATTAACTGACACCTTTGTTTGACACACACAAAAACGCACCCTTACCTGTTGATTGGCACCCATACCTGTTGATGTGCATGGATCCACACCTGACTGAAGAATGAAGAAACATGGCTGCTGCCAGGTAGTAAAACAGCAAGGGTCCATTGTGATGTCATCATGTATGGATGCTGAAGGGTTCCGTTGTGACACGCTCAGTGTTCCATCTATTGAAATTTTCATGGAGGCTGCCATATTGATTTTCTGGAGGGAGCCATTTTGTTTTGCAGTTAAACAGAGCTTGCAGTACAATGGATAAGAAATGCTGTGAAGGGTTAGGATTGCAGCCACAGTAGTCAGCATGGACGAATTCTAGTCTCTGAAAACAATTGCTTATAGCTACAATGAAATTCTGGGTTGGAATCTGCTTTTGGATTCCTGGAGCAGGTAGAGCAATTGCAGAGGTGCTAAGTACATTCCATAATAGCACAGAACTTTGATTGGATAACAGGCACATTCTCATTCTGCCAGCTACAAAAATCCATTAAAGGTATGGTATCTCTTGATAGGTGGTGAGTTGCAGATGATAAACTGATCTGCACCTACATTGCAGAGGCCAAAAAGCAAAAACAAGAAAAGGCATAGCTCCGTCGGTGGCCGCTTCTTAACCCAAAGTTGCGACAGAGGGCATAGATAGGTACTCTTGGAGTTTATATGACCATACTGTTAGAAACAGATAAGAAGGCTTTTGTGTTCTGGGCCTGCTAATAGACGCTGGACAGTATTCCATTTTGCACACAAGCTCCATTTTTTCCTCAAACAAATCTTTCCATTAACTGACACCTTTGTTTGACACACACAAAAACGCACCCTTACCTGTTGATTGGCACCCATACCTGTTGATGTACATGGATTCACACCTGAATGAAGAATGAAGAAACATGGCTGCTGCCGTTGCAGTTAAGCAGAGCTTGCAGTACAATGGATAAGAAATGCTGTGAAGGGTTAGGATTGCAGCCACAGTAGTCAGCATGGACGAATTCTAGTTTCTGAAAACAATTGCTTATAGCAACAATGAAATTCTGGGTTGGAACCTGCTTTTGTATTCCTGGAGCAGGTAGAGCAATTTCAGAGGTGCTAAGTACATTCCATAATAGCACAGAACTTTGATTGGATAACAGGCACCTTCTCATTCTGCCAGCTACAAAAATCCATAAAAGGTATGGTATCTCATGATAGGTGGTGAGTTGCAGATGATAAACTGATCTGCACCTACATTGCAGTGGCCAAAAAGTAAAAACAAGAAAAGGCATAGCTACGTCGGTGGCCGCTTCTTAACCCAAAGTTGCGACAGAGGGTATAGATTGGTACTCCCTGAGTTTATATGACCATACCGTCAGAAACAGATAAGAAGGCTTTTGTGTTCTGGGCCTGCTAATAGACGCTGGACAGTATTCCATTTTGCACACAACTTCCATTTTTTTCTCAAACAAATCTTTCCATTTCCTGACACCTTTGTTTGACACACACAAAAACGCACCCGTACCTGTTGATTGGCACCCATACCTGTTGATGTGCATGGATCCACACCTGACTGAAGAATGATTAAACATGGCTGCTGCCAGGAAGGAAAACAGCAAGGGTCCATTGTGATGTCATCATCTATGGATGCTGAAGGGTTCCGTTGTGACACGCTCAGTTTTCCATCTATTGAAATTTTCATGGAGGCTGCCATATCGATTTTCTGGAGGCAGCCATTTTGTTTTGCAGTTAAACAGTGCTGGCATTTCAATGGATAAGAAATGCTGGGAAGGGTTAGGATTGCAGCCACAGTAGTCAGCATGGTCGAATTCTAGTCTCTGAAAACAATTGCTTATAGCTACATTGAAATTCTGGGTTGGAACCTGCTTTTGGATTCCTGGAGCAGGTAGAGCAATTGCAGAGGTGCTAAGTACATTCCATAATAGCACAGAACTTTGATTGCATAACAGGCACATTCTCATTCTGCCAGCTACAAAAATCCATAAAAGGTATGGTATCTCATGATAGGTGGTGAGTTGCAGATGATAAACTGATCTGCACCTACATTGCAGTGGCCAAAAAGTAAAAACAAGAAAAGGCATAGCTCCGTCGGTGGCCGCTTCTTAACCCAAAGTTGCAACAGAGGGTATAGATCGGTACTCTTGGAGTTTATATGACCATACCATTCAGAAGAAAATAAGAAGGCTTTTGTGTTCTGGGCCTGCTAATAGACGTTGGACAGTATTCCATTTTGCACACAAGCTCCATTTTTTCCTCAAACAAATCTTTCCATTAACTGACACCTTTGTTTGACACCCACAAAAATGCACCCTTACCTGTTGATTGGCACCCATACCTGTTGATGTGCATGGATCCACACCTGACTGAAGAATGAACAAACATGGCTGCTGCCAGGAAGGAAAACAGCAAGGGTCCATTGTGATGTCATCATCCATGGATGCTGAAGGGTTCAGTTGTGACACGCTCAGTGTTCCATCTATTGAAATTTTCATAGAGGCTGCCATATTGATTTTCTGAAAGCAGCCATTTTGTTTTACAGTTAAACAGTGCTGTCAATTAAATGGATAAGAAATGCTGGGAAGGGTTAGGATTGCAGCCACAGTAGTCAGCATGGATGTATACTAGTCTCTTTTGTTTAGAGCTACAATGAAATTCTGGGTTAGAACCTGCTTTTGGATTAATGGAGCAGGTAGAGCAATTGCAGAGGTGCTAAGTACATTCCATTATACCACAGAACTTTGATTGGATACCAGGTGCATTCTCTTTCTGCCAGCTACAAAAATCCATAAAATGTATGGTATTTCATGATAGGTGGTGAGTTGCAGACGATAAATTGATCTGCACCTATATTGCAGAGGCCAAAAAGAAACAACCTTAAAAGGCATAGCTACGTCGGTGGCCGCTTGTTAACCCAAAGTTGCGACAGAGGGTATAGATCGGTACTCTTGGAGTTTATCTGACCGTACCGTCAGGAACAGATAAGAAGGCTTTTGTGTTCTGGGCCTGCTAATAGACGCTGGACAGTATTCCATTTTGCAAACAAGCTCCATTTTTTCCTCAAACAAATCTTTCCATTAACTGACACCTTTGTTTGACACACACAAAAACGCACCATTACCTTTTGATTGGCACCCATACCTGTTGATGTGCATGGATCCACACCTGACTGAAGAATGAAGAAACATGGCTGCTGCCAGGAAGGAAAACAGCAAGGGTCCATTGTGATGTCAACATCCATGGATGCTGAAGGGTTCCGTTGTGACACGCTCAGTGTTCCATCTATTGAAATTTTCATGGAGGCTGCCATATTGATTTTCTGGAGGCAGACATTTTGTTTTGCAGTTAAACAGTGCTGTCATTTCAATGGATATGAAATGCTGGGAAGGGTTTGAAATTGCAGCCACAGTAGTCAGCATGGATGTATTCTAGTCTCTGAGCACTTTTGTTTAGAGCTACAATGAAATTCTGGGTGAGAACCTGCTTTTGGATTCCTGGAGCAGGTAGAGCAATTGCAGAGGTTCTAAGTACATTCCATAATAGCACAGAAATTTGATTGGATAAAAGGCACATTTTCATTCTGCCAGCTACAAAAATCCATAAAAGGTATGGTATCTCATGATAGGTGGTGAGTTGCAGATGATAAACTGTACTGCACCTACATTGCAGTGGCCAAAAAGTAAAAACAAGAAAAAGCATAGATAAGTCGGTGGCCGCTTCATTCCCCCAAGTTGCGACAGAGGGTATAGATCGGTACTCTTGGAGTTTATATGACCATACCGTCAGAAACAGATAAGAAGGCTTTTGTGTTCTGGGCCTGCTAATAGATGCTGGACAGTATTCCATTTTGCACACAAGCTCCATTTTTTCCTCAAACAAATCTTTCCATTAACTGACACCTTTGTTTGACACACACAAAAACGCACCCTTACCTGTTGATTGGCACCCATACCTGTTGATGTGCATGGATCAACACCTGACTGAAGAATGAAAAAACATTGCTGCTGCCAGGAAGGAAAACAGCAAGGGTCCATTGTAATGTCAACATCCATGGATGCTGAAGGGTTCCGTTGTGACACGCTCAGTGTTCCATCTATTGAAATTTTCATGGAGGCTGCCATATTGATTTTCTGGAGGCAGACATTTTGTTTTGCAGTTAAACAGTGCTGTCATTTCAATGGATAAGAAATGCTGGGAAGGGTTAGGATTGCAGCCACAGTAGTCAGCATGGATGTATTCTAGTCTCAGAGCACTTTTGTTTAGAGGTACAATAAAATTCTTAGTGAGAACCTGCTTTTGGATTCCTGGAGCGGGTAGAGCAATTGCAGCTACAAAAATCCATAAAAGGTATGGTATCTCATGATAGATGGTGAGTTGCAGATGATGAACTGATCTGCACCTACATTGCAGTGGCCAAAAAGTAAAAACAAGAAAAGGTATAGCTCCGTCGGTGTCTGCTTCATTCCCCCAAGTTGCGACAGAGGGTATAGATCGTTACTCTTGGAGTTTATATGACCATACCGTCAGAAGCAGATAAGAAGGCTTTTGCGTTCTGGGCCTGCTAATAGACGCTGGACAGTATTCCATTTTGCACAGAAGCTCTATTTTTTCTTCAAACAAATCTTTCCATTAACTGACTCCTTTGTTTGACACACACAAAAACGCACCCTTACCTGTTGATTGGCACCCATACCTGTTGATGTGCATGGATCCACACCTGACTGAAGAATAAAGAAACGTGGCTGCTGCCAGGAAGGAAAACAGCAAGGGTCCATTGTGATGTCATCATTCATGGATGCTGCAGGGTAACGTTGTGACACGCTCAGTGTTCCATCTATTGAAATTTTCATGGAGGCTGCCATATTGATTTTCTGGAGGCAGCCATTTTGTTTTGCAGTTAAACAGAGCTTGCAGTACAATGGATAAGAAATGCTGTGAAGGGTTAGGATTGCAGCCACAGTAGTCAGCATGGACGAATTCTAGTCTCTGAAAACAATTGCTTATAGCTACAATGAAATTCTGGGTTGGAACCTGCTTTTGGATTCCTGGAGCAGGTAGAGCAATTGCATAGGTTCTAAGTACATTCCATAATAGCACAGAACTTTGATTGGATAACAGGCACATTCTCATTCTGCCAGCTACAAAAATCCATAAAAATTATGGTATCTCATGATAGGTGGTGAGTTGCAGATGATAAACTGATCTGCACCTACATTGCAGTGGCCAAAAAGTAAAAACAAGAAATGGCATAGCTCTGTCGGTGGCCGCTTCTTAACCCAAAGTTGCGACAGAGGGTATAGATCGGTACTCTTGGAGTTAATATGACTATACCGTCAGAAACAGATAAGAAGGCTTTTGTGTTCTGGGCCTGCTAATAGACGCTGGACAGTATTCCATTTTGCACACAAGCTCCATTTTTTCCTCAAACAAATCTTTCCATTAACTGACACCTTTGTTTGACACACACAAAAACGCACCCTTAGCTGTTGATTGGCATCCATACCTGTTGATGTGCATGGATCCACACCTGACTGAAGAATGAAGAAACATGGCTGCTGCCAGGAAAGAAAACAGCAAGGGTCCATTGTGATGTCATCATCCATGGATGCTGAAGGGTTCTGTTGTGATACGCTCAGTGTTCCATCTATTGAAATTTTCATGGAGGCTGCCATATTGATTTTCTGGAGGCAGCCATTTTGTTTTGCAGTTAAACAGTGCTGTCATTTCAATAGATAAGAAATGCTGGGAAGGGTTAGGATTGCAGTCACAGTAGTCAGCATGGATGTATTCTAGTGTCTGAGCACTATTTTTTAGAGCTACAATGACATTCTGGGTTAGAACCTGCTTTCGGATTCCTGGAGCAGGTAGAGCAATTGCAGAGGTGCTAAGTACATTCGGCAATAGCACAGAACTTTGATTGGATAACAGGCACATTCTCATTCTGCCAGCTACAAAAATCCATAAAAGGTATGGTATCTCATGATAGGTGGTGAGTTGCAGATTATAAACTGATCTGCACCTACATTGCAGTGGCCAAAAAGTAAAAACAAGAAAAGGCATAGCTCTGTCGGTGACCGCTTCTTAACTTAAAGTTGCGACAGAGGGTATAGATCGATACTCTTGGAGTTTATATGACCATACCTTCAGAAACAGATAAGAAGGCTTTTGTGTTCTGGGCCTGCTAATAGACGCTGGACAGTATTCCATTTTGCACAAAAGCTCCATTTTTTCCACAAACAAATCTTTCCATTAACTGACACCTTTGTTTGACACACACAAACACGCACCCTTACCTGTTGATTGGCACCCATACCTGTTGATGTGCATGGATCCACACCTGACTGAAGAATGAAGAAACATGGCTGCTGCCAGGAAGGAAAACAGCAAGGGTCCATTGTGATGTCATCATCCATGGATGCTGAAGGGTTCCGTTGTGACACGCTCAGTGTTCCATCTATTGAAATTTTCATGGAGGCTGCCATATTGATTTTCTGGAGGCAGCCATTTTGTTTTGCAGTTAAACAGAGCTTGCAGTACAATGGATAAGAAATGCTGTAAAGGGTTAGGATTGCAGCCACAGTAGTCAGCATGGACGAATTCTCTTCTCTGAAAACAATTGCTTATAGCTACAATGAAATTCTGGGTTGGAACCTGCTTTTGGATTCCTGGAGCAGGTAGAGCAATTGCAGAGGTGCTAAGTACATTCCATAATAGCACAGAACTTTGATTGGATAACGGGCACATTCTCATTCTGCCAGCTACAAAAATCCATAAAAGATATGGTATCTCATGTTAGGTGGTGAGTTGTAGATGATAAACTGATCTGCACCTACATTGCAGTGGCCAAAAATTAAAAACAAGAAAAGGCATAGCTCCGTCGGTGGGCGCTTCTTAACATAAAGTTGCGACAGAGGGTATAGATCGGTGCTCTTGGAGTTTATATGACCATACCGTCAGAAACAGATAAGAAGGCTTTTGTGTTCTGGGCCTGCTAATAGACGCTGGACAGTATTCCATTTTGCACACAAGCTGCATTTTTTCCTCAAACAAATCTTTCCATTAACTGACACCTTTGTTTGACACAGACAAAAACGCACCCTTACCTGTTGATTGGCACCCATACCTGTTGATGTGCATGGATCCACACCTGACTGAAGAATGAAGAAACATGGCTGCTGCCAGGAAGAAAACAGCAAGGGTCCATTGTGATGTCTTCATCCATGGATGCTGAAGGGTTCCGTTGTGACACGCTCAGTGTTCCATCTATTGAAATTTTCATGGAGGCTGCCATATTGAATTTCTGGAGGCAGCCATTTTGTTTTGCAGTTAAACAGTGCTGTCATTTTAATGGATAAGAAATGCTGGGAAGGGTTAGGATTGCAGCCACAGTAGTAAGCATGGATGTATACTAGTCTCTGAGCACTTTTGTTTAGAGCTACAATGAAATTCTGGGTGAGAACCTGCTTTTGGAATCCTGGAGCAGGTAGAGCAATTGCAGAGGTGCTAAGTACATTCCATAATACCACAGAACTTTGATTGGATACCAGGTGCATTCTCATTCTGCCAGCTACAAAAATCCATAAAATATATGGTATTTCATGATAGGTGGTGAGTTGCAGATGATAAATTGATCTGCACCTACATTGCAGAGGCCAAAAAGCAAAAACCTTAAAAGGCATAGCTACGTCGGTGGCCGCTTGTTAACCCAAAGTTGCGACAGAGGGTATAGATCGGTACTCTTGGAGTTTATCTGACCATACCGTCAGAAACAGATAAGAATACGGCATACATATTAGGACATCGTCAGACATCATCCACAACTCCATCCCCCGTCAGGCAAAACTTCCTCCTACCTCAGACTTTAGACAAAACTCTGTCCTCCCTCATCCAAAACTCCATCAGACCTCATCCAAAACTCCGTCCTCCCTCATCCAAAACTCCGTCCTCCATCAGACAAAACTCCGTCCTCCATAACCCAAAACTCTATCAGACCTCAGACATCAGACAATACTCCGTCCTCCCTCACCCAAAACTCCATCAGCCCTCAGACATCAGATAAAACTCCGTCCTCCCTCACCCAAAACTCCCTCAGCCCTCAGACATCAGACAAAACGTCGTCCTCACTCACCCAAAACTCCATCAGACCTCAGACATCAGACAAAACTCCGTCCTCCCTCACCCAAAACTCCATTAGACCTCAGACATCAGACAAAACTCCGTCCTCCATCAGGCAAAACTCCATCAGACTTCAGACATCAGACAAAACTCCATCCTCCCTAACCCAAAACTCCATCAGACCTCAGACATCAGCTAAAACTCTGTCCTCCCTAACTCAAAATAAGCCCTACTACACACACTCTTCACCTGATGGAGCTGCTAGCTGCTGGAGAGGCAAAGGACCTGTGATGACGTCATGACCATGTGACGAGTCACGTGTGTGGGAGGGGTCAGATGTGCACAGCAGCTGGTAGACTGTACAGAACAGTAGCCATCAAATAGAGCTCTGTATTAGAGATGTGTGTGTAACCTGCATGTAGCAGAGCTGTGTACTGTGTTACAGAGATGTATGTGTAACCTGCATGTAGCAGAGCTGTGTACTGTGTTGCAGAGATGTATGTGTAACCTGCAGGTAGCAGAGCTGTATGTGTAACCTGCATGTAGCAGAGCTGTGTACTGTGTAGCAGATCTGTATGTGTAACCTGCAGGTAGCAGAGCTGTGTACTGTGTAGCAGATCTGTATGTGTAACCTGCAGGTAGCAGAGCTGTGCACTGTGTAGTAGATCTGTATGTGTAACCCACATGTAGCAGAGCTGTGTACTGTGTTACAGAGATGTATGTGTAACCTGCAGGTAGCAGAGCTGTGTACTGTGTAGCAGATCTGTATGTGTAACCTGCAGGTAGCAGAGCTGTGTACTGTGTAGCAGATCTGTATGTGTAACCTGCATGTAGCAGAGCTGTGTACTGTGTAGCAGAGCTGTATGTGTAACCTGCATGTAGCAGAGTTGTGTGCTGTGTAGCAGTGCTGTATGTGTAACCTGCATGTAGAAAAGCTGTGTACGGTGTAGCAGAGCTGTATATGTAACCTGCATGTAGCAGAGCTGTGTACTGTGTAGCAGAGCTGAATGTGTAACCTGCATGTAGCAGAGCTGTGTACTGTGTTACAGAGATGTATGTGTAACCTGAAGGTAGCAGAGCTGTGTACTGTGTAGCAGAGCTGTATGTGTAACCTGCATGTAGCAGTGCTGTGTACTGTGTAGCAAAGCTGTATGTGTAACCTGAATGTAGCAGGCTGTGTACTGTGTAGCAGAGCTGTATGTGTAATCTGCATGTATCAGAGTTGTGTGCTGTGTAGCGGAGCTGTATGTGTAACCTGCATGTAGCAGGCTGTGTACTGTGTTACAGGGATGTATGTGCAACCTGCATGTAGCAGTGCTGTGTACTGTGTTACAGAGATGTGTGTGTAACCGCATGTAGCAGAGCTTTTTACTGTGTAACAGAGATGTGTGTGTAACCTGGGAACTATAAAAAAGTGTAAAATAAAACATAAAAATTCAGATCACCCCCCTTTTCCCAAAATGAAAATAAAAGAACTAAAAAAATAGACATCATGGGTGTCGCAATGTGTAAAAACACCCATTGTATAAAAATATATTCCCCATACGGCAAACGGCAAAACAGAAAAAAAAAAAAGAGTTCAAATGTCCGATTCGCCATTTTTGGTCGCTTCATTTGCTACAAAAGTGTAAATAAAAAGTGATCAAAAAGTGTTAAACACCCCAGAATGGTATCAGTGAAAAGTTCAGATTGCCCCGCAAAAAATGAGCCCTCATCTAGCTCTGTACACATAATTCCCAAAAAGTTATAGAGCTCAAAATATGACGACATAAAAAAAAATATCTGATTCTGTAAATCTCCTGTCACTTCGAGTTACTCAGAATTGGTAACCCTAATTAATAAATACATGCAACATGAATGCATATATGCCGCTTCACACAGATCACAAGTGTTAGGCCTTATGCACATGAACGTTGTTGGTCCATTCCGTGCATTGGGGACAGAAATTTGCAGTCCCCAATGCAGGGGCAACGTGCGTGCAGCAGCCGGGACAAATCCAGACCCATTCAACTTGAATGGGTCCGTGAATATGTTCTACTTTTTTGCTGTGCGGAGGCATGGCCAGAAACACCACGGAAGCACTCTGTAGTGCTTCTGTGGGGATCCGATCCGTGTTTCTGTTCCGTTCAAGTGAATGGGTCGACATCACGGATGCGGGATGCACACGGCTGGTGCCCTGTGTATTGCGGAACCGCCGTATGTGGTCCACAATACGACCACAGGCACACAGCGACCATGTGCAAGAGGCCTTACAAAGATGGGATTTAAGGTGCACATCCTCTTGTGCTTCCCATATTCCACAGATTTATATCACACAGCTACTTACAGTTGTGCTGATAAGTTTACATACCCTTGCAGAATTTATGATTTCTTAAAGGGGTATTCTCATCTTCCCTTTTTCATACTTACCTTCCTTGAGCGTGACGTTCACTTCCTGTATTCTTCTCCCGGCCGGGCCGCGCTTGCGCAGAAGACTGAAGATTCTCTCCCGGCCGGGCCGCGCAATGTCCTGAACGCGCACGGCGCCGCGCATGTGCCATGGTGACTTATTCCTGGCCTGTATAGTACAGAGTCGGCGTGCGCATTCGCGGCTCTGTACTATACTGGACAGGAAGAAGTCATCATGGGAGAGAATTTTCCGTCTTCTGCGCAAGCGTGGCCCGGCTGGATTCGACAGGAGAGGTGGCCGTAACCAGGGGAGACAACATCAGGTAAGAGGGGACATATTTTCTAAAAAAGGATGGGAATTGGGTAATAAAATGTATTTAGAAAAATTATCACTGTCAAATCATTAACAGATTTAACAGTGATCATTAAGATGAGAATACCCCTTTAACCATTGTTCAGAGAATATGAATGATAACACGGACACTTCTCTCTCGCTCATGGTTAGTGGTCGGCTGAAGCCATTTATGTCAAACAACGGTGTTTACTCTTTATAAATCATAATCACAACACAAACTCCCCAAATGACCCTGATCAGAAGTTTACACACCCCAGTTTTTAATACCATGTATTGCCCCCTTTAACATCAATGACAGCTTGAAGTCTTTTGTGGTAGTTATGGATGAGGCTCTTTATTTTCTCAGATGGTAAAACTGCCCATTCTTCCTTTTGAAAAAAAATAAGCAATTCCACCACAGTTTTACGTGATTTTTATTTACGACATTCGATGTGCGATATAACTGACTAACTATTTTTATTCTACAGGTCAGATCAAATCCGGCAAAACCTTATATGTATAGTTTTTCTTGCATTTTAATAGTGATAAAAAAATAAAAATATCCGATTTTTTTTGTCGCCATATTTTGAGCCCTATAACTTTTTTGTAATTATGTGTACGGAGCTGGGTGGGGGCTAATTTTTTCCGGGGTAATCTAAACTTTTTACTGATACCATTCTGGGGTGTTTAAGACTTTTTGATCACTTTTTATTTACATTTTTGTAGCAAATGAAGTGACCAAAAACGGCGAATCGGACATTTGGCCGTATGGAGAATATATTTTTATACAATGGGTGTTTTTACACGTTGCGAAACCCATGATGTGTCTTTTAATTTAATTTTGGGAAAAGGGGGGTGATCTGAATATTTTTGGGGTTTTTTTACACTTTTTTATAGTTCCCAGGTTACACACACATCTTTGTAACACAGTACACAGCTCTGCTACATGCGGTTAGACAAACTGCTCTATATACACAGTACACAGCTCTGCTACCTGCAGGTTGCACATACATCCCTGTAACACAGTACAGAGCTCTGCTAAATGCAGGTTACACATACAGCTCCGCTACACAGCACACAGCTCTGCTACATGCAGATTACACATACAGCTCTGCTACACAGTACACAGCTCTGCTACATTCAGGTTACACATACAGCTCTGCTACACAGTACACAGCACTGCTACATGCAGGTCACACACACATCTCTGTAACACAGTACACAGCTCTGCTACATGCTTTTACACACACTGCTCTATATACACAGTACACAGCTCTGCTATATGCAGGTTACACACACATTTCTGTAACACAGTACACATAACTGCTACACAGTACACAGCACTGCTACCTGCAGGTTACACATACAGCTCTGCTACACAGTACACAGCACTGCTACATGCAGGTTACACATACAGCTCTGTTACACAGTACACAGCACTGCTACACAGTACACAGCTCTGCTACATGCAGGTTACACATACAGCACTGCTACATGCAGGTTACACATACAGCTTTGCTACACAGTACACAGCCCTGCTACATGCAGGTTACACATACAGATCTGCTACACAGTACACAGCTCTGCTACCTGCAGGTTACACGTACATCTCTGTAACACAGTATACAGCTCTGCTACATGCAGGTTACACATACAGCTCTGCTACACAGTACACAGCACTGCTACCTGCAGGTTACACATACAGCTCTGTTACACAGTTCACAGCCTGCTACATGCAGGTTACACATACTGCTCTGCTACACAGTACACAGCACTGCTACATGCAGGTTACACATACAGCACGGCTACACAGTACACAGCTCTGCTACATGCAGGTTACACATACAGCTTTGCTACACAGTACACAGCTCTGCTACATGCAGGTTACACATACAGATCTGCTACACAGTACACAGCTCTGCTACCTGCAGGTTACACATACAGATCTGCTACACAGTACACAGCTCTGCTACCTACAGGTTACACATACATCTCTGTAACACAGTACACAGCTCTGCTACATGCAGGTTACACATACAGCTCTGCTACACAGTACACAGCTCTGCTACATGCAGGTTACACATACAGCTCTGCTACACTGTACACAGCTCTGCTACATGCAGGTTACACATACAGCACTGCTACACAGTACACAGCTCTGCTACATGCAGGTTACACATACAGCTCTGCTACACAGTACACAGCTCTGCTACATGCAGGTTACACATACAGCTCTGCTACACTGTACACAGCTCTGCTACATGCAGGTTACACATACAGCACTGCTACACAGTACACAGCTCTGCTACATGCAGGTTACACATACAGCTCTGCTACACAGTACACAGCTCTGCTACATGCAGGTTACACATACAGCTCTGCTACACAGTGCACAGCACTGCTACATGCAGGTTACACATACAGCTCTGCTACACAGTACACAGCACTGCTACATGCAGGTTACACATACAGCTCTGCTACACAGTTCACAGCTCTGCTACATGCAGGTTACACATACAGCTCTGCTACACAGTACACAGCACTGCTACATGCAGGTTACACATACAGCACTGCTACACAGTACACAGCTCTGCTACTTGCATGTTACACATACAGCTTTGCTACACAGTACACAGCTCTGCTACATGCAGGTTACTCATACAGCACTGCTACACAGTACACAGCTCTGCTACATGCAGGTTACACATACAGCTCTGCTACACAGTACACAGCTCTGCTACATGCAGGTTACACATACAGATTTGCTACACAGTACACAGCTCTGCTACCTGCAGGTTACACATACAGATCTGCTACACAGTACACAGCTCTGCTACCTGCAGGTTACACATACAGATCTACTACACAGTACACAGATCTGCTACCTACAGGTTACACATACATCTCTGTAACACAGTACACAGCCTGCTACATGCAGGTTACACATACATCTCTGTAACACAGTACACAGCTCTGCTACATGCAGGTTACACATACAGCTCTGCTACACAGTTCACAGCTCTGCTACATGCAGGTTACACATACAGCTCTGCTACACAGTACACAGCACTGCTACATGCAGGTTACACATACAGCACTGCTACACAGTACACAGCTCTGCTACATGCAGGTTACACATACAGCTCTGCTACACAGTACACAGCTCTGCTACATGCAGGTTACACATACAGATCTGCTACACAGTAAACAGCTCTGCTACCTGCAGGTTACACATACAGATCTGCTACACAGTACACAGCTCTGCTACCTACAGGTTACACGTACATCTCTGTAACACAGTACACAGCTCTGCTACATGCAGGTTACACATACATCTCTGTAACACAGTACACATCTCTGCTACCTGCAGGTTACACGTACATCTCTGTAACACAGTACACAGCTCTGCTACATGCAGGGTACACATACAGCTCTGCTACACAGTACACAGCACTGCTACATGCAGGTTATACATACAGCTCTGCTACACAGTTCACAGGAGTTTTGCCTGATGGAGGACAGAGTTTTGTCTGATGTCTGATGGAATTTTGCCTGACGGAGGACGGAGTTTTGTCTGATGTCTTATGGAGTTTTGCCTGACGGAGGACGGAGTTTTGTCTGATGTCTGATGGAGTTTTGCCTGATGGAGGACAGAGTTTTGTCTAAAGTCTGAGGTAGGAGGGAGTTTTGCCTGACAGAGGAAGGAGTTGTGGATGATGTCAAACGATGTCCTAATATGTATGCCGTACATTTGGTGGTATTTCATTGCTGCTGACATTTTAACTTTTTTTGTTATTAATCGAAATGTAAATTTTCACTTTCAGCTGTAAAATTTTGCAAAAAAAACGACATCCATATATAAATTTTTCGCTAAATTTATTGTTCTACATGTCTTTGATAAAAAAAAAATGTTTGGGCAAAAAAAAAAAAATGGTTTGGGTAAAAGTTATAGCGTTTACAAACTATGGTACAAAAATGTGAATTTCCGCTTTTTGAAGAAGCTCTGACTTTCTGAGCACCTGTCATGATTCCTGAGGTTCTACAATGCCCAGACAGTAGAAACCCCCCACAAATGACCCCATTTCGGAAAGTAGACACCCTAAGGTATTCGCTGATGGGCATAGTGAGTTCATAGAACTTTTTATTTTTTGTCACAAGTTAGCGGAAATGATGATTTTTATTTTATTTTTTTTTTCTTACAAAGTCTCATATTCCACTAACTTGCGACAAAAAATAAAAAATTCTAGGAACTCGCCAGGCTCCCACGGAATACCTTGGGGTGTCTTCTTTCCAAAATGGGGTCACTTGTGGCGTAGTTATACTGCCCTGGCAATTTAGGGGCCCAAATGTGTGAGAAGTACTTTGCAATCAAAATGTGTAAAAAATGGCCTGCGAAATCCGAAAGGTGCACTTTGGAATATGGGTCCCTTTGCCCACCTAGGCTGCAAAAAAGTGTCACACATCTGGTATCGCTGTACTCAGGAGAAGTTGGGGAATGTGTTTTGGGGGTGTCATTTTACATATACCCATGCTGGGTGAGAGAAATATCTTGGCAAAAGACAATTTTTCCAATTTTTTTTATACAAAGTTGGCATTTGACCAAGATATTTTTCTCACCCAGCATGGGTATATGTAAAATGACACCCCAAAACACATTCCCCAACTTCTCCTGAGTACGGCGATATTTTTTACACATTTTGATTGCAAAGTTCTTCTCATACATTTGGGCCCCTAAATTGCCAGGGCAGTATAACTACGCCACAAGTGACCCCATTTTGGAAAGAAGACACCCCAAGGTATTCCGTGAGGGGCATGGCGAGTTCCTAGAATTTTTTATTTTTTGTCGCAAGTTAGTGGAATATGAGACTTTGTAAGGAAAAAAGAAAAAAAAAGAAAAATCATCATTTTCCGCTAACTTGTGACAAAAAATAAAAAATTCGAGGAACTCGCCATGCCCCTCACGGAATACCTTGGGGTGTCTTCTTTCCAAAATGGGGTCACTTGTGGTGTAGTTATACTGCCCTGGCAATTTAGGGGCCCAAATGTGTGAGAAGTACCTTGCAATCAAAATCTGTAAAAAATGGCCTATGAAATCCGAAAGGTGCTCTTTGGAATGTGTGCCCCTTTGCCCACCTTGGCTGCAAAAAAGTGTCACACATCTGGATTCGCCGTACTCAGGAGAAGTTGGGGAATGTGTTTTGGGGTGTCATTTTACATATAACCAGGGCAGTATAAATACCCCACATGTGACCCCATTTTGGAAAGAAGACACCCCAAGGTATTCAATGAGGGGCATGGCGAGTTCATAGAAATTTTTTTTTTTGCATGTTAGCGGAAATTGATTTTTTTTTGTTTTTTTCTCACAAAGTCTCACTTTCCGCTAACTTAGGACAAAAATTTCAATCTTTCATGGACTCAATATGCCCCTCACGGAATACCTTGGGGTGTCTTCTTTCCAAAATGGGGTCACATGTGGGGTATTTATACTGCCCTGTCTTTTTAGGGGCCCTAAAGCGTGAGAAGAAGTCTGGAATATAAATGTCTAAAAATGTTTATTTATTTGGATTCCGTGAGGGGTACGGTGAGTTCATGTGAGATTTTATTTTTTGACACAAGTTAGTGGAATATGAGACTTTGTAAGAAAAAACAAACAAAAAAATATATATATTTCCGCTAACTTGGGCCAAAAAAATGTCTGAATGGAGCCTTACAGGGGGGGTGATCAATGATAGGGGGGGTGATCAATGACAGGGGGGGTGATCACCCATATAGACTCCCTGATCCCCCCCCTTTGTCATTGATCACCCCCCCTGTAAGGCTCCATTCAGACGTCCGTATGATTTTTACGGATACATGGATCGGATCCGCAAAACACATGCGGACGTCTGAATGGAGCCTTACAGGGGGGTGATCAATGACAGGTGATCAGGGTGATCACCCCCCTGTCATTGATCACCCCCCCTGTAAGGCTCCATTCAGACGTCCGTATGATTTTTACGGATCCATGGATACATGGATCGGATCCGCAAAACACATGCAGACGTCTGAATGGAGCCTTACAGGGGGGTGATCAATGACAGGGGGTGATCAGGGTGATCACCCCCCTGTCATTGATCACCCCCCCCTGTAAGGCTCCATTAAGACGTCCGTATGATTTTTACGGATCCATGGATACATGGATCGGATCCGCAAAACACATGCGGACGTCTGAATGGAGCCTTACAGGGGGGTTATCAATGACAGGGGGTGATCAGGGAGTGTATATGGGTGATCACCCCCCTGTAAGGCTCCATTCAGACATCTGTATGATTTTTACGGATCCATGGATACATGGATCGGATCCGCAAAACACATGCGGACGTCTGAATGGAGCCTTACAGGGGGGTGATCAATGACAGGGGGGTGATCAATGACAGGGGGTGATCAGGGAGTGTATATGGGTGATCACCCGCCTGTCATTGATCACCCCCTTGTAAGGCTCCATTCAGATGTCCGCATGTGTTTTGCGGATCCGATCCATGTATCCGTGGAGCCGTAAAAATCATACGGACGTCTGAACGGAGCCTGACAGGGGGTGATCAATGACAGGGGGGTGATCAATGACAGGGGGGGTGATCAGGGAGTTTATATGGGGTGATCATGGGTGATCAGGGGTTCATAAGGGGTTAATAAGTGACGGGGGGGGGTGTAGTGTAGTGGTGTTTGGTGCGACTTTACTGACCTACGTGTGTCCTCTGGTGGTCGATCCTAACAAAAGGGACCACCAGACGACCAGGTAGCAGGTATATTAGACGCTGTTATCAAAACAGCGTCTAATATACCTGTTAGGGGTTAAAAAAATCACATCTCCAGCCTGCCAGCGAGCGATCGCCGCTGGTAGGCTGGAGATCCACTCGCTTACCTTCCGTTCCTGTGAGCGCACGCGCCTGTGTGCGCGCGTTCACAGGAAGTCCGGGCCCTCGTGAGCTGACGCGTATATGCGTCGTCGTGCGCAGGGCTGCCGCCTCCGGACCGAACATCTGCGTTAGGCGGTCCGGAGGCGGTTAATGGGGGTAATGTGACCAGACACATCAACCGGTCTCTCCCACTGAAACACACTGCACCCGCACTAAATTCCAAACATTGCAAGTGCAGATGGCAAGTACAATGTATTTGACTGGAAGAGACAAAACATGGAGGTGATTTGCTTATGACCCTCCCCATCAGGAGCCATTTTGTTAACAGAAACTCTGTGTGGACAGCTCAAAACACTTGACCCAAAAAAATGACACCTAATATTAATAAAGGCTTTTTTAATAAGTGCCATACAGTCCTACTACAGACACATTCATCAACAGTAGCCAGAAAGTGGCCAACCTCTTTAAGTTAAAACCCCAAACCCTGCAATATATTTTAAATATACACTGACCACAAATATAAACACAACACTTTCGGTTTTGCTCCCATTTTGCATGAGCTGAACTCGAAGATCTGAAACATTTTCTACATACACAAAAGACCCATTACTCTCAAACATTGTTCACAAATCTGTCTAAATCTGTGTTAGTTAGCACTTCTCCTTTGCCGAGATAATCCATCCCAACACAACGCAGGCCCCTATACATATCATTACTAGTGATGAGTAACATAGGAAATATTCAAATTTGTGATATTTTGCTAATTTTTGGCCGAATATCCGCTGCAAATTCGAGAATTCGTTATCTTCAGTCATTGTTTACTTGCTTGCGCAAATATATTCGCTATAAATTTGCGATAGATTTGCGATTAGAATATTCAACACTATTCGCAAATACGAATATATAGCACTATATTCTAAATATTTGTGAATTCTCCAAGTGGCAAATTTCGCTATTAAAATTCGCGATTCGAATATTCGTGCTCAACACTAATCGTTAATTAAAAAAAATATCCTTCTTTCTTTTAATTTTAACTTACACCAAAAATAAACCAAAAATGTGCACTTTTCAGAGCAAATTAAATTCTATGGGACGATTTGCATGGTGGTTTTATTAGCGGGCAGTAAATAGCGACCATCAAAAAACAGAACATGTGTCATGAACTAGGGAGTGGGGAAGAGAAAGTGCACCCACTAGCTGCCACCCACGCCTCTGTCCCTGCCTACTTACACTACCCGTCCTAAGCGAGGGGGCGTAACTGGGCGACAGTCCCTAACCTCTATAAGTGCAGAGAGGCAAAGCAGACAGAGACAGAATATAGCCAGGCAGAGGCAGTAGGAGGGAACCCTGCAGATGGATCCGAAGTCACGTAAAGTGTCAGGAGCAATACTGAAATGCCAGAGATAAACACTAACGTAGGCGAACAGGGGTAACAAGGATGGTAACCAACACGCCTAGGGTCAAACCAGGATGTCACGTAAGTACACAAGGAATAGCAAGGACGGGTCAGAGTACAAGCCGAGGGTCAAATCTCAAGGTAACATCAGTACACAAGGGCAGGCGAGGTCGGGTCAGGAACAAAAGCCAAGGGTCAAAATCCAGAGTAGCAGAAGCACTGAGTAGTAGCAGTTAGGCACAGGACCAAAATCGCAGGCAACCTGTGGCCAGCAGGCTGCCTGTATAAATAGTGAAAGGCTAAGGTCATGTTGTAGTGTCCCACTACGTAACTGTGGGCACTACTCAAGGGTCAATTGGATCACGTTGTTCCCCACCTCTTGTGGAACATGGTCATAGTATTTTGTATTGCATTTTAATGTATGTAGTCATCTTATCTCCTGTGTACCAGGCCTCTTAGGGCTGTAGTTTCTCCTCCCAAGATTTAGAGGGAGCTAGGGAACCCCCCTAGTATATATAGTCAGGTCCAGTTCAGGGAGAGTTAGTGAGTGGGAGTGTGTGGATAGAAGCCAGTGTTTTCTTTAGCTAGAAAGCAGCTGAAGATCAGCTTCTAACATGCAGCTAGATAGCCCAGGTTCCTAGCTTGCATCCAGGGGAAGAAGTTGCCTCCTGAAGATATCTAGCATCTTCTAAAGTACAGAGCAGAGCCACATTTTATCCAGCCAAGTAGAAAGCTGAAGGATATTTACAGCAAGAGGATTTATACCAGAGGAAGGTCTCCCTACCCAAGGATAAAGCTAGCTATAGGGCATATGGGCCTTGGAGAAAGCCAGACAGGATCTGAAGAAAGTACAGCCTGATCTGTGAGTGTTATTCCCTCTGAGTATCTTGCAAGGACTTTGCCTGCCATTTCTGTGAAGCCTGCCTGTTACCAACACCCTGCATATGGAACTAACTGAAGCTTGTATATAGTTGAACTGTTCAGTAAAAAGGAGTTCTGGTTCACTACAACTGTGTGTACCTCAATTATTCCTCCAATAAATCGGCGTGCCACCGTTACCGGCACTGGCGTCACGAACTATAAGGGATCTTGCCACCGGCACACTAAACCTACAACACCCAAGACACCTCACCTACCACCAGGCCTGGTCCCTATACCCAGAGAATGCCCCAGAGGATCTATGTGCCAGCCTCTCCATCACTGCTGTACGCCTGCCCAGGGTATATTAAAAACTGTGTGTATCAATAGCAACCCTCGGTCTGTTAACTGTCCTCTGTGACCTCACGTTCGCTCACCCTAAGGGACTGGCGTATTGCATATTTTGGTGTCACGAACAGAATGCGAATATTTCTACGCTATAGTGGAATCTGAACTGTGTGCCATAGTTGCCTACTAAGTGATAAATGCCCTATCTGTTTATTTGAAAATTTTGGGGCCAAAGAACTGTGGATAAATTGCGGTGTGAAACTATGCATTGTGGACTGTTTGCCGAACCACCGCTTGCTGTCAGTGAATTGACAGCGTTTTGCTGCAAAATGGCCCCCTAAGCTGACTGAATTTATTGCTGCGCCATTGCTATATGTTGTTGGCGGGAAGAATTTGGCGCCTTCTGCTGAGAGAGCGGGAAAGACTGTATTTTAGCGCCACCGCCTCTGCATTTGATTTGCATATTATGCCAAGCTGGACTCCGCCCCCCCATGTTGGAGTACCTAGGGGGCGGCCTGTTATGTGCAGTAGAGGGATCGGGCATGTCGCAGAGTGGAGATCCTCCTGACGGAATGACATCACCTGCGGACAAAACCACAGAGCCTAAAATGACCGGAGAGGGAGAAGCACCACCCACCTATACTCTGGGACCGGAGAGGCCACCTTGCTTCCCACCGCAGTCGCCGCCCAAACCATGCCCTGGCTTGCGGGGTGGATTTGTCGTGACTCAGAACCTGATCCCTGCAGTGAAGCATCACATGAGACTCTGGAGGAACAGATCGCCAGGCTAGAAGTCCATCTTAATGGCCTGCGTCAAATTGCTGCATCCAGAGTGGCACCAATACCACCTGACGATAGTGATCCATCCATGAACTCTGTCGCCCCCGGCCCTACAGCGAAAGATCCTGTCGCCACCAGTCCGGCGACTACCATGACTGCGCCAGCAGAGAAACTTTGTTATGCCAGAAGTCGGGTCCGTCGTATAAAACAGGCGACACCCAGACCTATGGAGCCTCTTACATTAATAACCCCCAGGCTTGCGGAGCCTGTACAATTGACAGGCCCATTTGTTTTTCAGTTGCCTGATAATACTATTTTGTGGGCCCAGCCAAGTGTGAATCCACGTTCCAGGCCAAGACTCAGAGCGGAACCAGGTTGCACCACGTCTGATGACCAGGACAAACTGGACACATACCTGCGAGTAGGCCTTACAGTGAATTTAACTGTTTCAGGACAGGAGTCCTATGTTTTGGCACAATGAGCTGCTGTCAGTTTCCCACGGCCCAGTGGTGGTTGTAAGGCCACTGAGAATACCAGTTGCTCTTCTGCCATGCTGTTTTCCAGGACATCCTGCCTGCTTTAAGTGCCATTCCAAGTTGTGCCTGCTGTTCTGCACTTTTACCCTTTTTAACCCCCTTTTCAGGTTGAGTAGGGAATATTACAGCACTACTTTTATCTACCAGGATTTGCCAGGGGAGAGTATCCCTGAAATGTAGAGTTCTGTGCTGTGACTTTTATGTGCAATATTAATTCAAGAACTGTGCCCAGAGATGACCCAACACATGTGGACCTCTGAAATGCTGTTTTATGGGACTATTGTATTTTAGTATTATGGACTATCCTGGTTATTCCTGATACGCTGTACCAGGTCAGCACCCCTGTTCCCTGTAACCATCCGGCGTAGAGAATGATGCCCCTTTTCACCGCACTTGTTCCTTTGCCAGCGGAGCTGCCTGATATATTCTTATTGCAAAAGTAGTGATTGTCGTTTATGCCTGCTTTGCCTTTTGCCTTTTTTTTTTTTGTCTTTCAGGTCACAGTTTCCAGCTGGGCGGACCCTCCGTGTTGCGCCGAGGACGGGCAAACTCAAAACTGCGGGGTATGTAGTGTCCCACTACGTAACTGTGGGCACTACTCAAGGGTCAATTGGGTCACGTTGTTCCCCACCTCTTGTGGAACATGGTCATGGTATTTTTATTGCATTTTAATGTATGTAGTCATCTTATCTCCTGTGTACCAGGCCTGTTAGGGGTGTAGTTTCTCCTCCCAAGCTTTAGAGGGAGCTAGGGAACCCCCTAGTATATATAGTCAGGTCCAGTTCAGGGAGAGTTAGTGAGTGGGAGTGTGTGGTTAGAAGCCAGTGTTCACTTTAGCTAGAGAGCAACTGAAGATCAGCTTCGAACATGCAGCTAGATAGCCCAGGTTCCTAGCTTGCATCCAGGGGAAGAGGTTGCCTCCTGAAGATAGCTAACATCTTGTAAATTACAGAGCAGAGCCAAATTTTATCCAGCCAAGTAGAAAGCTGAAGGGCAGAAGGATATTTACAGCAAGAGGATTTATACCAGAGGAAGGTCTGCCTACTCAAGGATAAAGCCAGCTATAGGGCATACGGGCCTTGGAGAAAGCCAGACAGGATCTGAAGAAAGCACAGCCTGATCTGTGAGTGTTATTACCTCTGAGTATCTTGCAAGGACTTTGCCTGCCATTTATGTGAAGCCTGCTGTCATGCCCTGCACTATGTGCGGAGGTCGGCCAGAATAGCAGCACGTGTTTAGTGTTTTGTTTTGGAGCCGTGCTGGATCTGCCTCCCATCAGGTGCACTGGGTGGGGTCATTAGTTTAAATAGCACTCCATCCCAGTGCTCTGAGCGGGTTATAGAAATCATTCTGGCCTTGGAAGCAAGGAAGGAAGGTTGTCTGTTCCAGCTCAGAAAAGATAAGTGTGGTTTCGGTTTTTGTTGTTTACTATTGGTTGTGTTGTTGTCATCTTTCCCATCCAGGTTCTGTGCAAGCAGGCTGCTCTTATTCCCCTTTTCACCATCTCAGGGAATTTAGGGTGTTTTAGCCCAGGCACGGGGACACATCATTCCTACCATCTAGGTCGGAATGTGGGCTGAGCAGAGCAGGGAGAGAAGTCAGGGATTTGCTAGGAGGTGACCCTTCCCCTGCTTCTCGCCTAGAGCCTGGTTTGCTGGTTTATCTGTATCTCTGATATCCCGTCCGGCGTGACACCTGCCTGTTACGAACACTCTGCATATGGAACTAACTGAAGCTTGTATATAGTTGAACTGTTCAGTAAAAGAGTTCTGGTTCACTACAACTGTGTGTACCTCAATTATTCCTACAATAAATCGGTGTTCCACCGTTACCGGCACTGGCATCACAAACTATAAGGGATCTTCCCACTGGTACACTAAACCTACAACACCCAGGGCACCTCACCTACCACCAGGCATGGTCCCTATACCCAATGAGTGCCCCAGAGGAACTATGTGCCAGCCTCTCCATCACTGCTGTATGCCTGCCCAGGGTATATTAAAAACTGTGAGTACCAATAGCAAACCTCGATCTGTTAACTGTCCCTTGTGACCTCACGTTCACTCACCCTAAGGGACTGGCATATTGCAATGTGACGTGGCCAGTGTCACATGACTACTTCAGATGACCCACTAAACCCAGGAGGTCAAATCAATATTCCAATAGTCTGCTGACTATAATTCCTGTTTCTGGTCTTATATTAAAATATAACTTTTATTTTCCTTTTATTAAATACTATATTTAACATACAAAAAACAAAAAAAAAACACTCTTTTAAAATGTATATGGAGGGCTTGGACCTGTGGGCTCAGTATTCGTATTGTCCGATTAATCAGAGGGACATTCTCTCATAGATATCATGGACTTCTCTGTATTTAATTGTGTAATGACACTTCAGTGCCAGTAGGTGTCACCCCGACACCAGGCAAACGCCGTACTTGGTAATAGTGTTAGGTCCGCAACTATGTATCTATTGTGTCCCTCACTGCTGATTACACAGTTACTATATTCATTCCGTCTTTCTAATCTGGCCCTCACACAGGTTCAGCGTCTGCAGATCACCTCTCCCTAGTCCATCTTCAGCCCTACCATCCTTATTAAAATATTACAGACACAGCTCCCCCAACATGTTTCACCGCAAACACGGCGTCTTCAGGGGGATGGAGCTACTATCAACAGTGTCACGTCTTCAGGGGGATGGAGCTACTATCAACAGTGTCACATGACCCGCTCAGACACAGAAGCCGAGCACCGAGTGGCCAGCTTGGTGCTCAGCCTGATACTGTTGCCAGGGGAACAGAGAATGCCGACCGCACATACAGCAGGAGCGCGGTCGGGTCCTCTCTGCCCCCTTTTACCTGGGAGACAGGGATGCCACGTGCGCCGTCGCTCAGGGAGAGAGGCAGGACGCCGGCGGCACAGTGCAGGAAGATGGTGTCGCCGGCGTCCTGTGACAACATGTCCTATTTTTGACCATATTCATGACCAGACGAACCCCATTAAAATGAATGGGCTCGTTTTTAACAGGGGTGTACCCATCTGGTGGTTGTTAAAAACAGCTACAAGAGTCTTTCAGTAGTTAACCCCTTCAGGACCCTGACATTTTTCACCTTAAGGACCAGGCCATTTTTTGCAAATCTGATGTGTCACTTTATGTGGTGATAACTTTAAAACGCTTTTATTTATCCAGGCCATTATGTGATTGTTTTCTCATCACATATTGTACTTCGTGACAGTGGTAAAATTGAGTAAAATTTTTTATTTTTATTTACAAAAAATGCCAAATTTACCAAAAATTTGGAAAAATTTGCAAATTTCCATTTTTTTCCTTTACTTTCATAATAGATAGTAATACCTCCAAAAATATTTATTACTTTACATTCGCCATATGTCTGTTTTATGTTTGGATCATTTTGCGAATGCCATTCTATTTTTTGGGGACGTTAGAAGGCTTAGAAGTTTAGAAGCGAATTTCCAAAACCCACTTTTTAAGACCCAGCTCACGTTTGAAGTCACTTTGTGAGGCTTACATAATAGAAACCACCCAAAATCACCCCATTTTAGAAACTACATCCCTCAAGGTATACAAAATCGATTTTGCAAATTTTGCTAACCCTTTAGGTGTTCCACAAGAATTGATGGAAAATAGAGATGACTTTTCAGAATTTCACTTTTTTGGCAGATTTTCCATTTTAATCCATTTTTTACACTAACAAAGCAAGGATTAACAGCCAAACAAAACTCAAAATTTATGGCCCTGATTCTGTAATTTACAGAAACACCCCCTATGTGGTCGTAAACTGCTGTACGGGCACACGGTATTGCGCAGAAGGAAAGGAATGCCATATGTTTTTTGAAAAGCAGATTTCACTGTGATAATTTGAATCTGCAATGTCACATTTCAAGACCCCCTGATGCACCCCTACAGTGGAAACTACAAGAAAGTGACCCCATTTTAGAAACTACACCCTTCAAGGTATACAAAACTGATTTTACAAACTTTGTTAACCCTTTAGGTGTTCCACAAGAATTAATGGAAAATAGAGATAACATTTCCAAATTTCACTTTTTTGGCAGATTTTCCATTTTAATCAATTTTTTCCAGTGACAAAGCAAGGGTTAACAGCCAAACAAAACTCAATATTTATTGCCCTGATTCTGTAGTTTACAGAAACACCCCATATGTGGTCGTAAACTGCTGTACGGGCACACAGCATTGCGCAGAAGGAAAGGAATGCCATATGGTTTTTGGGAGGCAGATTTTGCTAGGCAGTTTTTTCCGACCCCCATGTCCAATTTGAAGCCCCTCTAATGCACCCCTAGAGTGGAAACTCCAAAAAAGTGACCCCATTTTGGAAACTATGGGATAAGGTGGCAGTTTTGTTGGTACTATTTTAGGGTACATATGATTTTTGGTTGCTCTATATTACACTTTTTGTGAGGCAAAGTAACAAAAAATAGCAGTTTTGGCACTTTTTATTTGTTATTTACAACGTTCATCTGACAGGTTAGGTCATGTGGTATTTTTATAGATAAAGTTGTTACAGATGCGACAATACCAAATATGACTTTTTTTTGGTTGTTTGTTTCAGTTTTACATAATAAAACATTTTTGAAAAAAAAATAGATTTTTAGTGTCTCCACATCCTGAAAGCCGTATTTTTTTTTATTTTTTGCGTGAATGTCTTGTTTACGGGTTAATTTTTTGGGGGATGAGATGACTGTGTGATTGGTACTATTTTAGGGTGCATTAGATTTTTTTCATCGCTTGCTATTTTACTTTTTGTGATGTAAGGTGACAAAAAATTGCTTCTTTGACATCGTTTTTATATTTCTTTTTTTTACGGTCTTCACCTGAGAGGTTAGGTCATGTGATATTTTTATACAGCAGGTTCTTACGGATGTGGCGATACCTAATATCTCTACTTTTTTTATTTATGTAAGTTTTACACAATAACATAATAAAAAAATATAATAATTATGTTTTAGTGTCTCCATAGTCTGAGAGCCATAGTTTTTAAAGTTTTTGGGCGATTGTCTTAGGTAGGTTATCATTTTTATGGGATGAAATGACGGTTTGAGTGTCACTATTTTGGGGTGCATATGATTTTTTGATCACTTGCTATTGCACTTTTTGTAATGTAAGGTGACAAAAAATTGCTTTTTTTTACACCATTTTTATTGTTTACTGTGTTCACCTGAGGGGTTAGGTCATGTGGTATTTTTATAGAACAGGTTGTTACAGATGTGGCGATGCCTAATATGTATACTTTTTTATATACTTTTACACAATAACAGCATTTTTTAAACTCAAAAAATCATAATTTTTGTGTCTCCATAGTCTGAGACATATTTTTTTATTTTTTGGGCGATTGTCATAGTTAGGGTATCATTCTTTTTGCAGCATGAGGTGACGGTTAGATTGATACTATTTTGGGGGGCATACACCTTTTTGATCGCTTGGTATTGCACTATAAGTGATGTAAGGTGACCCCAAAATTTTTTTGGGCTGTTTTTATTTTATTTGTGTTCATTTGAGGGGTTAGGTCATGTGATATTTTTTTTCCCAATTTTTTTTAACTTTATTTTTGGAAAAGGATGCTTTTTTTTTTTACTTGAAACTTTTAATTTTTTTGTAAAACTTTATTTTTTTGAACTTTTTTTACACTATTTTTTGGCCCACTCGGGACTTCAACTTTTGGGGGTCTGATCCCTTTTACAATGCATCACAATACTTCTGTATTGTGATGCATTGGGTGTAATTGTATTACAGACTGTAATACACTTACAGCCTGCTTACCTGTGAGATCCAGGGGGCTGGATCTCAGAAGCTCCCCCGGAAGGAAACCACGATGCCTTAGGAAGGCATCGGACTGTCATCCCTGCCATCGGGTCCCCGTCACAGCAGCAGGGTTAATGCGCCGGCATCGGTGATTTTACTGAGGCCGGTGCATGCAGCAGGGGTCCGGCTATCAGTGACTGCCGGACCCTGCCGCGGATCGGGCGGGCACATCTCCTGCACCCGCCCTATCACAGCGCCGTACAGAGGACAGGCGCGGGTCCTCTATGGGTTAAAATGTTGACACCATGTGAGCCTAGCAACCAGCGGAGAAGCACTGAAAGAAGGTCAGACAACCCTTTTAAGGGGAAAGTTCTGGATGTGTACACAGGAGTAGATGTTCCCTCAGCAGGGATAGTTTTTAGGTAAAGGGTTTATCGGACCAGGCCACTAGCTTTCAGTTCCCTGTGATCCAGTTATGATGCCCATGTGACCATTGTAGCTGCTTTTGGTCATGGATAGGAGACAGTATGGACTTTTCATATGTACTAACTACTGCATGTTGGGAACAACCTACAAGAGATGCTCTGACCTAATTCTCTAGTCGTCACAATTTGGCCCTTGTCAATGTTGCTCAGATTCTTAAATGTTCACATTTTGTCTGCTTTTAATCTAAACATTAACTTTAAGACTTGACTGTTCATTTGCTGCTTAACATATCCCATAAATTGTCAGATGCAATTGTCACACCATAATCAATGTTATTCACTTCATCTGTCAGATGATTTAAGGCTGGATTTCCACGTTCAAGTTTGTTATGTCGTTTTTGAAGACAAAACCAGGAAACAATCATAAGCAAATGACATGAATTAAGAGATGGAATTGCCTACTTTGAATTCACTCCTTTCTTTTTTTTTTTTTGCATATTTTTCATAATTTTTAATTCTTTATTTAATCTTTTTATTGTTGAAGTTTTTTTTATTCAGTTTTTGTGTGTCCAGATGTTACTTTAAAGTTGAATCATGAAAATAAGCTAATTATAAAATTTACTACAAAGGGGCACATTTATTAAGACTGACGTTTTAGAATCTGTTCATCAATATCTGATCGGCGGGGGTTCGACACCCGTCCCCCACAGATCAGCTGAGACGAGGAGGCAGCATTCCATCCGAGCGCCGCTTCCTCATCATTACACTACATCTCGTCTCATTGTAGCGGTGGCATAGTGTAGTTAGGCTACTTTCACACTTGCGGCAGAGTGATCTGGCAAGCAGTTCTGATCCGGCAAAGCGTATGCCAACTGATTGCACTTGTAAGACTGATCAGGATCCTAATCAGTCTGAAAAATGCCTGATCAGTCAGAAAAATGTATTGAAATGCCGGATCCCTCTTCCCGGTGTCATCCGGAAAAACAGATCCGGCATTTATTTTTTTCACCTTTTTTTTCGGTCTGCGCATGTGCAGACCAGAAGGACGAGTCCGGCATTCCAGTATTTTGAATGCCGGATTCGCACTAATACATTCCTATGGAAAAAAATGCTGGATCCGGCATTCAGGCAAGTCTTCAATTTTTTTGGCTGGAGATAAAACTGTAGCATGCTGCGGCTTTATCTTTTGACTGATCAGTCAAAAAGACTGAACTGAAGACATCCTGATGCATCCTGATCGGATTGCTCTCCATTCAGATGCATGGGGATAAAACTGATCAGTTATTTTCCGGTATAGAGCCCCTAGGACGGAACTCTATGCTAGAAAAGAAAAACACAAGTGTGAAAGTACCCTTATAGGCACCTGCTCTATTCACTTGCTTGTATTATACAGCACTTCCGAGACAAAGTGCAGTGTAATGAAGAGGAAGCGTTGCTTGCATGAAGCGTAGCCTCCTCTTCAAACAGCTGATCGGTGGGGTCACGAGGATAGGTCATGAATATCATGGGCTGGAAAACCCCTTTAAAATGTTCACTTCTGAGACCCCCATTATCTGGAGAACGAGTCCTCGTATTCCTTTTCCATTAGAACTGCTCTGTCTATAAGGCCTCATGCACATGACCGTTGTGTGCATCCGTGGCCGTTGTGCTGTTTTCCGGTTTTTTTTTCCGGTTTTTTCGGGGTCACGAGGATAGGTCATGAATATCATGGGCTGGATAACCCCTTTAAAATGTTCACTTCTGAGACCCCCATTATCTGGAGAACGAGTCCTCGTATTCCTTTTCCATTAGAACTGCTCTGTCTATAAGGCCTCATGCACATGACCGTTGTGTGCATCCGTGGCCGTTGTGCTGTTTTCCGTTTTTTTTTTTTCGGAAAATCTGAAAATGCACCGTTTTGCAGCCGAGGCCGTGATCCGTGTATCCTGTCCGTCAAAAAAATATGACCTGTCCGATTTTTTTGATGGACAACGGTTCACGGACCCATTCAAGTCAATGGGTCCGTGAAAGAACATGGATGCACACAAGATTAGCATCCGTGTCCGTGATCCGTGGCGGTAGGTTACTTTCATACAGACGGATCCAAAGATCCATCTGCATAAAAGCTTTTTCAGATCTAAGCTTTTTCAGTGTGCGGCTGCAGTAGCGTCCTGGTTGCCATGGTAACCGATCGGAGCCCCAGCGATTAAACTGGGACTCCAATCGGAACTCCGCTGCCACCAATGATCAGGGGGGGGGGGAGATGGGAGGCTGCACACTGGCCACCAATGTTGTTAATGCTATAGAGGGAGGGGGGGCCGATGGGGGGCGCACACTGTGCCACCAACGAATTATTACAATAGAGGGAGGAAGGGAGGGGGCGGGGGGGGGCACACACTGTGCCACCAACGAATTATTACAATAGAGGGAGGGGGGCGGGGGGCCGCACACTGTGCCACCAACCTATTATTACAATAGAGGGAAAGGGGGGGGGCGCACTAGCCACCAATGATATTCAAACTGGGGAGGGAGGGGGGTCTGCCCCCTGCTGTCTGGCAGCCCTGATCTCTTACAGGGGGATATGATAGTACAATTAACCCCTTCAGGTGCGGCACCTGAGGGGTTAATTGTGCTGATCACGGCCCCCTGTAAGAGATCGGGTGCTGCCAGGCAGCAGGAGGCAGTCATGTACACAGTTTGTAGTATATTCTAACTAGAAGCGTCCCCATCACCATGGGAATGCCTCTGCGTTAGAATATACTGTCGGAAATTAGTTTTCACGATCTAACTCATATCCGACAGTATATTCTAACATAGAGGCGTTCCCATGGTGATGGGGACGCTTCAAGTTAAAATATACCATCGGATTGGAGAAAACTCCGATCCGATGGTATAAAAGGGACTCCAGACTTTACATTGAAAGTCAATGGGGACGGATCCGTTTGAAATGGCACCATATTGTGTCAACGTCAAACGGATCTGTCCCCATTGACTTGCATTGTAATTCAGGACGGATCCGTTTGGCTCCGCACGGCCAGGCGGACACCAAAACGACTTTTTTTGTTCAGGTCCGTGGATCCTCCAAAAATCAAGGAAGACCCACGGACGAAAAAAACGGTCACGGATCACGGACCTACGGACCCCGTTTTTGCGGACCGTGAAAAAATACTGTTGTGTGCATGAGGCCTAACTCCAATACATTTGAAAGTGCAGTCACGTCTTTATTCAGTCTGCAGCTTCTTCACCTGGATTAATTGCTCTGATACATGGAGGACCTGCAGATTTGTCATTGCCGTGAATGTCTCAGATGTCTCAGGCAGTTAACTTTTTAAATACTATTTTAGTTGATCGATTATAGCGTTATTTTAAAGGGGTTTTCTCACTTCAGAAAATGGCATTTATCATGTAGAGAAAGTTCATACAAGGCACTTACCATGTATTGTGATTGTCCATATTGCTTCCTTTGTTGGCCAGATTTATTTTCCCATTGCATTATACACTGCTTGTTTCCATTGTTACAACCACCCTACAATTCAACAGCTTGCACACTATAGATAAAATGACTGGCCTATGCCTATGCCCACTTCCACAACCCCAGCCACTAGAGAGGCCGGCGCTTTTTCCTTTATTGTGCAAGCACAGCCACTGCTGCTGGATTGCAGAATGGTTGCAACAATGGAAACAAGCAATATATAATTTGATGGAAAAATGAATGAAGCCAGCAAAGGAGGCAATATGGAAAATCACAATACATGATAAATCTACATGATAGATGCCATTTGCCGAAGTGAGACAACTTCTTTAAAATAACTTACGTAATACTAAGAAACATTTGAGACAAAGCAAGAACCGTTAAGCTTAGGTAATCATATCTGCAGATTTTATCTGATTTTGCACCATTTCTTATCAGCTTCATGGACTAATGCACCTGGGCTTTCAAGTTCCTAAAATACAGTTATAAAAGAACAGAACTGAAGAACAGCAGCAGAACACAACTGAAGAAGACTCTCTGAAGTGTAAGAAGACACTTAGAAGACATGTGGGGCCTTCTACTGCTGCTTTTGGTGGGGACCACCTTTGCTCAAGAATCTGGTGAGTTAATCATACATAGATTATCACTGATGCTAATACACATTCAGATCAGTTGTCAAGTTTTATTGTAGTTACTACTGGTGTAGATAATGTATTAAATGTCTTAGGCCACAGTTCCGTGTGCATTTCGCATCACGGATGCGGACCCATTCACTTCAATTGGTCCGCAAATCCGGAACCACAGAACGGCCGCACGGGACGGGACCCCTCGGAAGCACTACGGAGTACTTCCGCGGGGTTACGTCCCATACCTCCGTTCCGCAAAAAGATAGGAGATGTTCTATCTTTTAGCGGAACGGGCAGAACGCGGGTCCATTAAAGTGAATGGGTTCGCGATCCGATGCGGCTGACCTACGGCCGGCGATCGTGCATTGCGGCCCGCAGCATGAGCACGGGTTACACACGTTCGTGTGAACTCGGCTTTAGACTGATATATTAGAAAATAATATTAAGATCATCTCCAAGCTGTGAAGGATAGATGACATTCCACACTATGTATTTAGCTATTCCCTCACCTGAAATTTCTCCAGCTCTATATACTTTTTTTTTAGTGTGGAAGCCCCAAAAATGTGCCTCATATTGAAGATGAGGGTTTAGCAATATTTTTAGAGGGGTCATTTTATATGTGAATCATTGTTTTTATCCCTTTTTATACATTATAAAATTGTATTTGCTTTTGCAGCTGCTAATAGACATTAAGTAATACAGCTTAGCTTACTTGTTGCAAAAATATCCAAGTCCTTCTCTGCTTTTCTCACCAATTATATAGCATTAAGGAGGCCCTGGCACATCTAATGATATGTCTGTTTTAGCGACTACTTGTATTCCCAATGAAATTCTGGATCATCTTTTCACAAGTGTTCCCTTCTGCTATTTCTTTTATAAATGTATGTATAAATTGCCAGCTGGGTAATTGTCTATACAGTCTGTCACTAGCAGCAGTGATTGGACAATAGCAGACTGTGGAGGGGCACACCCCTAACTGTTAACACAGTTAGCAATTAATTCATAAACTTCTAGTAGAATTAATAGAGGAACGGAACAACACATAAAAGAAGGTTGAACCTGATAGACATGTATTTTTTCACCCTATGTAACTAATAAGAAAAGACACTCCAGAAGTTTTATGTGGAATACAATTCATTACTAAGACAGACATGTCAAGAGAGGTGACAAGTCCTCCGTAATACTGCTATCTTACCAAGGTATTTCAGTAATATTTTACTATAAGGCCTCATGTACACGACAGTATTTTTTCACGGTCCGCAAAAACGGGGTCCGTAGGTCCGTGACCGTTTTTTCGTCCGTGGGTCTTCCTTGATTTTTGGAGGATCCACGGACATGAAAAAAAAGTCGTTTTGGTGTCCGCCTGGCCGTGCGGAGCCAAACGGATCCGTCCTGAATTACAATGCAAGTCAATGGGGACGGATCCGTTTGACGTTGACACAATATGGTGCCATTTCAAACGGATCCGTCCCCATTGACTTTCAATGTAAAGTCTGGAGTCCCTTTTATACCATCGGATCGGAGTTTTCTCCAATCCGATGGTATATTTTAACTTGAAGCGTCCCCATCACCAAGGGAACGCCTCTATGTTAGAATATACTGTCGGATATGAGTTAGATCGTGAAAACTCATTTCCGACAGTATATTCTAAAACAGAGGCGTTCCCATGGTGATGGGGACGCTTCTAGTTAGAATATACTACAAACTGTGTACATGACTGCCTCCTGCTGCCTGGCAGCACCCGATCTCTTACAGGGGGCAATGATCAGCACAATTAACCCCTCATGTGCCGCACCTGAAGGGGTTAATTGTACTATCATATTCCCCTGTAAGAGATCAGGGCTGCCAGGCAGCAGGGGGCAGACCCCCCCCTCCCCAATTTGAATATCATTGGTGGCCAGTGCGGCCCCCCCCCCTCCCTCCCTCTATTGTAATAATAGGTTGGTGGCACAGTGTGCGGCCCCCCGCCCCCCCTCCCTCCCTCTATTGTAATAATTTGTTGGTGGCACAGTGTGCGCCCCCCATCGCCCCCCCTCCCTTCCTTCCTCTATTGTAGTAATTTGTTGGTGGCACAGTGTGCACCCCCCATCGGCCCCCCTCCCTCTATAGCATTAACAACATTGGTGGCCAGTGTGCTGCCTCCCATCTCCCTCCCCCCCCCCCGATCATTGGTGGCAGCGGAGTTCCGATCGGAGTCCCAGTTTAATCGCTGGGGCTCCGATCGGTAACCATGGCAACCAGGACGCTACTGCAGCCCTGGTTGCCATGGTTACTTAGCAATAGTACAATAGTAAAAGATTCATACTTACCTGGGAGCTGCGATGTCTGTGTCCGGCCGGGCGCTCCTCCTACTGGTAAGTGACAGATCATTTAGCAATGCGCCGCACAGACCTGTCACTTACCAGTAGGTGGAGCTCCCGGCCGGACACAGACATCGCAGCAGCCAGCAGGTAAGTATGAATCTTCTACTATTGTACTATTGCTAAGTAACCATGGCAACCAGGACTGCAGTAGCGTCCTGGTTGCCATGGTTACTGATTGGAGCCCCAGCGATTAAACTGGGACTCCGATCGGAACTCCGCTGCCACCAATGATCGGGGGGGAGATGGGAGGCAGCACACTGGCCACCAATGTTGTTAATGCTATAGAGGGAGGGGGGCCGATGGGGGGCGCACACTGTGCCACCAACGAATTATTACAATAGAGGGAGGAAGGGGGGGCGCACACTGTGCCACCAACAAATTATTACAATAGAGGGAGGAAGGGGGGGGCGCACACTGTGCCACCAATAAATTATTACAATAGAGGGAGGAAGGGGTGCGGCACTGGCCACCAATGATATTCAAACTGGGGAGGGGGGGGTGCAGCAGGGGGCAGACTTGTACACAGTTTGTAGTGTATTCTAACTAGAAGCGTCCCCATCACCATGGGAACGCCAATGTGTTAGAATATACTGTCGGATATGAGTTTTCACAAAGTGAAAACTCGGCTCTGAAAATGCTTTTATGCAGACGGATCTTCGGATCCGTCTGTATGAAAGTAAACTACGACCACGGCTCACGAACACGGATGCCAATCTTGTGTGCATCCGTGTTCTTTCACGGACCCATTGACTTGAATGGGTCCGTGAACCGTTGTCCGTCAAAAAAATAGGACAGGTCCTATTTTTTTGACGGACAGGATACACGGATCACGGTCTCGACTGCAAAACGGTGCATTTTCCGATTTTTCCACGGACCCATTGAAAGTCAATGGGTCCACGAAAAAAAAAGGATAACGGCACAACGGCCACGGATGCACACAACGGTCGTGTGCATGAGGCCTATAGGTGAGTAACCATCCAAAATGAACTGATTACTTTTATGGTAAGATTATTTCATCTCTTATGTTTAGAAATGCTATTTGACCATAGAAGCTGTGCCTGCCACCATCTAAAGCTGGTTATACACATTAGAAGAGAAATATCAAGACTGGTGGACCTATCCACCAGTCTTGATCTCCCTGCGATAGAGTAAGATTCGTCTGATTTGTTAAGAGGAAGAAGTCTCTTAGAAAATCAGGTGCATCTCTGCCCTGCGGTGTGCCAGAAACTGAAGTCTACGGAAGCTACAGGCTATTATAGACTTCATCTATAACTTCCACCGTTTTCTGATGAAAGTTATAGCAAATTTGTCAGCGGTGCAAAGTCACGCCCCCTGTCAATAAGCCACATCTCTTTTCCCAGTGACAAGAAGCTTGAAAAGTCACAAGTAATGGTGCACACATGCCATGTGCCCTAACGTGCAACTTTTATAGGCCTTGATAAATGTCCCTGTATGTATGTCGGCCAAACCCACCTATTTTGGTGGGACTGGTCTTTAGTGGCCTTCCGACTCTTCCCTGATGATAGTTGTTGGACATGAGGGGTTGGTCATGTTGGACTAAAACATGCCCAATCCTTTTGTAAACACATGCATTCTCATCTGCAGCAGTAGCTGTTAGCTACAAGATGACAGTTATCTAATGTGTATTACCAGTCTAAAACTAATGTATAACTCGAGTTCTGACAATAATGTAGGTCTTTCAGATTTACTTTCTTTTATGCTATTCTGGTTTTAAAGGCAAATAGAAATCTGATCCAGCAAAAATGTGAATAGAGTCTTAGCCCAAGTTGTGTTCTTTAAAATAAGATTTATTTTTTTTCTGTTCCCAGGAGACTATGCGCAGGATAACTCCGATCAGTTAATTAAAGCTGCCAATGAGGATGATGATAACTTTGAGTCATTTGATATAGACGATGATGAGGATGAGTTTAATTATAAAGACTTGTCTCTGGGTCAAGAAAGTGTCTGTATTAAGCCAAATTTTACAGAAAAAGCAGAAGGTGTTATGTGCCCTGATAAAGGAACATGCAGCCACCATATTTTCATTACCCCTAATTGCTTTGGAAAAGCTCAGGTATAGTCATATGTCTTATAAAAAATTCAGTGTCATATGTAAGTGTATAGTTAGTACATCTACCTACTACACATATGTTCATATAGTTTAATCTGTAGCAACTGGCAATTTGTCACTTGGTCAACAACATTCTCTAGCACTTAAAGAGGACCTGTCACCTCAGGTGTAGGTATGCTTCTTAGACCACCACCATAAAGTCTCAGACACGGGAGGAGGGGTGCAACTTAAGAACACAACTGTCTCCGCCTTTCTTCTAAGATGGTCAGGCCTGAGCCTTGCTGGTTATATTAGTAGAGCTGGGGTTTCGGTCCAGCAAATGGTTACAGTCAGGAACTATGTGACTTTTCCAATACCAAGTACCTCCTGGACAGGTTTTCTAATCCTGTATAACATGTAGATAGTGAAAAACTCAAGGCCCCTTTACACTGCTCGATGGAGCAGACGATTGTTGAGAAGGTGTTTTCTTCCCAACAATCGCCAGGTCGTCAGTGGACCGTTGCACTTACATGCATCTCTCCCACAGTATGAGGAAGAGTGATTGCTAATGCCATCTCTCATCCCCATACAGAATCATGATCTGCTGCTCACAAATGATAATTAAGGTGATTTCACCAACGGTTTATTACCCGATGAAAGAGCTTAATCAGCGGCACCTTTAAACAGGCCGATCATCGCTAATGAACATTTGTACTCGTGCTCTTCCCAAGTATTGGGCAGTTTAAAGAAGACTTTGGACTGCATGGCTAGACATTTACCAAACTTATCACAGTGGCTGATGCTGGACAATACATTTGGTGCATGGCTAGAGACTTTTGTCTAATTTTATACCACCTATGGTATATTGTTTACCAAATTGTGCCAAAAATATGTAAAATTTTGGTGCAAACTATGCCAGAATTCAGGTGTATCCACAATAATAAATGTTATATAGGCCATAGACAGCTAGACAGTCTGCGTTTGCTACCTAATATTTTATTTTATTTTTATTTTATTTTTTATCATACAATACCTTTATTGAATCAAATAGAAAATCTGCGTACATATAAAATTGTAAAATGGTGGCAGTTGCAACTTGCACATAAAACACATACATACAAGGGTTCACTTAGAAGTAATGGATTGCTACAAGATACTACGCATATAATACTAAAAATCATGACAAATTACAGAATGGGACTCAAATAACATTACAAGGCAAAAATTCCAATATATGAGCTACCTAATAGTTAAAAGTAGTATTGCATCTTTAAACTAGCAGTAACCAAACCCTCTCCTCCACTACCTCTCTCTGCTATATCCGTATACATTCACCATTATATAACTACACTGATGTAATAGAAGGTTCACATTTCCTTTTCATTCTGTTTTTTTTTTTTTTATTCATAGCGAATCTGCCGTTGTAGGAGAGGAAATCTGAGCTCCATTCACAATGCTGGATCAAATAACAATCTGCAATGTTTCTTGAAGAAAAGTTGTAGAAATATCAGTTATGTTTGGATTGGTGTTTGGAAGAAAAATTCAGTAAGTATAGGAACGATTTCTAGGCATGTTTATTCCATCTTCCATTGAATGGCATTATGCATAACAATAATTATATTCAGGGGCATAGCTGGAACTGACTGGGCTCTAACAGCAATTTTTTTGTCTTTGTAATCGCCAATTTCTGACAGCCAATTATTTATTTATTTTTTTCTGCCTAAAAAGCTGAAGCTTTTTTGGTGGATGAACTGGAGTTTTTATTACTACCATTTTCGGGGTATGACCACGTGTTTTTTTTTTTTTTTTTTTTTTACTTTTAACTTTTTTATTGAGCAAAATCAAAGCTTACAGAGATGAGGCTGCATGACATTGGTGGGATCAACAGGTCATGACCACTTTTTGATCACCGTTTTTAAATTTTTTGGGAGGACATGGTAAGAAAAAAAGTGGCGAATTTCGTGTTTTAATTTTTTTTTACTTACGACGTACACCATGCATGAAAAATATTTTAAATATTTAATAGTGTAGACACCGCTGTTCCGCCAGGTTCTAGAGATTATTATGGCACACTTACATTCCTGCACCCGATGCCAGCCCAGGACTGGCATCACATGTGTGCACATGTAAGTGTGGCAAAATAAGCACAAGTACACAGCATGGCAGAGAGGGTTGGCTGCCATGTAAGGCATGCTACAGTGCAGGAGGCTGGCAGAGGAAGGAGTGGGAAGAGGTTGGGATGGCCCCAGCTTCGGCCCACTCCTTCCTCTGCCGGCCTTCTGCACTATAGCATGCATGCTAACGTAAAGGAGGCTAGGAAGGCTGTCAGGCGGCTGAATGCTGCAGTCTGCCCTGCACACTCAGAACTGTGCCCTCATGTACCTGGCCCAACTACCCATCCTCACCACCTCTCCTCTCCCAGTCCCAGCTGCCCTGTCCTCCCTCATGGCCGGAACCTGCAGGTCAGGGAGGGCTTTGATATGTGGCAGGGGTCAAAGCACATACCTGGCTGTATTGATGAAAGCGCTCATTGCATCTGGCACCCACAGCCTAAACTCATCATGCACCACTTCATTATTGGAGAATAGAAGCCCATATTTGGAATACTTGCCAACTCTCCTTGAAAATGGAGAGACCTCCCAGGCTCCTAGGAGATTTGCTAAATCTGCTGGGCACAGCATGGAGGGCTGTTTTCTCTCAGAAAGCAAACCTCCATATACTGTAACTGGATAGGGCACTGAGATTCAGTTCCATTAGATTCATCCAAAGTACCTTGAGAGGGTGGAGTGTCTCGTAAAGGGACAGAGTGACGTTTAAAAAGAGACAGGGGCCTGAAAAAGGTGCACGGCTATGAAAGAAAGAATTTGGGACTTCTAGAGTAGGGTACTCGAGCATAATATTTCCATAGTCTATATGAAAGAGGACTAGAGCTAGCCTATGCTGGTCTTCCTTTTATGAGAACAGTAGCATCACTGTGGGCTAACACGGCTCAGAACATTGGGGATGAGGGGACACTGCTGCTAGGTATTGGGATTACAGTCAACCCCCCACTACCAACTGACCAATAGGCCAGTATCATCTAAATGCTGAATTGCCACCAACCAACCTGCCTCCATATCCTTACTGGTGCAAGATTTGCAGAAGATTTGCACTTAAAGCTTGCTGCTGCTGTATGTAATTAAAGTTTTATGTTGTACTTAAAAAAGTAAAAAACACTTTGTTATGTTTAAATTTGGCCTCATACTTCATTACTATATTTCCACTGCACTGATCCCCCATGAGCAATGGCCTGAGGGAGTACACCAAGACACAACACTTTATCAGGGGCACTGCCATTCCTATCCCCTACGCCGGCTCCTCAGGGAGGTCGCTACAAATGCTCCCTGCTGTACAGCAGTATATAATGCCCCCCGTAGTGCCAGTATATAATGCTCCCACAGAGTGCCAACCCTAGTAGCAGTATATAATGTCCCCCCACGCCCTGTAGTGACAGGTATATAATGCTCTACTCCCTCTTTAGTGCCCCCATTAGTGCTATTGTTTAGTATAAAAAATAAAAAAACACACCGCACTCACCTTCCCAGCCACCTCTTCCGATCTGTGACCCGAGTTGCTGCGTCTCCATAACATCACCACTCCTGCACAAGGTTTTCGTAAAATCGCACGACTTTTGCCGCAGGAGGTTACAGTGACGTCATAACAACCTCTTGCGGCACTCTACTGACTCAAAAGCTTCAGACCTAGCAGTCTGAAGCCTGTGATGCTGAACGGCTGCAGATGCAGCCCTCATTGTGCCACGCTTTATGGGTAGCAAGGTGGGGCCCTAGGCAGGTGCCTACCCTCACCTACCTGTCAGTCATCCCAGCTCTGGCTGCACCTTCAAATAGTTTGAGGCCACAGTGACATTTCAGCCATGGGGAATAAAAGCCCTGCAGCAACCACTGAACAAGTCCATGCCTCTTTATGGAGGCATCATCCCTTTGGCCAGTGACAGGCAGACTTTTTACAGAAAGTATATTAAAAACCTATTTGCCCTATATTATGCAGGTTGGTAGTGTTTTTGTAAACAGATTAATATCTACTTGTATCCTGGGTGGGAAGAAGCCCATGTGCAACGGGCGCCTCCCCCTAGGGCCCTCTATAACGCGACCCATGTGTAGGAATGCCGAGTGGTATGTTGCGGCCTAAAATGTCTCTTATTGTGCATCACGGTGCTCCTACCTGGATACCGCTGAACCCCAGGCTTTGTCTCCGAAGCAATAAATAGGGAGAATAATTGAGGGATAAATGAATAACTGGAGTCCAGACCTTGAGATGAAGTTCAATGGCAGCTTTACTTTGCATAAACATTCTCCAAAATGGTTTACAGGCTTTAGCATTAAACTGGCAGGCAAACTCCACTCTACTATATCTGTTTCTCTGACTGTGCTGTATGACAGGCTGGCTGTATAACTCAGCTTCTTCTGTGTGCTGCACTTCACTTTGCAGTCTGACTTTAGGTTATACCAGGGAACTTTCCTCCTGGCTCCTGAGGCTTCAAACTTTTGCCTCCATGGGTGCTCTGGCTGGCATGGGCACGTCCAGCAGAGATGTGCCCCTGCACACTCTTCCCTAGAGGGGGTAAGCTAGACTGAAGCTAACTGGTCCCCACCCTTCCTGCAGGAAGTAGGACTAGCCCACTTCTCTCCAGAGGGGTGTTAGAATGGAAAGGAGAGTTCCATTCTACCTAAGTACAGCTCTGCTATGTTTGCTGCCACCTGCTAGTGAACCAGGCGCATTACATCAAGAGTTACATAACATTAGAAATGCACAGTGTGGAGGACCTGGAATAAAATGCACAAGATGACATGAGGTTAGGCTACTTTCACACTAGCATTCGGGGCTCCGCTTGTGAGTTCCGTTTAAAGGCTCTCACAAGCGGCCCTGAACGGATCCGTCCAGAGCCCTAATGCATTCTGAGTGGATGCGGATCCGCTCAGACTGCATCAGTCTGGCACCGTTTGGCCTCCGTTCCGCTCAGCAGGCGGACACCTGAACGCTGCTTGCAGCGTTCGGGTGTCCGCCTGGCCGTGCGGAGGCAAACGGATCCGTCCAGACTTACAATGTTAGGGCTCTTTCACACTTGCGTTCTTTTCTTCCGGCATAGAGTTCCGTCGTCGGGGCTCTATGCTGGAAGAATCCTGATCAGTTTTATCCTAATGCATTCTGAATGGAGAGAAATCCATTTAGGATGCATCAGAATGTCTTCAGTTCCGGAACGGAACGTTTTTTGGCCGGAGAAAATACTGCAGCATGCTGCGCTTTTTGCTCCGGCCAAAAATCCTGAAGACTTGCCACAAGGCCGGATCCGGAATGAATGCCCATTGAAAGGCATTGATCCGGCCTTAAGCTAAACGTCGTTTCGGCGCATTACCGGATCCGACGTTTAGCTTTTTTAGAGTGGTTACCATGATTGCCGGGACGCTAAAGTCCTGGCAGCCATGGTAAAGTGTAGTGGGGAGCGGGGGAGCAGCATACTTACCATCCGTGCGGCTCCCGGGGCGCTCCAGAGTGACGTCAGGGGGCCCCACGCGCATGGATGACGTGATCGCATGGCACGTCATCCATGCGCATGGGGCGCCCTGACGTCATTCTGGAGTGCCCCGGGAGCCGCGCGGACTGTAAGTATACTGCTCCCCGCTCCCCGCTCCTACTAATGGCAACCAGGACTTTAATAGCGTCCTGGCTGCCATAGTAACACTGAAAGCATTTTGAAGACGGATCCGTCTGCAAATGCTTTCAGTACACTTGCGTTTTTCCTGATCCGGCGTGTAATTCCGGCAAGTGGAGTACACGCCGGATCCGGACAACGCAAGTGTGAAAGAGGCCCAAGTCAATGGGGACGGATCCGTTTGAAGTTGACACAATATGGTTCAATTTTCAAACGGATCCGTCCCCCATTGAATTTCAATGTAAACTCAAAACGGATCCGTTTGCATTATCATGAAAAAAAAAAAAATATTTTTTTTTTTGTTCATGGTAATGCAAACGGATCCGTTCTGAACGGATCTAAGCATTTGCATTATAGGTGCGGATCCGTCTGTGCAGATACCAGACGGATCCGCACCTAAACGCAGGTGTGAAAGTAGCCTCAGACCTATAAAGACAGTAGCAGGGTGCAGGAGTGGTATCACCACTCTGGGCTGTTAGGGTACTTTCACACTTGCGGCAGAGGATTCCGGCAGGCAGTTCCGTCACCGAAACTGCCTGCCGGATCCGGAAATCCTGAAGTAAACGGATGGCATTTGTCAGACCGAATCGGATGCGGATCTGTCTGACAAATGCATTGAAGTACCGGATCCATCTCTCCGGTGTCATCCGGAAAAACGGATCCGGTATTTATTTATTTTTTGCATTTTTGAACCAGATCTGTTTTGCTGGAAAACATAATGCCGGATCCGGCACTAATACATTTCAATGGAAATTAATGCCGGATCCGGTATTCCGGCAAGTGTTCAGGATTTTGGGCCGGAGAGAGAACTGCAGGATGCTGCGGTAGTTTCTCCAACCAAAAAACGTATGAGGGACTGAACTGATGCATCCTGATGCATACTGAACGGAATGCTCTCCATTCAGAATGCATTAGCATAAAACAGATCCGTTTTTTCCAGTATTGAGCTCCTGTGACGGAAGTACCAGAAAAGAAAAACGCTAGTGTGAAAGTGCAGTGGGATGCGAAAGTTTGGGAAACCTTGTTAATCGTCATGATTTTCCTGTATAAATCGTTGGTTGTTACGATAAAAAAAAATGTCAGTTAAATATATCATATAGGAGACACACACAGTGATATTTATAGAAAGTGTGCTATAATTGTTTAAACACAATTAGCCAGGTGCATAAATGTGGGCACTGTTGTCATTTTATTGATTCCAAAACCTTTAGAACGAATTATTGGAACTCAAATTGGCTTGGTAAGCTCAGTGACCCCTGACCTACATACACAGGTGAATCAAATTATGAGAAAGAGTATTTAAGGGGGTCAATTGAGAGTTTCCCTCCTCTTTTAATTTTCTCTAAAGAGTAGCAATATGGGGGTCTCAAAACAACTCTCAAATGACCTGAAGACAAAGATTGTTCACCATCATGGTTTAGGGGAAGGATACAGAAAGCTGCCTCAGAGATTTCAGCTGTCTGTTTCCACAGTTAGGAACATATTGAGGGAATGGAAGACCACAGGCTCAGTTCAAGTTAAGGCTTGAAGTGGCCGACCAAGAAAAATCTCGGATAGACAGAAGCGACGAATGGTGAGAACAGTCAGAGTCAACCCACAGACCAGCACTAAAGACCTACAACATCATCTTGCTGCAGATGGAGTCACTGTGCATCGTTCAACCATTCGGCGCACTTTACACAAGGAGATGCTGTATGTGAGAGTGATGCAGAGGAGGCCTTTTCTCCACCCACAGCACAAAAAGTGCCGCTTGAGGTGGGCTAAAGCACATTTGGACAAGCCAGCTTCATTTTGGAATAAGGTGCTGTGGACTGATGAAACTAAAATTGAGTTATTTGGCCACAACAAGGGGCGTTATGCATGGAGGAAAAAAACACAGCATTCCAAGAAAAACACCTGCTACCTACAGAAAATGTGGTGGTGGTTCCATCATGCTGTGGGGCTGTGTGACCAGTGCAGGGACTGGTAATCTTGTCAAAGTTGAGGGACGCATGGATTCCACTCAGTATCAGCAGATTCTGGAGACCAATGTCCTAGGAATCAGTGACAAAGCTGAAGCTGCGCCGGGGCTGGATCTTTAAACAAGACAGCGACCCTAAACACTGCTCAAATCCGTCCCGCCAGACCTAGTCATGTGGCCCGCGTAGCCGCCGCCGGCCGCCAGCCTTCACCTTTTATTATCACTTCCTGCAGGCGGCCCCCGCTCCTCCGCGCTCCTGTATCGGGTGTATCAGCTGTGAGGGAGGAGGGGCTGGGCCCGTGCAGTGACTATTCTACTACACGGGCCCCACTCACTGTATAATCGTATCTCTAATAGTTAATGGTTACCGTATGTATATAATCGCATAAGGAGCGCTGTGTATTACCGGTACTTACAACTACAAGCGCTCGCCGAGAGGAGGGAGGAGGCAGGCTGGGAGGATGGGCGCTGGCAGTGTGAGTCATGTGCCTGCGCCGCCCACTTTATGAATGAAGCAGGCGGCGTGGGCGCATGACGTATGACTCACGCTGCCAGCGCCTGTCCTCCCGGCCTGCCTCCTGCCTCCTCTCGGCGAGCGCTTGTAGTTGTAAGTACCGGTAATACACAGCGCTCCTTATGCGATTATATACATACGGTAACCATTAACTATTAGAGATACGATTATACAGTGAGCGGGGCCCGTGTAGTAGAATAGTCACTGCACGGGCCCCGCTGTCATTATAAAAGCAGATGCCGGCCCCTAGCCCGTAGCACAGATCCCCCATAAGAGCCACCCACAGATCCCCCATAAGTGTCACCCACAGATCCCCCATAACAGTGCCACCCACAGACCACAATTAGTTCAAAACCCACCAAAAGCACACCTTTTGGATCAAAATATTTTTCTTCTTATTTTCCTCCTCAAAAACCTAGGTGCGTCTTTTGGGCCAGTGCGTCTTATAGGGCGAAAAATACGGTAACCCTCATAAATCAGTATAAAGCTATGTGACCCCAGTCAGCGCTTGCAGGTCAAGCTTTCAGAGCTAGTTATTACTTACATTATTACAAAAATAATTGAATGCAGTGACAATTTATGATAATAAAGAGTGGACATATAGTCCTACAGATACAACCGGCCCTTTGAGGGTGACCAAACTGCTGATGCGGCCCCCGATGAATTTGAGTTTGACACCCCTAGTGACTAAGGCATTTATGCAGAGGAACAAGTACAGAGGAACAATGGCCATCTCAGTCCCCAGACCTAAATATAACTGAAAATCTGTGGTGTGACTTAAAGAGAGCTGTCCATGCTCGGAAGCCATCAAACCTGAATGAACTAAAGATGTTTTGTAAATAGGAATGGTCCAAAATACCTTCAACCAGAATCCAGACTCTCATTGGAACCTACAGGAAGCGTTTAGAGGCTGTCATTTCTGCAAAAGGAGGATCTACTAAATACTGATTTCATTTCTTTTTTGTGGTGCCCAAATTTATGCACCTTCCTAATTTTGTTTAAACAATTATAGCACACTTTCTGTAAATCCAATAAACTTCATTTCACTTCTCAAATATCACTGTGTGTGTCTCCTATAATATATATTTAACTGACATTTTTTATCGTAACAACCAACGATTTATACAGGAAAATCATGACGATTAACAAGGTTGCCCAAACTTTCGCATCCCACTGTACCTTTACACATGCTCCTTACAGCCCTATGGCCCTGACGATTTTTAATCTACTTCTGTCTCATAGATATATAACTGCACTGTAAAATAAAATTCTTATTTTTTGTACCTGTATTTTTAACGCCGTTCACTAATTTTGTTCCAAACACAACTTATTTTAGTGCTTTCCATACGGCAATGTGGACAGAAGCAGACTGAACTATACCAATTGGGCTTGTGGAGAAAATAAAACACACGGTGAATGGTGTGTCGCCATGAATGTGCAAAGTAAGTATAGATGAACATTGCCATTACCACAGTGTAATGAGCTCACAGCAGTATATAGAGCTATAGGCATGTGTTACTTATCTTTAGGATCATAGCATTTTCCAACTTGCCCATAAAAATTGTTCATTATCTGTGATTTTTGTTTAAGTTGTCCAAACTAAACAAAACAATCAGGTTTGATTATAATGCATGCAATGCTAATGTACAGTACAGACCAAAAGTTTGGACACACCTTCTCATTCAAAGAGTTTTCTTTATTTTCATGACTATGAAAATTGTAGATTCACACTGAAGGCATCAAAACTATGAATTAACACATGTGGAATTATATACATAACAAAAAAGTGTGAAACAACTGAAAATATGTCATATTCTAGGTTCTTCAAAGTAGCCACCTTTTGCTTTGATTACTGCTTTGCACACTCTTGGCATTCTCTTGTTGAGCTTCAAGAGGTAGTCACCTGAAATGGTTTTCACTTCACAGGTGTGCCCTGTCAGGTTTAATAAGTGGGATTTCTTGCCTTATAAATGGGGTTGGGACCATCAGTTGCGTTGTGGAGAAGTCAGGTGGATACACAGCTGATAGTCCTACTAAATAGACTGTTAGAATTTGTATTACGGCAAGAAAAAAGCAGCTAAGTAAAGAAAAACGAGTGGCCATCATTACTTTAAGAAATGAAGGTCAGTCAGTCTGAAAAATTGGGAAAACTTTGAAAGTAAGGGCTATTTGACCATGAAGGAGAGTGATGGGTTGCTGCGCAGATGACCTGGCCTCCACAGTCACCGGACCTGAACCCAATCGAGATGGTTTGGGGTGAGCTGGACCACCGCAGAGTGAAGGCAAAAGGACCAACAAGTGCTAAGCATCTCTGGGAACTCCTTCAAGACTGTTGGAAGACCATTTCAGGTGACTACTCAAAGCAGTAATCAAAGCAAAAGGTGGCTACTTTGAAGAACCTAGACTATGACATATTTTCAGTTGTTTCACACTTTTTTGTTATGTATATAATTCCACATGTGTTAATTCATAGTTTTGTTGCCTTCAGTGTGAATCTACAATTTGCATAGAAATAAAGAAAACTCTTTGACTGAGAAGGTGTGTCCAAACTTTTGGTCTGTACTGTATCTGGAGTTACTAGAACCGCATCATTCAAAGGGTAACATTTCCCTGTACATTAGTTTAGGGCAGTGATGGCTAACCTCTGGCACTCCAGCTGTGGTGAAATTATGACTCCCAGCATGCTCTATTCATTTCTATGGAGTTCTGAGAACAGCCAAGCAAGTGTGCATCTTGGGAGTCATAGTATTACCACAGCTGGCGTGCCGGAGGTTAGCCATCACAGGTTTCGGCCTCTTTCCCACTGTCGTGTGCGCCCCATTGCCGTATAGTGGACCGCATTTGCAGATCCGCAATACAAGGGCGCCGTTCCGTGGGCATTCCACATCACGGATGCGGACCTATTCACTTCAATGGGTCTGCAAATCTGGAGATGCGGAATGGTGCAGAACATAACCACGGAACGGAACCGTAAGGAAGCACTACGGAGTGCTTCCGTGGGGTTTCGTCCTGTACTTCTGTTCCGCAAAAAGATAGAACATGTCCTATCTTTTTGCGGAACGGCCAGATCGCGGACCCATTCAAGTGAATGGGTCCGCGATCTGCTGCGGCTGCCGCACCGACTGTGCTCGTGCATTGCGGCCCACGCCTGTGGGAAAAAGGCCTCAGGCTAACAACTGTGCATATGTTGAGGGAAATAGAGGAATTACTTCAGAGGCGCTCAGCGAACACTACGTGTAACAGCAGCGGTATCGCGGCAGAACCACAACGTCTGCCGCACGGAAGAAGGCAATGTATTGTATTGAATACTATGATATTGCGCTTTGGGACATAATAGGATTGGTATTAGTGTACAGGTTTCACAGATGAGCTCTATCTAGCGCATGGATGTATATCAGTGTACAAGTATTTAGCTGGCTTAACCAGTATACCTGCAATGAAGGTTCCTATTTGTGCGCTGATACTCCTGCTCCTGCTTTCGTACTTGGTGTGGAAGTTTTCCTTTTCTGCAGTTAGTCTTTCCTCACAGCTCCGAGTGAGTGCTAATCACTTCTTGTGTACACCTCCACCTGCTGCAGCAGCGCGCCACCGGCCGGAGCGCGAGGCAGCACGCCAAGCTACACAATACCTGGACTGATCCTGAACCCCAGCATCAGGAAGGACTAACTGCAGAAAAGGAAAACTTCCACACCAAGTACGAAAGCAGGATCAGGAGTATCAGCGCACAAATAGGAACCTTCAATGCAGGTATACTGGTTAAGCCAGCTAAATACTTGTACACTGATATACATCCATGTGCTAGATGAAGCTCATCTGTGAAACCTGTACACTAATACCAATCCTATTATGTCCCAAAGCACAGTATCATAGTATTCAATACAAAACTGTGCATATGTTACTGGTAATGGATTGTCCTATGGATGTGCAGCGGACTTTACCTTGTGAGAGGGTGAAATCAGTTCTGAAAATCTGCTTTTCCATAAGATAGTTTGAAAATCCACACCACGTGCATTTCTCCATGCAGAATTATTTTCTACTATGTGTGGATAAGTAACTTGCGACTTTCCCCCGCTGACGCCAGGTCTAAAAACTGGGGCGTGGTGTGGGTGAGAGGGGAAACAACCAGCAGGCCCGTCTCATTCACCATTTTCTACGCCTGTTTTAGGCATAGAAAATGGTCTAAATGTAAGACAGCAAGGAAGCTGTAAATAAGGGGACTGTGGTATTTAGCATCCTAGATGAGTTATTTAGTGTGATTTGTTCTAGTCATCAGTGCAAGCATAGACAATGCTGCTCCTACAGTGTCATGTACACAGCTCCCATGCAGATCTGTGTATCAACATGGTTATAGACTAGAAATAAACCATGAGTCTACTGTCTTCTAACCCTAACCCTTTTATCTGCCTTGCAGCCGGCCAGTGGTTCACTTTGAAGTGCAGCACTCAATTGCCATTTGTCTGCACTTTTTGAGAATGAACCCCACAGCTCATCCCCCTTTATACACCAGCTTTGAATACTAGTAACTCTGAAGACGTATAAAGAAATGGTTTGCCATGCACTGGTGTTGGATTAGCATTGAAATCTTGGAATTCAACAGTCCCCTGACTTTCATAATTGTTCCATAACCATGCTCCAACAACCTACTTTACTGCTATGTAGCTTTTAATAAAAGTTTAATACATGTTCATGCTAATGGATTTGTCGTTACTCCCTTTATTATTGTATAATATTAATGGCTGACATTAGACTATTTTGTTTGGCTTTGGAGTCAAGACTGGCAGCCATCTGTGCTGGAACCTCAAAGATAGTCATGGAGATGGATATCAGTTATCTTTATCAGGTATCTCTCCTGACCTTTCCATCAACAGGTCCTTTCAGCTGGGGTAAACACTAATGTTACTACAAGGGGGATTACATAAAGCCCCACACATCTGGTACTCAGGACGGTCTTTAATATGGATTGGACCCTGGGCAAGAGGAAGAACACAAGTGCTGCTGCCGCATTCGTGTTCCATATTTTATTAACTAAGCAGCAGACATGTAGGGCATACATGGGGGATATCCCTGCACTTACTATTATTTCTAGGCGCCGCTCCATTGCGCCTCTGTGGCCCCCGTTACATTCTCCCACGCTGTATGCTAAGTAACAGCATTGGAACACCTGGGAGGAGACATCTTTTCTCTGTGGGAGCAAAAAAACTCACCTTCTCCCTGGCTGTGACGTTCTGAGCTGCGATTGGACAGCGCTACAGCCAGGGAGAAGGAACGCCCACAGAGAAAAGCTGATGTCTCCTCCCTGGTGTTTCGATGCTGTTACTTAGCATACAGCACAGGAGAATGTAACGGGTCACAGCGGCGCAACGGAGCGGTGCCCAGAAACAATAGTAAATGCAGGGACATCCCCCATGTATGCCCTTCATCTCCTGTTACTTAGTTAATGAAAGGTCCTCCAGTGGCCAGTGGGGCTCAATAGGCAGCTTCCTTGGGCTCCCCAGGAGCAACTGGGCCCGGGCAGCTGCCCCTTTTGCCCCGCGTTAAAGACGGCCCTGCTGGTACTGCTTATAAAGCCAGAAACAGGATCAGCCAGGTAAAGAAAACCAACCTGTCTGATATATGTTCTAGGTTTTTCCTAATATGATGATGATGATGATGTAATTAGCAGGTTTTTCCAACAAGAATCTCATATTTGTAGCCAGCTTTAGATCTCTACGGGATCAAGAAAGCAAACAAGAGCGCTAATAGGCACTAAGGTGGAATGCTCAGGTACTTCATTTCCAAAGTGATGCAGGAACGTCAAGCCATTCAGGAGTTACGGAAACAGTGCAGCTTGATGACCACTTGGGTATTTCTGTAACTCCATCAGTGTAAGAGATTCCTTTCTTGGTCATGAAAAAACGAGATGGGACAACCCTTTTAAGGAGAGCTAGGAGGAGTTCTTTTAGACTATCCTTGTCCCTTTGTTAGAACCTTTGTCAAGAATTAGGTATGGGCAAAGCCAGGACATTAAGAAGGAGAATATGCACATATACAATATTAAAACTGGATAGAAAAGACATTCTCTTTCAAGCCACAGTAAGTAATGCCACAACAGGGATTTAACTTTCTTGTAGGGGAGCAGCTCCACAACTCCTCCATCTTCTTCTCCGCATGCTGCACTGTTGTCCTGACGTCAGATAGCATGCCATGTCCCCCACTTCCCCAGTGCCATCTGCCCCTTTATTCCATCTATTGCCATGTCTTCCTCCCCAGTGCCTCCATGGCATCTATTGCCATGCCCCCCTCCCCCAGTGCCTACATGCCATCCATTGCCATCTGTCCCCCCCCCCAGTGCCACCATGCCATTCACCATATCCCCCACTCCCTCAGTGCCATCTGCCCCTCCATCCCATTCATTATCATTTCCCCCTACCCCAATGCCTCCATTGCCATCTGTACCCCTTCAGTGCCACCAGGCTGTCCCCCTTCAGTGCCAACAAGTTGTCTCCCTTCAGTGCTATGTCCCCAGCGCCGTGAAATAAAATACTTACCTTTCTTGTAGGGCCGCAGCTCCACAGCTCCTCCATCTACTTCTTTGCGCGCTGTACTGTTGTCCTGACATCAGATAGCATTGGGTCATAGTGCACGCTTGATGATGTATCAGGATCCAGTGCAGCATGGTACAGGCCATGGTACAGGCCAGCATCGTACAGGCCAGCGGGTGACCTTGAAGCGCTGAGTAATAGCAAGCGCTTTACTCCCGCTCCGTGGTCAAATGACACAAACGAATCCTCGATGCAAAAAATTTGCATACAGGATTTTTTGTGTCTAATTACTTGATTCAATCTAGTAATCGTTTCAGCCCTATCTGGTACCCTGCTCAGGTACCTCCTGGTCTGCTTGGACCAGTTGCCTCAAGAGGTAACAACCTGGTGTTTCTCTCGGGAAAGTCTATTCCCACCATCAGGGGTACTGTGAAGAACGAGGGGTTCACTTAGACAATGCCCTTAGAGGAGGTAGGAAACATGGTACAGTGGGTTCACATCCGCTGGTTTGTGACAAGGAAGAGAAACCATTAACCTATCCTTCACACACAGCACAAGAGCTCCACCCTCTCACAGGTCCATCACCACTTCTGTACACTGTGGAGCTCTGTCTGCTCCTGCACTAATGAGGCTATCTGGATAATACTCTGCCAGGATGTTGTATAGGAAAAAGAGGTTTCCCTGAATTAACCCCTTAGGGACACAGCCTTTTTACACCTTAGGACCAGGCCATTTTTTGAAAATCTGACCAGTGTCACTTTAAGTGCTGATAACTTTAAAACGCTTTGACTTATCCAGGCCATTCTGAGATTGTTTTTTCATCACATATTGTACTTCATGACACTGGTAAAATAAAGTTAAAAAAAATCAAATTTACCAAAAATTGGGAAAAATTAGCAAATTTCAAAGTTTCAGTTTCTCTACTTCTGTAATACATAGTAATACCCCCAAAAATTGTGATGACTTAACATTCCCCATATGTCTACTTCATGTTTGAATTATTTTGGGGATGATATTTTATTTTTTGGGGATGTTACAAGGCTTAGAAGTTTAGAAGCAAATCTTGAAATTTTTCAGAAATTTACAAAAACCCAATTTTTAGGGACCACTACAGCTCTGAAGTCACTTTGCGAGGCTTACATAATAGAAACCACCCAAAAATGACCCCATTCTATAAACTACACCCCTCAAGGTATTCAAAACTGATTTTACAAACTTTGTTAACCCTTTAGGTGTTGCACAAGAGTTATTGGCAAATGGGGATGAAATTTGAGAATTTCATTTTTTTGCCTAATTTTCCATTTTAACCCATTTTTTCCACTAACAAAGCAAGGGTTAACAGCCAAACAAGACTGTATCTTTATTGCCCTGACTCTGCCGTTTACAGAAACACGCCATATGTGGCCGTAAACTACTGTACGGCCACACAGCGGGGCGTAGAGTGAAAGGTGCGCCGTTTGGTTTTTGGAAGGCATGTTTTGCTGGACAGTTTTTTTGACACCATGTCCCATTTGAAGCCCCCTGATGCACCCCTAGAGTAGAAACTCCATAAAAGTGACCCCATCTAAGAAACTACACCCCTCAAGGTATTCAAAACTGATTTTACAAACTTTGTTAACCCTTTAGGTGTTGCACAAGATTTAATAGAAAATAGAGATACAATTTAAAAATTTCACTTTTTTGGCAGATTTTCCATTTTAATATTTTTTTTCCAGTTACAAAGCAAGGGTTAACAGCCAAACAAAACTCATTATTTCTGGCCCTGATTCTTTAGTTTACAGAAACACCTCATATGTGGTCGTAAACCGCTGTACGGGCACACGGCAGGGCGCAGAAGGAAAGGAATGCCATACGGTTTTTGGAAGGCAGATTTTGCTGGACTGGTTTTTTTGACACCATGTCCCATTTGAAGCCCCCCTGATGCACCCCTAGAGTAGAAACTCCAAAAAAGTGACCCCATTTTAGAAACTACGGGATAGGGTGGCAGTTTTGTTGGTACAAGTTTAGGGTACATATGATTTTTGGTTGCTCTATATTACACTTTTTGTGCGGCAAGGTAACAAGAAATTGCTTTTTTGGCACCGTTTTTTTTTTTTTGTTATTTACACCATTCATCTGACAGGTTAGATCATGTGGTAATTTTATAGAGCAGGTTGTCACGGACGCGGTGATACCCAATATGTATACAATTTTTTTTATTTATGTACGTTTTACACAATAATTTCATTTTTAAAACAAAAAAAATGTTTTAGTGTCTCCATAGTCTAAGAGCCATAGTTTTTTAAATTTTTGGGCGATTATCTTAAGTAGGGTCTCATTTTTTGTGGGATGAGATGACGGTTTGATTGGCACTATTTTGGGGTGCACATGACTTTTTGATTGCTTGCTATTACACTTTTTGTGACGGAAGATGACAAAAAATGGCTTTTTTTACACCGTTTTTATTTTTATTTTTTTACGGTGGTCATCTGAGGGGTTAGGTCATGTGATATTTTTATAGAGCCGGTGAATACGGACGCGGCGATACCTAATATGTATACTTTTTTTTATTTATGTAAGTTTTACACAATGATTTCATTTTTGAAACAAAAGAAATCATGTTTTAGTGTTTCCATAGTGTAAGAGCCATAACTTTTTCAGTTTTTGGGCGATTATCTTGGGTAGGGTATGATTTTTGCGGGATGAGATAACGGTTTGATTGTTACAATTTTGGCATAGATGCGACTTTTTTGATCACTTTTATTACTTTTTTTGGGAAGTAAGGTGGGCAAAATTCCAATTTCATCATAGTTTTTAATTTTTTATTTTTATGGCGTTCACCGTTCGGGTAAAGTAACATTACCGTTTTATAGATCAGGTCATTACGGACGCGGCGATACCAAACATGTGTAGGGAATTTTTTTTTTTTCATTTTTAATCAGTGATAAATGTGTTTTTTGATTTTTACTTTATTTTTCACTTTTTTCACTTTTTTTTTGACCCAGACCCACTTGGTTCTTGAAGATCCAGTGGGTCTGATTTCTGCATAATACAGTACAGTACAATATATAGTACTATACTGTATTTTACACTTTGTCTGAACAGATCTATGCCTTTCAGCACAGATCTGTTCAGCACCATGGACAGCAGGACGCCTGAGCAGGCGTCCTGTTGCCATGGGAACCTTCCCCTTCTGCTCAGTAGTGGCCAGAACTGCGCAGACGGGGAAGGGTAAGGACGGGGCTTGGGGGGGCTGCCTGGAAGCTCTCTCCCTCTCCATTCGGAGGGGCTGCAAAGGCACAGCAGCCCCCGATGGGAGAGGGAGGGAGCTCCCTCTTACTGTTAACCTTTTCCATACAGCGGTCCGTACGGACCGCTGTATGGAAAGGGTTAAACGGCTGACATCGCATCACCGATGTCAGCCGTTTATACCAGGGTGCCAGCAATGTGCTGGCACCCTGGTATACCCACTAGACGCCAACGATTACGCAATGGGAGGCGGGCGGGGGATCGCGATCCCGCCTACCGCACCGCCCGCCTCCCGCACCGCCCGCACCGCCCGCAACCCTCCCCCTGCACCTCCCACCGGGCAAAAATCACTAAGGGGTGCAGGGGGGGGGATACAGATGCACTTTAGGAATACTAAAGTTTCTGATCCCCGCGGTCAGGGACCGCAGGGATCAGAAACTGCAGAAATCGCAGCAAACCGCAGGTCTGAATTGACCTGCGGTTTGCCGCGATCGCCGACATGGGGGGGTCACGGGACCCCCCCGCGCATTTAGCCTAGGTGCCTGCTCAATGATTTGAGCAGGCACCGGGTTCCGATCACTGCCAGCCGCACGGCAGTGATCGAAAATGCACAGGGCGTACATGTACGCCCTGTGTCCTTAAGTACCAGGGCACAAGGGCGTACCTGTACGCCCTGTGTCCTTAAGGGGTTAAAGGGGTTGTCCGAGTTATTTTTTGTTCCTTGTATGTTTCTAACTAATCAAATGTAAAGGGTTTACAATTCACTTACTTCATCTGCAGTGGCTCCATTCTCCGATTTTACTGAGGGTCACATAGTTACATAGTTAATATAGTTGAAAAAATACATTAGTCCATCAAGTTCATCCAAGGGATATGTGGGGACGCGAATCCCAGAAGGAAATGATACTCAGAATTCTACACATTTTTATAATCATTAATGTCATTTAGGCCTGTTGTGGAAATTTTATTAGGATGTGTATTTAATTTATGGGAGAGGCTTACCTGTGATGAGGGGGGAAGCGCTTCCCCTGACCTAGCTGGCTGTGTTGTGCCGGAAGCCAGGAGTGAGGGTAAGCCTAGTAAAAAAACATGCGTTTGTTGTCTCTAGTGCTCCTGATCAGCCGCTGGAGATAATGACGCTGTACTGTAAATAAACATGCATGTGGATCATAGTAACTTTATCTGGCATTGATCACTGAGCAAGGCTGGATAAAGTTCGCTCCAGTTTGTTAGCTGGCTATGTTATTCTAAATGATGGTGTCTTGTCCCAGATAGCAAGTAATTGTGCTGCAAGTTTGAAAATGACTTGCTAAGCTATTGCCAGACTTGCCAAGCTTCACAAGTATGTTGCAAACTTGCAGCAAGTCTGCTCTGCAAGTCTCTAGATTAACCTGCTTTTGCAAACTTGCTGCAAGTTCTCGTTAAGTTATGTGTGCAATAGTCATCCCACCACAGGGGTCACTGTGGCTGAATATTCTTTCCATGCTCCCTGCTGTAAGATTTTTCTTTCATTGGTCTTGGCAGCCATTTTACATTAACTTTGGCAGTGGTGTGAGGTAAGATGAGTGGAAACTGAGGTCTGATATAAAGTTCAGTGAGGTAGAAATCATGGATTTACTAAGCATGATATGATAGACTCAGACACCCCCCCTCTACACAGAACTGCTGTCTGAGGCAAGAGACTGCAGAGTGCTGTCTGAGGCGAGAGACTGCAGCGTGCTGTCTGAGGCGAGAGACTGCAGCATGCTGTCTGAGGAGAGAGACTGCAGCGTGCTGTCTGAGGAGAGAGACTGCAGCGTGCTGTCTGAGGCGAGAGACTGCAGCGTGCTGTCTGAGGAGAGAGACTGCAGCGTGCTGTCTGAGGAGAGAGACTGCAGCTTGCACCTTCCTGTCTCCTATTGCTGCCCTGCACAGACCTCCTGCCCCTACTTCTTATATGAATCCCCCTCAGGGCCCCTTCCACCTACTTGCTGTGTCCACCCTTCCTGTGCATCCAGGGCCCCGTGCCCCTGTCTCACTACTATGCCTGTTATTATGGGGGCATCTCAACCTTCTAATGTCACAGGGTCATGTGACTGTGCCCCCCACCCTGTACTGTGCCCCTTACCTTGTACTGTGTCCATTTATACCCTGCATTGTGCCCTCTTAACACACCCTGTACAGTGCCCCTATGGCGGTGTTATCACTGTATGGCGGTGGTATCCAATAACTGGATGGCCATAACTGCATCCCTTTCCCTGCCCACAACACCTTTATTAGACCTGATGCATGTACAGGAAAAATATGCAAATTGCGGTGCTAAGGACCTTTGCTCCACAATTTGTTTAAAAAATACGCCTAACATAGACGTATTTCTGTATAATAAATGCCCCCTAATTGTATTATTATTCGGGGGTAGGGCTAATCTCTTCATATCTTATAGATTCTAGTGTATTATACTGTGCCTTGTATTTCCCAGTAGATAAATGATCCTTGGGACACAGTCCTCACCCCTGACCACCAGGACCTGGCAGCGCTCTGTCAGTACATGGCGGCCTCCCCTCCGCTTTCTACTGGGGCTTATTCTGACACTAGGACTGGGTTCACATGACATTTTTGACAAAAATATATACATTAACATATGCCTGGAGTGCTGCACATTGTATACATAAAACCAATATGAAAAACATGACGTGAACACACTGGGAGGGGGGCTGCTAAAATTTTCTGTGGGGACCAGTCAGTTCTAGCTACATCACTGCACAGCTCCTTCTCTCCTCCAGGCCCGGCCCAGCGGTGACGTTGTGACATGTGTCTCACTGCTGCAGTGGGCCAGAGGAGAGGAGGTTAGTGAATGACAGGACCGCCGGCTCCCATGGGCTCCAGCAATGATAGGTATGTGAGGGGGCCACTAGGGGATCATTAGATTGTGCAGGCCCCTTACACAGTATATTGACCCCCAGTGCCCCCATTTAGTATAATGATCCCTATACAGTATAACTCCCAGTGTGGGGGTGACTGGGGGTTATTATTCTGAATGGAGGGCCACTGTGGGGTCATTATACTGTGTGTAGGAGGGGGCATTGGAGGGTTATTATACTGTGTGAGGGGCCACCAGTGGTCATTATACTGTATTGTGGCCACTGGGGGTCATTATACCGTGAGGGAGCCACAGGGGGACATGTAAATGTAAAAAAATGCCTCAAGGGGGCCCACTTGGATTTATCGCCCAAAGGCCCACATGAACCTGGAGCCAGCCCTGTTGACGGGACATGCTTCCCATCTGAGAAAAATGTCCTATTCTAAAAGAGCTATGTATTATTACAGATCCAAGATCCAAGCATTGTAGTACAAACCGGATTCCAAAAAAGTTGGGACACTAAACAAATTGTGAATAAAAACTGAATGCAATGATGTGGAGGTGCCAACTTCTAATATTTTATTCAGAATTGAACATAAATCACGGAACAAAAGTTTAAACTGAGAAAATGTACCATTTTAAGGGAAAAATATGTTGAATCAGAATTTCATGGTGTCAACAAATCCCCAAAAAGTTGGGACAAGTAGCAATAAGAGGCTGGAAAAAGTAAATTTGAGCATAACGAAGAGCTGGAAGACCAATTAACACTAATTAGGTCAATTGGCAACATGATTGGGTATAAAAAGAGCTTCTCAGAGTGGCAGTGTCTCTCAGAAGCCAAGATGGGTAGAGGATCACCAATTCCCACAATGTTGCGCAGAAAGATAGTGGAGCAATATCAGAAAGGTGTTACCCAGCGAAAAATTGCAAAGACTTTGCATTTATTATCATCAACTGTGCATAACATCATCCGAAGATTCAGAGAATCTGGAACAATCTCTGTGCGTAAGGGTCAAGGCCGTAAAACCATACTGGATGCCCGTGATCTCCGGAACCTTAAATGACACTGCACCACAAACAGGAATGCTACTGTAAAGGAAATCACAGCATGGGCTCAGGAATCCTTCCAGAAACCATTGTCAGTGAACACAATCCACCGTGCCATCCGCCGTTGCCAGCTGAAACTCTACAGCGCAAAGAAGAAGCCATTTCTAAGCAAGATCCACAAGCTCAGGCGTTTTCACTGGGCCAGGGATCATTTAAATGGAGTGTGGCAAAATGGAAGACTGTTCTGTGGTCAGACGAGTCACGATTTGAAGTTCTTTTTGGAAATCTGGGACGCCATGTCATCCGGACCAAAGAGGACAAGGACAACCCAAGTTGTTATCAACGCTCAGTTCAGAAGCCTGCATCTCTGATGGTATGGGGTTGCATGAGTGCGTGTGGCATGGGCAGCTTGCATGTCTGGAAAGGCACCATCAATGCAGAAAAATATATTCAGGTTCTAGAACAACATATGCTCCCATCCAGACGTCATCTCTTTCAGGGAAGACCCTGCATTTTTCAACAAGATAATGCCAGACCACATTCTGCATCAATCACAACATCATGGCTGCGTAGGAGAAGGATCCGGGTACTGAAATGGCCAGTCTGCAGTCCAGATCTTTCACCTATAGAGAACATTTGGCGCATCATAAAGAGGAAGGTGCAACAAAGAAGGCCCAAGACTATTGAACAGTTAGAGGCCTGTATTAGACAAGAATGGGAGAGCATTCCTGTTTCTAAACTTGAGAAACTGGTCTCCTCGGTCCCCAGACGTCTGTTGAGTGTTGTAAGAAGAAGGGGAGATGCCACACAGTGGTGAAAATGGCCTTGTCCCAACTTTTTGGGGATTTGTTGACACCATGAAATTCTGATTCAATATATTTTCCCCTTAAAATGGTAAATTTTCTCAGTTTAAACTTTTGTTCCGTGATTTATGTTCTATTCTGAATAAAATATTAGAAGTTGGCACCTCCACATCATTGCATTCAGTTTTTATTCACAATTTGTATAGTGTCCCAACTTTTTGGGAATCCGGTTTGTATGAAGTCTGCCAGCAGGACAAGGTATACTCTTTTGAGCAGGACCCTACACTAACACTACTACCTTTTCAGTACTAGAATGCTGCACAGGAATGATGGCAGGCTGAACAAGGCACCCTTCTCTGCTCCAGCTGTTCTTTCAACCAGTGGCATGTGGGCACTTATAGCCCCCACAGGCTGCACAAATTCTGCTTATCCCATCAGCTCAGTGCACTATCGCTCCCAGCTTGCTCTGCACTGTGAAAGGCAATCTCAGTAAGGCAGCAGGAGTCCAACTCTCCTTGCAGCCTTCCATATTGCAGAACTGGTGTCCCTTTTTAATAAATCACACCAAGATATTTTGTAATTGATCAGAAGTGTTATTTTATTTTAGCACATGTGGCTTAACATGCGGCCATAAAGCATGTGAACATTTTCGGCAAGAATACCTTCGTCAGACACTGTGCCGCAGTGTAGAATAGGGTCAGGAAAATGTGCACCAAGATGTGCCCTAGGGCACCAAGGGCCTGTACAGTAGAAAAGCTGTTGTATGTAGAGCAGTTGATGCCTATTGCATTCGTTTTAAATAAAATGTACTTCAGGGCCTGTATTTCCTATTTTAAAATGCTTGAGAGTTTAGCATGATTTCAAATTGGATTTTCACTTGCTGATCCTGGCAGTAACACACGTTCTGTCAAAGAATGACAACACTTACTCATCCCTCCTTTCAATGCAAGGGTGAGGGTTAGGAGTGAGAGTGCATAGCGCACGGACTCCACCTCACCGCCCTTCTAGGTGCAATCAGTATGCACACCCCCCTTTCAATAATTAGTTGTCCACATCAGAGTGCCAGCTTACATTAGCTGTAACCATCAGTGTGCTCCCTTAAATAATTGCAAAAGGGGGCAGCCAATTTTTATATGGGGCACATAATAATTTGTTGTCCACATTGGAGTTGCATTGGCGTTGGTTGTCCCCATGAGAGTGCTCCGTTATGTTGACTCCTGGCACCTCAAATGAACCTTCTAAGGGCAATGTGTTCAACCTCAATGCATGGTATTGCAATACCATCCATTTCAGTGTGAAGAGGTTAAAAAAAAAGTAGTGCATGAGGCGTGCAGTAGAGTGCATTAATCGCATGGGAGCTGCTTTGAGAGGCATGTGAGGGGGAGTTGGCTATGGCTGGAGAGGACGAAAGCTACTGTTCCATCCTCCTGTGCTCAGTGGGGAACAGAGGAGGACCCTGGGTGTCACTGGCAATTGTGGTCTGGAAGGACCAGCTACTTGTTCCGTATCCAGTCTGTGGTTTGTGGTCCCCTGCTATGCAGCAAAAAGGCAAGTGTGAGCTATCTGGTGGCTGGTGTGGGCTCATATAGTGTGCTCTATGTACACACAACTATATAGTGCTGACACTCACTCATGCCACTCCCGATATAATGATGTAGTGTACAATATCCGCCTGCTCCCCTCTCTCTCCGATCCTCCCCAGCTGCCGCGCAGCCAGAGTACTGATACTGCTGCTCTAGCAGGAGGCTGAAGGGGCTCTCAGTAAGCACAGCACAAACCACTGGTGACCAACTCAACCAGGGCTGGGCTGGCCATTGGGCATACCGGGCACTTGCCCTGGGGGCAGGTCCCGTCACTACTCAATCATCCTGATTTTGATCGACCCTGCCTGCTATGCCAAAATGGCCTGCTCTGTGCTCTCAGATAACTGGAGCCACAGAGCAGACAAAGAGAAGAGCCACTCAAGCCCAATACCAGCGGCGGACATCAGACCTCCATCTAAACCGATCGGGAAAACGGGAAACACTGTGCGGGACACTGTGCTTGACTTGACATAAATCACCGGATACCAGTTACTCCTGGAGTAAATGAGATGCAGGGGGGGGGGGGGGCAGTCTGAGGGGAGACACAGGGACCAGACTGAGGGGACATGGGGCTGACTTAGGAGACACACAGGGGCCAGAATATAAGATGGAGGTGGGCAGGATATGAGGAGGAAATGTTGGTGCTGCTTGGGGTGCTGCTGCTCCAGATCAGGCTGCAGGCTCTTCAGGTAGTACACGTCCCCGGGGCTGGTATTGGGCATGGCTGAGGGTGCTAGAAGGCTCAAAGTATGGCTGATCATGAACATAGCATCAAGGTTGTTACCGCTCTCTACTTTTTCACTTCCACTCTTGGAAACCCATTGTAGGTTTGCTAGGCTAGACCTCAACTGAACAGTCCACCTATGGTTTTGAGGACAGGCTTTGCCAGTCAAAGATAACTAGCCAGCTTTGGAGGCAACGAATACTAAGTAACACCATTGTAGAAATTAGTAATATTAATATAGTGGTAATATTATAATATTTCGTTTTCAAGGGTTGCTGCTTACTTAACATCATTTCTACACCATGGACCCATATTTATCCTATACTTGCTTGTCCCCTATAGAGCCACTACTATATGCGCCAAGGACCCATATTTATCCTATACTTGCTTGTCCCCTATAGAGCCACTACTATATGCGCCAACTATAGAGTCAACACTATATATACTGTGTATATATAGAGTCCCCTGTAATTAGTCGGCCGCTTTAGGCGAATGGCCCTGCTCCTTGATTGTGCTGTTTGGCCCTGCCCTCAGATTGTGACCAGGTGGGGACTGTTGGGGGCCATGTGATTGGCCTGCTTACTTCAAAATATCCAAACCTATTTTTGTCTTAGGCAGCCCTGCCCTCAACTTTGGGTTGCGACCTACTATTGGGTTGAGAACCACTGCTCTAAGTGAAGAGTAGAGCATGAACCAAGATGAGTTTTGAGGCCAAAGTGGATATTATTAGGATCCCAGCCCCTCTTAGCTAATTTAAAGAAGAACTATGAGGTGACTAATTTTCACCCTCCTTATAGTTTTAGCCGACCTATGACAATGGGACTGTCACAGGTTGGCTCAGTAGATCAGGAAATGGGCTCTCTGCTGTGACAGGGGAGGGACTGGGTTCCCCCCTCCCTGCTCCGATCCTTCAGCACTGACTGGCGGAAAGGACGGGGGAGGGGGCGGGTATAGCTAACTCTGCCTCTCGATTGACAGAACCAGTTGTCACTCACGCAGATGGGCGGATCCAGACATAATTGTCAGGATCTGCTTCAGCTGTAGCGTCTCTGCGGTATAATGTGGCATCTCAGTATACCGAGAGCTGTAGCTTGCTGTATACTGAGCTTAGGGTGACAGGAGGACGCTAGTTTGTGTCCTCCCGTTACCCTAAGGAGAACTATGTGGAAAAGCCCTAATCCCATAGTTCTCCTTTAGGACTGCCAATTTCCTAATCATGTACTAGTTGCATCTAAGAGTTAATGTGTCTATTGATTAAAATACTTATGTAAAACAAAAATTGCGCTACTGTTAGATAGTACTGTTTAGCTGTAGAAAAGAATTTTGGTGATATGTAATAATTGTTTTTGTTTTTATTTTACCAGGCCAGTTCCAAAATCAAGCCGATAGGACAGAAATTATCTATTTTTACCATTTTATTGTACCTATTTGTACCATGTTAGTATTGGTTTTGTAAAAATTATTTTTCATGTTTTGTTAACTGTTCAACATAATAAAAAAAGTTTGTAAGATATAATGCAGTGTTATGTATTGATTTTATTATGTTTTAATGATAATTTTTATTTAGATCAGTTCTATCTCAAGGCACTCAGTGAATCCAGGTGAATTGTCAGGGAAATGGAAAAATATGGGCCAAAGTAGGTTGAATATTTGAATAGAAGATTATTTCTTCTACTTCAGTCACTTTGGGCTGGATTTTGCAGTTCACCTGACATTCACCTCTTTACTTTTTAGTTAATAGGCCCTATAAAAACTGAGAGGTACAAAACTCTTGCCGTAGAATTGCATGGCTCTTGCCGTAGAATTGCAGTGCTCTTGCCGTAGACTTGCAGGGCTCTTGCCGTAGACTTGCAGGGCTCTTGCCGTAGACTTGCAAAACTCACTGAGACTTGCAGAGCTCTTGCTGTAGACTCGCTACTGCAACTTTGCTCTTGCTAGAGACTTTCCAAGCAAATTTGCTGCAAGTTGAAAAAGTGTCAACTAGAACTTGTGCTGCAAGTTCTCTGCAAGCGTACAACTTGCCAGAGAATGTTTGCAGCAAGTTAACAAGACTTACAATTTAATCCTGCCACAAGTTTGTGGCAGGTTATCCTTACTATCTGGGGTCTTCCTATGTCATTACTTCCTGTATGTCATCACTTCCTGTATCCTTGTCTTGGGCCAGCCCCTTTTTACACCTTTTGTTAGTCAATAAAGGACGGAGACTGGGCAAGGAGGGGAAGGAGTTGCTCAGAATTCAATCAAGATGGTAGCACCTGGGTCTTTCTCTAACTGCGGCTGATGGAAGAATGGATTTACCGTTTTCCTTACACAAACTTTGATGCGAGCTGATTACAACTATTAATATTTTTCTACAACAGGCCTCATGCACACGACCGTAGTTATGGTCCGCATCCAAGCCGCAGTTTATGTTTAGTTTACAGCTGTCCGCATCCGTTGTTCCATTCCGAGGCCCCGCAAAAAAGAAAAAATTGCATGTCCTATTCTTGTTCATTTTGCGGACAAGAATAGGCATGTCTACAATGGGCCGCCCATTCTGTTCCGCAAAATGCGGAAGGCATACGGGCGGCTTCCATTTTTTGCGGATCCACGGTTTGCAGACCGCAAAAAATGGCACGGTCATGTGAATGAGGCCTTACTTTTAAGAATTCATCTAAACCCTTTTTCAAAGTGTTCACTGTTCCTGCTTTGACCACATCCGGAGGTAGTCTATTCCACAGATTCACAGTTTTTACAGTAAAGAAGTTTTGACGCTTCTGGAGACTGAACTTCTTCTCCAGTCGGAGGCAGTGCCCCCTTGTCTTTTGAGAGCATTTGACACAGAACAGTATTTCCCCGTATTTTTTGTATGGCCCATTTATATATTTGTATAGGTTAATCATGTCCCCCAACCCCCCCCCCCCCCCCCCCCCCCTTACATGTCTCTTCTCAAAACTAATTTTTTTTTAAATTATTTTAATCTTTCTTCATAACTAAGACCCACTTATCAGTTTAGTCGCTCTCCTCTGTACTTTTTACAGCTGCAGAGCGTCCTTTTTATGGACTGGGGCCCAGAAAACTGCATATTCCAGATTAGGCCGCCCGAACGCTTTATAAAGTGGTAATATTACATCCCTGGCCCGCGAGACCATGCCTCATTTAATGCATGACAGTGGTAGCCTTAGAAGCAGCTGATTAACATGGTAGATTGAATAACAGCATACAATCCACAAGAACACCCAAATCCTTCTCTATAAGTGACTCGTCCAGTGTTACATGCCCTAGGACAGATGATGCACAGATGATTACTACCAAGATGCATAACTTTACATGTATCCACTGTCAAGCTTCGGTGAGGGAGGGAAACACCACACCGAGCATAGGAGGGAAGGGGGAAACAGGGAATCAGGCCTGAGAACTAGGGAAGGGAGATGGTCACCTTCTAGTGAAAACCTTAACCAAAATCCTGACTGACTACCAGTATGAACAAACCACAAAGGTAGGTGAGTTAATACGCAGGAATACCTAGAGTCCTATCTAGCCCTATAGGACCCTAGCACAAATGGCAGGCACGAGAATACCTGTTCCTCCAAAAGGAAGGACGAACAGGAGTCTTCTTCAGGCCTAATACAAACAATAGGGAAATGCAACACACAGAACCCAAACAAAATACAAAAGGGAAAGGAAAGACTTAACTTCAAAGAGGCTATGGAAGCACCAGGAACTCAGCCGAGATCCAACCACAAACAATCGACAGACACAGAAGCTATAAACCTCACAGCACAGGCGGAGAAGCAACTATAAGTAAGGAAGGTTAAATGATCACATAAGCAACACCTGGAGGCGGCAAGGGGTGTGTCCATTACTAGACACAACACAGACACCTATTGATCCACATGGAAAATCTGTTAGATCAAACCACGTGTTGCCAGTCTCGCAGATCTCCTGCCACTCACTGTCGCTGGGACATCCGTATGTCTCAGTACATCTGTGACATCCACATTGAACCAAATTTGCCAAGTTGATGCCCAATCACTCAGTGTTCAAGTCAGCTTGTAATTTAGGGACATCTTCCATAGAAATGGTGCTTTTATTCTCGTCCTTTAATAAATAAATTAAATAACAGAGGACCCAGAACTGAACTTTGGGGTACACCACTTATAATCTGGGACCACAACTCTCTGGACATGGTCCTTCAACCAGTTTTCAATCCAATTACAAACTATACTTTCCAAGCATGTTATGTGAGCATCTCTCCCTGCTCTGATGATGTTTCATGCACAAGACTGAGGAGCAAGTCTGCATCTGTGCACCAGACGTCACTGTGACTGCCATGCCCCCCTGCACTGCCGTATTCCCTGTGTCCCCCCTCCCACTGGATTCTTCAGGAACGTTTAACCCCTTCACAGCACACACTCATGCCTGGAGGATTTCCTGACCAGTGAAGAGACACAGGATCTTTCCTCCTCATCCTACAGACACAGAACTGACAAAGACTGCAGGAGTTCTGCAGAGCATTGCACAAGAACAGGTAGGGCAAAAGGTCTTGTGTGTATCAGCAGTGTAATTGTACAGCTGGGACTTGTAGTCCTACACATACTACATTCTGCCGAGTATTCCACCCAGGACAGCACTTGCATTTGTTCCATTTGCACAGCAGCTGGAGGGCCACAAATGTTCAGGAGGAAAACCTCAGAGATTATTCTTATTGGTAAACAAAGGGACAAAAGAGAACCAGGGGAATGAGGAAATATAATTTTTTTGGCCTAAAACTTGCTTAGCCTATGTATATATTACTGACCATCAGATTTTCTTTTTACATAATTTGGACAACCCGTTTAACACCCCTCAACTTTTACCTGGGGGGAATCCTAAAGGATGTGTTATACAGTAAAAAAAAAGAAAAAAATTGAAATGTTGTGTAGAGACATCCGTGTGGATACTGCAACTAAAGTTGTTTGTGCAGTAGTTCGCCAAAATCAGAAGTGTCAGGTTCTCCGGGAATTAAGAAAATGAAAATACGTAAATATAACTTTATTATAAATATATTCCCAAACACCTTTCAAAATCATTAGTTATAATGGGTCATTTTGTCTAGGGAGCAATGATTAGGAGAAACAAAATGGTGCACATTAAACCTGTCCTAATCACACAGCAGGACAAGTTACTTCACAACACTGAGGTAAAGAGCTGCCTCATCCTCCTCTACTACTTGTCAGGGATCATGATCCTGAATACAAATGAGAAGATCTTCAGCTGAGTATCTGTAAGAATGGAGTCCATGAGGAGACATTAAGTACAGAGAGGAGGGACAGGACAAACTGTGGTAATGTGGGGCTGTGGTAATGGAGACTGCATACAAGTGCTGCTGCTCATTAGCTACATCCCCACCCTCATATCTGTACTTCATGTCTCCTAATGAACTTCATTCCTACAGAGATTCAGCTGATGACCATATTAAATTTGTATTCAGGATCATAATCAAAGTAACTTGTCCTACTGTGTGATTAGGACAGGTTTTATATGTACTAATAGGACAGCGGCAATTTTGTTTTTCCTAATGATTGCTCCCCAGTAGAGATGTCGCGAACATAAAATTTTCAGTTTGCGAACGGCGAACGCAAATTTCCTTCAATAGGCAGGCGGATTTTAAAACCCACAGGGACTCTTTCTAGCCACAGTAGTGATGGAAAAGTTGTTTCAAGGGGACTAACACCTGGACTGTGGCATGCCGGAGGGGGATCCATGGCAAAACTCCCATGGAAAATTACATAGTTGATGCAGAGTTGGGTTTTAATCCATAAAGGGCATAAATCACCTAACAATCCTAAATTTCTTTGAACAACGTGGTTTAAAACATCCAGTGTGTGTATACGATCAGGTATGATGTTGTATCGATCGGGTAGTGTAAGGGTTACGCCCGCTTAACAGACATTGACAGACCAAACTCCCCTTTTAATGCACCGCAAATAACCACAAACAACTGCAAACAGTCCATTTGCCCAACCGCAAACTGCCCATTTGCACAAGGTTGGATACCAAGCTAGCCATGTCATGTTGATATCATTGAAGGGTTCTTCCTCCACCCAGCCACGTACAACACCAAGGGTCCCCGAAAGGTGAATTGAATTGATTTTTCGAACGGGGAGATGGTTAAAAAAATGCCGGCTCCCTCCCCTTTGTTTGAATCCACGGTCACTGCGTCTGCGCCGTGCAATTTACTGTCACACCCGATATGAGTGTTATTTTCTGTAGTTCTCTTCTCATCAGTTTAATCACTGTTACGGCCCCAATCTGGGGTCCATTCATTGAATTGATTTTTCGAACGGGGAGATGGTCCAAAAAACGCTGGCTCCCTCCCCTTTGTTTTAATCCACGGTCACTGCGTCTGTGCCGTGCAATTTACTGTCACACCCGATATGAGTGCTATTTTCTGTAGTTCTCTTCTCATCAGTTTAATCCCTGTTACGACCCCAATCTGGGGTCCATTTATTGAATAGATTTTTCGAACGGGGAGATGGTTAAAAAAACGCTGGCTCCCTCCCCTTTGTTTGAATCCACGGTCACTGCGTCTGCGCCGTGCAATTTACTCTCAACACCCGATATGAGTGTTATTTTCTGTAGTTCTTTTCTCATAAGTTTAATCCCTGTTACGTCCCCAATATGGGGTCCATTTATTGAATTGATTTTTCGAATGGGGAGATGGTTAAAAAACCGCTGGCTCCCTCCCCTTTTTTTTAATCCACGGTCACTGCGTCTGCGCCGTGCAATTTACTGTCACACCCGATATGAGTGGTATTTTCTGTAGTACTATTCTCTTCAGTTTAATCCCTGTACGTCCCCAATCTGGGGTCCATTTATTGAATTGATTTTTCAAACGGGGAGATGGTTAAAAAAACGCTGGCTCCCTCCCCTTTGTTTTAATCCACGGTCACTGCGTCTGCGCCGTGCAATTTACTCTCACACCCGATATGAGTGGTATTTTCTGTAGTTCTCTTCTCACCAATTTAATCCCTGTACGTCCCCAATCTGGGATCCATCTATTGAATAGATTTTTCGAACGGGGAGATGGTTAAAACAAAGCTGGCTCCCTCCCCTTTGTTTGAATCCACAGTCACTGCGTCTGCGCCGTGCAATTTTGCGAAAAAATATTTAGGCTGGGTACCTTCGACTGCCTTCACAGTGACAGACCAAACTCTGATACACCAAACTGAATTGATTTGAGGAAACGGGAGATGGAAAAAGCAGCTTGGTCGGTCCTCTTACTCCCAAGTTGGGGCACTGCGCATGCATGGAGCAATGTGCTGTGACACCCTATATGAGTGGTGTCTAAACTAGTACTATTCCTATCAGTTTAATCCCTGTTACGTCCCCTATCCGGGGACGTGTGTCGAATTGATTAACCATTGTCGAATTAACGAACCATTACAACATCCTGACATAATTTTGTTCTGCGCTCTGTACTTGCTTTGTATTGGAATTGATGGGGATTTTTAAAATTTTCTGCATTATTTCTAATAAACTATTAAGAGACTTTATTATGATTTTTTTATTTTATGTATTAAAAACCCATACAACTTAAAAAAAGAAAAAAAAAGAAAATGAATGTTTTTTCAAATTTTTTTTTCCAGCCGATCGCTTTTGGTCTGATCATAATGAAGCAACGGCCTTATCATCTAGGGTGTATCAACATTGCCAACACACTCATAGAGGTGATGATCGCTTCATTGTGATATGCAAGCCCCTTCACCACAACAAGGTAACGATCACGTAGGGGAATTGACACTTGTATGTGCCATTTTTTGTTTTGTTTTGTTTTTGCAGCCACAGTGCAGCACTAGAGGCCAGAAAAGTTAGGCATGTCCACATGCCTGAAAAATAAGGTATTGTTGCTGTAGCAGCGGCTGGAAAAATTTATGTTTTCCAGGCAGAAAGGTGACTAAAACATTGCAGCTTGAACCCTAGTTAGTGGCGGACAATTCACGAAAGTCATACAGTATGCAGACATTAAATACTGCAGCGTGGGGACCATTTTGAGGCCAAGGCATGTCATCAGGCCTTTTGTTAGTCAAACATATCCCCCACTGTCAGTCCCTTTGGGATCCATGCCTCATTCATCTTTATGAAGGCGAGGTAATCAAAACTTTTTTGACCGAGGCGACTTGTCTTGTCAGTGACAATGCCTCCTGCTGCACTGAAGGTCCTTTCTGACAGGACACTTGAAGCGGGGCAGGCCAAAAGTTCTATCACAAACTGGGATAGCTCAGGCCACAGGTCAAGCCTGCACACCCAGTAGTCAATCGCTCCTCAGAGTGTCGATATCTGAAGTTAAGGCGAGTTAGTCTGCCACCTGTCGGTCGAGTCGTTCTCTAAGGCTGGATCCCGAAGTGCTGTGGCGATGTGTAGGACTGGAAAAAATCCACATGTCCTCCATCAACAACACATCTGTAAAGCGTCCTGTCCTTGCCGCCGTGGTCGTGGTAGGAGGTGGATTACTTTCACCTCTTCCTTAGTTAGATTCCCGTTGTGCTGTGACATCTCCCTTATAAGCTGTGTAAAGCATATTTTTTAGTTTGGTTTTGAACTGACGCATCCTTTCTGACTTTCGGTAATTTGGTAACATTTCCACCACTTTCTGCTTATACCGGGAATCTAGTAGCGTGGCCACCCAGTACAGGTCGTTCTCCTTAATCTTTTTTATACGAGGGTATCTCAACAGACATGACAGCATGAAAGACCCTATTTGCACAAGGTTGGATGCCGAGCTACTCATTTCCCGTTCCTCGTCCTCACTGATGTCATTGACGGTCTGTTCTTCCCCCCAGCCACGTACAACACCCCGGGTCCCAGATAGGTGACAACAACGAGCACCCTGGGATGCCTGCTGTGGTTGGTCTTCCTCCTCCTCAAAGCCACATTCCTCCTCTGACTTCTGTTTATCATACTCCTCTTCCAGCGTTGCCGCAGGTCCGGCAAGCGATGATGACAAGGCTGTTTCTGGTGGTGATGGTGACCACAACTCTTCCTCTTCCTCATCACGCTCATCTACAACCTGATACAGCACTCTTCGCAGGGCACGCTCCAGGAAGAAAACAAATGGGATGAGGTCGCTGATGGTGCCTTCGGTGCGACTGACTAGGGTTGTCACCTCCTCAAAAGGACACATGAGCCTACAGGCATTGCGCATGAGCGTCCAGTAATGTGGCAAAAAAATTCCCAGCTCCGCAGAGGCTGTCCTAGCACCCCGGTCATACAAATACTCGTTGACGGCTTTTTCTTGTTGGAGCAAGCGGTTGAACATTAGGAGTGTTGAATTCCAACGTGTCGGGCTGTCGCAAATCAAGCACCTCACTGGCATGTTGTTTCGCCGCTGAGTATCTGAAAAGTGTGCCATGGCCGTGTAGGAACGCCTTAAATGGCCACACACCTTTCTGGCCTGCTTAAGGACGTCCTGTAAGCCTGGGTACTTAGACACAAAGCGTTGTACGATGAGATTCAACATATGTGCACATGTGACAACTTGCCCAAATTCAATGCCGCCAACAAATTGCTTCCATTGTCACACACCACTTTGCCAATCTCCAGTTGGTGCGGGGTCAGCCACTGATCCACCTGTGCGTTCAGGGCAGACAGGAGTGCTGGTCCGGTGTGGCTCTCTGCTTTCAGGCAAGTCAACTCCAAGACAGCGTGACACTGTTGTATCTGGGATGTGGAATAGCCCCTGGGTTGCTGGGGGGATTCAGTTGATGTGCAGCCAGACGCCGCAGCAAAAAAGAAATCAGCCGAGGAGGTTATCGAAGAGGATGGGGTAGGAGGAATACAGGAGGTGGCAGTAGGCCTTCCTGCAAGTTGTGGCGGTGTCACCAACTCTGCTGCAGAGCCACGCATCCCATGCTTGTCAGCCATCAGCAGGTTGACCCAATGCGGAGTGTACATGATATACCTGCCCTGATCGTGCTTTGCAGACCAGGTATCAGTGGTCAGATGGTACCTTGCCCCAACACTGTATGCTAGAGATGCCATGACTTTCTTTTCAATAACAGAGTAGAGTTTTGGGATTGCCTTTTTTTTTAAAGAAAATTTGGTACGGGTACCTTCCACTGTGGTGTCCCAATAGCGACAAATTTTTTGAAGGCCTCAAACTCCACCAGCTTGTATGGTAAAAGCTGGCGGGCTAAGAGTTCCGTCAAGGCAGCTGTCAGACGCCGGGCAAGGGGGTGACTCTGTGACATTGCCTTTTTACGCTCAAACATTTACTTGACAGACACCTGACTGTGGGCAGATGAGATGGAACTGATGAAGGTGAGAGGCGGAGTGGCAAGTGGTTGAGAGGGGGCAAGGAGGACAGCAGTGGTTGACGTGGCTGAAGATGCTGGACCAGGAGGAGGATGGTGGCTTTGAGTTTGTGTGCTGCTTGTACTCATGTGTTGATCCCAGTGGCGTTTGTGATGTGAGATCATGTGCCTTCGCAAAACAGTTGTACCGAGGTGGGTGTTGGACGACTCACAGAGATAAAATAAATTGACTTTTTTTTATCTGCAAGGTATTGTGACACCCTGTAACGGTATGAGTGGTGGCCTGGCAAGTGGCCACAGTACAGTCTGTGAGCCTGCAGCCTCTCACTGTCTGGCAACTGCGATTATATCACAGAGAAAAATAAATTAACTTTTTTTATCTGCAAGGTATTGTGACACCCTGTAACGGTATGAGTGGTGGTGTCACAACCAGACAGCTGAGAAGCTCTGACAGAGGCCTTTCAGAACCTCCTCCTTGAGTTCTCTTTGTTGTACTGTTCAGTTCCTCATCTCGTTAGCCTCTCTCAGCTGTCATGGAGTTATACTGATTGCTTCCCTTTAAATCCCTCCCCATGGTGCATTGCTGGGCGGCTTATACTTCCTCTTGGTGTGTGTGTGCATGCTGATCTTGTTTTCCTGTCTGCTACAAAGTTAAGTGCTGAACATTTATCTGTTATTTTCTGTTTGCTGGATCCCAGGTGACCCTGACTCCCTCCGTGTCTGGAGTAGGGAGCCGGTGGTCGTGTCCCCTCACTATTGTAGGGTGTTCAGGGGTATATAGTCGAGGTACGTGGATATGCAAACCTCCACCTTTCGGATCTTTGCATAGGCTGAGCAGCCAGGGATAGTCTCAGGTCTTGTGCAGGGGTCTCCCTTTTGGTTCCTTAGCTTTGGATCCACTCAGTCATATATGCATGCTGCTTTGTCTTGTTTCCTGTACACCGTCCGTGACATTATAAGCCGCCAAAACCGTCTCAAGCATGGATCCGCTTTTACTTTTGGCTGAACGCTTCCAGGGTCTTTCATTGGAGGTAGCTGATCTCCGTAAGACTTTTTCTCAGCTTCAAGTGACCGGTTCAGCTTGCGTTCATGGAGTTTGTTCTGAGCCTAAGATCTCGCTCCCGGATACGTTCTCCGGGGGTAGTGAGAATTTTGTGCGTTTTAGAGAGGCTTGCAAACTCCATTTTCGCCTTCTTCCCCATTCCTCTGGTGATGAGGAACGGAGGGTGGGGATCATTATATCGCTGCTCAGAGGTAACTCTCAGTCCTGGGCCTTTTCGCTGCCGGAGGGGGCACGGCCTCTCCGTTCAGTGGATGAATCCTTTTTAGCCCTGGGTCATATATATGATGATCCGGATCGTATTGCTCTGGCTGAGTCTAGACTATGTCTATTATGCCTGGGTAAACAATCCGCAGAAATATACTGCTCAGAATTTTGGAGATGGGCAGTTGATACTGGTTGGAATGATGCTGCACTCCGAAGTCAATTTTGCCATGGTCTTTCAGAGGGATTGAAAGATGCATTTGCCTTTCATGAGAGGCCTATTTCTTTGGACTCTGCTATGTCTCAGGCCGTTCGTAGTAACAGGCGTCTTAGAGAGAGAGGAGAGATGTCCCCTTCCTGTCATACTCAGTCCCAGGACAGTGCAGCGGTCCCATTCTGTGCGCAGGGGTCTCAGTCGCTGTCAGCCCCTTCTGAGCAGGAGCCCATGCAGCTGGGGTTGATTGCTTCTGACAATAGAAGATTCAGCTCGCATGGGAGGGTTTGTTTTTGTTGTGGAGGTATAAATAATTTGGCAAATATTTGTCCCTCTAAGAGATTCAGGCAGTTTTCTGGGAGTAATAAAGAAACAAACAGGAACAAATCTTTTAAAAATGTTCCGTCTGTTACTATTGGCAGGGTTGAGGCGGAAATTGAAGGTTTTCCGTTTGCTTGTAGTTCCCGTTTTGCCCTGCCGGCTAGGGTGGCGCTAGAGAGCAAGAACATTTTTTGTGAGATTTTTGTGGATAGTGGAGCAGCGGTCAATCTCATTGATAATCAATTTGCGATAACTCATGGTTTCCAGGTGCGCACTTTGGGAGAGGATATTCCTGTTTTTGCTATCGATTCCGCTCCACTTTCTCAGAAATCATTAAAGGGCATAGTTCACAATATCCGTTTAATTGTGAGTGATGCTCATGTTGAGGATGTGTCATGTTTCGTCCTTAGCGGATTACCTACCCCTCTAGTGTTGGGGCTACCCTGGCTCACTAAACATAACCCCACCATTGATTGGCAAGCGAGCCAAATAAATCGTTGGAGTGACTTTTGCAGAGAGAATTGCCTCACGACATCTGTTTCTGAGGTTGCCACTAAGACTGTACCATCTTTTCTCTCTGAATTTTCGGATGTCTTCTCTGAGAGTGGAGTTCAGGATTTGCCCCCGCACAGGGAGTACGATTGCCCTATTAATCTCATCTCAGGCGCCAAACTGCCTAAATCTTGTTTATACAATCTTTCCCAACCTGAGAGGATCGCAATGCGTGCTTATATCTCTGAGAGTCTGAGAAAAGGACACATACGACCCTCGAAGTCACCTGTTGCCGCTGTTTTTTTCTTTGTTAAGAAAAAAGATGGTTCTTTAAGACCTTGTCTGGATTTCAGGGAGCTGAACAGTATCACTATTCGTGACCCTTATCCGCTTCCTCTGATCCCAGACCTGTTTAACCAGGTTGTTGGGGCTAAAGTCTTTTCCAAATTAGATCTAAGAGGGGCATACAACCTGGTCAGGGTCAGAGAAGGAGACGAATGGAAGACGGCCTTCAATACTCCTGAGGGCCATTTTGAGAATTTGGTTATGCCTTTTGGTTTGATGAATGCCCCAGCCGTTTTTCAGCATTTTGTGAACAGCATTTTTTATCATTTGATGGGAAAATTTGTATTAGTGTATTTGGATGACATTTTGATTTTTTCTCCTGATTTCAAAACTCATAAGGAACATTTACGTCAGGTCTTGCTCATCCTGCGGGAGAATAAATTATATGCCAAACTGGAAAAATGTGTGTTTGCGGTTCCAGAAATTCAATTTCTGGGGTTTCTTCTCTCCGCTTCTGGTTTTCGCATGGACCCCGAGAAGGTCCGCGCTGTGCTTGAGTGGGAGCTTCCTGAGAATCAGAAGGCGCTGATGCGTTTTTTGGGCTTTGCCAATTATTACAGGAAGTTTATTTTTAATTATTCCTCTATTGTTAAACCACTCACTGATATGACCAGAAAGGGGGTAGATTTTTCTTCTTGGTCAGTATAGGCGCGTAAGGCTTTTTCTAATATCAAGGAGAATTTTGCTTCCGCTCCCATCTTGTTGCAACCTGATATTTCTTTACCCTTCATAGTTGAGGTTGATGCTTCTGAGGTGGGTGTGGGGGCGGTCTTGTCTCAGGGTTCCTCTCCTGCCAAATGGCGACCGTGTGCCTTTTTCTCGAAAAAACTCTCCTCCGCAGAGAGAAATTACGATGTGGGAGATAGGGAATTGTTGGCCATCAAGTTGGCTTTTGAGGAATGGCGCCATTGGCTAGAGGGAGCCAGACACCCTATTACCGTATTTACTGACCATAAAAATCTGGCCTACTTGGAGTCAGCCACGCGTCTGAACCCAAGACAGGCCAGATGGTCTTTGTTCTTTTCTAGGTTTAATTTTGTGGTCACGTTCCACCCTGGAGTTAAGAATGTGAAGTCAGATGCCCTGTCACGTTGTTTTTCCGGGAATTTTGAAGACCCGGGTCCCATTTTGGCTGAAGGTGTGGTGGTCTCTGCTCTTTTTTCTGAATTGGAGGCAGAGGTGCAGGCAGCCCAGTCAGAGGCTCCTGATCTTTGTCCTCCTGGAAGGTTGTTTGTGCCTCTCACTTTAAGACACAAGATTTTTAAGGAACACCACGATACGGTCCTTGCTAGGCACCCGGGGGCAAGAGCCACACTGGATCTCATCGCTCGGAGATTCTGGTGGCCTGCGCTTCGTAAGTCGGTTGAGGGTTTTGTGGCAGCCTGCGAGACTTGCGCTCGTGCTAAAGTCCCTCATTCATGGCCATCAGGTCCTCTCCTTCCCTTACCCATTCCTTCCCGTCCTTGGACACATCTGTCCATGGACTTTATCACGGACCTGCCTCGTTCCTCGGGGAAGACTGTGATTCTGGTGGTGGTGGACCATTTTAGCAAAATGGTGCATTTCATCCATTTTCCTGGTTTGCCCAATGCTAAGACGCTGGCGCAGGCATTTATTGATCACATTGTCAAATTGCACGGTATTCCTTCAGACATAGTCTCTGATAGGGGCACGCAGTTTGTTTCCAGATTCTGGAAGGCTTTCTGTTCTCGCTTGGGGGTTCGGTTGTCATTCTCTTCTGCTTTCCACCCGCAGTCGAATGGCCAGACAGAGCGCGTCAATCAGAATCTGGAGACATATCTGCGCTGTTTTGTGGCGGAGAATCAAGAGGATTGGTGTTCTTTTTTGTCCCTTGCTGAGTTTGCTTTAAATAACCGTCGTCAGGAGTCCTCTGATAAGTCACCATTTTTTGGTGCATATGGGTTTCATCCGCAGTTTGGGACTTTCTCGGGAGAGGGGTCTTCTGGTTTACCTGATGAGGACAGGTTCTCCTCGTCTTTGTCATCTATTTGGCAAAAGATTCAGGATAATCTAAAGAGCATGAGTGAGAGATATAAGCGTGTGGCAGATAAGAGACGTGTGCTTGGTCCGGACCTGAATGTTGGTGATCTGGTGTGGTTGTCTACCAAGAATATCAAATTGAAGGTTCCCTCCTGGAAGTTGGGTCCTAGGTTTATTGGGCCTTACAAAATCCTGTCTGTCATCAATCCTGTTGCCTACCGTCTTGATCTTCCTCAGACTTGGAAGATCCATAATGTTTTTCATAAGTCCTTATTGAAACCTTATGTTCAGCCCATTGTACCCTCGCCTTTGCCTCCTCCTCCGATTATGGTTGATGGGAATCTTGAATTTCAGGTCTCTAGGATTGTGGATTCTCGTCTTGTTCGCGGTTCTCTTCAGTACCTTGTTCATTGGGAGGGTTATGGTCCTGAGGAGAGGATGTGGGTCCCAGTGACGGACATTAAGGCCTCTCGTCTCATCAGGGCTTTCCATAGGTCCTATCCTGAGAAGGTGGGCTCTGAGTGTCCGGAGTCCACTTGTAGAGGGAGGGGTGCTGTCACAACCAGACAGCTGAGAAGCTCTGACAGAGGCCTTTCAGAACCTCCTCCTTGAGTTCTCTTTGTTGTACTGTTCAGTTCCTCATCTCGTTAGCCTCTCTCAGCTGTCATGGAGTTAGACTGATTGCTTCCCTTTAAATGCTTCCCCATGGTGCATTGCTGGGCGGCTTATACTTCCTCTTGGTGTGTGTGTGCATGCTGATCTTGTTTTCCTGTCTGCTACAAAGTTAAGTGCTGAACATTTATCTGTTATTTTCTGTTTGCTGGATCCCAGGTGACCCTGACTCCCTCCGTGTCTGGAGTAGGGAGCCGGTGGTCGTGTCCCCTCACTATTGTAGGGTGTTCAGGGGTATATAGTCGAGGTACGTGGATATGCAAACCTCCACCTTTCGGATCTTTGCATAGGCTGAGCAGCCAGGGATAGTCTCAGGTCTTGTGCAGGGGTCTCCCTTTTGGTTCCTTAGCTTTGGATCCACTCAGTCATATATGCATGTTGCTTTGTCTTGTTTCCTGTACACCGTCCGTGACAGGTGACCTGGCCAGTGGCCACAGTATAGTCTGTGGGCCAGACACTCACTGGCTTGCAACTGCGATTATATCACAGAGAAAAAATAAATTGACTTTTTTTATCTGCAAGGTATTGGGACACACTGTAACGGTATGAGTGGTGGCCTGGTCAGTGGCCACACTACAGTCTGTGGGCCAGACACTCACAGGCTTGCAACTGCGATTATATCACAGAGAAAAAATAAATTGACTTTTTTTTATCTGCAAGGTATTGTGACACCCTGTAACGGTATGAATGGTGGCCTGGCAAGTGGCCACAGTACACAGTCTGTGAGCCTGCAGCCTCTCACTGTCTGGCAACTGCGGTTATATCACAGAGAAAAAAGAAATTGACATTTTTTTTATCTGCGAGGTATTGTGACACCCTGTAACGGTATGAGTGGTGGCCTGGCCAGTGGCCACAGTATAGTCTGTGGGCCAGACACTCACTGGCTTGCAACTGCGATTATATCACAGAGAAAAAATAAATTGACTTTTCTTTTATCTGCAAGGTATTGTGACACCCTGTAACGGTATGAGTGGTGGCCTGGCCAGTGGCCACAGTACTGTCTGTGGGCCAGACACTCACTGGCTTGCAACTGCAATTATATCACAGAGAAAAAATAAATTGACTTTTTTTATCTGCAAGGTATTGTGATACCCTGTAACGGCATGAGTGGTGGCCTGGCCAGTGGCCACAGTACAGTCTGTGAGCCTGCAGCCTCTCACTGTCTGGCAACTGCGATTATATCACAGAGAAAAAATAAATTGACTTTTTTTTATCTGCAAGGTATTGTGACACCCTGTAACGGTATGAGTGGTGGCCTGGCCAGTGGCCACAGTACTGTCTGTGGGCCAGACACTCACAGGCTTGCAACTGCGATTATATCACAGAGAAAAATTAAATTGACTTTTTTTATCTGCAAGGTATTGGGACACCCTGTAACGGTATGAGTGGTGGCCTGGTCAGTGGCCACAGTACAGTCTGTGGGCCAGACACTCACAGGCTTGCAACTGCGATTATATCACAGAGAAAAAATAAATTGACTTTTCTTTATCTATCTATCTATCTATATATATATATATATATATATATACATATTATGTGACAGGGTGTCACAATGTTTTGCAGAGAAAGTGCTGGATGGTGTGTACATTGCACCAAGTTTCCAGCACTTCATGTGTTAAAAGGCTCCAGGAAGGTATGGTTTTCCTTGTATCCAGAAGCTTTCTGGGAAAAAGAAAACCAGTTTAGGGTCCTGGAGCCGGTCAGGGAAGAGTTGGGTGGGTTCCCTGACCACCCGGAGCCAGTCCGGGTTTTACCTCCCTGGGGGACTGCTCACACAGATGTACTAATTAAGTCAGCAGCCCTGACCCAGGAGCTCTCTCTCTGGCAGTCTGTTTGAGAAGCTGCAAGCCCAGGAGCTCTGAGAGTGGTTGGCTTCTCCACCTAACTACTGAACTGTAAGTTGCTCTGTTTTCCCCTTGAAAATGCTCTTTGTGTTTTGTGTTATGAGTTTAGCTAGGGCTGCCGAGTGAGATAGGCAGGAGCCAGACGGCTATTGTTGTTTTTGGTTTTGTTTGTTAATTTGAGCAACTTGCAAAATAAACTAGCAATAGTGTGACGCACAAGCTACAAAGGTGTCAGTGTACCTGTTTCGGCCCAAAACAACCCCGCAGGAAGGCGTAACAGTTCACAAATTGGTGGAGGATGCGAGCATACGGATCCCTGCCAGATACCACCCATCCAGCAACTTGAATTGCATTTCATCTTATCATCCAGTACGATGGAAGACCTGGTGTTGAGGTTGGCACAAGCCTGTGCAACCCAGGAAGACGCAAATGCAGTCCAGCGAGAGACTAATGCCAGACATGAAAAGGCTTTGGCTGCCCAGCAGGAGGCGCAGCAGGAAATTGTACGTCTGTTGAGTACTCAGGTGACTGCACTAGCTGAGGCTGCGGAAAGAGACCGGCAAATGCAAGCTGAAGCTGCTCGGAAAGACAGAGAAACTCTTACAGAGGTTCTGCAGCAGCTGGCGAATACGCATCCGGATCGACCTAGCAATAGTGGGTTGATCAAAGCAAGCCATTTTCTTCAGAAAATGACCCCACACGATGACGTGGAAGCGTTTCTGAATACTTTTGAACGTACCGCAGATCGGGCGTGGCCTAAGCCTCAGTGGGCGGGGTTGGTTGCTCCGTTTCTAACTGGTGACTCTCAGAAAGCGTATTTTGATTTGTCTGCCGAGGATGCCCAGGACTACGAGAAGCTAAAGCTTGAAATTCTCCGCCGTTTGGGTGTCACTCCTGCTGTGCGGGCCCAACGCGTGCACCGCTGGAATTACCAACCTAATAAGTCTCCCAGGTCACAGATGCATGACCTAATTTATCTGGTACGAAAGTGGTTGCAACCTGAGATACTCACGGCACCCCAGATTGTCGAAAGGGACATCAATACATTCTTGTGGTTTTAGACTATGCCACTAGGTATCCCGAGGCGGTTCCTCTGCGGAACACGTCAGCTAAAACAATTGCCCGGGAGCTGTTTCATATGTTTGCTAGAACAGGCATTCCAAAAGAGATCCTGACGGATCAAGGAACGCCTTTTATGTCAAAAGTAATGAAAGGTTTGTGTAAGCTGCTGGGTATAAAACAGTTAAGGACATCTGTCTATCACCCTTAAACTGATGGGTTGGTTGAGCGCTTCAACAAAACCCTCAAGAGAATGTTAAAAAGGGTCGTTGAGGCAGACGGGAGAGATTGGGATTGCCTGCTCCCCTACTTGATGTTTGCTGTTCGTGAGGTGCCTCAGTCGTCTACTGGGTTTTCCCCGTTTGAGCTTTTGTATGGGCGACAACCCCGGGGGCTTTTGGATATTGCAAAGAGGAGTCATGGGAAGAGAAGCCCTCTCCCCACCGCTCCGTGGTGGAACATGTTCTACAGATGCAGGATCGCATCACAGCTGTAATGCCCATAGTACAAGAACATATGAGACAGGCTCAAGAGGCCCAAAGTCGCATATACAATCCTGGAGCCAGACTCAGGGTTTTTCAGCCGGGTGACCGGGTCCTGGTTCTGGTTCCCACCGTCGAAAGCAAATTCCTAGCGAAATGGCAAGGGCCCTATGAGGTTGTAGAGAAGATAGGGGAGGTGAATTATAAAGTCCACCAACCTGACAAACGGAAAAAAATGCAAATTTATAATGTCAATTTAATAAAGGCCTGGAAGGAACCGTTAGTTTCTATGGCGGCTGAGCCTCTCAGCCCTACACTTCAGGGGGAAGTTACTGAGGTGAAGGTCTCGGAGACTTTGTCAAGGGCACAAGCCCAAGAGGTAAAAGAATTCCTCCTTAGGAATGCTGATGTGTTTTCAGAGTGGCCAGGTTGCACTCATGTAATTAAGCATGATATTGTTACAGATCCACAAGCTTGGGTTCGCTTGAAGCCATATTGCATTCCTGAAGCTCGCAGACAGACAGTAGCCGGTGAGATCCAGAGAATGTTGGAGCTAGGTGTTATTGAGCCGTCCCATAGTGATTGGTCTAGCCCTGTGGTGTTGGTACCAAAACCGGATGGGTCCTGGCGGTTTTGCAACGACTTTCGCAAATTAAACGATATCTCAAAGTTTGATGCTTATCCCATGCCACGGGTGGATGAGTTGATAGAAAGGTTAGGTCCAGCCAGGTACATTACCACCCTGGATCTAACCAGAGGTTATTGGCAGATTCCACTTACTTCAACGGCTAGGGGAAAGACAGCATTTTCTACTCCTCAGGGCCTATTCCAGTATGTGAGAATGCCGTTTGGGCTTCATGGGGCCCCTGCCACCTTTCAGAGGTTGATGGATGAAGTCCTTAGGCCACACCGGCACTTCGCGTCGGCCTACCTTGACGACGTGGTGATATTCAGCTCGGATTGGGAAAGTCATCTTCCCAAGGTCCAAGCGGTGGTAAACTCAATTCGGCAGGCTGGTCTGACGGCCAATCCCAAGAAATGTGCCCTGGGCCTTGAAGAGGCACGATACCTAGGGTACATTATTGGTAAAGGCCTCATCAAGCCTCAGGCTCAAAAGGTACAGGAAATTAAGGAGTGGCCTCAACCTTGCACAAAAAAACAGGTGAGGATGTTTCTGGGCATGGTAGGGTATTACCAGAGGTTTATTCCAGATTTTGCCACCATAGCTGCTCCGCTTATGGACCTAATCAAGGGCAAAAGCTCAGGGGGAATTTCTTGGAACAAAGATGCTGAGGTTGCGTTCTGTAAACTCAAGGAGGTATTGTGCAGTAGGCCAGTTTTGATCGCTCTTTAAAAAAAAAGTTTGTTGTTCAAACAGATGCTTCCAATGTGGGCCTAGGGGCCGTGTTGTCACAGTTGGTGCATGGAGAAGAACACCCAGTGATATATTTGAGTAGGAAGCTAACCCCAGCTGAGAAAAACTATAGTATTGTGGAGCGCGAGTGTTTGGCCATCAAGTGGGCTTTAGAGACTCTGCGATACTATCTGCTCGGCCGTCAATTTCAGTTAGTGACAGATCACTCCCCTCTTACCTGGATGTCACGGGCCAGAGATCATAATGCAAGGGTGACCCGCTGGTTCCTGTCACTACAGGACTATAATTTCTCAGTGGAGCACAGAGCAGGAAAGCTGCAGGCCAATGCTGACGCTCTCTCCCGAACTCATTGTATGTTCTCGGAAAGTGTCCGTACCCACGGATTCGAACAGAGGGAGGGGGTATGTGACAGGGTGTCACAATGTTTTGCAGAGAAAGTGCTGGATGGTGTGTACAGTGCACCAGGTTTCCAGCACTTCATGTGTTAAAAGGCTCCAGGAAGGTTTGGTTTTCCTTGTATCCAGAAGCTTTCTGGGAAAAAGAAAACCAGTTTAGGGTCCTGGAGCCGGTCAGGGAAGAGTTGGGTGGGTTCCCTGACCACCCGGAGCCAGTCCGGGTTTTACCTCCCTGGGGGACTGCTCACACAGATGTACTAATTAAGTCAGCAGCCCTGACCCAGGAGCTCTCTCTCTGGCAGTCTGTTTGAGAAGCTGCAAGCCCAGGAGCTCTGAGAGTGGTTGGCTTCTCCACCTAACTACTGAACTGTAAGTTGCTCTGTTTTCCCCTTGAAAATGCTCTTTGTGTTTTGTGTTATGAGTTTAGCTAGGGCTGCCGAGTGAGATAGGCAGGAGCCAGACGGCTATTGTTGTTTTTGGTTTTGTTTGTTAATTTGAGCAACTTGCAAAATAAACTAGCAACAGTGTGACGCACAAGCTACAAAGGTGTCAGTGTACCTGTTTCGGCCCAAAACAACCCTGCAGGAAGGCGTAACAGTTCACAATATATATAAATAAAAAAAAAGCAGACTCATGTACCAGCCCTAAAAAGGGATTTTTGGGGTGCTGTCAGGACGCTGTCCTTACAGCAGATTAGTCTGTGGACACAGAACACTGCCCTAGCTATCGATTTCTCTATTAAATCAGCAGCAACTACACTGTCCCTCCTCTCACTAAGAATGAAGCTTCCAAATGAATCTAAAATGGATGCTGTCCAGGAGGTGGGAGTGTCTGGGAGGGAGGGTTTGCTGCTGATTGGCTGGAATGTGTCTGCTGACTGTGAGGTACAGGGTCAAAGTATGCTAAATGATGATGTATAGGGGGCGGAACGAATATCGCATATGTTCGCCCACCGCAGCAAACGCGAACAAGCCATGTTCGCCGTGAACTGTTTGCCGGCAAATAAGTCGGGACATCACTACTCCCCAGACAAAACGAGCCATTATAACTAATGTAAGGTATTTGAGAATATATTTATAATGAAGTAATATTAAAGTATTTTCTTTTCTTAATTCATGGAGAACCCCTTTAATGGTGACCAATTTGAGCCCCTAATGTGATTGCACAAGTCAAACATGACTTATAGCTACACTCCACACACACACAGGGGGGAGGATATTGACCAATGCGCTCCACCCTCACCCCTGGCCCTGCCTACTTGCCACACGATTCCTGATGACAGGGGACAACTGAACGGCAGTCCCTAACTTAGGATACGTGCGGGAAGGACAAACAAGACAAATAACGGATAGTGTACGGACCGGGTCAAAACCAAGAGAGCAACGCAGTACAGAGGGATAAGCAAAGAATGGTCAGGAGAAGGCAGGGTTAAATACCAGGAGAGTAGAGAAGCACAACAGAAGTCCACAAAGAATAATCAGGTGGGAGCCGAGGTCAAAATACCAGGAGAGATGCGCAGTACAGGAGGAGCAGGCAAAGGATCGTCAGGGAACAGGATCAAGTAAGTGTGCAGGTATCCAACAAATCGCCAGGAACATAAATTAACAGGCAACCTTTGGCCAGCATGCTGCCTATTAAATACTAGTTAGCTGGGATCATGTGACGTGGCCAGCGTCACATAACCCGCACCAGGGAGTACAGCTGAGCACTGAGTGCCCAGCTCGGTGCTCAAACCTCGCCTGGTTGCTGGGGGAACAGGAGACGCCGGCCGCGCAGAGGAGACATGCGCGGCCGGTCCGTCCCGCCCCCCTAGCTGTGCGTGTCCTCACTCCTGAACAGAAATGGGATGCCGGTGGCGCTGGGGAGAGCGAGCGCCCCGGCGGCTCGTGACATACACTTTGTTGTCCATATTAAATCTAGCAATAAAGCCTTTATACCTATACTTTTCATGTGGAAGTGTGTATACATTTTTGGGCCCCTCTGTATCTGCTGTGAAGGAGCTTGTGGCAGCTCCAAAACACAGCTAGCTATTGCACTTGTAAGTATCTATTTCTGCAATCCCTAAAGGTAGTAAATAGGTCTTTCATGCTGCCAATACATCAAGAAAAAAGACATTTAAAGATGCTTGAGAACAATTTCAAGGCAGTGTCAGACAAATACAGTAAGTTAAATTCTTTTTTTATGACAAAAGACTTTATTGCATATGGAAAGGGTTAATTGCCTACGGCTCCTGCCACACTTCTGAGACAGACTGGCCATTCGAATCTAAGATGTGCACCCCACAGACTGGGAATTCCAGAAAGTGTTATTTAGATTGGAATTGCACGTCAGTGATTATTTGCAAAGTGTATCTGTCACTATAGTGATGTGGGAGGGAACACCCCACGACAACAGGAGGGAAGGGAAAAGAAATTAGGCCTCAAAGCTAGGGAGAGGAAAATGGACACCACCTATAGAAACGCTAAACCTAGCACTGACTCCTGTCCATATGAGCAGACCTTGAGGGTAGGAATGTTCATACACCGTGACCTATGCCCCTGGAGACCCTGAATTGCCCTGGAATAGTGTCTGGGCTTGAGATGACCTGTTCCTTCCAATGTGAAAGAACCAGCGTCTCCCTGAAGCCTAGTAACAAAAGACAGAGGGAACACAACAAAATATAAAAGGGAAGTAACACTTAACTTTGCAGTAAATGGACGAGCAGGAACGCAGAAGAGGTTAATAGAGTTGAGCGGACACCTGGATGTTTGGGTTCGACGGGTTCGGCTGAACTTCACCAAAAAGTTTGAGTTCGGGAACCGAACTTGACCCAAATTTGGCCCCAAACCTGAACCCCATTGAAGTCAATGTGGACCCGAACTTTTGAGCACTAAAATCGCTGTAAAAATGTAATGGTAAAGTCTTGACGGAGGTATTGGTTATCTGCCGTCCGACCCCTAACAATCCCCCTTTCTTTCCCCCAATCTTCGCAAGCTATCTCCACCCATATCTCAACTCGACCTGCCCCAAAATGACACAGATACCGGGCTTGGAATAAATCGGCCACAGCAGCCGTCTTTTATTAACATATAAACATAACATTTAAGAAATAACAATTCCCCCCCGAGGGGAGGTCCTTGAAGCCCCCAAACCACTGCAAATACCCCACTGGGTGAGCCATTTTGTCTCCAGCCGTTGCCCTCTAGCTCAGAAGCACCACTGAATGGCCCCTTTAGAATCCGTCACCACTGGGAGTCAAGCCCCAACCATGGAGCCCTCCCAGCATCCTCCTCTGTGAATATGACCAACTTCAAGGACCTCCCCTCGCCACCGACGCGAAGACTTGACCGCCTTAAGTCTGCGCGTTCCTCCACAAATGCAAGGCCACCTAAATACCCTCCTGGATTGCTAAGCTCCACATGTCCAGACCAACCGCATTTAAGTGCACATTGTCAGCCCGCCAAAACCCCCCCCCACACCCTTCTCAAGCTCCATATGCCTCATTGCCACCGCCCCATTCTTGGCCATGAACTGACCCATTGCCCGGTTTACCTTAACACGGGCCCTGTTCACACCCTTCACCGACCGTGCATCTCTCCACACCATCCTAGGAACTATATCGGACCAGACCGTCACCATCCGCGGGAACAATGCCCATATCCTCAGCAAATTTAATGCCCTGCAACAACTCCCGCCCACATGCAACACCAACACTTCGGGTGCCCTATCCTGCCTCACAAACCTCCCAAACCATACCCCTCCGCTCTAGCCATCTCACCACCGCCACGGACCTCAGGAACCCCAACTGCTGACCATCCGGCCGAACCGCTGCTCGGACAGCCCCCCCAAAAGACATACAAATGTCCGAGGATCCACACTAGGGCCGGCCCTGCATCTGCAAAGAAATACAAACCAAGAACAACCAATAATGACATTGCATACATAAACCGTCCTCCTACCAGCCCCCCCCCGGCCATTCCCTTACAAACTATGCAAACGAATATACGATCTAAACCGAATAGATTCCCACCGCCCAATCCTTTTTATAATCTCGTCGCCCAACCCCCACCTCTCCGCTTCCGTTGCCGCCCCGATTGTAAAAGAATGACTCGAATACCCGTCAGGCCCCAAACCCAACCGAACCAAACAGTTCGAAAAGACCGCCGCAAACTGAAAACACGCCCAAAAAAAATCATCCCCATGCACTAACAAAGGCAACATCTCGCTACTCCTACCTTCCCAGTATTCACGTATGTAACGGATCTCCTAGCACCCCGACCGGGTACCTCCGTCGATAGATGCTCCTAGTGCTTTCCGAGGACTCCAAGCACTCCACTTGACACCGTACGCACTGCAGACCCCACGAACCGCCGCAGCTTGGTTGGGGTCTCACCGTCCTCCACCCACGCTGGACCTACGACAAGGCTCCAGGCTCCAGTGGGTGAACCTCTCCTACAGCCAGAGAGCAGGAACAGCTCTTACAAGAGCTAGTAGTTATGCCAGGGGAGTATAGCAAATCTTCAGCGTATAGCAATCCCCCAGTTTTGATCAGTTATCCAAACACCAGTCTAACATGATGAAGGATAAAACAGGAACACTTTATTGAGGGCTACTCGCCCGTATTTATGCAGGTCCCCATCTGGTGGACACGCCCCAGGGGACCAGAATGGAGACTGCGACACACCGAACAGATACAACACATCCCCACAATGTATCATGGTTTCCTCCTCTCTGCCCCAGAGACAACCGAGGAATAATCCAATTATCTCTCAGGACAAAGGGGAGATCGCCAATACACATGTGGAGACAACAGGACAGACATCACCATTTAAACACACAATGTCACACCCTCCCAGCAACCACAGACATTTAACATATTCCCAGATAGCTCAAGTCTGAGTGCATATCATTAGGCGAATGGCACTCAGACCACACGAATACAATTAAACTAGCCATCTGGGTACCCTCACATAACAAAATACAATTCCAAAGACAGAATTAAGCTGTGCGGCCGGCCTGTCTTCTTTAAAGTTAGTATGGGCCATAATCCTGAGGCAGGAGGCTGGCAACCAGCCCCCTCCAAAACACTGTGGCGAGGTTGGTTTCGTCACAAATCTCCCCCTTCCAGGGAAGACTAACCAGATACCTGACCTCACGGTCAGTACCTGAGTTAGTCTGGCAGTCCAACCACAACCCCATACTGGACCTGTTGAATTTTGGGGCCTGGCTCTGTTCTGTATGTCCACAGCTGTTGAGTGGGCATCTGCGACTCCTTGCTGCCTTGTGGTTCTCCAGCTTGGAGCTGTAGGTACTTGGTGGGCAGAGGCCGACTGCGCTCTGCCCAGATGCCAGCTCTTCCGCGGGGGTAGCCTGTGGAAAGTCCGGCTCTGAAGAAGAGGGTAGGGGAGGGCAGAGGCCGACTGCGCTCTGCCCAGATGCCAGCTCTTCCGCTGGGGTAGCCGGTGGGGAGTCCGGCTCTGGAGAAGAGGATAGGGGAGGGCAGAGGCCGGCTGCACTCTGCCCAGATGCCAGCACTTCCGCTGGGGTAGCCTGTGGGATGTCCGGCTCTGGAGAAGAGGATAGAGGAGGGCAGAGGCCGACTGCGCTCTGCCCTGATGCCAGCTCTTCCGCTGGGAAGAAATCAGTGGGTAGCACAGGCTCATCCCCTGCCCCCAGAACTCTGTTGGGAAGTAGCTGGGAAGGGGAGGGCTCGCTTACCTCCTCCTCCTGGTATCCCTGCGGAGATGGATGGGGATCTGGACCGACTGTCCAGCATCCCTGTAGTACTGGCACCGAGCCCGCGGTCTCATCTGCGCCCATGCAGAGGGGCTTGTGTTCCCCTTTTCCCGGTATCTCCGGCTGCTGGTGGAAGGTGAGGCCGGTTGCCTCTCCTCCCCAGGACTCTGGTTGCTGTAAGGCAGAGGGACCCCGCATCTCCTCCCCCTGGAACTCAGGTTGCCGCTGGGGAGAGAGACCGGTTGTCTCCTCTCCCTGTGATATGCACTGCCGCTAGAGATCTGGGCAGGCGGCCCAGCATCCCTGTAGGGCCAGTAGAGAGACCTCGGTCCCATCTCCACCTGCCATCTGTGGGTCCTCTCAGGACCAGTCTGTGAGGTCCCTCAACATTTGCGAGTCAGGATCACCTGCGTCCACACCTGGCAACTCCGGCTGCTGCTGAGGGTCTGGGCCAGCATCCCAGCATCCCGGTGGAGAGCCCTCGGTCCCGTCTCCACCTGCCTGTTGTGGTTCCTCACAGGACCAGTCTATGAGGACCCCTACCTCTGTAGCTGGTACTGAAGCAGGGGATACTTCAGTCGGGTCTTCCCAGCTGTAGGGTTGCAGGTCTGGGACTGCCACCCAGCTCTCTGGCAGTGTATATTGGGACTGAATTGAGCTGAAGAAGTATTGGTAGTCCTGCTCCAGCTCCCACTCCTTTGTCACTAGAGATGCCAGGTCTTGTCTCACCTCTCTCGCTGTAGCCCAATCATGCATAGCCTCTCTGTAGTCATAGATATCCCAGAACCGGGACCCTCCAGCATCTCCGAACTCCGGTTCTGCGAAGGCCTCAAACAACAGGCCAGGGCCATCATAATCCTCACCCTCGGGTCTGTCGTGCTCAGCCATCCAGGGAGAGTGCCGAATCACATACCACCAGAGTGCCTGGTAGGCGTCATCTAGCCAAAGCTCCTTCCATACCAGGCTCTCCAGTTCTGTCACCCACTCATTCAGGGGCTCCTCTCCCAGAAGGGGCATTCGCAGGGCCACTCGCATCCGCAACTGCTGCTCCTCACTGGGGAGACACTCGCCCCGCCGACGCTGTACATCTTCCAGGGCCTCGTGCCAGACGCCTTTCCGGACTGCATCCCTCCAGTCCGGGTCATCATCCTCCTCGTAGTGGAACACTGTTCGAAGACTAGCCGATTCCATCCTGCTGTAGCCAGGGGCGCTGTACGGATACTAGCGTTGCCCTCAATATACTCCACGAACGGTGTCTCCGAGCTGCTTCTCCTCACACTAGGACGCCATCCCACTGCTTGCCACCAATGTAACGGATCTCCTAGCACCCCGACCAGGTACCTCCGTCGATAGATGCTCCTAGTGCTTTCCGAGGACTCCAAGCACTCCACTTGACACCGTACGCACTGCAGACCCCACGAACCGCCGCAGCTTGGTTGGGGTCTCACCGTCCTCCACCCACGCTGGACCTACGACAAGGCTCCAGGCTCCAGTGGGTGAACCTCTCCTACAGCCAGAGAGCAGGAACAGCTCTTACAAGAGCTAGTAGTTATGCCAGGGGAGTATAGCAAATCTTCAGCGTATAGCAATCCCCCAGTTTTGATCAGTTATCCAAACACCAGTCTTAACATGATGAAGGATAAAACAGGAACACTTTATTGAGGGCTACTCGCCCGTATTTATGCAGGTCCCCATCTGGTGGACACGCCCCAGGGGACCAGAATGGAGACTGCGACACACCGAACAGATACAACACATCCCCACAATGTATCATGGTTTCCTCCTCTCTGCCCCAGAGACAACCGAGGAATAATCCAATTATCTCTCAGGACAAAGGGGAGATCGCCAATACACATGTGGAGACAACAGGACAGACATCACCATTTAAACACACAATGTCACACCCTCCCAGCAACCACAGACATTTAACATATTCCCAGATAGCTCAAGTCTGAGTGCATATCATTAGGCGAATGGCACTCAGACCACATGAATACAATTAAACTAGCCATCTGGGTACCCTCACATAACAAAATACAATTCCAAAGACAGATTTAAGCTGTGCGGCCGGCCTGTCTTCTTTAAAGTTAGTATGGGCCATAATCCTGAGGCAGGAGGCTGGCAACCAGCCCCCTCCAAAACACTGTGGCGAGGTTGGTTTAGTCACAACGTAAACTCAGCATCGGGCACATAGCGCAATCCGGAACACCAAACAACACTACCCTCCTCCCCCGTCCTTCTACATCCCTCTTAGACCGGCAAATAACGAACTCCAGCCTGTCTTGAAAAAGCTCCACATCCGCCCTCTGTAACCCCCCTGCCTTACGCACCATCGGATTAACCAATTCCCCCACCCGCAACGCCCCCAAAAACGCCAATGAAAAGGCCAACCGGAACAAACAGACCTCTGCGGCGGAAGTACACACCACCCCCAGTTGCTCTCCCAGTTTTAACAATAACCCGAAGGAAACAGGTCTCCTGTTATCACCCCCCGTTCCTGCCCTGCGCCACCCCTTCACCACCCGCATCACCAAAAATGACTTAGTCACATCCGGCCACTGTCTACACCTAAAACCGAACGCCGATCCGGCCATGCAACTATTAATTTTTGCCACGGACCAGCCTTCCTCTCTACAGTGACCCACAAACAACAACATCGGAACCTCTAGCTCCCCATCCCCTAACTTGCTGCACCAATCCTCCCAGTACTGCCACGATTTTAAATACAACTCCCACGTCCTAGGCGCCAGTGATGCCTGAATGAGACTTGCCACCGTTCTTCCAGTACCTCCCATAGACAATTCGTACATTCCCTCCCAAACTCCTCCGCGTCTGGAGCCAACTGCCGGAAACGGTCCCACCTTGAACGAGAAATAGCGTCAGCTATACCATTATCCACACCAGGCACATGAACCGCCACCACCCACGCATTGAACAGTATCACCTGACCCAAGAGAGAGTCAGCAGAACCACCCCATAAATGCACATCCGACAATAAATCAGTATCAAAAATATATAAAGTTTATTAGACACATATATAAAGTTTATTAGTTGGTGTGTCTAATAAACTTTATATATTTTTGATACTGATTTATTGTCGGATGTGCATTTATGGGGTGGTTCTGGGAGGGGTCAGGTGATACTGTTTAATGTTCTTTTTTACCGCCCCTTGCACTCCGTATACTATTTGGTGTGCCCCCTGACTCAGTTACTTCACCACCCACGCATTGATCAACAGACACTCCAACACCAACCGTTGCAACAACCGCACCACCAACCCTGATGAAGCTGACAACCCATTTATCACCCCCAAATTATCACAGTGGAACCGAACCTTTCTGTCCCGGGAACACTTCCCCCTACAACACCACCTCCGCCACAATGGGAAAAAGTTCCAACAAAGCCACATTCTTTACCCAACCTCTTTCCACCCAGCTGTCAGGCCACCGACCCGCACACCCCCCCCCCCCCCCCGGCAATAGACCCCAAAGCCCTCGCTCCCCGCTGCATCCGAAAACAACTCAAAATCAAACGAATTCACCACATCACCCAGAAACAGAGAGCGACCGTTATAATGTTCCAAAAAGGAACCCCACACCTTCAAGTCCGCTCTCAACTCTTTCCCTAAACGCACATAGTGATGTGGTGAGACCACCCTCGCCGTCGCCCTAGCCAACCTCCTACAAGACACCCTCCCCATAGGCATAATCCGGCACGCAAAATTGAGTTTTCCAAGCAGCGACTGAAGCTCCCGCAACTGCAGTTTCTTCAAACGACACGCCCTCGCCACCTCCCCTTTCAAATCCTCCAACTTATCCAAGGGCAACCTACATTCCATCCTATCCGTGTCAACGAAGCCCAACCGTCTTATTCAAGGCCAACGGGACCCCAAAAACCCCAAACAACGACTCTAATGTATGTAACAACAATGCGAACACCCTAGAACCCGCCGGACCAATACATAGGAAATCGTCCAGGTAATGAATGATGGACTCACAACCCGACGAATCCGCCACCGCCCATTCCAAAAATGAGCTAAATGCCTCAAAGTACGCGCAGGACAGGGAACAGCCCATAGGCAGACACCTATCCACAAAAAAATGAGGTATAAACCACCGAACACAAGGCGGGGTCTATACCGTCATTGACCGACAAGCCCTTCGGAAAAGACAGGTGAAGAATAAGCCAAAACTTATTCCTCTCCTTCTTCGGAACCACCCCCAATGGTGACACACGCAAATTCGGCAATGGTGGGTCCAAAAATGGGCCCGCCATCCTGCCTAGACTGACCTCCTTACTAGGTTTCTCAGCCACCACCTCCGGATGCTCCAACGCCGACCTCAAATTTTTCTTAACCAACACCGCTTCACACTGAACAAACGGGATCCTAAACCCAACCGAAAAACCTTCCCGCAATAAGGCCGCCGCTTCCTTATCCGGATACCTGTGTAGAAACGGGCCCATCCTTCCCAGACGTACCGGCGTCTCCCCTTTTGCTATTGTAATCCCCCACCCTCTGTCTGTTGCCCCTAAAGCACCGCGCCACCCCGTGTGACCCTCCGCACCCTGAGCACTCGTGTTTAAATTTACACTTTGCTCCGAATTTACATGTTCCGTCATTAAATGCGAAACAAAGCCCCTTCACTGATGCTGACCCAACATTGGACTGCCCCCGGCCTCCTGCATCCCCCCGAAAGGACTGGCCCTGTCTCACCGGCAGGGTAACCTTTAACCACAAGGCAATATCCTTGTGGTCCCACCTTATTTCGGGACGCACCGCCTTCCGCTGCCGGAACTGCTCGTCGTACCGCAGCCATGCCATCCCCCCATACACCCTCAGTTCGCAAACGTCCGTGGTATTAGCCGGTACCTCCGCTTCTCTTTCTCCTCCTTCTTACCCTCATCCCGTCACACCCTATCCAGGTTAAATTTGTCTAAGGGAAGCAAGGAAAAAATCTCCACATACTCCCCCCTCCAAATCGTTTCCCTCACCTCCTGCTTTAAATGCGCCCCCAATGGGCCCTCAAAGCAGACATATACCTCCCCTCTCGCCCTATGATCCATCCTCACTGTCTCCTCCTCCGCCGCGCCCCCCGCCTGCGTCTGCACTGACGCTACCGCAGACCCTACACCCGAACTGGCCCCCCCAACCACACTCGCTCCCCCAGAAAAACCGGACACCCCCCACGCTGGTAACGGAGACGCACCCCCCCATACCCCAGCCCGCAAGCAAACCCACCAGCCCCCCCTAACAATTGCCCTAAACCCCTGCTAATATCTACTAGGGACCCCCCAACACCCCCCCAACAATCTGAGCTAACGTTCCCCAAGAGGCCTCACCTGGCTGCCTGGGTGCTGTGTCCCCACCAGCCGTAGATCCGGACTCCAGCAGATCACTCCTCCGCGTTGCCGCCTCTTCTTCTAGTCCCCTAGCCAGCCCCAGGCTAGAGACGTTAGGACATCCACCTTCCCGGGCTGTAGCAGATTGGGCGGAGCTTCCCCTTCCTTGCACCTCGACCACAGAAGACAGGGGCCTGCCGCCGGACATCATGGAAACTGCGGCAGCCCCGTTCCTCCCGACGTCCTGCACCCACTGGGAGGTCTCCGCCTCCGATCCAGGGCTGGAGACCCCTGCACCTGGTCCCTCTCCCCCGCCGTCTATCGTTGAAGACCAAGGTGACCGGGCCCAGCCACCTCGCAGGCTCTGCCTACCAGCCGGATTCCTCTCACGCCGGGGAGTACTTGAGGGAGCGGTCCCCGCCAACCCCCGGTGAAGGGTCTCTTGAGGGGCTCCTTTTGCCTTTTGCGGCGCTGAGCCTTGGTGGGAGGCTGAGACGCGTGAGAAGCCTCCGGGCTGTAGCGCGCCGGCGGCCTGGCCCGCCGCGGCCGGATTAACATTGGCTAAAGCCCAGCTGGAGCCACCGCCGCCTCCTGGAGCATCTGCTGCACCTGCGCATGAATCCAGTCGGCGCCGCAGACCTCCGCCGCTGCCCGCAACCTAGCGATGGTCTCTTCTAGCTGTTCCATGACTGACACTCGCTCTCTGTACAGGTACCAGCTCTTCTCAGGATCGCACAAAATGGCCCCCGTTCTCCTCTCTGCTTCCCTATTTAACCCCTTAACCACACCCCTACGCTTAAACCACCCAATCCCCCTTTCTCCCCAATTCCTCCTCCCATCCCTCTAAACTCCACCTAATCCACTAACTGGGGTCTCCCTAAACCAAACCCCCGTCATGATGCACTCCCCTAAAGCTACGCCCCTCAGTCCGGCCATAACTAGAGTGCTGCAAACGGCATCAAAATGTGGCTAAGAGCATGGCAAGTGCAGTGAGGAGGCAGTGGATGTGGCGGTGTCGGTGGAAGCGGCGGAGGAGGAGGTAGCCTACACTGCTTTTTGGTTTTAAATTTAATTAAATTTTTTTATTAGGGTACACCCCAAAACATTGGGAAATATAATCTGTGATAACTCCCTCCAGTCGTGCTAAACACACATTCAGACAATACACTTAGCTGCAAGGCAGGCCAGCACCTCCAAGGGGTAAAGGGCAAGCTCAGGCCATGTGCCCAATTTGGAGACCCAGAGGTTGCAGGGGCTGACCCCATGTCAGTCAGTTCGTGTAGGTGTGTGCACACTTACTGCCCCACCATGTCGCACGTCCCTGTGATGTTCACGATCCAATTTGATATCTGCTCTGTCAACTTTCGATGTTCTTTTATGCGCCTACCATGATGATCACGGGTGTCGGGGAATCAGGGTTCCAGGACAGAGAGGGAGCCTGAAAAAAGGATACCACATGCAAGGGAGGTCAATGGATGAAATTAAATGTAATCGAGCAGAAATGTGGGACAAAGTTTTGAAGCATAAGCTTCCAAGTTAAGGAGGGGGCATGTGGCAATTACCCACTCCCGACTCGGGGATGGAGTGACGATAAATAACAATACAGGACTCTTAAGATGCCCTGTTATTGGAATGATTAATAAAAAATTATAGGGAATGTCACTGTGGTATTTTTGATTTGTAAACGTTAGCCAGGACAGGCCCTGCTGCTGCTTTGTTGAATCTAGCTAACTTTTGCCTGATCGCACATCCCTGTGACGTCCACCATCCATTTGGATATCTTCTCTATCAACTTTCAATGTACTTTTCTGAGCCTACCATGTTGTTCACGGTTATCAGCGAATTAGGGTTCCACGCCGGAGAGGGAGCATGAGAAAGAGAGACCACATCCAAGGGAGGATTCATTGTTTCAAATTAAAAATGATAGAGCAGAAATATGGGACAAAGTATTAAAGAGTAGGGATGAGCGAACTCAAACTGTATAGTTCGGGTTCGTACCGAATTTTGGGGTGTCCGTGACACGGACCCGAACCCGGACATTTTCGTAAAAGTCCGGGTTCGGGTTCGGTGTTCGTCGCTTTCTTGGCGCTTTTGTGACGCTTTCTTGGCGCTTTTTGAAAGGCTGCAAAGCAGCCAATCAACAAGCGTCATACTACTTGCCCCAAGAGGCCATCACAGCCATGCCTACTATTGGCATGGCTGTGATTGGCCAGAGCATCATGTGACCCAGCCTCTATTTAAGCTGGAGTCACATAGCGCCGCCCGTCACTCTGCTCTGATTAGCGTAGGGAGAGGTTGCAGCTGCGACAGTAGGGCGAGATTAGGCTGATTAACTCCTCCAAAAGACTCCATCCAGTGATCGATCTGCAGCTGTGGATCATTGAGCTGCTGATACTCAATTGCTCACTGTTTTTAGGCTGCCCAGACCGTTTGTCAGTCACATTTTTCTGGGGTGATCGGCGGCCATTTTGTGTCTTGTGGTGCGCCAGCACAAGCTGCGACCAAGTGCATTTAACCCTCAATGGTGTGGTTGTTTTTTGGCTAAAGCCTACATCAGGGTGAAGCTGTCACACCAAGTGCATTTAACCAGCAATAGTCTGTTTATTTTTTGGCCATATACTACATCAGGGGCAAGCTGCGCCCGTCACCAAGTGCATTTAACCCTCAGTAGTGTGGTTGGTCAAACCATCACACCAAGTGCATTTAACCAGCAATAGTCTGTTCATTTTTTGGCCATATACTAAATCAGGGGCAAGCTGCGCCTGTCACCAAGTGCATTTAACCAGCAATAGTCTGTTCATTTTTTGGCCATATACTAAATCAGGGGCAAGCTGCGCCCGTCACCAAGTGCATTTAACCAGCAATAGTCTGTTCATTTTTTGGCCATATACTACATCAGGGGCAAGCTGCGCCCGTCACCAAGTGCATTTAAACCTCAGTAGTGTGGTTGGTCAAGCTGTGACACCAAGTGCATTTAACCAGCAATAGTCTGTTCATTTTTTGGCCATATACTACATCAGGGGCAAGCTGCGCCCGTCACCAAGTGCATTTAACCCTCAGTAGTGTGGTTGGTCAAGCTATCACACCAAGTGCATTTAACCAGCAATAGTCTGTTCATTTTTTGGCCATATACTACATCAGGGGCAAGCTGCGCCCGTCACCAAGTGCATTTAACCCTCAGTAGTGTGGTTGGTCAAGCTGTGACACCAAGTGCATTTAACCAGCAATAGTCTGTTCATTTTTTGACCATATACTCAGGGGCGGATTAAGTGCATGATAGGCCCGGGGCTGTCTACCCAACTTGGGCCCCCCCCCCCCCCCCCATTTTAGTTTAGTTTTTTTTTTTTTGTATGAAGAGGCTGCGGTGCTTTATGAGCGCCACAGTCTCTTCTTAGGCCATATGACATCTTCAGACAAAAAAAAAATACCCCAAATTGGGTCCTAAACTGAAAAATTTGGTCGTCAAATTTAAAATACATATAATTGTAATAAAAAAGACATGGAGGAGAATACAGCACCACATCACCACATACCTGTTACATCCAGTGACATCTCCTGTCATGTATACCTTCTATTTCCTCTTCTCCTCCATTTGACCCAGACCACCATGGCAAATTTTTTCAGCCGCATCTCGTCTCTACAGTTTGTAACACAGACACGTTAGATTTCTCAATTTTTCCATCAACCTCCTCATCCTGGTGTCCCCACAGTGTCATCCTGCCACCCCAAATACTGTGCCCGTTGTGCTCCCCAATGCCCCAGGAACTATACTGCTGAAAAAATAGTGACCCTGAAAGATATAATTGGGGTAATTTATCAAACTGGTGTAAAGTAGAACTGGATTTCCAAAAGAGCTGTCAAATATGAAAGGTGGAATCTGATTGGCTGCTATGGGCAACTAAGCCAGTTCTGCATTACACCAGTTTGATAAATTACCCCAAATGTCCCTATAGTGTCCACAGCAGCTATAATGTCCCCTAGAGACCCCCAGTAATAATACCACCCTCTATTGTGCTCCAGGCAATAATCCCTGTATAGTGTCCCCAGAAATAATAGAATTGCCCCTATAGTGCCTCCCCAATAGCAACGCCCCCATATAGTAATTTCCACCACACTGCCCAACATAGTAATCCCCCATAGTAATTTGCCCCCACACAGTAATTTCCCCCAAACTGCCCCCATATAGTAGTTTGCCCCCACACAGTAATTTGCCCCACATTGCCCCCACATAGTAATTTGCCCCACACTGCCCCCACATAGTAATTTGCCCCACACTGCCCCCACATAGTAATTTCCTCCACACTGCCCCCACATAGTAATTTCCACCACACTGCCCCCACATAGTATTTTGCCCCCACATAGCAATTTTCCCACATAGCAATTACCCCACACTGTCCCCACATAGAAATTACCCCACACAGAAATTACCCCACACTGTCCCCACATTGCAATTTCCCCCACACAATAGTTTCCCCACATAGTAATTTGCCCCCACACTGCCCCATATAGTAATTTGTCCCCACATAGCAATTTCCCCACACTGCCCCCACATAGCAATTTGCCCCCACACTGCCCCATCTAGTAATTTGCCCCCACACTGCCCCATCTAGTAATTTGCCCCCACATAGTAGTCCCTCTCATAATAATTTGCCCCCACATAGTAATTTGTCCCCACATAGTATTCCCTCTCATAATAATTTGCCCCCACACAATAGTTTTCCCCACACTGCCCCCACATAGTAATTTGCCCCACATAGTAATTTGCCCCCACATAGCAATTACCCCACACTGTCCCCACATAGAAATTACCCCACACTGTCCCCACATAGCAATTACCCCACACTGCCCCCACACAATAGTTTCCCCCACATAGTAATTTGCCCCCACATAGTCCCCACATAGCAATTACCCCCACACAATAGTTTCCCCCACACTACCCCCAGATAGAAATGTGCCCTCACATAGTAGTCCCTCCCATAATAATTTGCCCCCACACAGCAATTTGCCCCCACACAATAGTTTCCCCCACACTGCCCCATCTAGTAATTTGCCCCCACATAGTAGTCCCTCTCATATTAATTTGCCCCCACATAGTAATTTGCCCCCACATAGTATTCCCTCATAATAATTTGCCCCCACATAGTAATTTGCCCCCACATAGTATTCCCTCATAATAATTTGCCCCCACACTGCCCCATCTAGTAATTTGCCCCCACATAGTATTCCCTCATAATAATTTGCCCCCACACTGCCCCATCTAGTAATTTGCCCCCACATAGTATTCCCTCCCATAATAATTTGGCCCCATACAGCCCCCACATTCCCCCCATGTTCGATCGATTTATCTTCCCTAATAGGTCCTCCTGTGTCCCCCCCCCCCCAAGTAGGCAAATGAAATAAAAAAATAAAAAATGAACAAAAAATGAAAAAATAAATACTCACCTATGTCCAGGGCCAGGCGCTTGCTCGCAGAGGAAGGCGGGCGGGATGAGTCAGGCGCGTCACAGTGCTGCGTCCCGGCACAGGCGCGCGATGACATCATCACGCACGCCTGCGCCGGGATTTCACTACCGCATAGGCCTCAGGCCTACAAGGCCTGAGGCCTATGCAGTGAATGCCGGTGATCGGCGACGGGACAGGGAGCTATGCGCTCCCGTGCCCCGCCGCAATATGTGGGCGTTCAGGTCAGCGTTGGGCCCCCCAGCGGTGCTGGGCCCGGGGCTGCCGACCCGAACGTCCCTATTATAATCCGCCACTGCATATACTACATCAGGGGCAAGCTGCGCCCGTCACCAAGTGCATTTAACCCTCAGTAGTGTGGTTGGTCAAGCTATCACACCAAGTGCATTTAACCAGCAATAGTCTGTTCATTTTTTGGCCATATACTACATCAGGGGCAAGCTGCGCCCGTCACCAAGTGCATTTAACCCTCAGTAGTGTGGTTGGTCAAGCCGTGACACCAAGTGCATTTAACCAGCAATAGTCTGTTCATTTTTTGGCCATATACTACATCAGGGGCAAGCTGCGCCCGTCACCAAGTGCATTTAACCAGCAATAGTGTGGTTATTTTTTGGCCATATCCCAGTCTAATTCTGTCACTAAATCCATACCGGTCACCCAGCGCCTAAATACTAGGCCTCAAATTTATATCCCGCTAAATCTGTCGTTACCGCTGTACTGTTGTGGCTGGGAAAGTTATTTAGTGTCCGTCAAAGCACATTTTTTGTTCAGGGTTGAAATACAATTCCCAATTTAGCAATTTCATAATTTAGTGGTTTCTGCTATATCAGAGCTATTTGAAATCTATCCCTAAAAGGGTATATTATATTCAAGGTGCACATAGGGTCATTCAGAATAACTTCACACACACGCTACTGTGCATTTCCAAGTCCAATTCTGTTAGTAAATCCATACCGGTCACCCAGCGCCTAAATACTAGGCCTCAAATTTATATCCCGCTAAATCTCTCGTTACCGCTGTCCTGTTGTGGCTGGGAAAGTTATTTAGTGTCCGTCAAAGCACATTTTTTGTTCTGGGTTGAAATACAATTCCCAATTTAGCAATTTCATAATTTAGTGGTTTCTGCTATATCAGAGCTATTTGAAATCTATCCCTAAAAGGGTATATAATATTCAAGGTGCACATAGGGTCATTCAGAATAACTTCACACACACGCTACTGTGCATTTCCAAGTCTAATTCTGTTAGTAAATCATACCGGTCACCCAGCGCCTAAATACTAGGCCTCAAATTTATATCCCGCTAAATCTCTCGTTACCGCTGTCCTGTTGTGGCTGGGAAAGTTATTTAGTGTCCGTCAAAGCACATTTTTTGTTCTGGGTTGAAATACAATTCCCAATTTAGCAATTTCATAATTTAGTGGTTCCTGCTATATCAGAGCTATTTGAAATCTATCCCTAAAAGGGTATATAATATTCAAGGTGCACATAGGGTCATTCAGAATAACTTCACACACACGCTACTGTGCATTTCCAAGTCCAATTCTGTTAGTAAATCCATACCGGTCACCCAGCGCCTAAATACTAGGCCTCAAATTTATATCCCGCTGAATTTGAATACAATACATTGGGCCAAATAATATATTTGTTGTTGTGGTGAACCATAACAATGAGAAAAACATCTAGTAAGGGACGCGGACGTGGACATGGTCGTGGTGGTGTTAGTGGACCCTCTGGTGCTGGGAGAGGACGTGGCCGTTCTGCCACATCCACACGTCCTAGTGTACCAACTACCTCAGGTCCCAGTAGCCGCCAGAATTTACATCGATATATGGTGGGGCCCAATGCCGTTCTAAGGATGGTAAGGCCTGAGCAGGCACAGGCATTAGTCAATTGGGTGGCCGACAGTGGATCCAGCACGTTCACATTATCTCCCACCCAGTCTTCTGCAGAAAGAGCACAGATGGCGCCTGAAAACCAACCCCATCAGTCTGTCACATCACCCCCATGCATACCAGGGAAACTGTCTCAGCCTCAAGTTATGCAGCAGTCTCTTATGCTGTTTGAAGACTCCGCTGGCAGGGTTTCCCAAGGGCATCCACCTAGCCTTTCCCCAGCGGTGAAAGACATAGAATGCACTGACGCACAACCACTTATGTTTCCTGATGATGAGGACATGGGAATACCACCTCAGCATGTCTCTGATGATGACGAAACACAGGTGCCAACTGCTGCGTCTTTCTGCAGTGTGCAGACTGAACAGGAGGTCAGGGATCAAGACTGGGTGGAAGACGATGCAGGGGACGATGAGGTCCTAGACCCCACATGGAATGAAGGTCGTGCCACTGACTTTCACAGTTCGGAGGAAGAGGCAGTGGTGAGACCGAGCCAACAGCGTAGCAAAAGAGGGAGCAGTGGGCAAAAGCAGAACACCCGCCGCCAAGAGACTCCGCCTGCTACTGACCGCCGCCATCTGGGACCGAGCACCCCAAAGGCAGCTTCAAGGAGTTCCCTGGCATGGCACTTCTTCAAACAATGTGCTGACGACAAGACCCGAGTGGTTTGCACGCTGTGCCATCAGAGCCTGAAGCGAGGCATTAACGTTCTGAACCTGAGCACAACCTGCATGACCAGGCACCTGCATGCAAAGCATGAACTGCAGTGGAGTAAACACCTTAAAACCAAGGAAGTCACTCAGGCTCCCCCTGCTACCTCTTCTGCTGCTGCCGCCTCGGCCTCTTCTGCTGCTGCCGCCTCGGCCTCTTCCTCCGCCTCTGGAGGAACGTTGGCACCTGCCGCCCAGCAAACAGGGGATGTACCACCAACACCACCACCACCACCTCCGTCACCAAGCGTCTCAACCATGTCACACGGCAGCGTTCAGCTCTCCATCTCACAAACATTTGAGAGAAAGCGTAAATTCCCACCTAGCCACCCTCGATCCCTGGCCCTGAATGCCAGCATTTCTAAACTACTGGCCTATGAAATGCTGTCATTTAGGCTGGTGGACACAGACAGCTTCAAACAGCTCATGTCGCTTGCTGTCCCACAGTATGTTCCCAGCCGCCACTACTTCTCCAAGAGAGCCGTGCCTTCCCTGCACAACCAAGTATCCGATAAAATCAAGTGTGCACTGCGCAACGACATCTGTAGCAAGGTCCACCTAACCACAGATACGTGGACCAGTAAGCACGGCCAGGGACGCTATATCTCCCTAACTGCACACTGGGTAAATGTAGTGGCAGCTGGGCCCCAGGCGGAGAGCTGTTTGGCGCACGTCCTTCCGCCGCCAAGGATCGCAGGGCAACATTCTTTGCCTCCTGTTGCCACCTCCTCCTTCTCGGCTTCCTCCTCCTCTTCTTCCACCTGCTCATCCAGTCAGCCACACACCTTCACCACCAACTTCAGCACAGCCCGGGGTAAACGTCAGCAGGCCATTCTGAAACTCATATGTTTGGGGGACAGGCCCCACACCGCACAGGAGTTGTGGCGGGGTATAGAACAACAGACCGACGAGTGGTTGCTGCCGGTGAGCCTCAAGCCCGGCCTGGTGGTGTGTGATAATGGGCGAAATCTCGTTGCAGCTCTGGGACTAGCCAATTTGACGCACATCCCTTGCTTGGCGCATGTGCTGAATTTGGTGGTGCAGAAGTTCATACACAACTACCCCGACATGTCAGAGCTGCTGCATAAAGTGCGGGCCGTCTGTTCGCGCTTCCGGCGTTCACATCCTGCTGCTGCTCGCCTGTCTGCGCTACAGCGTAACTTCGGCCTTCCCGCTCACCGCCTCATATGCGACGTGCCCACCAGGTGGAACTCCACCTTGCACATGCTGGACAGACTGTGCGAGCAGCAGCAGGCCATAGTGGAGTTTCAGCTGCAGCACGCACGGGTCAGTCGCACTACAGAACAGCACCACTTCACCACCAATGACTGGGCCTCCATGCGAGACCTGTGTGCCCTGTTGCGCTGTTTCGAGTACTCCACCAACATGGCCAGTGGCGATGATGCCATTATCAGCGTTACAATACCACTTCTATGTCTCCTTGAGAAAACACTTAGGGCGATGATGGAAGAGGAGGTGGCCCAGGAGGAGGAGGAGGAGGAAGAGGGGTCATTTTTAGCACTTTCAGGCCAGTCTCTTCGAAGTGACTCAGAGGGAGGTTTTTGGCAACAGCAGAGGCCAGGTACAAATGTGGCCAGCCAGGGCCCACTACTGGAGGACGAGGAGGACAAGGATGAGGAGGAGGTGGAGGAGGATGAGGATGAAGCATGGTCACAGCGGGGTGGCACCCAACGCAGCTCGGGTCCATCACTGGTGCGTGGCTGGGGGGAAAGGAAGGACGATGACGATACGCCTCCCACAGAGGACAGCTTGTCCTTACCCCTGGGCAGCCTGGCACACATGAGCGACTACATGCTGCAGTGCCTGCGCAACGACAGCAGAGTTGCCCACATTTTAACCTGTGCGGACTACTGGGTTGCCACCCTGCTGGATCCACGCTACAAAGACAATGTGCCCACCTTACTTCCTGCACTGGAGCGTGATAGGAAGATGCGCGAGTACAAGTGCATGTTGGTAGATGCGCTACTGAGAGCATTCCCAAATGTCACAGGGGAACAAGTGGAAGCCCAAGGCCAAGGCAGAGGAGGAGCAAGAGGTCGCCAAGGCAGCTGTGTCAATGCCAGCTCCTTTGAGGGCAGGGTTAGCATGGCAGAGATGTGGAAAACTTTTGTCAACACGCCACAGCTAACTGCACCACCACCTGATACGCAACGTGTTAGCAGGAGGCAACATTTCACTAACATGGTGGAACAGTACATGTGCACACCCCTCCACGTACTGACTGATGGTTCAGCCCCATTCAACTTCTGGGTCTCTAAATTGTCCACGTGGCCAGAGCTAGCCTTTTATGCCTTGGAGGTGCTGGCCTGCCCGGCGGCCAGCGTTTTGTCTGAACGTGTATTCAGCACGGCAGGGGGCGTCATTACAGACAAACGCAGCCGCCTGTCTACAGCCAATGTGGACAAGCTGACGTTCATAAAAATGAACCAGGCATGGATCCCACAGGATCTGTCCGTCCCTTGTCCTGATTAGACATTAACTACCTCCCCTTAACCATATATTATTGGACTCCAGGGCACTTCCTCATTCAATCCTATTTTTATTTTCATTTTACCATTATATTGCAAGGCTACCCAAAGTTGAATGAACCTCTCCTCTGTCTGGGTGCCGGGGCCTAAATATATGCCAATGGACTGTTCCAATGTTGGGTGACGTGAAGCCTGATTCTCTGCTATGACATGCAGACTGATTCTCTGCTGACATGAAGCCAGATCCTCTGTTACGGGACCTCTCTCCTCTGCCTGGGTGCTGGGCTTAAATATATGCCAATGGACTGTTGCAGTGGTGGCTGACGTGAAGCCTCATTCTCTGCTATGACATGCAGACTAATTCTCTGCTGACATGAAGTCAGATCCTCTGTTACGGGACCTCTCTCCTCTGCCTGGGTGCTGGGCCTAAATATATGCCAATGGACTGTTGCAGTGGTGGCTGACGTGAAGCCTCATTCTCTGCTATGACATGCAGACTGATTCTCTGCTGACATGAAGCCAGATTGTCTGTTACGGGACCTCTCTCCTCTGCCTGTGTGCTGGGCCTAAATATATGCCAATGGACTCTTACAGTGGTGGGTGACGTGAAGCCTCATTCTCTGCTATGACATGCAGACTAATTCTCTGCTGACATGAAGCCAGATTGTCTGTTACGGGACCTCTCTCCTCTGCCTGGGTGCTGGGCCTAAATATATGCCAATGGACTGTTGCAGTGGTGGCTGACGTGAAGCCTCATTCTCTACTATGACATGCAGACTAATTCTCTGCTGACATGAAGTCAGATCCTCTGTTACGGGACCTCTCTCCTCTGCCTGGGTGCTGGGCCTAAACTTATGAAAATGGACTGCTGCAGTGGTGGGTGACGTGAAGCCTGATTCTCTGCTATGACATGCAGACTGATTCTCTACTGACATGAAGCCAGATTGTCTGTTACGGGACCTCTCTCCTCTGCCTGTGTGCTGGGCCTAAATATATGCCAATGGACTGTTGCAGTGGTGGCTGACGTGAAGCCTCATTCTCTGCTATGACATGCAGACTAATTCTCTGCTGACATGAAGCCAGATTGTCTGTTACGGGACCTCTCTCCTCTGCCTGTGTGCTGGGCCTAAATATATGCCAATGGACTGTTGCAGTGGTGGCTGACGTGAAGCCTCATTCTCTGCTATGACATGCAGACTAATTCTCTGCTGACATGAAGCCAGATTCTCTGTTACGGGACCTCTCTCCTCTGCCTGGGTTCCGGGGCCTGAATATCTGAGAATGGACTGTTCCAGTGGTGGGTGACGGAAAGCCAGATTCTCTGCTATGGGACCTCTCTCCAATTGATTTTGGTTAATTTTTATTTATTTATTTTTTATTTTAATACATTTCCCTATCCACATTTGTTTGCAGGGGATTTACCTACATGTTGCTGCCTTTTGCAGCCCTCTAGTCCTTTCCTGGGCTGTTTTACAGCCTTTTTAGTGCCGAAAAGTTCGGGTCCCCATTGACTTCAATGGGGTTCGGGTTCAGGACGAAGTTCGGATCGGGTTCGGATCCCGAACCCGAACATTTTCGGGAAGTTCGGCCGAACTTCTCGAACCCGAACATCCAGGTGTTCGCTCAACTCTATTAAAGAGTAAATGTGGGACAACTTTTTAAAGTTTAAGCATTGAATGAAAGGAGGTGGCGCACATCAATTAATGAAGAATTTCTTACATTTTTGTCCCTGTCAACTATGCAGAGCAGTGACATCCAGCAACCATTTGGATATCTTCTCTATCAACTTTCGATGTTCTTTTCTGAGCCTACCATGTTGATCACGGTTATCGGCAAATCAGGGTTCCACGCCGGAGAGGGAGCGTGAGAAAAATAGACCACATCGAAGGGAGATAAATGTATTAAATCTTTTTGGGATCAAGCAGAAATATGGGAAAAGTTATTGAGGCGCAAATGTGAGACAAATCACTGAAGTGCAAATGTGGAACAAATTATTGAAGCGGAAATGTGGGACAACTTGTTAAAGTTTAAGCATTGAATGAAAGATGACGGGCATCAATTAAAGAAGAATTTCAGAAATTTTATTCCCTGTCACCTATGCAGAGCAGGGGTTTATTCACGTCCAAAATTGTAAAATGTCAACCCAAGAATGTAACTGAAAAATTACAGAAATGTATTAAAGGGTTTCTACCTCCAGAAATACTGTTATGTAGCTGACTGACATTAGCGATTCGCTAATGTCAGCACTACATAACAGTGTGTTTCTAACAGTAGTTCCTGCAGCCGTTTTTGTTAAAAACGTACTTTTATAGATATGCTAATGAGCCTCTAGGTGCTATGTGGGCCCAACCTCTTGTCCTTCATACAGATTACACAGCTAATTCTGTTTAACCCTTCAATCCCCTATAAGTCATAAATATAACTTATCTTCTCTCTCTCATAGAGAGGTAAGTAGCATATGCTTGTCCAGGATCTGTGAGTTTTGGACACATTTCACAAAACATCTGTATGAGGGAAGGGATACATTGGATGCAACATCATATAACAATCAAGGAAGCAATAATAATTATAATACTGATCAATAATGTTCTAAACCAGTTCAAATCCGGCAGCCAGCTCAATAACCAGTCCCACCAAGAGGATGACTCAACATCTTTCCTTTAAAATCCTGACATCCTATATTATGTTTCAGTAACAGATAATCTACAGCAAATCTAGTTTCTAGCACTACTCCTCTTATGCCTTGTATATCTAAAAGCATATCTGATAAGGCGATAGAATTTATAGTACGAGTATTATATATAGCCAGTCCAGGCACTCCTAATATAAAGGCGCCCAAACTTATATATTCTGTACGGCTGAGAAGGGGTAAAGTAGAGTCACAGTCTTCTGATAAAGTCTTGGTAACTGATCTGTAAGCTCTCCTGATAGGGGTTGACTGGGAAGAGCCAAAGTCAGCCTGGAAAACGCACAGGGACCTCCAATAACATTAGCAGGAATGTAATTGTAGGTGCTGTTACCACAAGACAAAAAAACATCCTTTAGGGAGCATTATATTATAGATAAAACTAGGAGTCACAATGGTCTTATTACAGCTCATGGAATTATTCAGGGAGCTAGCAAGTCTATTATTCTTTTTACAGGTGTCATCAATATAATCATATGCACTATTCCTAGGTAATTCACTTTTTATGTCTCTATTATCACAATATAAAGTCATATCCTGGGAAAAGGTAAAACAAGTTTCTGCTGCAGTCACCGTTAATAGTAGTTATTCTAATATTATCCCTGCTATTTCCTATTTTCTGACATTCCCCACAGAAGTCATACAAGGGAATAAAAGATTGTGTATTGTTCGCCTTCGCCCAGACTTTAAGGAGGGATTCATCGGGTGTAGGCACAGCAATAACACATGTTTGTATAAGATCCCGTGGGCTCTGTAAGTCTTTAAGGCACAATGAACTAACATTTAGGGCATTTGCCATCCTGACTATACTATTCTGTTCAGAAAAAAAAGGGGACGGGAGCCAAGGGATCTTGCTCCTGAGCTCTTTTATATACTGGCCGATTATTTGGTGCACCGCAGAAGAAACTCATCTCCTCTGGGTGATAAATACATGTAGTAGTAAGCCAGACTAATAATTATCAGCAGACAAACAAATCTCCTAGAATATTATCTCCCAGATTATTGTGGGGTCATCATCTTCAGCCTGTGGCAAGGCACTTTTCAGAGAAACTTCTTCTGAGCTCCCCTCTTTGTTCAGGGATTTCACACCTGCTTCACCCTCTTTATCTTTGTCCGTCACCGGAGAAGAAGCCTCAGGAACCCTTTTCACTCTGCTATTGTGAATCCAGATTGGAGCCTCTTCTGTGAGAATCGCTGTTCTGGTGACTGCTACCACTCGGGTGGGTGGTCCAAATGGGAACTCAGTCTGTTTTCGTCCTTTTGCCAGTCTCTGGACTATCACCACATCTCCTGGTTGGAAAGGATGCATAGGTTCCTGTGGAGAGAAAGGAGAGGCACGAGCAATATCTTGTTCAATTTGATCTAAAGTTTATATAAGTTTCCTCACATACTCTGCTTGTACTACTTCTAGATCCCCTTTTTCTATCACAGGGGCCTTTGACCCCAAGGGGTGGGGAAGGGTCTTCCCATTAGGACCTCAAATGGTGAGTACCCAGTATCCTTGTTAGGCTGCATCCTAATTTCTGAGACATATAATACTCTGCTAAACATAAGATTGTACCTTTGATCTAAGACCTGGTATAAAAAAATCTCTCTGAATGAGGTCAGTGGTTGCCTGTGCTCCCCTATGGCAAAGACCATGATACTGTTCAATTAAAATCGGGGCGCTTGCAACTGGGATACATGGATTCCCCTCTTTGCAGAGAAGACCCGTATTAGGGTCTTGTACTGCACCAACCGACTGCCATGCCAGTTTGTAGCTACTGATAGCCAAATCCGGGAGGCTGAGCAATAGATCGTCAGTAAGGGTAATGTCCGGAACCAGGGAAGGCATTCGAACTGTCGCTGCCGTCCTAATAGCAGCCTCCTTTGCTGCCTGATCAGCTAGGGCATTCCCTATAGCTATGTGTGTTTGTAGTCCAATATGTGCCTTACAATGGATAACAGCTAGGTAATTGGATGGCGGCCAGGAGATCATGTACCAGGGTGGAATGTGAGATTTGTCTCCCAGCTGCAGCTATGAAGCCTCTCCTCTGCCAGATTACCCCATGATTATAGACAACCCCAAAGGCATACTTGGAATCGGTGTAAACATTTACAGCTTTCCCCTCAAAAAGACAACAAGCTCTAGTGAGGGAAATCAGTGCAGCAGCCTAGGCCGACTGAAAAGGTATAGGACTCGATTCCAGTATAACATCAGGGAGCTGAACCACAGCGTATCCTGCATGATAAGTGTTGTCGATCGGGTGGGAACAGGATCCATCCACAAACATCAGGTGCCCCGTCCATGGGAGTGGACTGTAAGTCAGGCCTAGGTGAGGTATGCTCATGTATAAGTTCAGTACATGCATGGGGAGGAGGCAAATCATCCTGCTCTTCCTTGTAGCCAAGTAGGGCATTCAGTATAGCCATTGGACCGAACGTGGGTGCTGAGTATGTGATATAAAGCTGAGGATTAGATAGCAACAAAACTTCATATCCACTCAGTCTTCGTGCTGACATATGTTGCGTATGTATGTTCCTCAATAGGGTCTGAACATCGTGTGGCATGCAGAGTGGTGGGATGACCTATGGTGATAGGCGTGACCATCTCAGCGACCATAGCACAGGCTGCCAAACTCCTGAGACACGCAGGCATGCCCTAAACCTGTACGGGAACCACTTTTGAGAAAAAAGCAACAGGGTGGAATTTACCTCCATGATCCTGCGCCAGGACTCCTGCCATGGTTTTACAATTGTCCCTGGCAAAAAAGTGAAACATCACGCCATAGTCGGGTAGGCCCAAACAAGGACTGGAAACCATTGCACATTTCAAATGACTAAAAGCTTGTAACATGTCATCAGACCATTTAATGGAGTCAGGCATCTCAGTATTAGTGGCTTGTCTCAGAATATTATCATAGTAGGAACAATCAGCAATCCATTGGCGGCAGTAACCAATCATGCCAAGAAAGGTCAACATGTCTTTCTTGGTTTGTGGGCGGGGCAGACCCAGTACGGAGGTAATTCTGGCATGGCCGATTCTCCTCTCACCTTTACTGAGAACAAAGTCCAAATACTCAACACTGTCCATACACCATTGTAATGTGTCACATAACCACAGTAGTAAACTAACACAGTCTGCCTGGCAGGCCTCCCGAGTAGAACTACATATGAGGAGATCGTCCACATATTGTAGAAGGACAGAACCATGAGGGGCAGTCCAAGGGTGCAGTCTAATTTGGAGGACAATGGAGTAGACTATTGGGGAGCCTACATAACCCTGAGGGATTCTACACCAAGTATACTGGCGAAATTTAAATGTAGAAGCAAAAATTGGTCATGTCTCCTTGTCAACTGGGACAGAAAAAAAATGCATTCATCAAATCAATAACAGAGAAAAACTCTGCATGGGCAGGAATAGATGATAGCAGAGATGGTACGTCTGGAACCACAGGGGCTATGGGTATAATAACAACCTTATTAATATCAACTACTTCAATAGGTTCCTTTAACAAGGTGACCCCTATAGTCATAAAAGTGAACTGTTCCTCAAGGTCACTGTCCTCATCATGATAAGGTATATGTTCAGGTTTGGGAAAACATTTTTTGCGATCTATGGCGCATAGGAGATATGACATCTCTAGTGTTAGAAATGTGTGAATTGTATTCTACATGTTCTCATATTTCCAGGACAACAACTGGTCAATCCCAAACTGTCAGAAACGGCATTTTTAGCTCAGGAGCCCTCCCCCCCCTCCCTTCACTGCTGTCACTCGAAGCCTTGTGTATGTAATGGACATGAGGAGAAGGGGGGCAGGGAGCTGCGGGCAGAGTCTGAACTATCTCCCAACAGATGCTTTGAAGAAGAAGTGTGTACTGTAAAAGGATTCTAGAGTGTCAGCTCTTCTCCTCCTATCTTTTTCCCTTTTGAGCCAATTCAATAATGCCTGGGCCTCAAAGTACTTTTTAATCTAAGTCATCTTTTGGAAGGGACGGATATATCTGTGGGATATTTCCTAAATAGGGAGGAGGGGGCTTCTAGAGTGAACTCCTTGTCAATTCTTTATCTAACCCATGTTTCATTTTATATATATATATATATATATATATATATATATATATATATATATATGTATATATATATCCCTCCTGGTTCCCTGCCTACTGCTTGTGAACCTTTATTTGGTCTATCATACCATTATGGTGCTTAAGTAAGGCAATTTTCCCTACTTGACTGCATACACTGCATGTCCCACTGGGGTCTGGACCATAATATGGGTAAGCTTCAGTGTCACTCAAACATAATCCTTATCACCATATCCATATGGGCTACATAATCCTTACACTTTTCACCTACATTCGGAGGGGGTGGAGAGACCTTTCCTTGCTGTGCACCCATGTCATATAACTTAATTAAGATGGAGGCAGAGCTAAATTGACCCCAGGGCTGGCCGTACAGAATCTATGCACAACATCCTTCACAATTATCAGGTAGTATAATCCCTTAAAATAGTTACTTGCGTTCACCAGTTGCTGGGTTAAAAGGTCATCCAGGACACACACAATAAAGTTAGTACATTTGTCACAGTATCAATTGCTGCTTACCTTCAGCATAAAAAAATTACTTAATGCTTTATAACCTCAGAACATAACAGAAAGCATAAGAAAGCGACAGAAAAGAAGCAACAGACAGGGGGTGACAAGAGAAATCAAGGTGCAGACACTATATGAAGTCTTCCCAAAAGACCACCTCTGGTATATCCTTCCCTAAAAGATATAGCTATAAAATACTTCCCTAAAGTATCTGTGTGACCTGGCCAGGAGTCTATTTACAGTCTATCTTCCCTAAAGACAGACACTATCTTTTTTCATTCTATCTTGCCTAAAGACAGATTCCAATCATTCTACCTTCCCTAAAGGTAGCTTGCAATATTCTACCTTCCCTAAAGGTAGCTGCCAATATTCTATCTTTCAGAGTGTCTAAAGCGGATTCAAAATAGAAGTAACAGAAAATTTTACGGAAAGCATCGGAATGTCCCCAGTCTTTAGACAGGAATGTTCCAATACTTACCGAATTCCTGTGTTTTCTATCCCGAAGACGAGCCCCCAGCTGAAAGAGTATTATCCTTCTCTATGCACCTTGATTCCTTCCTTTGTCCCCAAAGACAGGCGCCCGGAGAACGTGTCAATGACAGATGCAGTATGTCAGAAACAGTTCTATTTATTGCTTGTTGTACAGGGTCTTATATACATTCAGGCATACATACAAGAATAGCTGAGCTCTCATTATAATAATGCTGACTAGAAACTTTCCTTATAAAGACAGGAGGTAAATGTATACATAGTCACCCTTCAATATGATGTCACCCAACCTCTTGTCCTTCATACAGATTACACAGCTAATTCTGTTTAACCCTTCAGTAGGTATAGCAGTGGTACATCCCACCTAAAAATTGGTGAATATCACCCGAAAATGTAACAGACAAAGTAGTAAAATGACATAAAAATAAAAGAAAATAAGTACAAATAAATAAAAAAAATTTAATTTATGAGGTGAAGTTCCATATGGAGTAGGAGTTTGAGGAGGCGGTTGACGTATCAGTGTAGGTGGAAGCGGCGGTGGAGGAGGACGAGGTAGCCAATACTGGTTTTTGATTTTAATTAATATTTTTATTTTTTATTAGGGTACACTCCAAAAGAGTGTGAAATATCCAAAATACAAGAATGAGCAATTGCGCTGCAGTATAACAATGGCTGGTTAAGGCTGGTATGCATGTCTATTCTGCACAAGGTACGGACAAGTCCTGTGAGATCCATGCCTGGTTCATTTTAATGAACGTGAGCTTGTCCACATTGGCTGTGGACAGGCGGCTGCGCTTCTTGTGATGACGCCCCCTGCCGTGCTAAACACATGTTCAGATAATATACTGGCTGCAGGGCAGGCCAGCACCTCCAAGGCGTAAAGGGCAAGCTCAGGCCATGTGCCCAATTTGGAGACCCAGAAGTTGAAGGGGGCAGACCCCATCATTCAGTACGTGTAGGCGTGTGCACACATACTGCTCCACCATGTTGGTGAAATGCTGCCTCCTGCTAAGACATTCCATATCAGCTGGTGGTGCTGATTGTTGTGGCGTGCTGACAAAGCTTTTCCACATTTCGGCCATGCTAACCCTGCCTTCTGAGTTGCTGGCGGTGCAACAGCTGCGTTGGCGACCTCTTCCTCTTCCTTCGACCTTGTGCTTCCACTGTGCCCTAGCTGTCAGGTGGGAATGCCACCAGCAGCGCGTCTACCAGCGTGCGCTTGTACTCGCACATCTAACGAACGCACTTTAGTGACGGAATTAAGGACGGTACGTTGTCCTTGTAACGGGGATTCAGCAGCGTGGCCAGCCAGTAATCAGCACAAGTTAGAATGTGGGCAACTCAGTGGCCGTTGTGGAGACACTGCAGCATGTAATCGCTCATGTGTGCCAGGCTGCCCAGAGGCAACGAAAAGTTGTCCTCTGTGGGAGGTGTATCGTCCTCCTCCTCCTCCTCCTGTGCCACATCCTCTTGCATCATCGCCAGTAGCGTTTTTTCAAGGAGGCATAGAAGTGGGATAATTATGTTGAGAACGGGGTTATCGGCACTGGCCATGTTGGTGGAGTACTCAAAACAACGAAACAAGGAACACAGGACTCACATGGAGGCCCAGTCATTGGTGGGGAAGTGGTGCTGTTCCGCAGAGCGACTCACCCGTGCGTGCTGCAGCTGAAACTCCACTATCGCCTGCTGCTGCTTGCACAGTCTGGCCAGAATGTGCAAGGTGGAGTTTCAGCTTGTGGACACGTTGCATATGAGGCGGTGAGCGGGAAGGCCGAAGTTACGCTGCAGCACTGACAGGCGAGCAGCAGCAGGGTGAGAACGCCGAAAGTGCCCACAGACAGCCCACGCTTTATGCAGCAGCTCTGACATATCAGGGTAATTTTGAAGGAATCTCTGCATCACCAAATTCAGCACATGCGCCAGGCAAGGGATGTACGTCAATCCGGCTAGTCCCAGAGCTGCTATTAAACTGGCACCAACCACTCATCGGTCTGTTATTCAAGGCCCATCCACAGCTCCTGCACGGTGTGAGGTTTGTCCCCAAAACAGATAAGTTTTAAAACTGCCTGCTGTCATTTACCCCTGGCTGTGCTGAAGTTGGTGGTGAAGGTGTTACGCTGACCGGATGAGGAGCCGGTAGAGGATGAGGAAGCGGAGTAGGAGGATGAAGGCAACAGGAGGCAAACTGAAGCGCCCTGCAATCCTCGGTGGTGGAAGGACATGCGCCAAACTGCTATCCGCCTCAGGCCCAGCCGCCACTGCATTTACCCAGTGTGCTGTTATGGAGATATAACATCCCTGACCGTGCTTACTGGTCCACGTATCCACGTGCCTGTCAGCACGTTGTCTGAAGAACTGCCACGCCAGAGAACTCTTTGGAGCTGGCTTTGGTGTGCTCAGTCCCTTGCTGCGGTGGGCAGTAGTAATGTCCCGAACTATTCGCCGGCGAATAGTTCCCAGCGAACATAGCTTGTTCGCGTTCGCCGCTGCGGGCGAACATATGCGATGTTCGGTCCGCCCCCTATACATCATCATTGAGTAAACTTTGACCCTGTACCTCACAGTCAGCAGACACATTCCAGCCAATCAGCAGCAGACCCTCCCTCCCAGACCCTCCCACCTCCTGGACAGCATCCATTTTAGATTCATTCGGAAGCTGCATTCACAGTGAGAGGAGAGAGAGTGTTGCTGGTGCTGATTCAATAGGGAAAGCGTTAGCTAGGGCATTGTTCTGTGTCCAAAGACTATGTATTTCACAATCTGCTCAGTTACTGGGATTTATACGCACAACCATTTCTAGGGTTTACAAAGAATGGTGTGAAAAGGGAAAAACATCCAGTATGCCTCAGAGGAGAATGGGCCGACTGATTCAAGCTGATAGAAGAGTAACGTTGACTGAAATACCCACTCGTTACAACCGAGGTATGCAGCAAAGCATTTGTGAAGCCACAACACGCACAACCTTGAGGCGGATGGGCTACAACAGCAGAAGACCCCACCGGGTACCACTCATCTCCACTACAAATAGGAAAAAGAGGCTACAATTTGCACGAGCTCACCAAAATTGGACTGTTGAAGACTGGAAAAATGTTGCCTGGTCTGATGAATCTCGATTTCTGTTGAGACGTTCAAATGGTGGAGTCCGAATTTGGCGTAAACAGAATGAGAACATGTATCCATCATGCCTTGTTACCACTGTGCAGGCTGGTGGTGGCGGTGTAATGTAGTGATGAGCGGCAGGGGTCATATTCGAATTCGCAATATTTTGCGAATATTTTGTCGAATATTCGTCGAAAAATCGCCAAGGTAATGATTGTGTAATATGCGAATTTTCGGAATTCGAATTTTCAAATTCGAATTTTTATTGCGAATTTTTCAACTTAAAACTATTAGACAAAAAAGATTATAGCACTATATTAGCTAAATTGCTCTATATTCGATTTTTTTTCAAATAGTCGCTATATTGCTATAACTTCGTCTTTCGAATATTCGTAATATTCTAAAACAAGAATATATAGCAATATAGCGAATATTCGAAAAAAACGAATATAGTGCAATTTAGCTAATATAGTGCTATAATCTTCTTTGTCTAATAGTTGTAATTTTTTTCTCATCTGAAGTGCAGATTGGAAAAAAATTACAACTATAAAAAAAAAGATAATAGCATATAGCTAAATTGCTCTATATTTGATTTTTTTCGAATATTCACTATATTGCTATAACTTTGTTTTTTCGAATAGTCGTAATATCCTAAAACAAGAATATATAGCAATATAGCGAATATTCGAAAAAACGAATATAGAGCAAAATTCGCAAACACTACTACTCCTAAAGTCAAGTATATTGCAGCCTTCTTATTGGCCCACAAGCTAGAAGCAGGGAGGGATCATGTGTACTGATTAAAAAAAAAAAAAAATTGAATATTCAAAATTACGAATATATAAGCGAAAGGGTGTCCAACACCGTATTAGTATGGTGTTCCTAATAGTTCTTTAGGTGAGTGTATATTGCAGTTGCCTGGCTGCCCATGTGTGAGAGGCTGCAGGCTCAAGTACAGACAGCACTGTGTGCACTGCACACCATTCATACAGGGTGTGACAGAAAATACCTCGCAGATAAAAAAAAATTCTATTTAATATTTTTCTGTGACATAATCACATTTGCAAGCCCGTGTGTGTCAGGCCCACACAGACTGTATACTAGCTAGTGGCTAGGCCTCCACTCATACAGTTACAGGGTGTCATTCACTCAAATACCTTGCAGATAAAAAAAAATTATATTTAAAAATTTTCTGTGATATAATCACATTTGCAAGCCCTTGTGTGTCAGGCCCACAAATACTGTATACTGGCTAGTGGCAAGTTGCTAGGCCTCCACTCATACAGTTACAGGGTGTCATTCACTCAAATACCTTGCAGATAAAAAAAAATTATATTAAAAAAATTTCTGTGATATAATCACATTTGCAAGCCCGTGTGTGTCAGGCCCACACATACTGTATACTGGCTAGTGGCTAGGCTTCCACTCATACCGTTACAGGGTGTCATTCACTCAAATACCTTGCAGATAAAAAAATTATATTTAAAATGTTTCTGTGATATAATCACATTTGCAAGCCTGTGTGTGTCAGGCCCACACATACTGTATGGTTGCTAGGCCTCCACTCATACCGTTACAGGGTGTCATTCACTCAAATACCTTGCAGATAAAAAAAAATATATTTAAATTTTTTTGTTGTTATAATCACATTTGTAAGCCCGTGTGTGTCAGGCCCACACAGACTGTACTGTGCCCACTGCCCACCACTTTTATAGGTTGGCACAGTACCTTACACGCATAGTACCACTTCACATTTAAAAAAAATGACAGGCAGAAGCAGGCCATCCTGCAGGGGCCGTCATGGTCGTGGTGCTGTGATTTCCACTGGCCCTGGAATAATGCCCAGTGTTCAGAGGCCACGTACCCTGAACCCCAAAAATTCTGAGAAAATAGTTGACTGGCTTACACAGGACACCCAATCTTCAACGGCTTCCGCTAAGAACCTTGACGCACCATCCTCCTCCAGCTCAGCTTTGGTCACCTGCTCTCAAGTTACCACTCTCCCGCCCGCCGCCACCACCACCACTACCACCACAGCCGCTTCACTTGATCCCTCAGAGGAGTTATTTACACAGCAGTTGTATGAAATTAGTGATGGGCAACCATTATTGCCAGGGGATGTAGATAACAAGGATATGTCTCAGTCAGGCAGCATTACACACATGGACGTACAGTGTGATGATGATGATGTTGTACCCGCTGCTGCTTCCTTTATAGCTGTATTATAGCTGTATTTCTAGCTTAAATTGCGCACTGACTAATCCAGATGTTGGATATTGCCAAAAAAGTGAGTTTTTTTACTAACAGAATATGAAAGCTGTATATAACCCTTGAATTTTACACGTGCTGATGCTGCAAGGGCTGCAAAATTGTGTATTTTGCCAAAAAAGGGTGTTTTTAAAAACCCAGTAAATTATAGCTGCATTTCTAGTTTAAATTGCACACGGACTAATCCTGCAAATGCGCCAGATGTTGTATATTGCCAAAAAAGGGTGATTTTTTTAAAACCAGATTATTTGTGCAGTATTTCAAGCTTGGATTTGAATGTCACAAAAGCTCAGATGCAGTGCTGGTGCACTGAGCTTGCATAAAATGGCTGCCACCGCCGCCCACCTAACTAACAGATGGATAAAAGTTTTTTTTTTTCCTGTCACTGGCAGGGTAAAAAGATTGTGCACTGCACCCACACAACTAAATGTATGTAGATCGCTGAGTTAGATTCCAGTTCTGATCACAGATTTTGTCCTATTCTGTCCCTGAAATCACCAGCAGCATCCTCTTCCTACACTAGTAACAGCAGAGTGACATGCAGCTCTATGTGAGTCAAGCTTATATAGACGCTGGCTTAGTAGGCATGGCTGTGATGGCTTCTAAGGTCAGACAGTTAAACAATTGTTGATTGGCTGCTCTGCAGCCTTTCAAAAAGCACTAAGAAATCGGCAAACACTGAACCCGAACCCGAACTTTTACTGAAATGTTCGGGGCCGGGCTCCAAAAATCCTAAAGTTCGGCCGTTTGCTCAACCCTACTCTTACTTCACTGCTATTAGATGCGATCTTATGAAGCCTTAAGTTAGCAGTCAACAGGAGCTTTTGAGTTCTTTTTTATCAGATTGACTGCTTCATCAGGTGTTGAGAAGGATTTCAGGCCATCATCTACATAGAAATCTCTTTCAATGAATTGCCTGGTGTCAGATCCTAATTCCTTTTCATCTTCCTTCGCTATTCTTCTCAGTACATAAGTTGCCATGGCAGGAGATAGACTATTACTAAAGACATGGACTTTCATGCGATAATCTATTACCCGATCATTAATGTCATTGTTGCAGTGCCACAAGAATCTGAGATAATTTATGTGGTCCTCTTTGACTATGAAACAGTGGAACATCTGTTCGCTGTCACGGCAATGGGTTCCTTCCTGAACCGCATCAACACTCCTACAAGGTTGTTCGTTATATTTGGACCAGTTAGAAGAACGTTGTTTAAAGAGGTTCCCTTGAACTAATCGCTTGAGTCAAAGACGATTCTGATTTGCCCCGGTTTACGAGGATGGTAGACTTCTAAGGATGGAAGATACCAGCATTCTTCACCTTCCTTAAGGTCTGGTGCTGGCTCAGCATAATGGTTATCTAGCATCTTCTGCATGAATGCTAGAAAGTGCTCTTGCATCTCAGGTTTGTTACAGAGAGTTCTCTTAAGTGCAGCAAATCTGGTTAAAGCTTGTTCTCGATTGTTAGGGAGAGTAAGCCTTGGTATTCGGAAGGGTAATGGAGCTACCCAACTGTTGGAGTTGTCCTTGAAAGAACTCTTTATTCAAAATCTTAATGAACTCCTTGTCTTCGACTGCAGGGGCAATCTTGTTGTCATCACAAGTAGTCTGGTACACTGAATCACCAAGGTCCTTGTGAGAAGTGAGCTTGCAGAAAATACCTTTGAGTGCTTGACATGGAACTTCAGATTTGAAATCAAGCCTTTCCTTCACATGATAGTGCAATGGACATTTCATCGATTGATAGGTACATGATCCCTCCACATTAGTTTTGTAGGAAGCTACATCCAAGAGCTTGTGAGATGGAGCTAAACTAGAGATGGGACGGGGGATTCGTAGAATCCACGAATCCCTCGAATCTTGCTGGATTCGTGGGTTTCGGGGACTCGAATCCTGACGTAATTTACCGGATATGAATCCGACGAATCCCGGTGGGGCCCAGACTGGTGGTGGCCCGCGGCAGGGCACAGCAGAAGATGAGCGCTTCGCTGCTGCGACAGGGGAGAGGTGTTTCCTTTCCCTGTTCCTCTGATAGGCTGCTGGCACAAGGCCCGCAGCCTATCAGAGGCCGTGCAGGCGGCGCGATGACATCATTGCACTGCCTGAGCCGTACAGCGCGGGACACAGGCCAGAAGAGGCATGCATCACAGCGGAGGTAAGTAAGTGTTTTTTTTTTTTTTATCTGTTACTGGCACATTGGCGAGGGGGAGAGGTGAGAGGCACCATGATACTACTGGCACATTGGGGGGAAAGGCACTATGATACTGCCACATTATGGGGGGAGATGGCACTATGATATTACTGCCACATTGGGGGGGGAGGCACTATGATACTGGCACATTATAGGGGGAAATGGCACTATGATACTGGCACATTATGGGGGGGAGATGGCACTATAATACTGTCACATTGGGGGGTGGCACTATGATACTGGCACATTTTGGGGGAGATGGCACTATGATACTGGCACATTATGGGGGGAGATGGCACTATAATCCTGGCACATTATGGGGGGAGATGGCACTATGATACTGGCACATTATGGGGGGAGGTAATACTGATCCGGAAATCCTGAAGCCAACATCAACGTTTTTTTTCCGGATCCGTACGACGGATCCGGGAAAAAAAGTTGATGTTGGCTTCAGGATTTCCGGATCAGTCTCTTTTCGTGCCAGCCAAGCCCTTCCTACTTGCAGGCGCAGACGCAACTTCCGGATCCATCGTTGCGTCGTAACAACTGAAGATGTTAGGACGGATCCGGAATAATACATGTCAATGGGCTATTATTCCGGAACCGTCGATGCGGCAAGTGTTCAGGATTTTTGACCGGAGCAAAAAGTGCAGCATGCTGCGGTATTTTCTCCGGCCAAAAAACGTTCCGGTCCTGAACTGAAGACATCCTGATGCATCCTGAACGGATTTCTCTCCATTCAGAATGCATGGGGATAATCCTGATCAGGATTTTTCCGGCATAGAGCCCCGACGACGGAACTCTATGCCGGAAAACAAAAGCGCAAGTGTGAAAGAGCCCAAAGTTAAAAACTTTGTTCTTCTTCCATGTTCTTCTATAAAGTGTTTGGCCACACCAGATCAGTTAAAGGACCCTATTTTAATGTATGACAAGTATTCTGCTATACAAGTTTTGAGTTTCCGAATAGTGCACCCTATATACAGAATAATAGATTATGAGTGAATTTATTTTGTGTAGCTTAGTGACATCTGTTGAATGAATGCTACACATTTACGAAGTATATAAGTATAAATCCACTCACTGCGGTGCATTATCACAAATGAAAGATGCATTCACATGCAGAATCATCTCCACTGTATGGGGACACATGATAACTGCTGCATTTGCTTGTCTCCAAACTTTTTTATTGTTTCTGACCAGAAGGTCCCTAGGGGTCCATTCACACGTCCACATGAATGGGTCCGGAAAAGATGCGAACTGCACACAGTGTGCTGTCCGCATCTCCATTTCTGTTAACGGGCCCGAACGTCCGGTCCGCGGCTCCGCCAAAAATTAGAGCATGTCCTATTCTTGTGTGCAGCTGCGGACAAGAACAGGAATCCTCTATTTAGTGCCGGTGAAGTGCGGCGTCAGTGTTTTGGGTTAAGCAATATGGGGACCACAAAACACTACGGACGTCTGAATGGACCCTTAGGATGATATTTGTATCCATTCCACATCAATGATGCTTTCACCCGATGAACAAGCATTTGCTGGGTGATTGGTGATATCTTTACACAAGATATTTATCGGGAAGAGCGTTTTTGTGAATCAGCTCACACAAAGTGACTTTAACTGCATTTGATAAAACAGATTGTGACAACCATATCCTATTTGGTTTCTGAATAACACAATCTACTTGGAGAAAGAATATTCCATAAGGCCTAAAATCTTCTTTCTACTGCTTTGCAGCCTGCATGTAGGATATTCTTGTTCTGATTGAAACGTTCTGTGTGTAGGACTCTGTCTTAGGCTTCATTCACACGTCCATGTCTTTGATGACATCTGTAACAGGAAGGTCAGTGGTTCATCTGTGAAGATGGTCTTGAAGGATCTGTTTGGTCCGTGTGTCTGTTTTTTGCTCTCCATGTGTCATCCCCATTCCAGGGATATTGCTATGCAGAAAATTTATTCCCAGAGCATATTTCAGCAACGATCTGGACCAAACATTGATGGTATCCATGTTATGTGTGTGGTTTTCACAGACACATAGACTGTAATATGGGTGAGGGATAAGTAATCACAAACAACAATAGGGTATGCTTCTGTGGTGTCACCAGGCTCGGACTGGCCCACAGGGGTACAGGGGAATTCCCCGGTGGGCCCCTGAGCAAGGTGGGCCCCTAGTCTCCCACCCCCTGCACAAGTGGCACATAACACAGTAGACTTACTGCACTACATACCTATATTCAGTGTACAGCACCTCAGCCAGCCTATGTTCATATAAAAACTTGTTAGATTATTTATTATATTTAAATGTATCCATATGGTGGGCCCCCAAAATAAATTTTACTGGTGGGCCCTAGGTACCCCAGTCCGACACTGGGTGTAACCATAGACCCACTGTCCATGGACTACCACTGATGTGTGAATACATACATAACAGTAAATGGCTAAGTGTGATATCCATATAGACGTGTGAAAGAGGCCTTAATCTGATCAAAATGAGCACTATAGAGGGCAGAAAAACACACTTAGTGCAGCTCCAGAATCGTTATTCCTCTTTGTGAATAGGGTTTATTTTTGAAATTTTTTTCTTTTATTTTAGAATAAGAGAAGGCACTTTTCTCAGTTGCTTCTTCTGTACCAGAAATATATACTGGATACATGCTAATGACCAAATGCTAAAGGCCAAGTCATTTCTTTTCTTTTCAGTTGTGTGCGGTCCAAGATTAAACCCATTGAGTTTTATATTGTCTTGCAATCCTAAATACTTTTTTAGTGATAAGAGTGAATGACTCCATACTCTGTGGCACTTACATAAGATCCCCACACATGGCTGTTTTCTAAAGTAATCTCTTATCTGAAGCTTGGCAGTTTATTATTGAACAACATTAGTACATGTGTTTTCATTTCCTCATTCTAGGTTATGAATTCACATTAGCAGAAATGAACATTTAGGTCCTTTACCTGTCTCTTAATTATGCCAGGGAACTCTCCTCCTGGCTCCTGAGGCTCTAAGCCATGGATCAGCAACCTTCGGCACTCCAGCTGCTGTGCAACTACAACTCCCAGCGTGCTCTTTCCACCTGTGTGGGAGTTTAGAGAGCAGCCAAGCAAGTATGCATGCTGGGAGATGTAGTTTCCCAACACCTGGAGTGCCGAAGGTTGCTGACCCCTGCTCTAAGCTGTGGCCTCCCTGAAGGTGCTCTGGTTGGCTTGGCTTGGCCTTGTCCAGCAGATACGTGCCCAGCACACCCTCCTTCCCCTAGCAGGAGGTAAGCTAGAATCTCCTTTAGCAGGGGGTAAGCTACACTAACTAGAACTGTTCTCCACCCTTACTGCAGAGGGGGGGGTTAGAATGTAATGGGAAAGCCCCATTCTACCTAACTGTAGCTCTGCCGTGTTTGCTTCCACCTGCTGGTGAACCAGGCACATTACATTTGAACATAACGGTTACATTAGAAATAGGAATGCACAATGTAGTGGACCTGAAATAAATACACAAGATAAGCATAACATACAAACATAGTTTATAAAGCCGAAAAAAGACATCATTCCATCCAGTTTGGCCTGTTATCCTGCAAGTTGATCCAGAGGAAAAAAAACAACTGTGAGCTAGAAGCCAATTTTCCCCACTTAAGGGGAAAAAAAATCCTTCCCGACTCCAATCAGTCAATCAGAATAAATCCCTGGATCAACGACCCATCTCTAGTAGCTATAGCCTGTAATATTATTACACTCCAGAAATACATCCAGGCCCCTTTTGAACTCTTTTAGTGAACTCACCATCACCACCTCCTCAGGCAGAGAGTACCAAAGTCTCACTGCTCTTACATTAAAGAATCCTCTTCTATGTTTGTGTACAAACCTTCTTTCCTCCAGACGCAGAGGATGTCCCCTTGTCACAGTCCTGGGGATAGAGATGACATTATATTAGTCCATTAGAGACAGTAGCAGGGTGAAGAAGTGGTCATGCCACTCTGGGGTGTTACACTCCTCCCCCCACTTACTTAAAACCAAGCTGCCCTCGGCTTGTGCTTAGGGTATGCTCTAAGTGCTGCATGAGAACATAGACAATTACATACATATATAGACTGACATAGCAACAGCGACCACTAGGTTCCTGCCCTTATGAGTAGGGTGTCTATTCATAGTTTGCCCTCTCGGTAATAACTAGTGAACTAAAATGTCTGTACTAAGCGCTCAAATACTCCACGACATGGCCATAGTTGTATATGGATCGTGGGGGTGTCATGTACTGTAATCCCTCCATGCTGCTATGAGACGCCTGCAAATAGAAGAGTGGCTTCATCCTGTATTCCCTTCCAAGCACCAAAGTCTATAAATAGCTTTTCGCATGGTCACCTTGATGACTAAAGGGTAGCTACAAAATTTTCCTTAAGGCGGTGCACAAGGCCTTAGGACATAAACAGACTAGAAGAAGGAGCCGGTTCTCTTCCATATCTCCATGAGGGTTATTCCCTCCAAATACATATTAGTAGCGGGTCTACCCTTGACGGTGTTAGATCTGCTTGTGACTAAACCTGACGTCTTCAGAGGCAGTCCATATGAGCTAGAGTAAGGTGCTAACTATCTGGTTAACAAGATTAAGTGCACCGATCAAATTATGTTGCATACAATCACATTGCAGTAGCTGTAAAGGAATACACACAATGGGCACATTACTTCAAACGTTGCTGAAAGCTTGAAAAATTTAGTGCAGAAATAGTGCAAATATTCAATGCAATTAAACAGTGCAATAAAATCATGTGAGTCCTTTTTTTGTGCTGGTGGATAGCATGCACCAATCCTGGAACAAATAATGTGTAAGGTCCTTTGCAGTCCATAGGAAATAGTAATGTCATTATTTGTAATCCATATAAGGCAACAATGTCATCAATGTAATCCATATGAAATAATAATATGAAATAGCAGCAAAAGGGATCAGAGCCCATTTAAGCAGAGGGGGCTCTGTCCATTAACCTGAGAAGGGGGAAAAAAGGAATTTTAGGGCAGACGTGCACAACTTGGAGGTAGCTGACAGTTGGGGGGAGGGTTTCTAACGAATATGGCTATCTGAATGAGGACAAAATAGGGGCAACAACAACAAATAGAAATGCCAACAGGTCCTCACCCATCATGTCCAGTCCATGACGTGGCTCCTAATAGTTCCTAGTTTTTTTAGATGCTGGTAAATAAGGAGCTCCTTAGAAAAAAGATCTGACGTCCTCCTCACTGCTGCTGCTGCTGAAGCTAATCAAGAGTTTCTCCTGCCTCTTGTAATCCAGGCGTGAAACAACGGTGGCGCTCTGGCGACTCCTGCTGGTGGACCTTGGTAGCAATCTGGTGGTCACACTTGTCATCGCAGTTGCAACTCTTTGCTTTACTAGACCAGAACCTCCTGCCACAAGGAATGGATTAAAAACCTCCAGCTGCAGGGGAGCTGGTAGGCAATCCTCAGGTCATGTTGGTGAATCCTGGGCAGCGTTCTCCATCGCTACCACTATTTTGCACAGGAGGTTACCACCATTGGATTGTAGGTGAATATAGTGGTAGATAAACATCCCAATTAGCAAATTGGTGGCGGGGGCAAACCTGGAATTAAAAGTTCTGGCTTCAGCTACAGCTTCTCACCAAAGCGTAGCACTCCGTCCACAGTTTTTTTAAGACAGCTCACCCGTCCCACCGCAGCTGGGTCTTCTTGGTAGCAGGACCAGGGGTTTCTCTAGGAGGGTCACTGTGTCGGGCCTGAGGGTGATAGGGGCGCTTAACAGAGCAACATCCCACAAAGAGCTCCTGACCTGTCTCGTCGTCCCAAAGGAAGCCACTTTCCCTCTCGACTCGAAATAAAAATATATTTGCCATTCAGTGGTGCAGTTATAGGTTCTAAAGCCTTTTGTGTCGTGTATAAGTAGAAAAAGAAAAATATATTTGCCGTTTAACGGTGCAGTTATATGTTCTAAAATCCTTTTTGTCGTGTAGTAGTGGCAAAATAAAAATATATTTGCCATTCAGCAGTGCAGTTATATGTTCTAAAGCCTTTTGGGGCATGAATTAGTGGAAAAAGTAAAATATATTTGCCGTTCAGCAGTGCAGTTATATGTTCTAAAGCGTTTTGTGGCGTGTATTAGTGGCAAAAGAAAAATATATTTGCCGTTCAGCTGTGCAGTTATATGTTATAAATCCCTTTTTGTCATGTAATAGTGTCAAAATAAAAATATTTTTGCCGTTCAGCGGTGCAGTTATTTGTTTGAAAGCCCATTTTGTTGTGTAATGGTTGCAAAATAGAAATATATTTGCCATTCAGCGGTGTAGTTATATATTCTAAAGCCCTTTTTGTGTGTTAGTGTGAAAAAAGGGCTAAATAGCTGCTGTGTTGTGAAGTAAGAAAATTACAGACTTTTAGAGGTTTAATTTCCTTTTTATTTATTCATTTGATCTAACAGTATGTCAGACAGAGAAGTGACAGGCCCTGCACGGGGGAGTGGCAGAGGCCTAAATGTCTCTGGCGCAGGCAGAGGTCACAGCAGAGTAAGGGGCCATGGCAGCAGGGGTCACTGTGAGCTGGGTGACAAAGGGGCTTCATCATCATCGGGAGAAGAGGGTGGCAGCTTGACCGTGAGGCAGCAGCGGTGCCAGCAAGTCGCTAGCGTGGCCGGGGAGTCAGCAGGGTGGTAGCAGTGGGGAGTCAGGGAGACAAATGTGCTCGGGGTAGACCACCCACTTCACAGGAGCCTAAATGCCCAGGAAGTAGCGGTGCATGGGTTCAAGGAGTGCAGCGGCGGTTGCAGTCAGTCATTGCATAGTGTTGAGGGTAAAATCACCTACTCGGCGGTGTGGCAGTTTTTTGTTAAGCCATGTGCCAGGTGAACATGGCCATATGTAGAATCTGTGGACAGAAGGTGAAGTATTGTCAGGGTGTCAATGTTGGCACCACGGCCCTGCGTCAACATATGCAGTGTCACCATAAAGTGGCCTGGGAGAACCGTGGCTCCGATGTGGTGGTCCAGCCTGCCGCAGCAACCTCTGCAGCACCCAGTGGCTTGCAGCCGATTTCAGGCAGTCAAGGCTCCACCACCTCAGCCGAAGGGAGCTGTCTGTCCTTTCCATCATCTGCTGGTCCTGATGCTCCTGCTCCTTGTCCTCCTACTCCTCGTCAGTCATTCCATGAGCAATCGATCACCCAAGCGATTGCCAAGAGACAACAGTATGCGTGCACTCATCCAACAGCGCAGAAGCTGAACGTGCTCCTGTTCAAGTTACTTGTGTTGTAGTCCCTCCCTTTCCAAGTGGTGGACTCTGCACATTTCAGAGAACTCATGGCTTCTGCCGCGCCAAGGTGGAGAGTCTCAAGCCGTCATTACCAGCCCTAGACACACATGCAGAACAGAAGGTGGGCCATTCCTTGAGCCTGTCGGTGTCTGCAAAAGTGCATGACAGGGCTGACGTGTGGAGCTGTAACTACGGTCAAGGGCAATACAAGTCCTTTATGGCCTACTGGGTGAATGTGGTTCCTGCACAGCCACACCAACAACTTGGCCAGGTGACACTGCTTCCGCCTCCACATTCTCACGCTGTTCATCCTGCCACAATGTCCACCTCTGCCTCCTCATCCTCCACCGTGTCCTCAGCCCTAACTGCAGGGACAATTCACAGTGACCCTCCAGCATACCACATGAGCAGGGCACGGATGTGTCACGCAGTTCTGCACCTAGTTCGATTAAGAAATCGAAACCTGGCTTTCTCTGTGACAACTCAAAATCGGAACCATGGTGACCGACAACGTGAATAACATGGTGTCGGCGCTGTCAAGCGGTTCCTGAAGTCTTCCAACTATCTTCAAGACATCCTAAAAATGGGCAGGAAACTTTGCATGCACTTCAGCCACAGTACACCGCAAAGCATACCCTCCTTGAGCTGCAGCGGCAGAACTGGGTGGCAACATACTTAGATCCCCAGTACAAACACAAAATGGCGGACATGTTACCATGTTTGAAGATGTGTTGGTCACTTCGGATATGAGATCATTCTTTCAACCAACCCATCGACAGCCGCCCTCCGGATCCAGCCTCAAGGAACACCTAGACTGACAGGTGTCCGACTACATCGGGTTAAGGGCCGATGTGGACGCTTTGAGAAGCGAGGAACCCCTGGACTGATGGGTGTGCAGGCTTGACCTGTGGCCAGAGCTGGCACAATTTGCTATGGAACTGTTGACTTGTCCCTCGTCCAGTGTCCTGTCTGAAAGGACGTTCAGCGCAGTAGAGGGGATTGTGACCTATAAGTATAAGCAAGATATTGCTGCATTTGTGGGAGGGGAGGCTGATTACAAGGCTATTCATGCACACCTGTGGGCCCAGGCTGGCTGATTACTAGGCTATTAATAGGCACCTGTGTGCCCAGGCTGACACAGATTCAGCTGATTTCACTACCTCTGGATCAGCTCTAGGATACAGCAGCATGGTGTGGAGACTCCTTACGGCTGGGCGACGGCAGAATGTCTCAAGAGGGCGCTGGTATTCATGGTAGGATCGGAGTTGTTTGCACGGGACCCATGCTGCGCTCAGCGACATGTAGTGCTCTAGGGTGAAGCAGAGTTTGAGATCCTGGGGTTGGCAAGGGTAAGAAGCTGCTTCTCCGCAGCATGCAGTATTAGAGTCCGGACGGCGGGGGGGCACCCCCGCACCGGAGCACAATGCCAGGGAGCTGTGTGGCTCCCCATGCGGTATGGGTGCCCAGCCGGCGGGGGGTCGGCCCCCTAGGTGAGGGGAGCACCCCCGCACTGGTGCACTCTGCCAGGGAGCTTTGTGGCTCCCCACGCGGCACACGATTCAAACCGGCGGGGCCCATGGTAAAGGAAGGGCTCCCCCTGCCCCGGTGCACATTGCCAGGGAGCTGCACTGCTCCCCACGCGGTAGGAGTGTCCAGTCGGCAGTGGGTTGGCCCCCTAGGTGAGGGGGGGCACCCCCGCACTGGTACTCTCTGCCATGGAGCTGTGCGGCTCCCCACGCGGCACACGATTCAAACCGGCGGGGGGCAGGGCCCACGGTAAAGGCAGGGCTCCCCCTGCCCCGGTGCACATTGCCAGGGAGCTGCGCTGCTCCCCGCGCGGTACGAGTGTCCAGCCAGTGGTGGGTCGACCCCTGGCTGAAGGGGGGCTCCCCCGCACTGGTGCACTCTGCCATCGAGCTGTGCGGTTCCCCACGCGGCACACAATCCAAACCGGCGGGGGGCGGGGCACATGGTAACGAAGGGCTCCCCCTGCCCCGTTGCACATTGCCAGGGAGCTGCGCTGCTTCCCACGTGGTACGAGTGTCCAGCCGGCGGGGGGTCGGCCCCTGGCTGAAGGGGGTCTCCCCTGCACTGGTGCACTATGCCAGGGAGCTGTGCGGCTCCCCACGCGGCACACGATTCAAACCGGTGGGGGGCGGGGCACATGGTAACGAAGGGCTCCCCCTGCCCCGTTGCACATTGCCAGGGAGCTGCGCTGCTCCCCACGCGGTATATGTGTCCAGCCGGTGGTGGGTCGGCCCCTGGCGCACTCTGCCAGGGAGCGGCGTGAGCTCCCCACGCGGCTGTGTGTAAAGGTGCAGGGGACACCGTGTCCCCGCTGCTCATCTTCAATAAAGTCTGGCACGGGCAGCCGTGCCGTTAGTTAGGCAGGGATCAGGGGAAGGAGTATTAGGCTTGGTCAGGGGGATAAGCTCATAGGCGGTGGCTGGCTTCCTTCTGCCGGCCATACATAAGGTTTCCAAGGGGGTTATTTAGGCACAGGGTGTTAGTTAGTCCATGCAGGTGATCTGCTTATACCATGCTCTTCATGCTCATACTCAGAGCTGTGCCCATACCATGTTTTAGGCACCACTCGCATCCAGAGCTGCATGCACCCACTTGTTCTTACATGATGTGTTATACTCTGCTTCCACTTAAAGCTGCATTTCTTTTCATTGCTATATTATGATTACTCAGTATTCTTACTAGGGCAACCAGCACACCGCTCTGATACTTCTCTTCCTATAAGCATAGCTGCTTTCTTTTCAGGCTTACGTTTCTTTCCTCGGTGGTTTGTTATTGTTATTATTTATATATTTTTTTGGTGTTCTTTAGTCCTGCTATGCATTCACTAACGCTGGGTTCACACCTGAGCGTTCTGAAAGGAGCGCTCTGTATGCGCGATTATACCGGCGTTTACAATCGCGCATACAGAGACAAGCGAACGCCCATTGTTGCGCGTTCCCGAAAGTCTATGTACGGGAACGCGCGACAAAACGCCCCAAAGAAGCTCAAGAACTTTTTTGAGCGTAGGGCGTTGTTCAGCGCGTTCAAACGCGCTGTAAAACGCTTTAGTGTGAACCAGGGCCATAGGGAAGCATTGGTTTTCATGTGTTGAGCGTTTTACAGCGCGTTTGAACGCGCTGTAAAACGCTCAGGTGTGAACCCAGCCTTAGACTGGTCTCCTTTACTTCTGGTTCGCATTCACTCAGATTGGTCCCCTGCCCCAGTTAACCAAATAGCTCCCTAGCGGTCAGTGGGCCAATAGGAGTGAGTTCCTACTATGTTTTCACAGTTGTTCATTCGTTTGTCACAACAAGGGTCTTCTCTTAGTGTACTGCAAGGCCTCTGGTTCTTGTTTTTCTCCCATCTGTTTCAATTTCGCAGTTGGTTTAATGTTTTGTTTATGCACGTGGTTCGGATCACTAATGTCTATGCATTTTCCTTTTGGTCTGGCTCACGTTGTAATTACTTATCGTCACTGTAAGGTCATCCAGTTCAGTCTCTTGGCTATGGGGGCCCGATAACCATTCTTTATGTTCGTTAGGTGTACAATATGGTTGTAGGCTGGTTAGCGTCCTAGGTTATTGTCGGAGAGGGTCATGGTTATGCGAGTCCACAAGTCATACTGGTGCTGCTTAAGTGGTTTATAGTTTAAGAAAAATAAAGAAAAATAAATTATAATTATAATCCACCATTAAAGTCTCTCACGCATGGCTTCTCCGTTTTAGGTTTACACATATGTCTCCGCCATTAGAGTCTCTCACGCATGGCTTCTCCGTTTTAGGTTTACATATATGACTCCGCCATTAGAGTTTCTCACGCATAGCTTCTCCGTTTAAATTTTACACACATAACTCCACCATTCGAGGCCGGCTGCGTGGTCCCACCACAAGTAGGTTCCATGTCTTTTTCTGCCTTCAGACCCGCTCGCATGGCTCGGTCATCTGTGGCTCGCAATACAATTTTTCTTGTGGTGGCTTGCACGCGTGGCTTGTGCCATTAGAGCTTCACTCACATTGTTGTTTTTCTCTGACTTTTATTTTCTAGGTTGTTGGGTCTAAAAGAAAAATCATTGTTTTCCTTTATAAGCAGTTATCCCAAGCCTGCCTTGCGGACATCACCTTCTCCCAGGCATGCTTACTTTATCTACAAACTCGGGCTGAGGGTGTTGGTGTCCGGCCTAAGTCCTGGGTATCGGTCTGTCTTCCAGTAGGAGGTACAGTAATAAGGCGCAATTTATGAAGTCTGTCACGTCTACAGACACGACAAATCCTGTCACGACTACAGGTGCTGCATACATAGTTTATCACGACCTTAAGCTTATTTCCTGTCACAACTGCAGGTATGGTGGGTACGTTCTGTCCTTATTACAGGCAACATTTCGCTTTATCTACTACTACTACTAGAGTAAGACGGCGTACACCATGTTCTAACTTTTGGGTCCTTTATATATAAAAAATTAAATAAAATAAAAAGTGTGGCCTGGGGGATAAGTAGAGGTGAAGTATTCTGCCACCAGGAACAGTCGGTGCCTGATCAGGGCCCTTAGCGAATGGTTGGAGTTCATTTAGGCCCTTCCAACAGATTCACCATTGTTTGTTTCAGTCTGCAGCTCTCAGGATTCAGACCTTCTCGTAATATGTTCATATGTTAGTCAACATAGGAGTAAATGGTTTCTGGTTACATAGAAACATAGAAACATAGAATGTGTCGGCAGATAAGAACCATTTGGCCCATCGAGTCTGCCCAATATATCTGAATCCTATGAATAGTCCCTGGCCCTATCTTATATGAAGGATAGCCTTATGCCTATCCCATGCATGCTTAAACTCCTTCACTGTATTTGCCGCTACCACTTCTGCAGGAAGGCTATTCCATGCATCCACTACTCTCTCAGTAAAGTAATACTTCCTTATATTACTTTTAAACCTTTGCCCCTCTAATTTAAAACTGTGTCCTCTTGTGGTAGTTTTTCTTCTTTTAACCACTTCAGCCCCGCTAGGTGAAACCCCCTTCATGACCAGAGCACTTTTTACACTTCAGCACTACACTACTTTCACCGTTTATCGCTCGGTCATGCAACTTACCACCCAAATGAATTTTACCTCCTTTTCTTCTCACTAATAGAGCTTTCATTTGGTGGTATTTCATTGCTGCTGGCATTTTTACTTTTTTTGTTATTAATCAAAATGTAACGATTTTTTTGCAAATAAATGACATTTTTCACTTTCAGCTGTAAAATTTTGCAAAAAAAACGACATCCATATATAAATTTTTCGCCAAATTTATTGTTCTACATGTCTTTGATAAAAAAAAAATGTTTGGGCAAAAAAAAAAATGGTTTGGGTAAAAGTTATAGCATTTACAAACTATGGTACAAAAATGTGAATTTCCGCTTTTTGAAACAGCTCTGACTTTCTGAGCACCTGTCATGATTCCTGAGGTTCTACAATGCCCAAACAGTAGAAAACCCCCACAAATGACCCCATTTCGGAAAGTAGACACCCTAAGGTATTCGCTGATGGGCATAGTGAGTTCATAGAACTTTTTATTTTTTGTCACAAGTTAGCGGAAAATGATGATGATTTTTATTTATTTATTTTTTCTTACAAAGTCTCATATTCCACTAACTTGCGACAAAAAATAAAAAATTCTAGGAACTCGCCATGCCCCTCACGGAATACCTTGGGGTGTCTTCTTTCCAAAATGGGGTCACTTGTGGCGTAGTTATACTGCCCTGGCAATTTAGGGGCCCAAATGTGTGAGAAGAACTTTGCAATCAAAATGTGTAAAAAAGGACCGGTGAAATCCAAAAGGTGCACTTTGGAATATGTGCCCCTTTGCCCACCTTGGCAGCAAAAAAGTGTGACACATCTGGTATCGCCGTACTCAGGAGAAGTTGGGGAATGTGTTTTGGGGTGTCATTTTACATATACCCATGCTGGGTGAGAAAAATATCTTGGTCAAATGCCAACTTTGTATAAAAAAATTGGAAAAGTTGTCTTTTGCCAAGATATTTCTCTCATCCAGCATGGTTATATGTAAAATGGCACCCCAAAACACATTCCCCAACTTCTCCTGAGTACGGCGATACCAGATGTGTCACACTTTTTTGCTGCCAAGGTGGGCAAAGGGGCACATATTCCAAAGTGCACCTTTCAGATTTTGCAGGCCATTTTTTACACATTTTGATTGCAAGGTACTTCTCACACATTTGGGCCCCTAAATTGCCAGGGCAGTATAACTACGCCACAAGTGACCCCATTTTGGAAAGAAGACACCCCAAGGTATTCCGTGAGGGGCATGGCGAGTTCCTAGAATTTTTTATTTTTTGTCACAAGTTAGCGGAAAATGATGATTTTTTTTTTTCTCTTTTTTCCTTACAAAGTCTCATATTCCACTAACTTGCGACAAAAAATTAAAAATTCTAGGAACTCGCCATGCCCCTCACGGAATACCTTGGGGTGTCTTCTTTCCAAAATGGGGTCACTTGTGGCGTAGTTATACTGCCCTGGCAATTTAGGGGCCCAAATGTGTGAGAAGTACTTTGCAATCAAAATCTGTAAAAAAATGACCGGTGAAATCCGAAAGGTGCACTTTGGAATATGTGCCCCTTTGCCCACCTTGGCATCAAAAAAGTGTCACACATCTGGTATCGCCGTACTCAGGAGAAGTTGGGGAATGTGTTTTGGGGTGTCATTTTACATATACCCATGCTGGGTGAGAGAAATATCTTGGCAAAAGACAACTTTTCCCATTTTTTTATACAAAGTTGGCATTTGACCAAGATATTTTTCTCACCCAGCATGGGTATATGTAAAATGACACCCCAAAACACATTCCCCAACTTCTCCTGAGTACGGCGATACCAAATGTGTCACACTTTTTTGCTGCCAAGGTGGGCAAAGGGGCACATATTCCAAAGTGCACCTTTCGGATTTTGCAGGGCATTTTTTTCCACATTTTGATTGCAAAGTTCTTCTCACACATTTGGGCCCCTAAATTGCCAGGGCAGTAAAACTACGCCACAAGTGACCCCATTTTGGAAAGAAGACACCCCAAGGTATTCCGTGAGGGGCATGGCGAGTTCCTAGAATTTTTTATTTTTTGTCGCAAGTTAGTGGAATATGAGACTTTGTAAGGAAAAAAGAAAAAAAATGAAAAATCATCATTTTCCGCTAACTTGTGACAAAAAATAAAAAATTCTAGGAACTCGCCGTGCCCATCACGGAATACCTTGGGGTGTCTTCTTTCCAAAATGGGGTCACTTGTGGCGTAGTTATACTGCCCTGGCAATTTAGGGGCCCAAATGTGTAAGAAGTACCTTGCAATCAAAATGTGTAAAAAATGCCCTGCAAAATCCGAAAGGTGCACTTTGGAATATGTGCCCCTTTGCCCACCTTGGCTGCAAAAAAGTGTCACACATCTGGTATCGCCGTACTCAGGAGAAGTTGGGGAATGTGTTTTGGGATGTCATTTTACATATACCCATGCTGGGTGAGAGAAATATCTTGGCAAAAGACAACTTTTCCCATTTTTTTATACAAAGTTGGCATTTGACCAAGATATTTTTCTCACCCAGCATGGGTATATGTAAAATGACACCCCAAAACACATTCCCCAACTTCTCCTGAGTACGGCGATACCAGATGTGTGACACTTTTTTGCAGCCTAGATGCGCAAAGGGGCCCAAATTCCTTCTAGGAGGGCATTTTTAGACATTTGGATCCCAGACTTCTTCTCACACTTTCGGGCCCCTAAAAAGCCAGGGCAGTGAAAATACCCCACATGTGACCCCACTTTGGAAAGAAGACACCCCAAGGTATTCAATGAGGGGCATGGCGAGTTCCTAGAATTGTTTTTTTTTTTGCATAAGTTAGCGGATATTGATTTTTATTTGTTTTTTTCTCACAAAGTCTCACTTTCCGCTGACTTAGGACAAAAATTTCAATCTTTCATGGACTCAATATGCCCCTAACGGAATACCTTGGGGTGTCTTCTTTCCGAAATGGGGTCACATGTGGGGTATTTATACTGCCCTGGCTTTTTAGGGGCCCTAAAGCGTGAGAAGAAGTCTGGAATATAAATGTCTAAAAATGTTTACGCATTTGGATTCCGTGAGGGGTATGGTGCGTCCATGTGAGATTTTATTTTTTGACACAAGTTAGTGGAATATGAGACTTAGTAAGAAAAAACAAAAACAAACAAAAAATTTCCGCTAACTTGTGCCAAAAAAAATGTCTGAATGGAGCCTTACCGGGGGGGGGGGGGGGTGATCAATGACAGGGGGGTGATCAATGACAGGGGGGTGATCACCCATATAGACTCCCTGATCACCCCCTGTCATTGATCACCCCCCCTGTAAGGCTCCATTCAGACATCCGCATGATTTTTTACGGATCCATGGATACATGTATCGGATCCACAGAACGCATGCGGACGTCTGAATGGAGCTTTACAGGGGGGTTATCAATGACAGGGGGTGATCAGGGTAATCAGGGTGATCACCCCCCTGTCACTGATCACCCCCCCTGTAAGGCTCCATTCAGACATCCGCATGATTTTTTACGGATCCATGGATACATGTATCGGATCCACAGAACGCATGCGGACGTCTGAATGGAGCCTTACAGGGGGGTTATCAATGACAGGGGGTGATCAGGGTAATCAGGGTGATCACCCCCCTGTCACTGATCACCCCCCCTGTAAGGCTCCATTCAGACATCCGCATGATTTTTTACGGATCCATGGATACATGTATTGGATCCACAGAACGCATGCGGACGTCTGAATGGAGCCTTACAGGGGGGTTATCAATGACAGGGGGTGATCAGGGTAATCAGGGTGATCACCCCCCTGTCACTGATCACCCCCCCTGTAAGGCTCCATTCAGACATCCGCATGATTTTTTACGGATCCATGGATACATGTATCGGATCCACAGAACGCATGCGGACGTCTGAATGGAGCCTTACAGGGGGGTTATCAATGACAGGGGGTGATCAGGGTAATCAGGGTGATCACCCCCCTGTCACTGATCACCCCCCCTGTAAGGCTCCATTCAGACATCCGCATGATTTTTTACGGATCCATGGATACATGTATTGGATCCACAGAACGCATGCGGACGTCTGAATGGAGCCTTACAGGGGGGTTATCAATGACAGGGGGTGATCAGGGTAATCAGGGTGATCACCCCCCTGTCACTGATCACCCCCCCTGTAAGGCTCCATTCAGACATCCGCATGATTTTTTACGGATCCATGGATACATGTATCGGATCCACAGAACGCATGCGGACGTCTGAATGGAGCCTTACAGGGGGGTTATCAATGACAGGGGGTGATCAGGGTAATCAGGGTGATCACCCCCCTGTCACTGATCACCCCCCCTGTAAGGCTCCATTCAGACGTCCGCATGTGTTTTGCGGATCCGATCCATGTATCCATGGATCCGTAAAAATCATGCGGACGTCTGAATGGAGCCTTACAGGGGAGTGATCAATGACAGGGGGGTGATCAATGACAGGGGGTGATCAGGGAGTGTATATGGGTGATCACCCGCCTGTCATTGATCACCCCCCTGTAAGGCTCCATTCAGACGTCCGTATGCTTTTTGCGGATCCGATCCATGTATCCGTGGATCCGTAAAAATCATACGGATGTCTGAACGGAGCCTGACAGGGGGGTGATCAATGACAGGGCGGTGATCAATGACAGGGGGGTGATCAGGGAGTTTATATGGGGTGATCATGGGTGATCAGGGGTTTATAAGGGGTTAATAAGTGACGGGGGGGGGGGTGTAGTGTAGTGTGGTGTTTGGTGCGACTGTACTGACCTACCTGAGTCCTCTGGTGGTCGATCCTAACAAAAGGGACCACCAGAGGACCAGGTAGGAGGTATATTAGACGCTGTTATGAAAACAGCGTCTAATATACCTGTTAGGGGTTAAAAAATTCGGATCTCCAGCCTGCCAGCGAGCGATCGCTGCTGGCAGGCTGGAGATCCACTCGCTTACCTTCCGTTCCTGTGAGCGCGCGCGCCTGTGTGCGCGCGTTCACAGGAAATCTCGCGTCTCGCGAGATGACGCATATATGCGTGACTGTGCGCCAGCCTGCCACCTCCGGAACGCACATGTGCGTTAGGCGGTCCGGAGGTGGTTAAATATGCTCTCCTCCTTTACCGAGTTGATTCCCTTTATGTATTTAAAAGTTTCTATCATATCCCCTCGGTCTCTTCTTTCTTCCAAGCTATACATATTAAGGTCTTTTAACCTTTCCTGGTAAGTTTTATCCTGCAATCCATGGACCAGTTTAGTAGCTCTTCTCTGAACTCTCTCTAGAGTATCTATATCCTTCTGGAGATATGGCCTCCAGTACTGCGCACAATACTCCAAGTGAGGTCTCTCCAGTGATCTGTACAGCGGCATAAGCACTTCACTCTTTCTACTGCTTATACCTCTCCCTATACATCCAAGCATTCTGCTGGCATTTCGTGCTGCTTTATTACATTGTCTTCCCACCTTTAAGTCTTCTGAAATAATTACTCCTAAATCCCTTTCCTCAGATACTGAGGTCAGGACTGTGTCAAATATTCTATATTCTGCCCTTGGGTTTTTACGCCCCAGGTGCATTATCTTGCACTTATCCACATTAAATTTCAGTTGCCAGAGTTCTGACCATTCTTCTAGTTTTCCTAAATCCTCTTCCATTTGGCGTTTCCCTCCAGGAACATCAACCCTGTTACATATCTTTGTGTCATCAGCAAAAAGACAAACCTTACCATCGAGGCCTTTTGCAATATCACTTATGAAGATATTAAACAAAATTGGTCCCAGTACAGATGCCAGTGGAATCCCACTGGTAACATGACCTTGTTTTGAATGTTCTCCATTGACTACAACCCTCTGTTGTCTGTCACTCAGCCGCTGCCTAATCCACTCAACAATATGGGAGTCCATGCTCAATGACTGCAGTTTATTGATAAGTCTTCTATGTGGGACAGTGTCAAAAGCCTTACTAAAATCTAGATATGCGATGTCTACTGCACCTCCACCGTCTATTATTTTAGTCACCCAGTCAAAAAAATCTATAAGATTTGTTTGACATGATCTCCCTGAAGTAAACCCATGCTGTTTTTCATCTTGCAATCCATGGGATTTTAGATGTTCCACAATCCTATCCTTTAATAGGGTTTCCATTAATTTGCCTACTATTGATGTCAGACTCACTGGTCTATAGTTGCTCGATTCCTCCTTACTACCTTTCTTGTGAATGGGCACGACATTTGCCAATTTCCAATCTTCCGGGACGACTCCTGTTACTAATGATTGGTTAAATAAATCTGTTAACGGTTTTGCCAGCTCTTTTAATAATTTTGGGTGTATCTCATCAGGCCCCTGTGACTTATTTGTCTTCACTTTAGACAGCAAACTTAGAACATCTTCCTCTGTAAAGACACATGCATCAAACGATTTAATAGTCATCCTTTCTAGTGGAGGTCCTTCTCCTTCTTTTTCTTTTGTAAAAACTGAACAGAAGTATTCATTAAGGCAGTCGGCTAGCCCTTTATTCTCTTCTACATACCTTCCGTCCTTTATTTTTAATTTAGTTATTCCTTGTTTTAATTTCCTTTTTTCATTTATATATCTGAAGAATGTCTTATCCCTTTTTTTCATAGACTGAGCTAGTTTTTCTTCTGCCTGAGCTTTAGAAGTTCTTATAACTTGCTTGGCCTCTTTCTGCCTAATCTTGTAGATTTCCTTATCTTCATTGCTCTGTTTTTTTTTATAATTACAAAATGCTAGCTTTTTATTTTTAATGATTTGGGCCACGTCTGCTGAGTACCACAGTGGTCTCTTCCTTTTTTTGCTTTTACTGACAAGTCTAATGCAATTTTCTGTTGCCTTCAATAATGCACCTTTTAAGTAGCCACTTTTACCGGCCACTATTTCAATCGCATCAGCATTAGCCACCTCCAAGAACGATGTGCCGGTGCACATGACAAAGAGGTAAGGTAGATGGAAGTTACTGTAATATATACGGTATATTCCGCACCTTCATCGTGAAAAGTCAAAAGTGGGTGTCGTAACGGTATGTATATATTTACTCTAAACTAAGGTCTGCTCTCTTTGGCCCCTTTAGGCTGCCCTACCACAGCAGTTATGGCATAACTCTACTGCTTGTTGTAGATGGGGTTAGATAAGTTAGGTTCACCTTTCTGATAGCCGATCCGACCACAAGTATAAGCAAGATATTGCTGCATTTGTGGGAGTGGAGGCTGATTACAAGGCTATTCATGCGTACCTGTGAGCCCAGGCTGGCTGATTACTAGGCTATTTATAGGAACCTGTGTGCCCAGGCTGACGCCGATTCAGCTGATTTCACCCACCCTCCCACACCATCTTACAGTCACTTCACGTTAGAGTTGCCCCCTTTAGCCTGCCCTACCACAGCAGTTATGGCATAACTCTACTGCTTGTTGTAGATGGGGTTAGATAGGTTAGGTTCACCTTTCTGATAGCCAATCCGACCACAAGTGCACTCGCCTAGATCTCGACAGTGTGGAATACCTCACATTTCTAAAAATGAATGAGACACGGATCTCGGAGGAATTCAACACCTGTGATGACCACGTTTAATTGAATTTCCTCATGCAAGCCCACAAATATCCGCCACCACCCAGAAGAAATATTGGTCCCTGTCTTAGGTAAATACATCGGCATAAAATACCTTTTCTGTCTGTTGAATGCCTAATATTTAGGGCCTCGGAGGAATTCAACACCTGTAACGACCAGTTGTTTCAACTATTATCATTAGTGTTTTTTTCAAGAGGGGGGGATTTCGTTGGCCATGTTTTTAATCCAATTTTATATTTTTAGTTCTTTTAAACATATGTATTTGACCTGTATTTGCACTGGCTTTCAGTAAAATGTATATCCATTGAACGTCTAATAGACCTCCAGCCACATACTTACTTGTTCTTTTATGTACGCTGAATGCATAATTTTTGGGGCCGGTAGTAACCTGGTCTGCTGGAAAATTGATATCCAATGACCGTGTAATCTACCTCAAGCCACATACTTACTTGTTCTTTTATGTACGCTGAATGCATAAATTTTGGGACCTGTAGTACACTGGCCTGCTGGAAAATTGATATCCAATGACCGCGTAATCTACCTCCGGCCACATACTTACTTGTTCTTTTATGTACGCTGAATGAATAATTGTTGCGGCCTCTGAGGAATTCAACACCAGTGGTGACCACGTGTTATCGAATTTCAACTATTATAATTAGGTTTTTTTCCAAGAGGGGGGGGGGGGATTTCGTTAGCCATGATTTTAAGCCAATTTTATATTTTTAGTTTGTTTAAACATATATATTTGACCTGTATTTGTACTGGCCTGCAGTAAAATTGATATCCATTGACCGTATAATATTCCTCCGGCCAAATAATTACTTGATCTTTTCTGTCCGGTGAATGTCTAATGTTTGGGGCCTGTAGTCCAGTGGCCTACAGTAAAATTTTTATTCATTGACCGCATAATGTACCTCGAGACCCATAATCAGAATTTCTTTTATGTCAAGCTAATGCCTAATTTCTAAGGCCTGTACTACTGTGGCCTAAAATAAAAAATTTCTAGTCCCCAACAGGGCACATTTCAGAGAATTTGCCTTTAAGACACATACAAATGTCCCCTGATTAAGATACATATATTTAGTTGGAATTTTTTTCATTAATCCCCTTCTAGTATGTCACTGTCCATGTTGTGGGACTATTTGTACACTTCTACTAAGTATTTGGTGGCTGCAAATATGAGCTGAAGGTTTTTCAGGTTTGCCTGCCATTAAAGTGAATGGGGCCCACTGCAAACTTGCGGTTCGCGAACATTTGATCGCGTTTGCGCGATCGCATTCGCTAACCGTCCCAGCCGATGTTCGTTCATCACTACTTTGCAGTATGCAGTGGAGATAGAGGCAAGGCGTCCCTCCGAGTCACTTGCACAAATGGCCTGATGCATGTTCACTTGCTTTTGTAGTGCCAGCCGAATTGTCACCATTCGGCAGAGGGATGACTTCTGGCTTTCCACCTTGTTGGACCCTCGCTACTGGTCCAAAATGGGGGCCTTTTTTACACCCGCTGAGAGGGAGGATAAACTGAACCACTATACAGATCCTATGTAGACAGTTGGCCGCTGCCTATCTGCGCCATCGTCCATCCTATCGCAGGTCTGACCGGAGGGCCCTCTGTGCTCACGTTCCACTGCCATGGCTGCTGGGGAGGGGTAGCAGGAGCAGTACCAGCTCCATCAGCAGCAGCCTGAGTCTAGAGTCGCTGATGAGCAGCTTTCTTCACCAGCATAGTGAAGAAACTACTCACCAGAAGCTAGACATAGAGCAGGACCTGAACCATCAGGTGGTGGCATATTTGGACAGCACCCTGCCACCGCACATTGAAGATCCACTGGACTACTGGACAGCCAAACTGGATTTGTGGCCACATCTGGCAGAGTTTGCCCTGGAAAAGATGTCTTGCCCAGCCAGTAGTGTGGAATCAGAGCGGGTGTTTAGTGCGGCAGGGGCGATAGTTACCCCAAGAACAACTTGCCTGTCCACCCAAAATGCGGAGAGACTGACCTTTGTCAAGATGAATTAGGCGTGGATCAGCCAGGATTTGCGCCCACCAATGCCTGGTTCATCAGAGTAGATCAGGGTGGCCAACCTGTGGCTGTCCAGCTGTTGCAAAACTACGACTCCCAGCATGTCCAGACAGCCTACAGCTATCAGCCTACAGCAGGGCATGGTGGGAATTGTACTAGATCATCCATGGTGCCACATCAACAATTTGACAAACGAGACCGGTTTCTTCTGGCTACCTGCCTCAGCTGCTATTCTGATGCTGCCACCCGCCTGATGCCACACATCTGATGCCAAATGCTCTTTCTTACATCCACCATCGTCAGCGGGTACTGTTATTGCCACCCACCTTCCCACTTTGTCAGCGGGTCACTCTGTAATCTCCTGATGCTGCTGCCACCGCCACATTATATCACTTGCCACTCTGTGATCTCCTCATGCTGCTGCCACCTCCACACTGTGTCACCTTGCCACTCTGTGGTCTCCTCATGCTGCTGCTACCTCCACACTATGTCAACTTGCCACTCTGTGGCCTCCTGATGCTACTGCTACCTTCACACTATGTCACCTTGCCACTCTGTGGCCTCCTGATGCTGCTCCCACTCCACACTCTGTCACTGGGTCACTCTGTGGTCTCTTTATGCTGCTTCCACCTCCACGCTATGTCACCTCACCACACTGTAGCCCCCTGATGCTGCTGCCACCTCCACACTCTGTCACTGGGTCACTCTGTGGTCTTCTCATGCTGCTGAAACCTCCACACTATGTCACCTTGCCACTCTGTGGCCTGCTGATGCTGCTGCCACCTCCACACTATGTCACCTTGCCACTATGTGGCCTCCTCAGGCTGCTGCCACCTCTACACTATGTCACCTTACCACTCTGTGGCCTCCAGATGCTACTGCAACCGCCACACTCTCATTGTGCCACTTTGTGGACTTCTCATGCTGTTCCCACACTCTCCACTTCATGACTGGGACACTATTTTGCCTTTTGGCCTGGCTGACATTATCATTTATTTGACTCTTCTTCTGATCTGTCAGAAGGAAGGAAAAATGAGATGCACAACGGATCATGTCTGTGTAGCAGCTGTAAGGCGTGTATGGACCCATCAGAATTGGCTTGTGATTTGGCAGCCAAAAGCAGAAGTGGGTACAAACACAGAAGACATACAAATATTCCATTTACGTGTCATCTATTTTGGATCCACAACTGTTGTTTTTTTTGGGCATTAGCAATAGTGATGGGTTACTGACCAAATGCTGACCGAGTGAAGGCGGATGCTCCACACACAGGATCCGTTTTTTAGGGGGTTATTGTTATGACGGAGCAGAGGAAGGGCAAAATAATCAGTGACGTCAACACAAACTTACTGCTGACATCCTCTGCACTCTTGGTTGTTGCCTTGTTGCACTCTGTTGTAGCTTGGAGAAGGGTTCCCGCCCCAGTTGAATATAAATACACAAACTCCAGCGTAATTTGAAAGCTTGATCTGCTTTTTATTGAGTAGATATTTGCGGCTTTAACGTTACGCACTTTTCGGCCTACTGGCCTTCTTCAGACTAATACCGCTGGTGGTGGGGAGTAATCTGGCGCTTTGTGGGAATCTAATGCGGAAGTACCGCTGCTGAGAGTGGCGCCACTCTCACCAGCGGTACTTCCGCATTAGATTCCCACAGAGTGCCAGATTACTCCCCACCACCAGCGGCATTAGTCTGAAGAAGGCCAGTAGGCCGAAACGTACGTAACGTTAAAGCCGCAAATATCTACTCAATAAAAAGCAGATCAAGCTTTCAAATTACGCTGGAGTTTGTGTATTTATATCCTCTGCACTCTGTCAGGGGGCTTTACTTGTATAAGCATTTCATAGAACAGGTTCTGTAGACATCTATGTGGAATAAGCTGACGATAGTGTAAAAGGAGTGCGCTTATTCTTAATGCTAATATTGACCTGTAAGGCTGAGTTCATAATTGAGTTATTTGGTTAGTTTTGGGCCAGTGACTTCCCAAATAATTGACGTGTGCAGTGATTCTAAGAGCGACACCTGTCATCTACAAGTCATACAGACTCACATTATTATTTCACTACCACAGCAGACTAACTATGCGTGTTACTGCAAGGCACATTGTTCTCACTATAAAGGCTCTCTGCAGCCAGGAAATAGTTTTTAACGCAATGTGCCGCAAATAAATTCAGAGCGAAACAAATTTTTTCAGTAATTTGGGCGAACTGGCCGAATCAAATTTTTGAAAAATTTGCTCCTCTCTAGTAGCCACATGTTAGTAGATGTCTTTTTTTACCTACATATATGATACGCTTATGATTTGAATTAAAAAATACACATATACTCAGAAAGGTTATTTTTTGTTTGACAGTTGATTTTGTATTTCTTTACTTCAATTTTAGTAGCAAGCTCTGTGGTTCTTACACAAGGCTATACTTGTTGTATTACACATTTTATCTCTGTTGGTCCGTTGCTCATTTTTACTAATCTACTGGAAACTGACAAACAGAAATGCTTACATAAGTTTCTTCCTGTATTGTTTTGCATAATAAGCTCTTGTCTCAAACTACCAACAGATTCCCCAGAAATATTAAGCTAACTGTTGCCCCTGAACCATCTAAGAACCCCCTTTCCCTTGGGGAGACAAACAGTATGATCTAGACAAGGGCGTTGCTAGATCAAAACATTCGGGGCCTGGGCCCCTGATGTTTTGTCCCAGGCCCTGAATGTCCTGCCTGCCTGCTAGATACAACTGTATTGCCATCCACAGGACAGCAATGCAATTGAATCTAATACGGTGGAAGAGCTGAAGGACCTGTGGTGACATCACAGGTCATGTGACCAGTAAAACAGTCATTTACATAGGACTGTATGTTGGAGGCTGCTGTTACATACTCCTTCACCATCTTCCAAAACTTTTCCCTCCTTGTGACACTAGGCCGCGCATCAGGGTGAGGGTGCTGGCGGGGTGTCATGAAACTGTCCCAGGCCTTTGACAGTGTTGCCCTGCCTTTGTTGGAACTGCTGTGTGTTCCCCTTGTCTCCCCTCCTCGGTTGCCCAAGGAAGTACGGACTTTGCAGCCAGCGTTGTCAGATGGAAATTTTTGGAGCTATTTTATAACAAGGACCTTATGGTATTGCATCGTTTTGCTCGTCCTCTCCACCTGAGGAATGAGAGATGAGAAGTTCTCTTTGTAGCGGGGGTCGAAAATAATCTGTGTTGTCTAAAATGCGTATAACGTGCGGGTCATGGGAAAGGCAGCCTGACATGAAGTCAGCCATGTGTGCCAGGGTACCAACAGTTGTCATCAGGAGGATCACTCTCAATCTCCTCATCCTCTTCCTCCTCTTCTGCCCACCCATGCTGAACAGATGGAATTAAACTTCCATGGGTACTACACTCTGTAGTGGAGGCAACCGTCTCCTGCTCCTCCTCCTCCTCTTCATTGTCTAATTCGCACTGAGAAGACAGATGTAGGGTGGTCTGGCTATCACCCTGTGTAATGTCTTCTTCCCCCTTCTTCCCCCATTTCCTACATACAAAGCATCGTCCTTAATTGTGAGCAGCGAACGTTTTAGTAGACACAGAAGTGCCCTGACACACAGAAGGTATTGGACAGATGTCACAAGTCACTGCAGACACCCTCTATAGAAAAAGTATTGAAAATGCTGGAAAAACAAAATTGGTACTGTAGCTATAAAATACTACCATGCAGCCACCACACACAATAGTCCTTAAAAGGACTTTTGGGTCTTTGAAACATTTTTCTACTAAATAGATTGCGATCACACTCCCTACACTCTGTCCCTTCTGAAGCGTAGCTCTCCCTGACTACAAATAAGCCAAACATGCGTCATTGGGTGCTATATAGCACCCCATGACGTGTTCCGGCCAGCCAATTACTGTAATGCCAGTAGCCAACATGGCTACTGGCATTACAGTGAAGGCAGTACTTATCTGCACGTTTATTGGCTGCATAGCAGCCGCGAAACGTGCGGGGGGGGAGACTCGAGCATGCTGCTCGAGCACATGCTGTACTTAGCCCAGTACCACCACATGCCGAGCATAGCGATGTTCGAGCCGAATGGCAGTTCGGCCGAGCATGCTCACTTAACACTACTACTAAGGGGTCTGTAGAGAGATTTATTACCACTGGGGGAACAATAGGGGGCCTTATTTTTACTGGGGGCTCTGTGAGGGTATTAATAATACTGGAGGGCTCTTCTACTAATGGGTTGCAGAAGAAGAAAGAGAATGAACCTTTTGGATGGCGCTGTCAGCAGGAGTCAGAAGCAGGTAGGTATTGATAACACAATACTTTTTATTTTCAGTCAACGCGTTTCAGGGGCGGAGAGCCCCCTTCATCAGGACAATATACAACATAAAACAGCATTCACATGTGGCGGTTATTTAAACTCAAAAAAGGCGCGTGAGGCCAAACAAAGGTGGAACAAGGGGAGGGGGGAGGGGGGTGAGCATGTGTCTCAAATAATAGAAAGCTGTCATCTTGCATTCAGTTCCTTGCTGATCCCTTTAAAAATATATAGTGGACCTGATTTATTTTAGAAAAAATAAAATAAAATGATTATATACTAAGGTGCTTTGGAATATAGCAGTGCTACAATGGTTAAATTTGGGCTTATTTTAAAATGCTTGCGGGTGGATCAGTCTAATGTTAATGCTTTTTAGGAAAAATGACTGGGCATGGAGTAGTATAAAGCATGGTGGTTATATTGATTAAAAATAAAAATAAAAATAAAAGTAAAAAATAAATAATACATAATAAATAATAAGAAAAAATAAGAAAAGGTGCAAGGAATGGTGTAAAGCATGGTGGTTATATTGATTAGGAATAAGAAAATAAAGGGTATATATATCTCAGTAAATAAATAGATAAATAAAATGTATATATATATATATATATATATATATATATATACCCATATACATCAGCATATACATAAAATTATACCATAATTTATGTGAATATATATATATATATATATATAAAAAGTCCTACTGTATTCATAAAATTACATATATTAGTAGATAGAACGGTGGGGGGAATGTTGACAGATTTTTTATATTAGTGGGGAATTTTTTCTTTGTTAGATAGAGGTGAACAACCCCAGGAGATTAACCTCATTAGAATCCAAGCGTAGTGGCTACTGATACAATGTTGCAATTATTTTATGAAGCTGTATCGGTTGTCTGTCATATAGACACAGTTTCACAAATGTGGCTAGCAGAGTTTTCTTGGGCAGCAATGTAAAACTGCAGATGTTTGTTACATAAAAATAGTATTAGGAGAATAACACTGAGGCCGCCCTTTACCCCGCTCTACTACAATCAGAGAAGTGTATAGATACAGTAACCTAAAGTATTGTAACAAATACTGTTGCATGGGCCCCTTGCATAAAAAATCATTAAATATTCTTGGTGGAATACCAAGCGATGAGATGTTGAGAATTTTCAGAGGATGTCCTTTAAAGAAGTTTACACTAGAAAATGGTCTTATTTATTTCATTCAACCCTTGGGGCTCAAGGGTATCCAATTGGTACATCCAGTAAACTTATCGTCGCTGTAGAGTACTGAACCGATTGTATGGTTTTTCTGGTATGTAATTAATTGGTGTGATCCTGATTGGATGTTTTTGTTTCTCTGGTGTGGAGGCACAATGTCTGGAGAGGCTATGTTTTTGGTAATGTTTTTGAATGTTGTGCCTATGTTGGTTTAGCCTACAGTGTAACTCCTGGGTGGTGCGCCCTACATATTGAAGCCCGCAGCTACACTCAATTAAATAAATTAAATAGCTAGATTGGCATGTCAGAAGATGCTTTATCATGAAGGTGGTCCATTTTTATTAGATGAAAAATGTGTACATTTATTGGGTATAGTCTTACAGCATAGGCACAGACTCTTTCCACATTTGTAGCTGCCTAGTTTTTTAGGTGGTAAAAGTGGGCCAGCAGAACTGGCTTTTTTATGTTGTTTCGGCTTGCTGGGGGCAAGGAGGTTCTTAAACGTCAGGGCTCTCCTGTAGACCATTCTAGGCTTAGGGGGTAAGTGTTTTGCAAGGTATGGATCCTGTAGTAGGATATACCAGTGTTTTAAAAATTGTGCGTATATTGTTGTTAGATGTATTGAACTGTGTGACAAAGTTTATATTCATTTCCGTGTGTGTCCCTTGTCTGTTTGTGGGCTGTAGACAGGTTTCCTGTGTATCAGTGATGGTTCTATCATAGGCATTTTTTATAAGTTTCCTTGGGTAGCCTTTCTCGATAAACCTTTTTTTGAGGATTTTTGCCTGATTTTTAAAGTCACTATCAAGGGTACAGTTTCGTCGGATCTGTTTGTATTGACTATATGGGATGTTTTCTAACCATTTTTTGTTATGAAAACTTGATATACAGTGGCGGAAATAATTATTTGACCCCTCACTGATTTTGTAAGTTTGTCCAATGACAAAGAAATGAAAAGTCTCAGAACAGTATCATTTCAATGGTAGGTTTATTGTAACAGTGGCAGATAGCACATCAAAAGGAAAATCGAAAAAAATAACTTTAAATAAAAGATAGCAACTGATTTGCATTTCATTGAGTGAAATAAGTATTTGAACCCCTACCAATCATTAAGAGTTCTGGCTCCCACAGAGTGGTTAGACACTTCTACTCAATTAGTCACCCTCATTAAGGACACCTGTCTTAACTAGTCACCTGTATAAAAGACACCTGTCCACAGAATCAATCAATCAAGCAGACTCCAAACTCTCCAACATGGGAAAGACCAAAGAGCTGTCCAAGGATGTCAGAGACAAAATTGTAGACCTGCACAAGGCTGGAATGGGCTACAAAACCATTAGCAAGAAGCTGGGAGAGAAGGTGACAACTGTTGGTGCGATTGTTCGAAAATGGAAGGAGCACAAAATGACCATCAATCGACCTCGCTCTGGGGCTCCACGCAAGATCTCACCTCGTGGGGTGTCAATGGTTCTGAGAAAGGTGAAAAAGCATCCTAGAACTACACGGGAGGAGTTAGTTAATGACCTCAAATTAGCAGGGACCACAGTCACCAAGAAAACCATTGGAAACACATTACACCGCAATGGATTAAAATCCTGCAGGGCTCGCAAGGTCCCCCTGCTCAGGAAGGCACATGTGCAGGCCCGTCTGAAGTTTGCCAATGAACACCTGAATGATTCAGAGAGTGACTGGGAGAAGGTGCTGTGATCTGATGAGACCAAAATAGAGCTCTTTGGCATTAACTCAACTCGCTGTGTTTGGAGGAAGAAAAATGCTGCCTATGACCCCCAAAACACCGTCCCCACCGTCAAGCATGGGGGTGGAAACATTTTGCTTTGGGGGTGTTTTTCTGCTAAGGGCACAGGACAACTTATTCGCATAAACGGGAAAATGGACGGAGCCATGTATCGTGAAATCCTGAGCGACAACCTCCTTCCCTCTGCCAGGAAACTGAAAATGGGTCGTGGATGGGTGTTCCAGCACGACAATGACCCAAAACATACAGCAAAGGCAACAAAGGAGTGGCTCAAGAAGAAGCACATTAAGGTCATGGAGTGGCCTAGTCAGTCTCCGGACCTTAATCCAATCGAAAACCTATGGAGGGAGCTCAAGCTCAGAGTTGCACAGAGACAGCCTCGAAACCTTAGGGATTTAGAGATGATCTGCAAAGAGGAGTGGACCAACATTCCTCCTAAAATGTGCGCAAACTTGGTCATCAATTACAAGAAACGTTTGACCTCTGTGCTTGCAAACAAGGGTTTTTCCACCAAGTATTAAGTCTTTTTTTGTTAGAGGGTTCAAATACTTATTTCACTCAATGAAATGCAAATCAGTTGCTATCTTTTATTTAAAGTTATTTTTTCGATTTTCCTTTTGATGTGCTATCTGCCACTGTTACAATAAACCTACCATTGAAATGATACTGTTCTGAGACTTTTCATTTCTTTGTCATTGGACAAACTTACAAAATCAGTGAGGGGTCAAATAATTATTTCCTCCACTGTAACTATTTGTATCAATGGATTTAATGTATGTTTGGGTGGCCAGTTGATTGTTTTTGGTAGAGATAATGATATCTAAAAATTCAATCTCACTTCTACTGTATTTCGGGGTGAATTTAATTCCCCAACTTGTATTGCTTATTTTATTACAGAATTGTAAAGCGGTATTTTCGTCCCCGTCCCATATGATAAAGATATCATCAATATACCTTTTGTAGTACACGAGTTGTTGGATCCGGGGTGTGGTCTTTTGGATGTGTAGCTTTTCAAATTCCCCCATAAAAAGATTTGCGAAGGATGGCGCCACCTTCGTCCCCATTGCGGTACCTCTGCGTTGATGGTATGTTACGCTATTATAGATAAAAAAGTTGTTCTCTAAAATGAAGCGGAGACTGTCTGTAAGAAAAGTTACTTGGGGTGGTTTGAGGGTGGAATCTCCCTCTAAAACGTTTTTTATACACTGTATGCCCAAGTTTTGTTGAATATTGGAATAGAGGGCTGTGACGTCCATGGTGAAGAATGCGTATGAATCTTTCCAAGTGATGTCTTTTAGTTCCCGAATTAACTGACTGGAATCATGAAGATAACTGGGTAATGTGCGTACATAGGGATGCAAAAAAAGATCTAGATAGTGTGAGAGGTTGCTTGTCACGCATTTTGTATTTGACACAATTGGTCTGCCAGGCGGGTGTGTTCCATTTTTATGTATTTTCGTGAGGTGATAGAAGTAGGGGGTGCAGGGGGCTCTTGGCATTAAGAAGTTTTTATCTTTTTTGTTTATATAATTTCTATCATGGGCGTCCTTTATTATTTTTATGAGATCTTTATTTATACCTGGAAAGGGATTTTCTGACACTTTTTCGTAGTAAACTGTATCATTGAGGATATTTAGTGCCTCCTTCTCATAGTCAGCAAAATCTTGGATAACTATCCCACCCCCTTTATCTGCTGGGCGAATAATTATATTTTCATTTACACTGAGTTTTTTCAGGGCATTTTTTTTCCGGTTTACTAAGATTATCTTTTCTATATGGCATGATTGGTATAGCGGTCATTGTTTTGATATCAGAAGATATAAGGTCAAAAAAAGTGGGGATATGGTGTCCCTGAATTTGGGGGGGAAAAAAATTAGACTTTGGTCTAACATCTTGATGTATAAATGAGGATAATTCCATCTCTATTGGTTGCTCTATTTTTTCTTTGGGGGTAAATGTAATATTTTCAACTTCAAAATGCCTTTTGATTGTAAGATTTTGCCTGAATTTTTGTATGTCTAGAAAGAACTCAAAGGGATTTTTAATCAATATAACCACCATGCTTTATACTACTCCATGCCCGGTCATTTTTCCTAGAAAGCAATAACATTAGACTGATCCACCTGCAAGCATTTTAAAATTTGGCCAACTTTAACCATTGCAGCACTGCTATTGTCACGGATGGTGTAACAAAAAACAAGAAGTTAAAAATAAGGATCCGACTGGCTTGATCCGAAACTAAGGAACAAAAGGGTGACCCCTATTTAAGCCCTGAAACTCTCCCTGTCTTCTCAGCCCATGCAAAGATCTCTATGATAGAAAATTACATGCCCTCATGCCTCGACTGTATGACACCTGAATGCCCTATAATAGTGAGGGAACACGACCACCGGTTCCCTACACTTAATACAGAGGGAGTCAGGGTAGGATCAAGCAAACAGGAAAACACAAATTAATGAACAGACTTATCTGTAGACGCATCAGTTGTAGCATCCCGCCTGTACACGCTCAAAGAAGTTGTATAAACCGCAAAGTGATGCAGTATGGGAGGGGATTTAAAGGGATGCAATCAGTGCAACTAGATGACAGCTGAGAGAGGGAAGCGAGATGACAAAACGAAAGCAAAACAAAAGAACCTCAAGCAGGAGGTTCTGAAGAACGTCTGTCAGAGCTTCTCAGATGTCTGGCGGTGACAGTACCCCTCCTTCTACGAGTGGACTCCGGACACTCAGAGCCCACCTTCTCAGGATGGGACCTTTGGAAAGCCCTGATGAGACGAGTGGCCTTAATGTCCATCACTGGGACCCACATCCTCTCCTCAGGACCATAACCCTCCCAATGAACGAGGTACTGGAGAGAACCGCGGACAACACGAGAAGCCACAATCCTAGAGACCTGAAATTCAAGATTACCATCAACCAGAATCGGAGGAGGAGGCAAAGAGGAGGGTACAATGGGTTGGACATAAGGTTTTAATAGGGACTTATGAAAAACATTATGGATCTTCCAAGTCTGAGGAAGATCAAGACGGTAGGCAACAGGATTGATTACGAACAAGATTTTGTAAGGCCCAATAAACTTAGGACCCAACTTCCAGGAGGGAACCTTCAATTTGATATTCTTAGTAGACAACCACACCAGATCACCAACATTCAGGTCCGGACCAGGCACACGTCTCTTATCCGCCACAAGCTTATAACTCTTATTCATGCTCTTTAGATTATCCTGAATCTTTTGCCAAATAGATGACAAAGACAAGGAGAATCTCTCCTCATCAGGTAAACCAGAAGACCCCTTTGCCAGAGAATGTCCCAAACTGCGGATAAAACCCATATGCACCAAAAAATCGTGACTTATCAGAGGACTCCTCACGACTGTTATTTAAAGCAAACTCAGCAAGGAACAAAAAGGAACACCAATCCTCCTGATTCTCCGCCACAAAACAGCGCAGATATGTCTCCAGATTCTGATTGACGCGCTCTGTCTGGCCATTCGACTGCGGGTGGAAAGCAGAAGACAATGACAACTGAACCCACAAGCGAGAACAGAAAGCCTTCCAGAATCTGGAAACAAACTGCGTGCCCCTATCAGAGACTATGTCTGAAGGAATACCATGCAATTTGACAATGTGATCAATAAATGCCTGCGCCAGCGTCTTAGCATTGGGCAACCCAGGAAAAGGAATGAAATGCGCCATTTTGCTAAAACGGTCCACCACCACCAGAATCACAGTCTTCCCCGAGGAACGAGGCAGGTCCGCAATGAAGTCCATGGACAGATGTGTCCAAGGACGGGAAGGAATGGGTAACGGAAGAAGAGGACCTGATGGCCGTGAATGAGGGACTTTGGCACGAGCGCAGGTCTCGCAGGCTGCCACAAAACCCTCAACCGACTTACAAAGCGCCGGCCACCAGAATCTCAGAGCAATGAGATCCACTGTGGCTCTACCCCCCAGGTGCCCAGCAAGGACAGTATCGTGGTGCTCCTTGAAAGCCTTGTGTCTTAAAGCGAGAGGCACAAACAACCTCCCAGGAGGACAAAGATCAGGAGCCTCTGCCTGGGCTGCCTGAACCTCTGCCTCCAATTCAGGATAAAGAGCAGAGACCACCACACCTTCAGCCAAAATGGGACCCGGGTCTTCAAAATTCCCACCTCCCGGAAAACAACGTGACAGGGCATCCACCTTCACATTCTTAACCCCAGGGCGGAACGTGACAACAAAATTAAACCTTGAAAAGAACAAAGACCATCTGGCCTGTCTCGGGTTCAGACGCTTGGCTGACTCCAAGTAGGCCAGATTCTTATTGTCGGTAAACACGGTAATAGGGTGTCTGGCTCCCTCTAGCCAATGGCGCCATTCCTTAAAAGCTAAATTGATGGCCAACAACTCCCTATCTCCCACATCAAAATTTCTCTCTGCGGAGGAGAGTTTCTTTGAGAAAAAGGCACACGGTCGCCATTTGGCAGGAGAGGGACCCTGAGACAAGACCGCACCCACACCCACCTCAGAAGCATCCACCTCAACTATGAAGGGCAGAGAGATAACAGGTTGTACCAAGATGGGAGCGGAAGCAAAACTCTCCTTGATACTAGAAAAGGCCTTACGCGCCTCTACTGACCAGCAGGAAAAATCTACCCCCTTTCTAGTCATATAAGTGAGTGGTTTAACAACAGAGGAATAATTCAAAATAAACTTCCTGTAATAATTGGCAAAGCCCAAAAAACGCATCAGCGCCTTCTGATTCTCAGGAAGCTCCCACTCAAGCACAGCGCAGACCTTCTCGGGGTCCATGCGAAAAACCAGAAGCGGAGAGAAGAAACCCCAGAAATTGAATTTCTGGAACCGCAAACACACATTTTTCCAGTTTAGCGTACAATTTATTCTCCCGAAGGATGAGCAAGACCTGACGTAGGTGGTCCTTATGAGTTTTGAAATCAGGAGAAAAAATCTAAATGTCATCTAGATACACTAATACAAATTTCCCCATTAAATGATAAAAAATGCTGTTCACAAAATGCTGAAAGACGGCTGGAGCATTCATCAAACCAAAAGGCATAACCAAATTCTCAAAATGGCCCTCAGGGGTATTGAAGGCCATCTTCCATTCGTCTCCTTCTCTGACCCTGACCAGGTTGTATGCCCCTCTTAGATCCAACTTGGAAAAAACTTTAGCCCCAACAACCTGGTTAAACAGGTCCGGGATCAGAGGAAGCGGATAAGGGTCACGAATTGTGATACTGTTCAGCTCCCTGAAATCCAGACATGGTCTTAAAAAACCATCTTTTTTCTTAACAAAGAAAAAAACTGCTGCAACAGGTGACTTCGAGGGTTGCATGTATCCCTTTCTCAGGCTCTCAGAGATATAAGCATGCATAGCGACCCTTTCGGGTTGGGAGAGATTGTATAAACGAGATTTAGGCAGCTTGGCGCCTGGGATGAGATTAATAAGGCAATCGTACTCCCTGTGAGGGGGCAACTCCTGAACACTAGGGATGAGCGAACTCGAACTGTATAGTTCGGGTTCGTACCGAATTTTGGGGTGTCCGTGACACGGACCCGAACCCAGACATTTTCGTAAAAGTCTGGGTTCGGGTTCGGTGTTCGTCGCTTTCTTGGCGCTTTTGTGACGCTTTCTTGGCGCTTTTTGAAAGGCTGCAAAGCAGCCAATCAACAAGCGTCATACTACTTGCCCCAAGAGGCCATCACAGCCATGCCTACTATTGGCATGGCTGTGATTGGCCAGAGCACCATGTGACCCAGCCTCTATTTAAGCTGGAGTCACATAGCGCCGCCCGTCACTCTGCTCTGATTAGCGTAGGGAGAGGTTGCGGCTGCGACAGTAGGGCGAGATTAGGCAGATTAACTCCTCCAAAGGACTTGATTAACTGATCGATCTGCAGCTGTGGATCATTGAGCTGCTGATCCTCAATTGCTCACTGTTTTTAGGCTGCCCAGACCGTTTGTCAGTCACATTTTTCTGGGGTGATCGGCGGCCATTTTGTGTCTTGTGGTGCGCCAGCACAAGCTGCGACCAAGTGCATTTAACCCTCAATGGTGTGGTTGTTTTTTGGCTAAAGCCTACATCAGGGTGAAGCTGTCACACCAAGTGCATTTAACCAGCAATAGTCTGTTTATTTTTTGGCCATATACTACATCAGGGGCAAGCTGCGCCTGTCACCAAGTGCATTTAACCCTCAATGGTGCAGTTTGTTTTTTGGCTAAAGCTTACATCAGGGTGAAGCTGTCACACCAAGTGCATTTAACCAGCAATAGTCTGTTTATTTTTTGGCCATATACTACATCAGGGGCAAGCTGCGCCCGTCACCAAGTGCATTTAACCCTCAGTAGTGTGGTTGGTCAAGCTATCACACCAAGTGCATTTAACCAGCAATAGTCTGTTCATTTTTTGGCCATATACTAAATCAGGGGCAAGCTGCGCCCGTCACCAAGTGCATTTAACCAGCAATAGTCTGTTCATTTTTTGGCCATATACTACATCAGGGGCAAGCTGCGCCCGTCACCAAGTGCATTTAACCCTCAGTAGTGTGGTTGGTCAAGCTGTGACACCAAGTGCATTTAACCAGCAATAGTCTGTTCATTTTTTGACCATATACTACATCAGGGGCAAGCTGCGCCCGTCACCAAGTGCATTTAACCCTCAGTAGTGTGGTTGGTCAAGCTATCACACCAAGTGCATTTAACCAGCAATAGTCTGTTCATTTTTTTGCCATATACTACATCAGGGGCAAGCTGCGCCCGTCACCAAGTGCATTTAACCCTCAGTAGTGTGGTTGGTCAAGCCGTGACACCAAGTGCATTTAACCAGCAATAGTCTGTTCATTTTTTGGCCATATACTACATCAGGGGCAAGCTGCGCCCGTCACCAAGTGCATTTAACCAGCAATAGTGTGGTTATTTTTTGGCCATATCCCAGTCTAATTCTGTCACTAAATCCATACCGGTCACCCAGCGCCTAAATACTAGGCCTCAAATTTATATCCCGCTAAATCTCTCGTTACCGCTGTCCTGTTGTGGCTGGGAAAGATATTTAGTGTCCGTCAAAGCACATTTTTTGTTCTGGGTTGAAATACAATTCCCAATTTAGCAATTTCATAATTTAGTGGTTTCTGCTATATCAGAGCTATTTGAAATCTATCCCTAAAAGGGTATATAATATTCAAGGTGCACATAGGGTCATTCAGAATAACTTCACACACACGCTACTGTGCATATCCCAGTCTAATTCTGTCACTAAATCCATACCGGTCACCCAGTGCCTAAATACTAGGCCTCAAATTTATATCCCGCTAAATCTCTCGTTACCGCTGTCCTGTTGTGGCTGGGAAAGTTATTTAGTGTCCGTCAAAGCACATTTTTTGTTCTGGGTTGAAATACAATTCTCAATTTAGCAATTTAATAATTTAGTGGTTTCTGCTGTATCAGAGCTATTTGAAATCTATCCCTAAAAGGGTAGATCATATTGAAGGTGCACATAGGGTCATTCAGAATAACTTCACACACCCGCTACTGTGCATTTCCAAGTCTAATTCTGTCACTAAACCCATACCGGTCACCCAGCGCCTAAATACTAGGCCTCAAATTTATATCCCGCTAAATCTCTCGTTACCGCTGTCCTGTTGTGGCTGGGAAAGTTATTTAGTGTCCGTCAAAGCACATTTTTTGTTCTGGGTTGAAATACAATTCCCAATTTAGCAATTTCATAATTTAGTGGTTTCTGCTATATCAGAGCTATTTGAAATCTATCCCTAAAAGGGTATATAATATTGAAGGTGCACATAGGGTCATTCAGAATAACTTCACACACCCGCTACTGTGCATTTCCAAGTCTAATTCTGTCACTAAATCCATACCGGTCACCCAGCGCCTAAATACTAGGCCTCAAATTTATATCCCGCTAAATCTCTCGTTACCGCTGTCCTGTTGTGGCTGGGAAAGTTATTTAGTGTCCGTCAAAGCACATTTTTTGTTCTGGGTTGAAATACAATTCCCAATTTAGCAATTTCATAATTTAGTGGTTTCTGCTATATCAGAGCTATTTGAAATCTATCCCTAAAAGGGTATATAATATTCAAGGTGCACATAGGGTCATTCAGAATAACTTCACACACACGCTACTGTGCATTTCCAAGTCCAATTCTGTTAGTAAATCCTTACCGGTCACCTAGCGCCTAAATACTAGGCCTCAAATTTATATCCCGCTAAATCTCTCGTTACCGCTGTCCTGTTGTGGCTGGGAAAGTTATTTAGTGTCTGTCAAAGCACATTTTTTGTTCTGGGTTGAAATACAATTCCCAATTTAGCAATTTCATAATTTAGTGGTTTCTGCTATATCAGAGCTATTTGAAATCTATCCCTAAAAGGGTATATAATATTCAAGGTGCACATAGGGTCATTCAGAATAACTTCACACACACGCTACTGTGCATTTCCAAGTCTAATTCTGTCAGTAAATCCATACCGGTCACCCAGCGCCTAAATACTAGGCCTCAAATTTATATCCCGCTAAATCTCTCGTTACCGCTGTCCTGTTGTGGCTGGGAAAGTTATTTAGTGTCCGTCAAAGCACATTTTTTGTTCTGGGTTGAAATACAATTCCCAATTTAGCAATTTCATAATTTAGTGGTTTCTGCTATATCAGAGCTATTTGAAATCTATCCCTAAAAGGGTATATAATATTCAAGGTGCACATACGGTCATTCAGAATAACTTCACACACACGCTACTGTGCATTTCCAAGTCCAATTCTGTTAGTAAATCCATACCGGTCACCTAGCGCCTAAATACTAGGCCTCAAATTTATATCCCGCTAAATCTCTCGTTACCGCTGTCCTGTTGTGGCTGGGAAAGTTATTTAGTGTCTGTCAAAGCACATTTTTTGTTCTGGGTTGAAATACAATTCCCAATTTAGCAATTTCATAATTTAGTGGTTTCTGCTATATCAGAGCTATTTGAAATCTATCCCTAAAAGGGTATATAATATTCAAGGTGCACATAGGGTCATTCAGAATAACTTCACACACACGCTACTGTGCATTTCCAAGTCTAATTCTGTCAGTAAATCCATACCGGTCACCCAGCGCCTAAATACTAGGCCTCAAATTTATATCCCGCTGAATTTGAATACAATACATTGGGCCAAATTAATATTTTTGTTGTTGTGGTGAACCATAACAATGAGGAAAACATCTAGTAAGGGACGCGGACGTGGACATGGTCGTGGTGGTGTTAGTGGACCCTCTGGTGCTGGGAGAGGACGTAGCCGTTCTGCCACATCCACACGTCCTAGTGTACCAACTACCTCAGGTCCCAGTAGCCGCCAGAATTTACAGCGATATATGGTGGGGCCCAATGCCGTTCTAAGGATGGTAAGGCCTGAGCAGGTACAGGCATTAGTCAATTGGGTGGCCGACAGTGGATCCAGCACGTTCACATTATCTCCCACCCAGTCTTCTGCAGAAAGCGCACAGATGGCACCTGAAAACCAACCCCATCAGTCTGTCACATCACCCCCATGCATACCAGGGAAACTGTCTCAGCCTCAAGTTATGCAGCAGTCTCTTATGCTGTTTGAAGACTCCGCTGGCAGGGTTTCCCAAGGGCATCCACCTAGCCCTTCCCCAGCGGTGAAAGACATAGAATGCACTGACGCACAACCACTTATGTTTCCTGATGATGAGGACATGGGAATACCACCTCAGCATGTCTCTGATGATGACGAAACACAGGTGCCAACTGCTGCGTCTTTCTGCAGCGTGCAGACTGAACAGGAGGTCAGGGATCAAGACTGGGTGGAAGACGATGCAGGGGACGATGAGGTCCTAGACCCCACATGGAATGAAGGTCGTGCCACTGACTTTCACAGTTCGGAGGAAGAGGCAGTGGTGAGACCGAGCCAACAGCGTAGCAAAAGAGGGAGCAGTGGGCAAAAGCAGAACACCCGCCGCCAAGAGACTCCGCCTGCTACTGACCGCCGCCATCTGGGACCGAGCACCCCAAAGGCAGCTTCAAGGAGTTCCCTGGCATGGCACTTCTTCAAACAATGTGCTGACGACAAGACCCGAGTGGTTTGCACGCTGTGCCATCAGAGCCTGAAGCGAGGCATTAACGTTCTGAACCTGAGCACAACCTGCATGACCAGGCACCTGCATGCAAAGCATGAACTGCAGTGGAGTAAACACCTTAAAACCAAGGAAGTCACTCAGGCTCCCCCTGCTACCTCTTCTGCTGCTGCCGCCTCGGCCTCTTCTGCTGCTGCCGCCTCGGCCTCTTCCTCCGCCTCTGGAGGAACGTTGGCACCTGCCGCCCAGCAAACAGGGGATGTACCACCAACACCACCACCACCACCTCCGTCACCAAGCGTCTCAACCATGTCACACGGCAGCGTTCAGCTCTCCATCTCACAAACATTTGAGAGAAAGCGTAAATTCCCACCTAGCCACCCTCGATCCCTGGCCCTGAATGCCAGCATTTCTAAACTACTGGCCTATGAAATGCTGTCATTTAGGCTGGTGGACACAGACAGCTTCAAACAGCTCATGTCGCTTGCTGTCCCACAGTATGTTGTTCCCAGGGACCTCTCTCCTCTGCCTGTGTGCTGGGCCTAAATATATGCCAATGGACTGTTGCAGTGGTGGCTGACGTGAAGCCTCATTCTCTGCTATAACATGCAGACTAATTCTCTGCTGACATGAAGCCAGATTGTCTGTTACGGGACCTCTCTCCTCTGCCTGTGTGCTGGGCATAAATATATGCCAATGGACTGTTGCAGTGGTGGCTGACGTGAAGCCTCATTCTCTGCTATGACATGCAGACTAATTCTCTGCTGACATGAAGCCAGATTGTCTGTTACGGGACCTCTCTCCTCTGCCTGTGTGCCGGGCCTAAATATATGCCAATGGACTGTTGCAGTGGTGGCTGACGTGAAGCCTCATTCTCTGCTATGACATGCAAACTAATTCTCTGCTGACATGAAGCCAGATTGTCTGTTACGGGACCTCTCTCCTCTGCCTGTGTGCTGGGCCTAAATATATGCCAATGGACTGTTGCAGTGGTGGCTGACGTGAAGCCTCATTCTCTGCTATGACATGCAAACTAATTCTCTGCTGACATGAAGCCAGATTGTCTGTTACGGGACCTCTCTCCTCTGCCTGTGTGCTGGGCCTAAATATATGCCAATGGACTGTTGCAGTGGTGGCTGACGTGAAGCCTCATTCTCTGCTATGACATGCAGACTAATTCTCTGCTGACATGAAGCCAGATTGTCTGTTAGGGGACCTCTCTCCTCTGCCTGGGTGCTGGGCCTAAATATATGCCAATGGACTGTTGCAGTGGTGGCTGACGTGAAGCCTGATTCTCTGCTATGACATGAAGACTGATTCTCTGCTGACATGAAGCCAGATTGTCTGTTACGGGACCTCTCTCCTCTGCCTGTGTGCTGGGCCTAAATATATGCCAATGGACTGTTGCAGTGGTGGCTGACGTGAAGCCTCATTCTCTGCTATGACATGCAGACTAATTCTCTGCTGACATGAAGCCAGATTCTCTGTTACGGGACCTCTCTCCTCTGCCTGGGTTCCGGGGCCTAAATATCTGAGAATGGACTGTTCCAGTGGTGGGTGACGGAAAGCCAGATTCTCTGCTATGGGACCTCTCTCCAATTGATTTTGGTTAATTTGTATTTATTTAATTTTTATTTTAATTCATTTCCCTATCCACATTTGTTTGCAGGGGATTTACCTACATGTTGCTGCCTTTTGCAGCCCTCTAGCCCTTTCCTGGGCTGTTTTACAGCCTTTTTAGTGCCGAAAAGTTCGGGTCCCCATTGACTTCAATGGGGTTCGGGTTCGGGACGAAGTTCGGATCGGGTTCGGATCCCGAACCCGAACATTTCCGGGAAGTTTGGCCGAACTTCTCGAACCCGAACATCCAGGTGTTCGCTCAACTCTACTGAACACCACTCTCAGAAAACACATCCAAAAATTCTGAGAGAAAAGATGGTACAGTCTTAGTAGAAACCTCTGAAAGAGACGTCGAGAGGCAATTCTATCTGCAAAAGTCACTCCAACCATTTATTTGCCTCGCTTGCCAATCAATGGTGGGGTGATCTTTAGTGAGCCAGGGTAGCCCTAACACTAGAGGAGTAGGCAACCCACTTAGGATGAAACATGACAAATCCTCACCATGAGTATCTCTCACAATCAAACGGATATTGTGAACTATGCCCTTTCTTATTGTTTCTTTATTACTCTCCAAAAACTGCCTGAATCTCCTAGAAGGACAAACATTTGCCAAATTATTTATACCTCCACAACAGAAACAAATCCTCCTCTGAGAGTTGAATCTTGTATTGTCAGAGGCAAGCAAACCCAGCTGCATGGGCTCCTGCTCAGAGGGAATTGAGAGAGACTGAGACCCCTGTGCACTGAATGAGACCGCTGCACTGTTCTTGGACTGAGTATGACAGGAAGGAGTGATCTCTCCTCTCTCTCTAAGACGCCTGTCAATACGAACGGCCCGAAACATGGCAGAGTCCAAGGAGGTAGGTCTTTCATGAAAGGCAAATGCATCTTTCAATCCCTCTAAAAGACCATGGCAAAATTGACTTCGGAGTGCAGCATCATTCCAACCAGTATCAGCTGCCCATCTCTGAAATTCTGAACAGTATATCTCTGTGGACTGTTTATCCTGGCATAAAAGACGTAGTCTAGACTCAGCCAGAGCAATATGATCCGGATCATCATATATCTGACCCAGGGATAAAAAAAAATCATCCACTGAACGGAGGGGCCATGCCCCCACTGGCAGCGAAAAGGCCCAAGACTGAGAGTTATCCCTGAGCAGTGAGATGATGATCCCCACCCTCTGCTCCTCATCACCAGAGGAATGGGGAAGTAGGCGAAAATGGAGCTTGCAAGCCTCTCTAAAACGAACAAAATTCTCACTACCCCCAGAGAACGTATCCGGGAGCGAGATCTTAGGCTCAGAACAAACTCCATGAACCAAGCTGAACCGGTCACCTGAAACTGAGATACAGTTTTACGGAGATCTGCTACCTCCAATGAAAGAGCCTGCATGTGTTCAGTCAAAAGTGAAACCGGATCCATGCTTGAGACGGTTTTGGCGGTTTATAATGTCACGGATGGTGTAACAGAAAACAAGAAGTTACAAATAAGGATCCGACTGGCTTGATCCGAAACTAAGGAACAAAAGGGTGACCCCTATTTAAGCCCTGAAACTCTCCCTGTCTTCTCAGCCCATGCAAAGATCTCTGCATGCCCTCGTGCCTCGACTGTATGACACCTGAACACCCTATAATAGTGAGGGGACACGACCACCGGCTCCCTACACCTAATACGGAGGGAGTCAGGGTCACCTAGGATCAAGCAAACAGGAAAACACAAATAAATGAACAGACTTATCTGTAGACGCATCAGTTGTATCATCCAGCATGTACACACTTCAGGAAGTTGTATAAACCGCAAAGTGATGCAGTATGGGAAGGAATTTAAAGGGATGCAATCAGTGCAACTAGATGACAGCTGAGAGAGGGAAGCGAGATGACAAAACGAAAGCAAAACAAAAGAACCTCAAGCAGGAGGTTCTGAAGAACGTCTGTCAGAGCTTCTCAGATGTCTGGCGGTGACAGCTATATTCCAAAGCACCTTAGTATATAATCATTTTATTTTATTTTATTATTTCTAAAATAAATCAGGTCCACTATATATTTTTAAAGGGATCAGCAAGGAACTGAATGCATGATGACTGCTTTCTATTATTTGAGACGGACTCACCCCCCGCCCCCCGCCCCTCCCCTTGCTCCACCTTTGATTGGCCCCACGCGCCTTTTTTGAGCTTAAATAACCGCCACATGTGAATGCTGTTTTATGTTGTATATTGTCCTGATGAAGGGGCTCTCCGCCCCTGATACGCGTTGACTGAAAATAAAAAGTATTGTGTTATCAATACCTACCTGCTTCTGACTCCTGCTGACAGCCCCATCCAAATGGTTAATTCTCTTTCTTCTTCTGCAACAATACCTCTCCCCGACGAATGCTTCCAAGGCATGGGGCTGGAACCTAGGCAGCAGCGCAGGCACCCCGCACGCTGATCGGGAAAATCAGCACAAGCTTCATATAGGTGTTGTGACTCTTCACAACATCGTCTGGTAAGAGTTTTTACTTACCTTTTTTAACAATTATTATACTACACCACACATGAGGCGCTGCCTCCTATCTCTCTTTTATCTTCTACTAATGGGGGCACTCCTGTGGAGCATTATCATGTTTGGGGCACTGTAGGGGGCAGTATTACTATGGGGGCACTAATTTTTCTTCAGGATAGTACCTGGGGGTATTGGGGGGCACAGCGAGCAGCAGGATAACACTGTTGGGACTCCAGGTTGGGAGATAATGATAGAAATGTGAGGAAGCTAAGATATCTGTGTGTCACACTCTGTAGAGACGAGGCGGCTGAGAGAAGTTGTACGGGCTGAATGGAGAAGATTATGACAGAGAAGATCTACATTCGAGGAGACGTCACCTGGGAGACCCTGGATGTGAGAGGTATGTGCTACTGTATAGCAAGTACAGCAAAATGCGGTGTGTGAGGGAGGGAGGAAAACTTAGAGAACTGGGCCTTAATCATTGGGGCTTGGGCCCCGGATCTTTGAGACCCTTGCAACGCCCCTGGACCTAGAACCAGAAGCACTTTGGGGCGCATTTATTAACCACCTCCCGACCGCTGTACGCACCGATGCGTCCGGGAGGTGGTTGATTTGTTCCTCCTGGACGCATCGGCGCGTCTTCTCGCGAGACGCGAGATTACGTCACAGCCGGCCCGCGCATGCGCATCGCGGGCCGGAATTTTGAAGCAAAGTATTTCGTCAGCAGCCTGCCGGCCACGATCATTGGCTGGCAGGCTGCTGATTTTTAAAAAATCCAATCAGCAGCCATTTAACCCCACATATTAGTAAATATGATGGGGTTATATGGCTGCTGTGCTCCTCTGCTCCTTCTTTTGGTCGGTTGGTTCCAGCAGAGGAGCAGAGGAGCACATCATTACTGTGAGTACCCACTACACCACACTTAGCCCCCAGATCACCCCAATTAACCCTTTGATCACCCCTTTGATTGCCCCTGTCAATCACTAGTGAAAGGAAAAAAGTGATCAGTGCAAACTGTCACTTTTTTTTTTCACTGGTACTGACCGTTAGGTTTCAGTATAGTTTAGGCCCCTTGGTTAGGTAGTTTAGGGATCGGTTAGCGCCCAGCCCACCGCACCGCAGTCCGTTATTCGCTGATTAGCGTATCGCTAATCAGCATTTGTACTTTTATAGTATCTGGAAGTGATCAAAACTGATCACGGTCAGATCTATAATTGTACTAGTGTCACTTTAGTTCTCCCTCCACCCAAAACGCAGTGTTTGCCCGATCAGGCCTGATCGGTCGCCCACACGTGCGTACACCCACGCCCGCCCCACCGCAGTGACAAAAAAAATTTTTTTTTGATCGCTGCACATTCACTTTACACGCACTGCGGCGATAAAAAAATCAGTTTTGATATTTTTTATCAACCGCAGCAGCCTCCGGTACTTCGCTAGCCTCCCATTTGTAAGACAGGCTTGCTTTTTTTTTCTTGGGTAGTCTCAGGGAATACCCCGAAATTTAGTTGCCCACATGTCTAACAGGGGGTATTCTTCTGAAGAGGCCTACAGGCTTCTGACCCAGTCGGATGAGGAATGGGAACCCTCATCTGATGAATCCAGCGGGTCAGAATACGAACCTGTAGAAAGCAGTGGCTCTCTGACCCAAAGTTCGGACGAGGAGGCTGAGGTCCCTGATAGCACCAGGCGTACCCGGCCCCGTGTCGCTAGACCGCAGGTTGCGCAGGATCCGCTTCAAGAGCAGCAGAGTGGGGCTGGAGCTGTCGGATTACGTGGTGAGGCATACACCAGCAGCCCAGCCCTTCCTGGACCTAGTACCAGCACTGCCGTACAACCTGGTGAAGTAGCGAGCACCAGAAGGGCAGTTGAAGCTGGTACGGTGGCACGTGCAGTAGTGACCCCGTCGCAGCCACCGCAAAGACGTGCCCGTAGAGCCCCTAGAATCCCAGAGGTGCTGGCAAACCCTGATTGGCAGTCCCCAACTTCAGCCGCACCCGTAGTTTTCCCTTTCACCGCCCAGTCTGGAGTTCGGGTTGAGACAGCTCAGATCGATTCGGCCCTGGGATTTTTTGAGCTGTTCTTGACTGCGGAGCTTTTAGACTTAGTCGTGGCAGAGACAAACAGGTATGCCACACAATTTATCACCGCTAACCCGGAAAGCTTTTATGCCCAGCCTTTCCGGTGGAAACCAGTCCAAGTTTCCGAATTTAAAACTTTTCTGGGCCTCCTCCTCAACATGGGCCTGACAAAAAAGCATGAATTGCGGTCATATTGGTCCACGAACCCGATTCATCACATGCCCATGTTCTCTGCTGCTATGTCCAGGACACGATTTGAGGTCATCCTGCGTTTCCTGCACTTTAGTGACAACACCGCCTCCCGTCCCAGGGGCCACCCTGCTTTTGACCGGCTCCACAAAATTTGGCCCCTCATAGACCATTTCAACCTGAAATTTGCAGATTTGTATACCCCTGAGCAAAACATCTGCATAGACGAGTCCCTGATACATTTTACCGGGCGCCTTGGCTTCAAACAATACATCCCAAGCAAGCGCGCCCGGTATGGGGTCAAATTGTATAAGCTCTGTGAAAGGGCCACAGGCTATACCCACAAATTTCGGGTCTATGAGGGAAAAGATCAGACCCTGGAGCCGGTCGGTTGCCCTGACTACCTGGGGAGCAGTGGGAAGACAGTTTGGGACTTGGTGTCACCCTTATTCGGCAAGGGGTACCATCTTTATGTGGACAATTTCTACACAAGTGTGGCCCTCTTTAGGCATTTGTTTCTAGAACGGATTGGCGCCTGTGGTACCGCGCAAACTAGTCGCGCGGGCTTCCCCCAACGGCTCGTTAGCACCCGTCTTGCAAGGGGGCAGAGGGCCGCACTGTGTAACGAAGAACTGCTCGCGGTGAAATGGAGAGACAAGCGTGACGTTTACATGCTCTCCTCCATTCACGCAGACACGACAATACAAATTGAGCGAGCAACCCGTGTCATTGAAAAGCCCCTCTCAGTCCACGACTATAACCTCCACATGGGAGGGGTCGACTTCAATGACCAGATGTTGGCTCCGTATTTAGTTTCCCGACGCACCAGACGCTGGTATAAGAAGGTGTCTGTATATTTAATTCAATTGGCTCTGTACAATAGTTTTGTTCTCTACAGTAAGGCTGGGAGAACTGGATCCTTCCTCAAATTTCAGGAAGAGATCATCGCGAACCTCCTGTATCCAGGAGGTTCCGTGGCCCCATCCACCAGTGTAGTTAGCCGTCTACACGAGCGACACTTCCCCAGTGTCGTTGCTGGTACCTCAAACCGACCGCCACCCCGAAAAAAATGTCGTGTCTGTAGCAGGAGTGGAATAAGGCGTGACACCCGCTATTTCTGTCCTGACTGTCCCGACCACCCTGCCCTATGCTTAGGGGAGTGTTTCCGAAAGTACCACACACAGGTACACCTAGCATAGGGATCATCTCACCAGGATAGGCACACAGGGCTATTAGGGCCCATTCACTCACAGCTGCTGCAAACGTCTCCTTTCACATGGGACAAAGTGCATAACGCACTTCGCCACATCTTTGGGCGATTTGCGCTTTGCACATTGACCCATGGGGAAGGAGAGGTTTGTTCTATAAAGGTAAAAAAAAACAAAAAAAAAAAAAACAGGTAAGCAAACAGGTTAATGTTTAGTTCCAAAAGTTAAAGTTACATGTTCTGTTCCAAAGTTAATAAAATTATTGCGTTGTGGCCTGGTTTTTACTTTTTTTTTTTTTTTTTTACCTTCCAGGTGGACCAACCGATCGACCAGCTGCAGCACCGATGTGCATTCTGACAGAAGCATTGCGCTGCTGTCAGATTACACGCAAGTCGGTGTATGCGGCGCTGCAAGACGGGATTTTCTCCTCTGCAGTGACAGATACGTTTGCCGAGGCATACGAGCTGAGGAGGAGGCGGCGTTCCTATGCTTTGGCAAGCACTTTGTATATATATATATATATAAAAAAAAAAATCCCGGCAATGATTTATTCATCCACATCGATTGATGCGAATGGAGAAATCTGGTTTGCCAGGGCATACGAGCTAAGTGGGTATGGATGTAGGGCGGAGCTCCTATGTCCTGACAGACGCCTTTCCCCTCCATTTTTTTTTTTTTGGCAGAGATTTTTTCATCCACATTGATCGATGCGAATGAAGAAATCTGTGCCGTTCATTTTTTTCTTTCAGCCCAGAGGCTGAACGGAAAAAAAAATCTCATTACCTGTATGCTCAATATAAGGAGGATAGCAGAAACTCCTAATGCTGGCCATACATGTAATGATTGCGGAGACCCTCAAATGCCAGGGCAGTACAAACACCCCACAACTGACCCCATTTTGGAAAGAAGACACCTCAAGGTATTTGCTGAGGGGCATATTGAGTCCATGAAAGATTGAAATTTTTGTCCTAAGTTAGCGGAAAGTGAGACTTTGTGAGAAAAAACAAAAAAAAATCAATTTCCGCTAACTTATGCGAAAAAAAAAAAATTTCTATGAACTTGCCAGGCCCCTTATTGGATACCTTGGGGTGTCTTCTTTCCAAAGTGGGGTCACATGTGGGGTATTTATACTGCCCTGGCTTTTTAGGGGCCCTAAAGCGTGAGAAGAAGTCTGGGATCCAAATGTCTAAAAATGCCCTCCTAAAAGGAATTTGGGCACCTTTGCGCATCTAGGCTGCAAAAAAGTGTGACACATCTGGTATCGCCGTACTCAGAAGAAGTTGGGGAATGTGTTTTGGGGTGTCATTTTACATATACCCATGCTGGGTGAGATAAATATCTTGGTCAAATGCCAACTTTGTATAAAAAAATGGGAAAAGTTGTCTTTTGCCAACATATTTCTCTCACCCAGCATGGGTATATGTAAAATGGCACCCCAAAACACATTCCCCAACTTCTCCTGAGTACGGCGATACCAGATGTGACACTTTTTTGATGCCAAGGTGGGCAAAGGGGCACATATTCCAAAGTGCACCTTTCGGATTTTGCAGGCCATTTTTTACACATTTTGATTGCAAAGTACTTCTCACACATATGGGCCCCTAAATTGCCAGGGCAGTATAACTACCCCACAAGTGACCCCATTTTGGAAAGAAGACACCCCAAGGTATTCTGTGAGGGGCATGGTGAGTTCCTAGAATTTTTTATTTTTTGTCGCAAGTTAGTGGAATATGAGACTGAAAAAAAAAAAAAAAAAAATCATCATCATTTTCCGCTAACTTGTGACAAAAAATAAAAAGTTCTATGAACTCACTATGCCCATCAGCGAATACCTTAGGGTGTCTACTTTCGAAATGGGGTCATTTGTGGGGGTTTTCTACTGTCTGGGCATTGTAGAACCTCAGGAAACATGACAGGTGCTCAGAAAATCAGAGCCGTTTCAAAAAGCGGAAATTCACATTTTTGTACCATAGTTTGTAAATGCTATAACTTTTACCCAAACCATTTTTGTTTTTGCCCAAACATTTTTTTTTATCAAAGACATGTAGAACTATAAATTTAGCGAAAAATTTATATATGGATGTCGTTTTTTTTGCAAAATTTCACAGCTGAAAGTGAAAAATGTCATTTTTTTGCAAAAAAATCGTTACATTTTGATTAATAACAAAAAAAGTAAAAATGTCAGCAGCAATAAAATACCACCAAATGAAAGCTCTATTAGTGAGAAGAAAAGGAGGTAAAATTCATTTGGGTGGTAAGTTGCATGACCGAGCGATAAACGGTGAAAGGAGTGTAGTGCCGAAGTGTAAAAAGTGGCCTGGTCATGAAGGGGGTTTCACCTAGCGGGGCTGAAGTGGTTAAGACCAGCGTTTTAAAATAGATGCCGGTCCTAATAAACCCTTAAGCTGGCGGTGGTTCCGCCAAAGTTATGAGAGGCCAGCCTCTTCATAACTGCGGCGGATCCTTTGCCAGTTGCAATTGTAAAACAGCTTCCTAGCTGTGGTGAGCGGTGAGAATGAGAAGGAATAGGAACCACTCCTGTGTTTGTATTAAATTAGATCATATATGTATATATAATGACTAGAGATGAGAGAATCAAAGTTGAAGAAGTGGAATTTGTTCCGAATTCCAGGAAAAATTTGATTTGCACCGAATCCGAATATCCTGACGTTTCGTGGTAACTAATCACTTTTTTTTCTAAAATGGCTGCTGCACATGTTAGCACATTGGGGCAAAGAACTCTGGGAATGAAGGATCACCCACAATGCCTGATTGGGTTAAAATGGCAGACTTGACCTGTTAAAAGGAGGGTGATGCTTGAAATCATTGTTCTTCAATTGTTAACCATGGTGACCTGCAAAGAAACGCGTGCAGCCATCATTGCGTTGCATAAAAATGGCTTCACAGGCAAGGATATTGTGGCTCCTAAGATTGCACCTCAATCAACAATTTATAGGATCAACAAGAACTTCAAGGAAAGAGGTTAAATTCTTGTTAAGAAGGCTTCAGGGCATCCAAGAAGGTCCAGCACGCACCAGGATCGTCTCCTAAAGAGGATTCAGCTGCAGGATCGGAGTGCCACCAGTGCAGAGCTTGCTCAGGAATGGCAGCAGGTAGGTGTGAGCGCATCTGCACGCACAGTGAGGCGAAGACTTTTGGAAGATGGCCCGGTGTCAAGAAGGGCAGCAAAGAAGCCACTTCTCTCCAAAAAAACATCAGGGACAGATTGATCTTCTGCAGAAAATATGGTGAATGGACTGCTGAGGACTGGGGCAAAGTCATATTCTCCAATAATCCTCTTTCCAATTGTTTGGGGCATCAGGAAAAAGGCTTGTCTGGAGAAGAAAAGGTGAGCGCTACCATCAGTCCTGTGTCATGCCAACAGTAAAGCATCCTGAGACCATTCATGTGTGGGGTTGCTTCTCATCCAAGGGAGTGGGCTCACTCACAATTTTGCCCAAAAACACAGCCATGAATAAAGAATGGTACCAAAACACCCTCCAACAGCAACTTCTTCCAACAACAGTCTGGTGAAGAACAATGCATTTTCCAGCACGATGGCATAAGGCAAAAGTGATAACTAAGTAGTTCAGGGACCAAAACGTTGACATTTTGGGTCCATGGCCTGGAAACTCCCCAGATCTTAATCCCATTGAGAACTTGTGGTCAATCCTCAAGAGGCGGGTGGACAAACAAAAACCCACTAACTTTGACAAACTCCAAGAAGTGATTATGAATTGGGTTGCTATCAGTCAGTAATTGGCCCAGAAGTTGATTGAGAGCATGCCCAGTCGAATTGCAGAGGTCCTGAAAAAGAAGGGCCAACACTGCAAATACTGACTCTTTGCATAAATGTCATGTAATTGTCGATAAAAGCCTTTGAAACATATGAAGTGCGCGTAATTATATTTCACTACATCACAGAAACAACTGAAACAAAGATCTAAAAGCAGTTTAGCAGCAAACTTTGTGAAAACTAATATTTGTGTCATTCTCAAAACTTTTGGCCACGACTATGCAGCCTTGGTAATGGGAACAATCCTATTACATCTTGCTGCACTGACTGGGGATCCAAATTGCCATTATACTGCTGCTTTCAGGTTTGCAATATATGATACCTCTGTAATTCCAGCAAACCTTTCTTGTTATTGGGTTATAAGTGCTGTGTAATACAGCCATTAACAGGGTTTATTACAAGGAAATATTTCTGTGTCTTATTAGCCCTTGTGTGGTGCAGCTATATGTTCAAAAGCTTTTTTTGGCATGCATAAGTGGAAAATATAAGGGCTTATTTGCCATTCAGATGTGCAGTTATATGTTTTAAAGCCTTTTTTGGGGTGTATTAGGGCTTAGTAGCCATTGTGTGTTGAAGTGAGAAAATGACAGCCTTTTTTTGGCGTGAATTAGTTGTAAACAAGAAGTATTATTTGCCGTTCAGCGGTGCAGTTATATGTTCTAAGGCCTTTTTTGTGGTGTATTAATGGGAAAAAAGGGGGCTTATTATCTGTTGTGTGGTGAAGTGAGAAAATTACTGCCTTTTTTTGGGGTGTACAAGTGAAAAAAATAAGGACTTATTTGCTGTTCAGCAGTGCAGTTATAATGCCTTTTTTGTGGCTCATTAGCTGTTATGTGGTGAAGTGAGAAAAATACTGCCTTTTTTGGCATGTATTATTAGAAAACAAAAAGTATTATTTGCCGTTCAACAGTGCAGTTATATGTTCTAAAGCATTTTTTGGCGTGTATTAGCCGCTGTGTGGTGAAGTAAGAAAATTATAGTTTTTTTTTAGTGTATTAGTTGGAAAAAAAGTATTATTTGACGTTCAGCGGTGTAATTATATGTTCTAAAGCCTTTTTTAAAGTGTGGCAACAGTGTCACAGCGTACACCATAGGCTGTATGTTCTAAAGCCTTTTTTGCCATGTATAAGTGGGAAAAAATAAGGGCTTATTTGCCATTCAGCGGTGCAGTTATATGTTCTAAAGCCTTCTTTGGGGTGTATTAGTGCAAAACAGAGGACATATTATCCGTTGTGTGGTAGGGATAAGGCAGGAGAGGGCTTAGTAGGGCGCACCAATTCCAGGGTTAGGTTCCTGTACGCACCTGGTCACGGGGATCCGTGACTGGGTCACTAGGGCTAGTGTAGGTATCCTTGCAGGGCATTCTTAGGGCAAGGTAGCTAGCTTTCCTAATCCTTCCTTGCAACACTTTTTTAGCTTCGGAGGACTGCTATCATCTACCACCGGTGAGGCTATTGCTGTACAAGGAACAAATCTACTGGAGTGGTAAGCCAATGGTTACACTTCTTGGTGCCACCGAGCACTGTATTCATGCATTCTAAGTGTTTTTGGCCACCCAGTGTTATTATCAATCATGGGTTTACCTACCAATGCTCTAGGTATATTATGAGCTTACAATTGTAGTACTTTTTTCCTATTTTCCTATACTTTTTTCCGATTTTTCCTATTGTATTATTAATAAAAATTAAGTTTTATATTGATCATCTTTCTACTCTTGCTATGTATTAGGGGAAAACTAAAAAAGTATTATTTGCTGTTCAGCAGTGCAGTTATATGTTCTAAAGCCTTTTTTGTGGTGTATTTGTGGAAAAAAAGGGCTTATTTGCCATTTAGTGGTGCAGTTATATGTTGTAAAACCTTTTTTGGCATGTATAAGTGGAAAACAATAAGGGCTTATTTGCTGTACAGAGGTGCAGTAATATGTTCTAAAGCCTATTTTGGGGTGTATTAGTGGAAAAATGGGCTTATTAGCCGTTGTGTGGTGGAGTGAGAAAATTAAAGCCTTTTTTGGCATGTATTATTGAAAGAAAAAAATATATTTGCCGTCCAACAGTCCAGTTATTTGTTCTAAAGCCTTTTTGGTGTGTTGTGAAGTGAGAAAATTACAGCTTTTTTTGGAGTGTATTAGTTGTAAAAAAGTATTATTTGCCATTCAGCGGTGCAGTTATATGTTCTAAAGCCTTTTTTGGCGTGTATTAGTGGAAAACAAGAAGTATTATTTGGCGTTCAGCGGTGCAGTTACCGTATTTTTTGCCCTATAAGACGCATCGGCCCATAAGACGCACCTAGGTTTTTGAGGAGGAAAATAAGGAAAAAAATAATTTTTAACCAAAAGGTTTGCTTTTGGTGGGTTTTGACACTACTATGGGGGATCTGTGGATGGCACTGTTATGGGGGATATGAGGGGGGCACTGTTATGGGGGGCGATATGTGGATGGCACTGTTATGGGGGGGTGATCTGTGGATGGCACTGTTATAGAGGGGGATTTGTGGATGCACTGTTATGGGGGGTGGATCTGTGGATGGCACTGCTATATATGTGTCACCCACAGATCCCCCACCCCATGACAGTGCCATCCACATATCCCCCACCCCATAATAGTGGCATCAACAGATGCCCTAATATACCGGAGCTAAACCTGTGGGAGTGGGGAGGGAGGAGGGGCCAGTGGCATACAAATGCGGTGGGGACGGTGCGGTCACTGTACTCTGGCCCCACCACTCACTCATTTCCTTAATGCCTAAACCTTTTATAATAATAACTTTAATTGAAGTTCCGATCCCCAGTCCCATCTGTACTACTTACTTAATGTCCTGTAGCAGGCAGAGCAGGACGGGCAGCCGGCCGGAACTCACTCATGTCACGTGCCTGCGCCGCCTACTTTATGAATGAAGTAGGCAGCAAAGGCACATGACGTCAGTGAGTTACATTGTGGCACTCACCTGATTTCAGGCAGTCAAGGTTCCACCACCTCAGCCGAAGGGAGCTGTCTGTCCTTCCCATCATGTACCGGTCCTGATACTCCTGCTCCTCGCCCTCCTACTCCTCATCAGTCATTTCGTCATCAATCAATCACCGAAGAGATTGCCAAGAGACAACAGTATGCGTGCACTCATCCAATGGCGCAGAAGCTGAACGTGCTCCTCGCCAAGTTGCTGGTGCTACAGTCCCTCCCTTTCCAAGTGGTGGACTCTGCACCTTTCAGAGAACTGATGGCTTGTGCTGATCCGAGGTGGACAGTCCCAAGTCGTTAATTCTTTGCCAAAAAGGCAGTACCAGCCCTGAACAAATATGTAGAACAGAAAGTGGCCCAGTCCTTGAGCCTGTTGCTGTCTGCCAAAGTGCACTGCAGCGCCGATGTGTGGAGCTGTAACTACGGTCAAGGACAATACAGTTCTGATCAAAAGTTTAAGACCACTTTAACCCCTTAAGGACTCGGCCCTATTTCACCTTAAGGACTTGGCCATTTTTTTGCAAATGTGACCAGTGTAATATTAAATGCTGATAACTTTAAAATGCTTTGACTTATCCAGGCCATTCTGAAAATGTTTTTTCGTCACATATTGTACCTCATGACACTGGTAAAATGAAGTAAAAAAAATATAATTTTTATTTATAAAAAAAATACCAAATGTACCAAAAATTGGTACAAAATTGCAAATTTCCAAGTTCAATTTCTCTACGTCTATAATACATAGTAATACCTCCAAAAATAGTTATTACTTTACATTCCCCATATGTCTACTTCATGTTTGGATCATTTTGGGAATGATATTTTATTTTTTGGGGATGTTACAAGGCTTAGAAGTTTAGAAGCAAATCTTGAAATTTTTCATAAATTTTCAAAAACCCAATTTTTAGGGACCAGTTCAGGTCTGAAGTCACTTTGCGAAGCTTACATAATAGAAACCACCCAAAAATGACCCTATTCTGTAAACTACACCACTCAAGGTATTCAAAACTGATTTTACAAACTTTGTTAACCCTTTAGGTGTTCCACAAGAATTAATGGAAAATAGAGATACAATTTCAAAATTTCACATTTTTGGCACATTTTCCATTTTAATATTTTTTTTCCAGTTACAAAGTAAGGGTTAACATCCAAACCAAACTCAATATTTATGGCCCTGATTATGTAGTTTACAGAAACACCCCATATGTGGTCGTAAACCGCTGTATGGGCACACAGCAGGGCGCAGAAGGAAAGGAATGCCATACGGTTTTTGGAAGGCAGGTTTTGCTGGACTGTTTTTTTTTTTTACACCATGTCCCATTTGAAGCCCCCCTGATGCACCCCTAGAGTAGAAACTCCATAAAAGTGACCCCATCTAAGAAACTACACCCCTCAAGGTATTCAAAACTGATTTTACAAACGTTGTTAACCCTTTAGGTATTCCACAAGAATTAATCGAAAATAGAGATACAATTTCAAAATTTCATATTTTTGGCAGATTTTCCATTTTAATATTTTTTTTCCAGTTACAAAGCAATGGTTAACAGCCAAACCAAACTCAATATTTATGGCCCTGATTCTGTAGTTTACAGAAACATACCATATGTGGTCGTAAACCGCTGTACGGGCACACGGCAGGGCGCAGAAAGAAAAGAATGCCATGTGGTTTTTGAAAGGCAGATTTTGCTAGACTGTTTTTTTTACACCATGTCCCATTTGAAGCCCCCCTGATGCATCCCTAGAGTAGAAACTCCATAAAAGTGACCCCATTTAAGAAACTACACCCCTCAACGTATTTAAAACTGATTTTACAAACGTCGTTAACCCTTTAGGTGTTCAACAAGAATTAATGGAAAATAGAGATACAATTTCAAAATTTCACATTTTTGGGCAGATTTTCCATTTAAAAAATTTGTTTCCAGTTAAAAAGCAAGGGTTAACAGCCAAACCAAACTCAATATGTATGGCCCTGATTCTTTAGTTTACAGAAACACCCCATATGTGGTCGTAAACCGCTGTACGGGCACACGGCAGGGCGCAGAAGGAAAAGAATGCCATGCGGTTTTTGGAAGGCAGGTTTTGCTGGACTGGTTTTTTTGATGCACCCCTAGAGTAGAAACTCCCAAAAAGTGACCCCATTTTATAAACTACGGGATAGTGTGGCAGTATTGCTGGTACTAGTTTAGGGTACATATGATTTTTGGTTGCTCTATATTACACTCTTTGTGAGGCAAGGTAACAAGAAATAGCTGTTTTGGCACCGTTTTTATTTTTTGTTATTTACAACATTCATCTGACAGGTTAGATCATGTGATATTTTTATAGACCAGGTTGTCACGGATGCTGCGCTACCTAATATGTATACTTTTTCTTATTTATGTAAGTTTTACACAATGATTTCTTTTTTGAAGCAGAAAAAATCATGTTTTAGTGTTTCCATAGTCTGAGAGCCATAATTTTTTCAGTTTTTGGGCAAATACCTTGGTTAGGGTATGATTTTCATGGGATGAGATGATGGTTTTATTGGCACTATTTTGGGGTGCGTGTGACTTTTTGATCACTTGCTATTACACTTTTGTGATAATTTTAGTTTTTAATTAATTTAATTTTTTTGTTTTTACGGTGTTCATCTGAGGGGTTAGCTCATGTGATATTTTTTATAGAGCCGGTCGATACGGACGCGGCGATATCTAATATGTATACTTTTTATTTATGTAAGTTTTACACAATAATATCATTTTTGAAACAAAAAAAATCATGTTTTAGTGTTTCCATATTCTGAGAGCCATATTTTTTTCATTTTTTTGGGCGATTATCTTGGGTAGGGTCTTATTTTTGGCGGAATGAGATGATGGTTTGATTGGCACTATTTTGGGGTGCATATGACTTTTTGATCGCTTGCTATTACACTTTTTGTGATGTAAGGTGACAAAAAATGGTTTATTTAGCACAGTTTTTATTTTTTACGTTGTTCATCTGAGGGGTTAGGTCATGTGAAATGTTTATAGAGCCAGTCGATACGGACACGGCGATACCTAACATGTATACTTTTTATTTATTTATGTAAGTTTTACACAATAACAGCTTTTTTAAAACAGAAAAAATGATGTTTTAGTGTCTCCATATTCTGAGCCATAGTTTTTTTAATTTTTTGGGCGATTGTCTCAGGTAGGGGCTCATGTTTTGCAGGATGAGGTTACGGTTAGATTGGTACTTTTTGGTGGGCAAACACCTTTTTGATCGCTTGCTGTTGTACTTTTTGTGATGTAAGGTGACAAAAAAATTGTTTATTTTTTATTTTTTACGGTGTTCATCTGAGGGGTTAGGTCATGTCATGTTTATAGAGCTGGTCGATACTGACACGGCGATACCTAATATGTATACTTTTTCCCCCTATTTTTTCCCAATTTTTTTTCACTTTATTTTGGGAAAATTACGTTTTTGTTTATTTTTACTTGAAACTTTCAATTTTTGGGGGGAAAATGATTTTTTTTTTACTTTTTTTCACTTCATTTTTTGTCCCACTTTGGGACTTGAACTTTTGGGGGTCTAATCCCCTTTACAAATCATTCCAATACTTCTGTATTGGAATGCACTGGCTGTATGAGTAATACTGTGTGTATTATCATACAGCTTCCGGCCTGTGAAATCCAGGGGGCTGGATCTCACAGGCACGTCACAGGAAGGCAGCGGCGATGCTTCAGGAAGGCATCGCGCTGCCTTCCATGCCATCAAGTCCCCCCTACAGCCGCCCCCACCGGATAAGGTAAAACTGCAAACCGCAGGTCAGCCTGCGGTTTGCGGCGATCGCCAATGCGGGGGGTCACATGACCCCCCCCGGCGTTGTAACAGGATGCCCGCTGAATGATTTCAGCGGACATCCTGTTGCGATTAACCCGTGCCGTGCCGCAATGCAATTTTAAAGTTAGGATGTACCGGTATGTCCTGGGTCCTAAAGGACTCGGCAAACATGGCGTACCGGTACGTCCTAAGTCCCTAAGGGGTTAAAAATGGCAAAAAATCATATTTTACATTGTTGGATCTTAACAAGGTTCCAAGTAGAGCTTCGACATGCAACAAGAAGAAATGAGAGTGAGATTTTTTTTTTTTTTTAGCATTCAATTAATTGAAAATAACGATTAAACTGAAACAGGCTGTTTTTCAGCTGATCCAAATTTTAGGACCAGATGCTTTTAAAAGGCCAAATCTGTGCAAAGATGTGGATTCATTGTCATTTTCTGTCAGGTAGTCACACATTGTGATGGCAAAGGCAAAAAAACTCTCCCTTTTTTAACGTGGTCGGGTTGTTGAACTGCATAAACAGGGTCTCTCACAGCGCGCCATGGCTGCTGAGGTAGAACGCAGTAAATCAGTCATTTGGAATTTCTTAAAGGTAACCTGTCATCGGGATTTTGTGTATAGAGCTGAGGACATGGGTTGCTAGATGGCCGCTAGCACATGCACAATACCCAGTCCTCATAGCACTGTGTGCTTTTATTGTGTAAAATAAAATGATTTGATACATATGCAAATTAACCTGAGATGAGTCCTGTACATGAGATGAGTCAGGGACAGGACTTATCTCAGGTTAATTTGCATATGTATCAAATCAATTTTTTTTACACAATAAAAGCACACAGAGCTATGGGGACTGGGTATTGTGGATGTGCTAGCGGCCATCTAGCAACCCATGTCCTCAGCTCTACACACAAAATCCTGGTGACAGGTTCCCTTTAAATGATCCTGAGGGTTATGGAACAAAAAAGTCAAGTGGAAGACCCAAAAAAAGTCATCAGCACTGAGCCAAAGGATACAATTGGCTGTCCGTCAAGACACTGGACGATCCTTGACCCAAATTAAGACCCTTACTGGTGCTGATTGCAGCCCCATAACCATCAGACGGCATCTGAGACTGAAGGGCTTCAAAAACAAAAAACGTCTTCAAAGACCCCATCTCTTTGAACGCCACAGAACTGCTCGTTTGGACTTTGCAAGAGAGCACCAAACATGGGACATTCAAAGGTGGAAGAAAGTTTTATTCTCGGATGAGAAAAAATTCAACCTTGATTGTCCTGATGGTTTCCAACGTTACTGGCATGACAAGCAGATCCCACCTGAGATGCTTTCTACGTGCCACAGTGGAGGGTGTGCCATAATGGTCTGGGGTCCTTTTTCCTTCAGTGGAACAATGGAGCTTTAGGAAGTGCAGGGGCGTCAAATGGCCGCTGGCTATGTCCAGATAGCATTCCTCATGACTGAGGGCCCTCGTCTGTGTGGTAACGACTGGGTTTTTCAACAGGACAACGCTACAGTACACAATGCCCGCAGGACAAGGGACTTCTTCCAGGAGAATAACATTACTCTTTTGGCCCATCCTGCGTGTCCCCCTGATCTAAATCCAATTGAGAACCTTTGGGGATGGATGGCAAGGGAAGTTTACAAAAATGGACAACAGTTCCAGACAGTAGATGGCCTTCGTGCGGCTGTCTTCACCACTTGGAGAAATGTTCCCACTCACCTCATGGAAACGCTTGCATCATGCATGCCGAAACGAATTTTTGAAGTGATAAACAATAACGGCGGAGCTACTCATTACTGAGTTCATGTTTGGAAGTTGGATTTCTGTTTTGGGGGGGTTTAGTTTTCTTTTTGGAGGTGTGGTCCTAAACTTTTAATCAGCTGAAAAACAGCCTGTTTCAGTTTATTCGTTGTTTTCATTAAATTGAATGCTCAAAAAATGTTTTGTCTCACACCCATTTCTTCTTGTTGCATGTTGAAGCTCTACTTGGAACCTTGTTAAGATCCAGCCATGCTAAATATGATTTTTTTGCCATTTTTCAAGTGGTCTTAAACTTTTGATCAGGACTGTATATGTCCTTTTCTTAGCCTCCACTGCAGGGACAAATCACAGTGCTCCTCCAGCATACCAAATGTGCAGGTGTCACGCTGTTCACACAGGGGAGAAACTGCTCTATGTCCTTCATCAAGAAATTGAATCCTGGCTTTCTCTGCGATAACTCAAAATTGGAACCACTAGAGATGAGCGAATCGAAGCTGACGAAGTGGAATTCTCTTTCGAATTTCAGGAAAAATTTGATTTGCTCTGAATTTCCTCACACTTTGTGGTAACGAATCGCATTTTTTCCTAAAATGGCTGCTGCACATGTTAAGACATGGAGCAAGGAACTCTGGGAATGAGGGATCACTCACAATGCCATGCATGCAGCCAATCAGCATTCAGCCAGCCCTGTGATGTCATAGCCCTATAAATAGCCTCAGCCATTTTCCAGTGTACTTAGTGCAGGGTGAGACCTCAGCAAGCGCTAGGGAAAGTGCTAGGAAAGACTTAAAACTTATTTTGCTAAATAGAAGTTCAGGGAAAGAGCATTAAAACGGTAAGGAGGAATTATTCTACAGCATTAAAGCAGAACAGGGTTCAGTAGGGGAGTGTACAGCCTGGGTAAGGCCTCATGCACACGACCGTAGTTCTGGTCCACATCCGAGCCGCAGTTTTTGCGGCTCGGATGCGGACCCATTTACTTAATTGGGGCCGCAAAAGATGTGGACAGCACTCCGTTGCTCTGTTCCGTGTCCCCGCAAAAAAAATATAACATGTCTTATTCTTGTCCGTTTTGTGGACAAGAATAGGCATTTCTACAATGGGCTGCCCGTTCTGTTCCGCAAATTGCGCAAGGCGGCTTCCGTTCTTTCTGCGGATCTGCAGTTTGCAGACTGAAAAAAATGGCACTGTCGTGCGCATATAGCCTAATAGGAACAATCCTATTACACCTTGCTGCACTGACTGGGGATGCAAATTGCCATTTATACTGCTGCATTCAGGTTTGCAATAGATGATACCTATAATTCCAGCAAACCTTTCTTGTTATTGGGGTGCAAATGCTGTGTGATACAGCCATTAACAGGGTGTATTACTAGGAAATATTTGTTTATCTTATTAGCCCTCGTGCGGTGCAGTTATGTGTTCTAAAGCTTTTTTTGGGATGTATTAGTTGAAAAAGAGTGCTTATGTTCTCAAGCCCTTTTTGGCGTTCAGCAGTGAAGTTCCATTGTACTACAGGCATTTATGGGGTGTATTAATAGTATAGATACGCACGTCCTATTAGCCATTCTGCGGTGAATTGTGATTGTCATATTTATTATTTTGGGATATATTAATAGGAAAAAGAATACGTATTATTTGCCGTTCTGCTGTGACTTTACATTGTCATACAAACATTGTTGTGCTGTATTAATAGCAAAAATAAGTATGTGTTATTAGCCGTTCTGCTTTGAATTTACATTATCATACAGCCATTGTTGGTGTTTATTAATAGGAGAAATAGGTACTTCTTATTAGCTGTTCTGTTGTGAATTTGCATTGTTAATCAGTTATGAATTTTTTTTGTGATACAGCCTTCTTTGGGGAAATTAGTCGGTGAATGTAGATTTTCTTCTGTAGGGACTGAGTAATTGTATCCATTAGCCATTCAGTTGTAATTTATTTGTGATACAGCCTTTTTTAGGAAAATTGATGGGTGATTGTAGATTTTCTTCTGTAGGGACTGAGTTATTGCATCGATCAGCCATTAAGTGGTGAAATTTTGGGGTACATCCTGTTTTGGGGGGTATTTTTGTAATTTTAATTTAATTCTTTTATTATACTGTATGTCAGACAGATAGGTGGCAGGCCCTTCAGAGGGAACGTGCAGTGGCCAAAATGTTTCTGCTGCAGGCAGCAGAAGAAGGGGGGGTGGCAGTAAGAGTCGCAGCTAGAGGCCTGAGCTCCCCGTGTCATCTAGTGATCGTGTCTTGACCAGCACCCCAGCAGTGCTTGAATGGTTGACTCGGTCATCCACTTCGTTCCAAGTGACATCAGACACCCCCAGCCCCATTTCAGGCAGTCAAGGCTCCACCACCTTAGACAAAGGGAGCTGTCTGTCCTTCCCATTATCTACCGGTCCTGATGCTCCTGCTCCTCCTACTTCTCGTCAGTCATTTCATCAGCAATCGATCACCAAAGCTATTGCCAAGAGACAACAGTATGCGTGCACTCATCCAACAGCGTAGAAGCTGAACATGCTCTGCTGGTGCTGCAGTCCCTCCCTATCCAAGTGGTGGACACTGCACCTTTCAGAGAACTGATGGCTTGTGCTGAGCCAAGGTGAAGACTTCCGAACTGTCATTCCTTTGCCAAAAAGGCAGTACAATCCCTAAACACATATGTAGAACAGAAGGTGGGCCAGTCCTTGAGCCTGTCGGTGTCTGCCAAAATGCATGGCAGCGCCGACGTGTGGAGCTGTAATTACGGTCAAGGACAATATATGTCCTTTATGGCGCACTGGGTAAATGTGGTTCCTGCCCAGCCACACCAGTAACTTGGCCAGGTGTCGCTTCCTCCTCAATGTTCTCACGTCGTTGGTACTGCAACAATGTCCGCCTCTACCTCCTCATCCTCCACCGTGTCCTTATCCTCTACTGGAGGGACAATTCACAGTGCCCCATCAGCATACCACATGTGCAGGGCACGGCAGTGTGACACAGCGGAGTCACACAGGGGAGGAATGCTCTGCGTCCTTCATCAAGAAATAGAATCCTGACTTTCTCCGCGACAACTCAAAATCTGAACCATGGTGACCGACAATGGGAAGAACATGGTGTCGGCGCTGCATCAAGGAGGGCTTAGCCATGCGCCCTGCATGGCGCACGTGTCAATCTGGTTGTCAAGCAGTTCCTGAAGTTTTGCACCCATCTGCAAGACATCCTAAAAATGGCCAGGAAACTTTGCATGCACTTCAGCCACCAGTACACAGCAAATAACACCCTCCTTGAGCTGCAGCGACAGAACGGCATCCCCCAACATAGGCTGATATGCGACTTTTACACCCGTTGGAATTCCACCCTCCATATCTTGGACTGACTATACGAACAGAGAAAGGCCATACACAATTTCTTGATAATCCAAGCCTAGAGAGGTACTTCCCTGTGTAACTTCGATGTTAGCCAGTGGCAGCTCATGCGTGACACCTGCCGTTTGCTCGTGCCCTTTGAGGAGGCCACTTTATTTGTCATTTGCCAGGACTACGGGATGAACGTCGTCATTCCACTGATTCATATCCTGGAAAAGATGCTGGTAAATCAGACTAGTCAGGGGACTGAAGACATGGCGCCTACATCTCACGGCCACATGAGCCCTGTGGGGGCTGAACTGGAGGAGGAGGACATTGGAGCACAAGCAATCTGTAGCGTAATGGGTGTTTTTTCTACACAGGTGACAGGAAACAAGGAACAGGAGCAGAGAAAGAGGGAGATGAGGAAGACGAGGCAGATGACTCAGGCACACTGTGGCAGTGTGCAGTGGAGATGGAGGCAGGGAGTCCCCCCGAATCACTTGCACAAATAGCCCAATGCATGCTCACTTGCTTGTGTAGTGACAGACCAATTGTCACCATTCGGCAGAGGGATGACTATGACTACTGGATCTCTACCATGTTAGACCCTCACTACCGGTCCAAAATGAGGGCTTTTTTTTTTTACACCCGCTGAGAGGGAGGACAAACTGAACTACAATCGAGACATCCTATGTAGTCAGTTAGCCGCTGCCTATCTGCACCATCGTCCATCCTCTCGCAGGTCTGACTGGGGGGGCCATCTGCATTTACATTCCATTGCCATGGCTGCTGAGGGGGGTGGCATGAGTAGTACCAGTGCCATCGGCAGCAGACTGAGTCTAGAGTCGCTGATGAGCAGCTTTCTTCACCCGCCTAGTGAAGAAAATACTCACCAGCAGCTAGACCTGGAGCACCAGCAGGTGGTGGCATACTTGGACAGCACCCTGCCACCCGTCATTAAAGATCCACTGGACTACTGGGCAGTCAAACTGGATTTGTGGCTGCAACTGGCCGAGTTTGCCCGGGAAAATCTGTCCTGCTCGGCCAATAGTGTGGCATTAGAGCGGGAGTTTAGTCCAGCAGGGGGCCATAGTTACCCCCCAAAGAGAACTCGCCTGTCCACCCAAAATGTGGAGAGACTGACCTTTGTCAAGATGAATCAGGTGTGAATAAGCCAGGATTTCTACCCACCAATGTCTGATGCATCAGATTAGATCATCCATGTTGCCTCACCCAAACCTTGACAAAAGACACCGGTTTCTTCTGCTACCTGCCTTAGTGACTATGCTGATGCTGCCACACGCCTGATGCCACACATCTTATGCCAAGTGCTCTTTCTTATACCCACCATCGTCAGCGTGTACTGTTATTGCCACCCACCTCCTCACTATGTCACCGGGTCACTCTGTGGTCTCCTGATGCTTCTGCTGCCACCTCCACACTCTGTCATTAAGTGCATGATAGACTCGGGGCTGTCTACCCAACTCGGGCCTTCCCTCCATTTTAGTAACATTTTTTTTTGTATGAAGAGGCTCCACAGTCTTCCTAGGCCATATGACATCACGTTCATCGCTCACATGGCCTAGCTGCAGCTCAGCTGAATGATTGGGGCTGAGCTGCAATACCAAGCACAGTGCTATCAAATGGACAGTGCTGTGCTTGGTAACGAGCAAAGACGCTGCAGCGCTCACTGGAACATCGCAGTCTCCTCAAACAGCTGATTGGCCGGGGTGCCAGGAGTCTGACCCCCATCATCTCATAACTCTCTGAGTACAGATGTTATAGTTGTTACCTGCAGTCCTAAGTAACACCCCACATAACACAGTGAACAGCTGTGTTATGTGGGGTGTTACATAGGACTTCATGGAACATCTACTACATTATCTGCACACAAAAAGTTATCACTGTTATCTGGGCTGTTACATAGGACTGAGGGTGACAAATTAAATTTTAGTTGCCAAATTTTAAATACATATGATTATTATAATGAAAAAGACTTGGAGGAGAAGATGAGACGCAGGTCACATTAGTGAGCCAGCTCTACATATAGGAGAATACAGCACCACATACCTCTTACATCTAGAGACATCTGTCATGTACATCTTCTCTTTCCTTTTCTGCTCCGTTTGACCCAGACCACCTGACAAATTCCTTCAGCCTCATCTCGTCTCTAGAGAGTTTGTTACACAGACATGTTAGATTTATCATAATTGGAGTCATTTATCAAACTGGTGTAAAGTAGAACTGGCTTAGTTGCCCATAGAAACCAATCATATTCCACCTTTCATTTTCCAAAGGAGCTGTCAAAAATGAAAGGTGGAATCTGTTGCTATGGGCAACCTAACCAGTTTTTCTTTACACCAGTTTGACACATTATCCCAAAGGTCCCTATAGTGTCTACAGCAGTTATAATGTCCCCCAGTGTGCCCACAGTAAAAATAACACCCTATATTTTGCTCCAGGTAATAATGCCTGTATAGTGTCCCCAAAAATAATGTCCTCTAATAGCAATGCACAGACTGCCCCCACATAATAATTTCCCCCACACTGCCCCCATACAGTAATTTCCCCTACACTGCCCCATATAATAATTTCCCCCACACTGCCCCCTATAATAATGTCCCCCACACTGCCCCCATATAGTAATTTCCCCCACACTGCCCCCATATAGTAATTTCTCCCACACTACCCTCATATAGTAATTTCCCCCACACTGCCCTCATATAGTAATTTCTCCCACACTACCCTCATATAGTAATTTCCACCACACTGCCCCATATAGTAATTTCCACCACACTGCCCCATATAGTAATTTCCACCACACTGCCCCATATAGTAATTTCCACCACACTGCCCCATATAGTAATTTCTCCCACACTACCCTCATATAGTAATTTCCCCCACACTGCCTCATATAGTAATTTCCACCACACTGCCCCCAATATAGTAATTTCTCCCACACTACCCTCATATAGTAATTTCCCCCACACTGCCCTCATATAGTAATTTCTCCCACACTACCCTCATATAGTAATTTCTCCCACACTACCCTCATATAGTAATTTCCACCACACTGCCCCATATAGTAATTTCCACCACACTGCCCCATATAGTAATTTCCACCACACTTCCCCATATAGTAATTTCCACCACACTGACCCATATAGTAATTTCTCCCACACTACCCTCATATAGTAATTTCCCCCACACTGCCTCATATAGTAATTTCCACCACACTGCCCCATATAGTAATTTCCACCACACTGCCCCATATAGTAATTTCCACCACACTGCCCCATATAGTAATTTTCCCCACACTGCACCATGAAGTAATTTGCCCCCATACTGCCCTTCCATGAAATAATTTGCCCCCACACTGCCCCATGAAGTAATTTGCCCCCACACTCCCTCCATGAAGTATGGGGACACTGCCCCCCATGAAGCCAACCCTGTGAAGCCAACTGTGAGTACCGTCCAGAGACCAGGAGAAGCCAAATTCCTCCTCAGCTAGTCAGTCCTCAAGACAGCAGAAGATAGATAGTGCAGAAGATAAATTCCTGCCACATTACAGAGCCAGAAGCAGACCACTTATCCTGCAAAGAGCTCCAGGCACATGATAGAGCAGAAGATAGATTCCTGCCACACATTGCCAATACCTGTTGGGACTCAAGACTTGCTGCAACCAGTAAAGACGAGTTTGGACTTTACCAAAGGTCTGGATCTCAATTATTGCTGCAAATCCCTCAATTACTCCTACTAGCAACACACTCATTTTATTGCAAGTGAGCCAGGATCCAGGAGTCCAGCCGTACCAAGGTAGGAGACGCCGTTGACACTATTGTCACTATCACACAGAGACATTACACCACTCTGGCATTCCTAACTTGATACATGAGTTACAACACTTTAAAGGGCCCTGTGACTGTAACCTGCGCACACTGCAATTGGCTACACGAACAAAACAATAGACTATTATACACATATCCTGACCCACTGAATAATTTGGCGTCCGTGTAAATGTACCCACGGTCCTGCTCATTGCAAATGTCCTGCCCTCAACTGTCTCTCTGTCCTTAGGACGCATGGACATTTGAGTGCAATGGTGAAGCACGAGACACTCTTTGCTCCACCATTCAACTGCCAGTACTCCCATTGCTTCTTCAGAGATGAATATCAGACCACAGAGGTCGAAGGATGATGAGGATTTCCTGATCCCTGCACCCCCATGTGACCAGTGGGGGAGGAGCCAGAGGAGCAGAGAGCTGTGTTCCTGTAGTACAGGAGCCGGTGAGGCCTAGCTGTGCATGTGTGTCTCCCTGGGTGTTTGTGTCTCCCCCTGTGTGTGTGTGTGTGTGTGTGTGTGTGCGCATGTGTGCGTTTGTGTCTCCCCCTGTGTGTGTGTGTGTGTGTGTGTGCGCATTTGTGCGTTTGTGTCTCTCCCTGTGTGTGTCTTTCCCTGTGTGTCACCATCACCATGCCCACAGTGTTCCTATGTCTTGACGCAGCTACATTAGGACATTCTGTGCGGGGCAAGAAGAAGATTAAAGAGGAGGCAGCGCCCCCAGCATGGAGTCTGTGGTAGAGGCACAGGGAGGCACACTAAGGACGTAGGTAACACTGCCACATTATCAGCACTAGTGTTATCTGTGGTTTTACATAGGACTGCAGGTAACACTACTACATTATTAGCACAAGTGTTATCTGTGGTTTTATATAGGACTGCAGGTAACACTAACACATTATTAGAACTAGTGTTATCTGTGGTTTTACATAGGACTGCAGTAAACACTACTACATTATCTGTACTCAGAGCATTATCACTGTGTTATCTGTGGTGTTACAAAGGACTGCAGGGGACATCTACTACATTATCTGTACTCAGAGAGTTATCACTGTGTAAGGGGGCCCACTGAGATTTTATCGCCCAAGGGTCTACATGAACCTGGAACCGGCCCCGGTTATTCTGACGGATCAGAGGAAGGGCAAAAAAAATTATTTATTTATTTAAATTAATAAATTTAAAGATTTATTATTTATTTATATCAGTGAAGTCAACACAAACTTACTGCTGACACCCTCTCCACTCTGTCAGGGGGGGTCTACTTGTATAAGTGTTTAATAGAACAGGTTCTATAGACATCTATGTGGAACCAGCTGCGCTCTTTTACACTACTGTAGGATCTTGGGCATCTGCACGGTTCTTTATACCTGGTGCTAACATAGAACTGTAAAGGCTGTTTCACACTAGCGAGTCCATTGCGGGAATCACGCTCAGTATGTGAGTGTGATCCTCCGCTCTGGACTTGCAGGAGCGCACAGCATTATCATGATTTATAAAGCAATGGCGGGACTGTGGGGGGGCGGAGCCCCCTTTAGGGGAGGCCCCCATGACGGGTGTTAGGTTTAGTGAGCTGGGTGGGGGGGTGGTTAGGCTAGGGTAGAGGGAGGGGGCTAGGGTAGGGAGTAAGGTCAGGATAGGCTAATTTAAGCGAGGGGGTGGAGTTAAGGGGTTAAATAAGCAGGGAGGTAGTATTTAGGGCGCCATTTTGGGAAGAAGAGAAGCTCCCACCCACCCTCCCCTTTTATCTGGATTTAGGGTTGAAGGGATTGGGGGTTGGGGTATTGGGAGTTTTCGTGGGGGTGGTTTGTCACGGCGGCTCGTGGCGGTGGGGGGGTCCTTGGAGTTGGTCACGGTGGAAGCTGAGGACAATTGGGGGGGACTCCCAGGTGGACCGAGCGGTTGTGGTGAATCTAGGGGGGGTCATTCGGTGGTGCCTTTGAGCTGGGCGTTCCGGCTGGAGGCAAGAATGGCTCACCCTGGTTCGACAGCTTGATGTTTTTGGGGCTTCAAGGACCTTCCCCCATTGGGTTTACAGTATTATGTTATGTTATTTTGTAATTGTTATTTAATAAAAGGCTGCTGTGGCCATTACATTTCCAGTCAGTGGTCCGAGTTTTTATTGGGATTGGGGCTCTGTGGCGGGTACCGTAATTTTATTATTGAACAACAACCATGTTCTCAATGAACCCAAAATCTCATTAATATCAAAGCTGAATATTTTTGGAAGTAGTTTTTAGTTTGTTTTTAGTTTTAGCTATTTTAGGGGGATATCTGTGTGTGCAGGTGACTATTACTGTGCATAATTATTAGGCAACTTAACAAAAAACAAATATATACCCATTTCAATTATTTATTTTTACCAGTGAAACCAATATAACATCTCAACATTCACAAATATACATTTCTGACATTCAAAAACAAAACAAAAACAAATCAGTGACCAATATAGCCACCTTTCTTTGCAAGGACACTCAAAAGCCTGCCATCCATGGATTCTGTCAGTGTTTTGATCTGTTCACCATCAACATTGCGTGCAGCAGCAACCACAGCCTCCCAGACACTGTTCAGAGAGGTGTACTGTTTTCCCTCCTTGTAAATCTCACATTTGATGATGGACCACAGCTTCTCAATGGGGTTCAGATCAGGTGAACAAGGAGGCCATGTCATTAGATTTTCTTCTTTTATACCCTTTCTTGCCAGCCACGGTGTGGAGTACTTGGACGCGTGTGATGGAGCATTGTCCTGCATGAAAATCATGTTTTTCTTGAAGGATGCAGACTTCTTCCTGTACCACTGCTTGAAGAAGGTGTCTTCCAGAAACTGGCAGTAGGACTGGGAGTTGAGCTTGACTCCATCCTCAACCCGAAAAGGCCCCGCAAGCTCATCTTTGATGATACCAGCCCAAACCAGTACTCCACCTCCACCTTGCTGGCGTCTGAGTCGGTCTGGAGCTCTCTGCCCTTTACCAATCCAGCCACGGGCCCATCCATCTGGCCCATCAAGACTCACTCTCATTTCATCAGTCCATAAAACCTTAGAAAAATCAGTCTTGAGATATTTATTGGCCCAGTCTTGACGTTTCAGCTTGTGTGTCTTGTTCAGTGGTGGTCGTCTTTCAGCCTTTCTTACCTTGGCCATGTCTCTGAGTAATGCACACCTTGTGCTTTTGGGCACTCCAGTGATGTTGCAGCTCTGAAATATGGCCAAACTGGTGGCAAGTGGCATCTTGGCAGCTGCACGCTTGACTTTTCTCAGTTCATGGGCAGTTATTTTGCGCCTTGGTTTTTCCACACGCTTCTTGCGACCCTGTTGACTATTTTGAATGAAACGCTTGATTGTTCGATGATCACGCTTCAGAAGCTTTGCAATTTTAAGAGTGCTGCATCCCTCTGCAAGATATCTCACTATTTTTGACTTTTCTGAGCCTGTCAAGTCCTTCTTTTGACCCATTTTGCCAAAGGAAAGGAAGTTGCCTAATAATTATGCACACCTGATATAGTTGATGTCATTAAGCCACACCCCTTCTCATTACAGAGATGCACATCACCTAATATGCTTAATTGGTAGTAGGCTTTCGAGCCTATACAGCTTGGAGTAAGACAACATGCATAAAGAGGATGATGTGGTCAAATACTCATTTGCCTAATAATTCTGCACTCCCTGTAGTGATGAGTAACATAGGCAATATTCAAATTTGTGATATTTTGCTAATTTTTGGCCGAAAATTTGCCGCAAATTCGAGAATTCGTTATCTTCAGTAATTGTTTACTTGATTGCGCAACTATATTCGCTATAAATTTGTGATTAGAATATTCAACACTATTCACAAATACGAATATATAGTACTATATTCTAAATATTTGTGAATTCTCCAAGTGGCGAATTTCGCGATAAAAATGTGTGATTCGAATATTCGTGCTGAACACTAATCATTAATAAAAAAAAATATCCTTCTTTCTTTTCATTTTAACTTATACAAAAAATAAACAAAAAATTTGCACTTTTCAGAGCAATGAAATTCTATGGGACAATTTGCATGGTGGTTTTATTAACGGGCAGTAAATAGCGACCATCAAAAAACAGAACATGTGTCATGAACTAGGGAGTGGGGAAGAGAAAGTGCACCCACTAGCTTCCACCCACGCCTCTGTCCCTGCCTACTTACACTACCCGTCCTAAGCGATGTGGCGTAACTGGGCCACAGTCCCTAACCTCTATGTGCAGAGGGGCAGAGCAGACAGACAGAATATAGCCAGGCAGAGGCAGTAGGAGGGAACCCTGCAGATGGATCCGAAGTCACGTAAAGTGCCAGGAGCAATACTGAAATGCCAGAGATAAACACTAACGTAGGCGAACAGGGGTAACAAGGATGGTAACCAACACGCCTAGGGTCAAACCAGGATGTCACGTAAGTACACAAGGAATAGCAAGGACAGGTCAGAGTACAAGCCGAGGGTCAAACCTGGAAGTAACGTCGGTACACAAGGGCAGGCGAGGTTGGGTCAGGAACAAATGCCAAGGGTTAAAATCCAGAGTAGCAGAAGCACTGAGTAGTAGCAGTTAGTCACAGGACCAAAATCGCAGGCAACCTGTGGCCAGCAGGCTGCCTGTATAAATAGTGAAAGGCTAAGGTCACGTGACCTGGCCAGCGTCACATGACCCGCTCAGACAAAGAAGCCGAGCACTGAGTGTCCAGCTTGGTGCTCAAATGATACTGTTGCCAGGGGAACGGAGAACGCCGACCGCACAGACAGCAGGAGCGTGGTTGGGTCAGGTCCGCTCCGCCCCCTTTTACCTGGGAGACGGGGACGCCACGTGCGCCGTCGCTCAGGGAGAGAGGCAGGACGCCGGCGGCACAGAGCAGAAAGACGGCGCCCTGTGACAACATGTCCTATTTTTGGCCATATTCATGGAAAGACGAACCCCATTGAAATTAATGGGCTTGTTTTTCACAAGGGTGTTTTTCACAAGGGTCTGGCGGTTGTTAAAAACAGCTACAAGAGTCTTTCAGTAGTTAACCCCTTCAGGACCCTGCAATTTTTCACCTTAAGGACCAGGCCATTTTTTGAAAATCTGATGTCACTTTATGTGGTGATAACTTTAAAACGCTTTTATTTATCCAGGCCATTCTGAGATTGTTTTCTTGTCACATATTGTACTTCATGACAGTGGTAAAATTGAGTCAAAATTTTAATTTAAATTAAAAAAATGCCAAATTTACAAAAAATTGGGAAAATTAGTAAATTTTTATTTCTTTACTTTTATAATAGATAGCAATACCTCCAAAAATATTTATTACTTTACATTCGCCATATGTCTGCTTTATGTTTGGATCATTTTGTGAATGCCATTTTATTTTTTGGGGGACGTTAGAAGGCTTAGAAGTTTAGAAGCAAATCTTGAAATTTTTCTGAAAATTTCCAAAACCCAATTTTTAAGGACCAGTTCAGGTCTGAAGTCACTTTGTGAGGCTCACATAATAGAAACCACCCAAAAATGACCCCATTTTAGAAACTAACAATTTTTCTAACTTTGTTAACCCTTTAGGTGTTCCGCAAGAATTGATGGAAAATAGAGATGAAATTTCAGAATTTCACTTTTTTGGCAGATTTTCCATTTTAATCCATTTTTTTACACTAACAAAGCAAGGATTAACAGCCAAACAAAACTCAATATTTATGGCCCTGATTCTGTAGTTTACAGAAACACCCCCTATGTGGTCGTAAACTGCTGTACGAGCACACTGTATTGCGCAGAAGGAAAGGAATGCCATACGGTTTTTTAATCTGCAATGTCACATTTGAAGACCCCCTGATGCACCCCTAGAGTGGAAACTACAAGAAAGTGACCCCATTTTAGAAACTACACCCTTCAAGGTATACAAAACTGATTTTACAAACTTTGTTAACCCTTTAGGTGTTCCACAAGAATTAATGGAAAATAGAGATAACATTTCAAAATGTCACTTTTTTGGCAGATTTTCCATTTTAATAATTTTTTTCCAGTTACAAAGCAAGGGTTAACAGCCAAACAAAACTCAATATTTATTGCCCTAATTCTTTAGTTTACATTAACACCCCATATGTGGTTGTAAACTGATGTACGGGCACACAGCATTGCGCAGAAGGAAAGGAATGCCATATGGTTTTTGGGAGGCAGATTTTGCTAGGCAGTTTTTTTTTCGACCCCATGTCCCATTTGAAGCCCCTCTAATGCACCCCTAGAGTGGAAACTCCAAAAAAGTGACCCCATTTTGGAAACTATGGGATAAGGTGGCAGTTTTGTTGGTACTATTTTAGGGTACGTATGATTTATGGTTGCTCTATATTACACTTTTTGTGAGGCAAAGTAACAAAAAATAGCAGTTTTGGCACTTTTTTTGTTATTTACAACGTTCATCTGACAGGATAGGTCATGTGGTATTTTTATAGAGAAAGTTGTTACATCATTTTTTTGCGGCATGAGATGACGGTTACATTGGTACTATTTTGGGGGTCATACACCTTTTTGATCGCTTGGTGTTGCACTTTAAGTGATGTAAGGTGACAAATGTTTTGTTAGCACAGTTTTTTTTATTTTTTTTATTTTTTTACGGTGTTCATTTGAGGGGTTAGGTCATGTGATATATATTTATTTTTCCCCAATTTTTGAAAACTTTATTTTGGGAAAAAGACGCTTTTTTTTTTTTTTACTTGAACCTTTTAATTTTTCTGTAAAACAGTATTTTTTTTTTTTTAAATTGACACTTTATTTTTTGGCCCACTCGGGACTTCAACTTTTGGGGGTCTGATCCCTTTTACAATGCATCAAATACTTCTGTATTGTGATGCATTGGCTGTAAGTGTATTACAGACTGAGAAAGTTGCTGTGTGTGGCGATGTGAATACCTGTTCTGAACTCTGCTCCTCTGACAGAATTTCATGGCATTAAATGATTTATAATGCTATGTGACCTGAATTACACTGACAGCATTAAGTTTTTCACATTGAACTTGCTCAACTTTATATAGCCTAAGGGCACTTTCACACTAGCGTTTTTTCTTTTCCGGCGCTGAGTTCCGTCCTAGGGGCTCAAATCCGGAAAAGAACTGATCAGTTTTATCCTAATGCATTCTGAATGGAGAGAAATCCGTTCAGGATGCATCAGGATGTCTTTATTTCAGTCTTTTTGACTGATCAGGCTTTTCAGAAAACCGTAGCATGCTGTATTTTTACCTCCGGACAAAAATCCTGAACACTTTGACTGAACGCCGGATCAGGCCTTTTTCCCATTGACTTGCATTAACGCCGGATCCGGCGCTGTGTGTTCAGTCAAACCGGATCAGGCTTTTGCATGTTATACCCGAGAAATGTGAAAAAAATAAGTTAAAGTCCATAAATGGCGGATCCGTTTTTTCCAATGCATTTTTAATTGTCATCAAAATCCTGATCAGGATTTAAATGTAATCCGTTTTCACACGTTTTTCCGGATCCGGTGGGCAGTTCCGGTGTCGGACTTGAATGGCGGATTTAAACAACGCTAGTGTGAAAGTAGCCTAAAGGGCTTGTCTCACTTCCAGCATTGATATTTATGTTAAATATAACACTAGAATAAACCACTTACTAATATACTCTCTTTTTTCAATAGTGCCCCTTCTCCTGGTTATGTTTCCTTTTGTAGTCCCTTATTTAATGCTCGACCACCGCTGCTGGATTGTGTCTGCTCACTGCATACTAAAGTGCCAGCCTCTTTGGTGGCCAGGATCATGGGAGCACAAATGGCTGTGCATGGGCAGTAGCTCCCTTCCCAGCCACTTCATATAGGCTTCATTGAACAGTTCCAGGCAATGGCAGTGGTCTTGAAGTTGTTCAAGAGAAGAAAATGCTGCTCCAGGCATGTGAAGAAATAAAGTAAGCTAGACCTTAGAATGCACAGGCAAGGGGCAAGATTACATCAGTGCCGCTTGCCTGTGCACCGCCACCCTAAAGCACTGATAGTGAGCCTAGCAACCAGCGGAGAAGCACTGAAAGAAGGTCAGACAACCCTTTTAAGGGGAGAGTTCTGGATGTGTACACAGGAGTAGATGTCCCCTCAGCAGGGATAGTTTTTAGGTAAAGGGTTTATCGGACCAGGCCACTAGCTTTCAGTTCCATGTGATCCAGTTATGATGTCCATGTGACCATTGTAGCTGCTTTTGGTCATGGACAGGAGACAGTATGGACTTTTCATATGTACTAACTACTGCATGTTGGGAACAACCTACAAGAGATGCTCTGACCTAATTCTCTAGTCGTCACAATTTGGCCCTTGTCAATGATTGCTCAGATTCTTAAATGTTCACATTTTGTCTGCTTTTAATCTAAACATTAACTTTAAGACTTGACTGTTCATTTGCTGCTTAACATATCCCATAAATTGTCAGATGCAATTGTCACACCATATTCAATGTTATTCACTTCATCTGTCAGATGATTTAAGGCTGGATTTCCACGTTCAAGTTTGTTATGTCGTTTTTGAAGACAAAACCAGGAAACAATCATAAGCAAATGACATGAATTAAGAGATGGAGTTGCCTACTTTGAATACACTCCTGTCTTTATTTATTTTTTGCATATTTTTCATAACTTCTAATTCTTTATTTAATCATTTTATGGTTGAATTTTTTTATTCTGTTTTTGTGTGTCCAGATATTACTTTAACCACTTCAGACCCCCTAGCTCACGGGTGTCAAACACAAGGCCCGCGGGCCGAATCCGGCCCGCCAGACCTTGTCATATGGCCCGCGTAGCCGCCGCCGGCCACCAGCCTTCACCTTTTTATTATCATTATCACTTACACCCGATACAGGAGCCGGGAGGATCAGCTGTGAGGGAGGCGGTTCTTACATCTACAAGCGCTCGCCGAGAGGAGGGAGGAGGCAGGCTGGGAGGATGGGCGCTGGCAATGTGAGTCATACGTCACGCGCCTGCGCCGCCCACTTTATGAATGAAGCAGGCGGCGTGGGCGCATGTTGTATGACTCACGCTGCCAGCGCCTGTCCTCCCGGCCTGCCTCCTGCCTCCTCTCGGCGAGCGCTTGTAGATGTAAGTACCGCCTCCCTCACAGCTGACCCTCCCGGCTCCTGTATCGGGTGTAAGTGATAATGATAATAAAAAGGTGAAGGCTGGTGATTGTGAAACTTGAAAGGGGGGAAAGACCGTATGTGAATGGCTACTGGGCTGGCGCTGCTGAAAGGGGTTAATTATAACTACTGTGGGAGCAAAGGGGGGAATAATTAGCTACACTGAAGAGGGGACTGATAGGGGTTAATAAATACTGTGAATGGGGGACTGCTGAAAAAGGGGTTAATAACTACTGTGAAGCCCCTTCACAGTAGTTAACCCCTTTCAGCAGTCTTCACAGTATTTATTAAACTCAGCAGTCCCCCTTCAGTGAAGGGGGGACTGCTGGGGTTAATAACTACTGTGAAGGGGGACTGCTGAAAGGGGTTAATAACTACTGTGAAGGGGGACTGCTGAAAGGGGTTAATAACTACTGTGAAGCCCCTTCACAGTAGTTATTAATCTCTTTCAGCAGTCCCTCCTTAACAGTATTTATTAACCCCTTTCAGTCCCCTCTTCAGTGTAGTTATTTATTCCCTCTTTTGCTCCCACAGTAGTTATAATTAACCCCTTTCAGCAGTCTTCACAGTATTTATTAAACTCAGCAGTCCCCCTTCAGTGAAGGGGGGACTGCTGGGGTTAATAACTACTGTGAAGGGGGACTGCTGAAAGGGGTTAATAACTACTGTGAAGGGTAACCTCTTTCAGCAGTCCCTCCTTAACAGTATTTATTAACCCCTTTCAGTCCCCTCTTCAGTGTAGTTATTTATTCCCTCTTTTGCTCCCACAGTAGTTATAATTAACCCCTTTCAGCAGTCCCAGCAGGGGACTGCTAAAAGGGGTTAATAACTACTAGGGGGGTGACACCATTTTCTACTGCACCGGGTGACACCAGCCCTAGCAACGCCACTGTCAGCGCTCCTTATGCGATTATATACATACGGTAACCATTAACTATTAGAGATACGATTATACAGTGAGTGGACGCATAGTCCTACAGATACAACCGGCCCTTTGAGGGTGACCAAACTGCTGATGCGGCCCCCGATGCATTTGAGTTTGACACCCCTGCCCTAGCTTAAACACCCTTAATGACCAGACCACTTTTTACACTTCTGCACTACACTACTTTCACCGTTTATTGCTCGGTCATGCAACTTACCACCCAAATTAATTTTACCTCCTTTTCTTCTCACTAATAGAGCTTTCATTTGGTGGTATTTCATTGCTGCTGGCATTTTAACTTTTTTTGTTAATGACATTTTTCACTTTCAGTTGCAAAATTTTCCAAAAAAAATGACATCTATGTATAAATTTTTCGCTAAATTTATTGTTCCACATGTCTTTGATTAAAAAAAAATGTTTGGGTAAAAAAAATGGTTTGGGTAAAAGTTATAGTGTTTACAAACTATGGTACAAAAATGTGAATTTCCGCTTTTTGAAGCAGCTCTGACTTTCTGACCACCTGTCATGTTTCCTGAGGTTCTACAATGCCCAGACAGTAGAAAAACCCCACAAATGACCCCATTTCAGAAAGTAGACACCCTAAGGTATTCGCTGATGGGCATAGTGAGTTCATTGAACTTTTAATTTTTTGTCACAAGTTAGCGGAAAAAGATTTTTTTGTTGTTGTTTTTTTTCCTTACAAAGTCTCATATTCCACTAACTTGTGACAAAAAATAAAAACTTCCATGAACTCACTATGCCCATCACAAAATAACTTGGGGTGTCTTCTTTCCAAAATGGGGTCACTTGTGGGGTAGTTATACTGCCCTGGCTTTTTAGGGGCCCTAATGCGTGAGAAGTAGTTTGAAATCAAAATGTGTAAAAAATGTCCTGTGAAATCCTAAAGGTGCTCTTTGGAATGTGGGCCCCTTTGCCCACCTTGGCTGCAAAAAAGTGTCACACATGTGGTATCGCCGTACTCAGAAGAAGTTGGGCAATGTGTTTTGGGGTGTCATTTTACATGCTGGGTTAGAGAAATATCTCGGCAAAAGACAACTTTTCCCATTTTTTTATACAAAGTTGGCATTTGACCAAGATATTTATCTCACCCAGCATGGGTATATGTAAAAAGACACCCCAAAACACATTGCCCAACTTCTCCTGAGTACGGAGATAACACGTGTGACACTTTTTTGCAGCCTACATGCGCAAAGGGGCCCAAATTCCTTTTAGGAGGGCATTTTTAGACATTTGGGTTCCAGACCTCTTCTCACGCTTTAGGGACCCTCTAAAATGCTAGGGCAGTATAAATACCCCACATGTGACCCCATTTTGGAAAGAAGACACCCCAAGGTATTCAATGAGGGGCATGGCGAGTTCATAGATTTTTTGGGGGGGGCACAAGTTAGCAGAATTTTTTTTTTTCTCAGTCTCCCTTTCCGCTAACTTGGGACAAAAAGTTAAATCTTTAATGGACTCAATATGCCCCTCAGCGAATATCTTGGGGTGTCTTCTTTCCGAAATGGGGTCACATGTGGGGTATTTATACTGCCCTGGCATTTTAGGGGCCCTAAAGCATGAGAAGAAGTCTGGAACATAAATGTCAAAAAAAATTTACACATTTGGATTCCGTGAGGGGTATGGTGAGTTCATGTGAGATTTTATTTTTTGACACAAGTTAGTGGAATATGAGACTTTGTAAGAAAAAACAAAAAAACCAAAAAAAAACAATTTCCGCTAACTTGTGCCAAAAAAGTCTAAATGGATCCTTACAGGGGGGTAATCAATGACAGGGGGGTGATCAGGGAGTCTATATGGGGTGATCACCCCCCTGTCATTGATCACCCCCCTGTAAGGCTCCATTCAGACGTCCGTATGTGTTTTGCGGATCCGATCCATGGATGCGTGGATCCGTAAAACACATACGGACATCTGAATGGAGCCTGACAGGGGGGTGATCAATGACAGGGGGGTGATCAGGGAGTCTATATGGGGTGATCACCCCCCTGTAAGGCTCCATTAAGACGTCCGTATGTGTTTTGCGGATCCGTTCCATGGATCCGTAAAACACATACGGACATCTGAATGGAGCCTAACAGGGGGGTGATCAATGACAGGGGGGTGATCAGGGAGTCTATATGGGTGATCAGGGGTTAATAAGTGACAGGTGGGGGGGTGTAGTGTAGTGTGGTGCTTGGTGCTACTTTACTGAGCTGCCTGTGTCCTCTGGTGGTCGATCCAAGCAAAAGGGACCACCAGAGGACCAGGTAGCAGGTATATTAGACGCTGTTATCAAAACAGCGTCTAATATACCTGTTAGGGGTTAAAAAAAAAATCGCATCTACAGCCTGCCAGCGAACGATCGCCGCTGGCAGGCTGTAGATCCAGTCTCTTACCTTCCGATCCTGTGAACGTGCGTGCCTGTGTGCGCGCGTTCACAGGAAATCTTGCGTCTCACGAGATGATGCGTATATGCGTGACTGTGCCTGGGACAGCCGCCTCCGGACCGCGATCCTGCGTTAGGCGGTCCGGAGGCGGTTAAAGTTGAATCATGAAAATAAGCAAATTATAATATTCACTACAAAGGGGCACATTTATTAAGACTGACATTTTAGACTCCGGTCATCACTATCAGATCGGCGGGGGTCCAACACCCATCCCCCACAGATCAGCTGAGACAAGGAGGCAGCATTCCATCCGAGCGCGGCTTCCTCATCATTACACTACATCTCGTCTCATTGTAGCGGTGGCATAGTGTAGTTAGGCTACTTTCACACTTGCGGCAGAGTGATCCGGCAAGCAGTTCCGTCGCCGGAACTGCCTGCCGGATCCGGCAAAACGTGTGCCAACTGATTGCATTTGTAAGACTGAGCAGGATCCAAATCAGTCTGAAAAATGTATTGAAATGCCAAATCCGTCTTCCCGGTGTCATCCGGAAAAACGGATCCGACATTCATTTTTCTCCCCTCTTTTTTTTTTTCGGTCTGCGCATGCACAGACCGGAAGGACGAATCCGGCATTCCAGTATTTTGAATGCCGGATCCGCACTAATACATTCCTATGGAAAAAAATGCTGGATCCGGCATTCAGGCAAGTCTTCAGTTTTTTTTGGCTGGAGATAAAACTGTAGCATGCTGCGGCTTTATCTTTTGCCTGATCAGTCAAAAAGACTGAACTGAAGACATCCTGATGCATCTTGAACGGATTGCTCTCCATTCAGAATGCATGGGGATAAAACTGATCAGTTATTTTCCGGTATAGAGCCCCTAGGACGGAACTCTATGCTAGAAAAGAAAAACACAAGTGTGAAAGTAGCCCTTATAGGCACCTGCTCTATTCACTTGAATGCTTGTATTATACAGCACTTCCAAGACAAAGTGCAGTGTAATGAAGAGGAAGCGTTGCTTGCATGAAGCGTAGCCTCCTCTTCAAACAGCTGATCGGTGGGGTCACGAGGATAGGTCATGAATATCATGGGCTGGAAAACCCCTTTAAGATGTTCACTTCTGAGACCCCCATTATCTGGAGAACGAGTCCTCTTATTCCTTTTCCATTAGAACTGCTCTTTCTATAACTCCAATACATTTGAAAGTGCAGTCACGTCTTTATTCAGTCTGCAGCTTCTTCACCTGGATTAATTGCTCTGATACATGGAGGACCTGCAGATTTGTCATTGCCGTGAATGTCTCAGATGTCTCAGGCGGTTAACTTTTTAAATACTATTTTAGTTGATCGATTTATAACGTTATTTTAAAGGGGTTTTCTCACTTCAGAAAATGGCATTTATCATGTAGAGAAAGTTCATACAAGGCACTTACCATGTATTGTGATTGTCCATATTGCTTCCTTTGTTGGCCAGATTTATTTTCCCATTGCATTATACACTGCTTGTTTCCATTGTTACAACCACCCTACAATTCAACAGCTTGCACACTATAGATAAAATGACTGGCCTATGCCTATGCCCACTTCCACAACCCCAGCCACTAGAGAGGCCGGCGCTTTTTCCTTTATTGTGCAAGCACAGCCACTGCTGCTGGATTGCAGAATGGTTGCAACAATGGAAACAAGCAATATATAATTTGATGGAAAAATGAATGAAGCCAGCAAAGGAGGCAATATGGAAAATCACAATACATGATAAATCTACATGATAGATGCCATTTGCTGAAGTGAGACAACTCCTTTAAAATAACTTACGTAATACTAAGAAACATTTGAGACAAAGCAAGAACCGTTAAGCTTAGGTAATCATATCTGCAGATTTTATCTGATTTTGCACCATTTCTTATCAGCTTCATGGACTAATGCACCTGGGCTTTCAAGTTCCTAAAATACAGTTATAAAAGAACAGAACTGAAGAACACAGCAGCAGAACACAACTGAAGAAGACTCTCTGAAGTGTAAGAAGACACTTAGAAGACATGTGGGGCTTTCTACTGCTGCTTTTGGTGGGGACCACCTTTGCTCAAGAATCTGGTGAGTTAATCATACATAGATTATCACTGATCTGATAGACATTCAGATCAGTTGTCAAGTTTTTTGGTAGTTACTACTGGTGTAGATAATGTATTAAATGTCTTAGGCTGATATATTAGAAAATAATATTAAGATCATCTCCAAGCTGTGAAGGATAGATGACATTCCACACTATGTATTTAGCTATTCCCTCACCTGAAATTTCTCCAGCTCTATATACTTTTTTAGTGTGGAGGCCCAAAAATGTGCCTCATATTGAAGATGAGGGTTTAGCAATATTTTTAGAGGGGTCATTTTATATGTGAATCATTGTTGTTATCCCTTTTTAGACATTATAAAATTGTATTTGCTTTTGCAGCTGCTAATAGACATTAAGTAATACAGCTTAGCTTACTTGTTGCAAAAATATCCAAGTCCTTCTCTGCTTTTCTCACCAATTATATAGCATTAAGGAGGACCTGGCACATCTAATGATATGTCTGTTTTAGCGACTACTTGTATTCCCAATGAAATTCTGGATCATCTTTTCACAAGTGTTCCCTTCTGCTATTTCTTTTATAAATGTATGTATAAATTGCCAGCTGGGTAATTGTCTATACAGTCTGTCACTAGCAGCAGTGATTGGACAATAGCAGACTGTGGAGGGGCACACCCCTAACTGTTAACACAGTTAGCAATTAATTCATAAACTTCTAGTAGAATTAATAGAGGAACGGAACAACACATAAAAGAAGGTTGAACCTGATAGACATGTATTTTTTCACCCTATGTAACTAATAAGAAAAGACACTCCAGAAGTTTTATGTGGAATACAATTCATTACTAAGACAGACATGTCAAGAGAGGTGACAAGTCCTCCGTAATACTGCTATCTTACCAAGGTATTTCAGTAATATTTTACTATAAAGCTGAGTTACCTACAACGTTTTGTCCAGCCAGAATAAACTGATTACTTTTATGGTAAGATTATTTTATCTCTTATGTTTAGAAATGCTATTTGACCATAGAAGCTGTGCCTGCCACCATCTAAAGCTGGTTATACACATTAGAGGAGATATATCAAGACTGGTGGACCTATCCACCAGTCTTGATCTCCCTGCGATAGAGTCAGATACGTCTGATTTGTTAAGAGGAAGAAGTCTCTTAGAAAATCAGGTGCATCTCTGCCCTGCGGTGTGCCAGAAACTGAAGTCTACACCAGCTACAGGCTATCGTAGACTTCATCTATAACTTCCACTGTTTTCTGTCGAAAGTTATAGTAAATGTGTCAGCGGTGCAAAGTCACGCCCCCTGTCAATAAGCCACATCCCTTTTCCCAGTGGCAAGAAGCTTGAAAAGTCACAAGTAATGGTGCACACATGCCATGTGCCCTAACGTGTGACTTTTATAGGCCTTGATAAATGTCCCTGTATGTACTGTATGTTAGCCAAACCCACCTATTTTGGTGGGACTGGTCTTTAGTAGCCTTCCGACTCTTCCCTGATGATAGTTGTTGGACAAGAGGGGTTGGTCATGTTGGACTAAAAAATGCCCAATTCTTTTGTTGATAAGCCACTGCTAAATATGGTTTATGGCGACCTACTCCCTTGAGTCTATGGAGAACACATGCATTCTCATCTGCAGCAGTAGCTGTTAGCCGAACAAGATGACAGTTATCTAATGTGTATTACCAGTCTAAAACTAATGTATAACTCGAGTTCTGACAATAATGTAGGTCTTTCAGATTTACTTTCTTTTATGCTATTCTGGTTTTAAAGGCAAATATAAATCTGATCCAGCAAAAATGTGAATAGAGTCTTAGCCCATGATCCAAGAATGGACAACCCATTTAATTAAGCAGAAGTTGTGTTCTTTAAAATAAGATTTTTTTGTTTTGTTCCCAGGAGACTATGCGCAGGATAACTCCGATCAGTTAATTAAAGCTGCCAATGAGGATGATGATAAATTTAATGAGTCATTTGATATAGACGATGATGAGGATGAGTTTAATGATAAAGACTTGTCTCTGGGTCAAGAAAGTGTCTGTATTAAGCCAAATTTTACTGAAAAAGCAGAAGGTGTTATGTGCCCTGATAAAGGAACATGCGGCTACCATATTTTCTTTTCCCCTAGGCGCTTTGGAAAAGCACGGGTACGTTCATATGTCTAATTAAAAATTCAGTGTCATGTGTAAGTGTATAGTTAGTACATCTACCTACTACACATGTGTTCATATAGTCTAATCTGTAGCAACTGGCAATTTGTCACTTGGTCAACAACATTCTCTAGCACTTAAAGAGGACCTGTCACCTCTCCTGACATGTCTGTTTTAATAGCTTCATGCATTCCCCATGTAATAACAATTCTGGAGCATCTATTCTTATGTCTGTATGTTGTCCCATTCCTATTATATTATTTCTACTAGAAGTTATGAATAATTGCTGGCTGTCTGCAGTAAGGGTGCAGAGGGGTGGTAACCAGTTGGGGGGGTGGACCTGCACAGTCTGAAAATGGCAGCACTAATTGGATAGAGTGAATCTGTGCAGGTACACCCCCCCCCCCCCCCTCCTCTTACTGGTTACCTCCCCTCTGTACCCTTACTGAAGGCTAATAGCAATTCATTCATAACTTATAGTGCAAATAATAAACAAATGGCACAACATAGACATAAGAATAGATGCTCCAGAATTATTATTACATGGGGAATGCATGTAGCTATTAAAACAGACATGTCAGGAGTGGTGAAAGGTCCTCTTTAAATGAAGTATACCTAGAAGACATTAGCATGTGGGACCATACCAGAATATGATATCGAACTTTCAACAAATCTTTTTTATTGTCACTATCATTTTTTGATGTTGCATACATGGCCCTTGGATTTGTGTAACCACACAGAATACTACTCTTCAATCAGGGCTGTGGCAAGGTGTAGGTATGCTTCTTAGAGCACCACCATAAAGTCTCAGACACGGGAGGAGGGGTGCAACTTAACAACACAACTGTCTCCGCCTTTCTTCTAAGATGGTCAGGCCTGAGCCTTGCTGGTTATATTAGTAGAGCTGGGGTTTCGGTCCAGCAAATGGTTACAGTCAGGAACTATGTGACTTTTCCAATACCAAGTACCTCCTGGACAGGTTTTCTAATCCTGTATAACATGTAGATAGTGAAAAACTCAAGGCCCCTTTACACTGCTCGATGGATCAGACGATTGTTGAGAAGGTGTTTTCTTCCCAACAATCGCCAGGTCGTCAGTGGACCGTTGCACTTACATGCATCTCTCCCACAGTATGAGGAAGAGTGATTGCTAATGCCATCTCTCATCCCCATACAGAATCATGATCTGCTGCTCACAAATGATAATTAAGGTGATTTCACCAACGGTTTATTACCCGATGAAAGAGCTTAATCAGCGGCACCTTTAAACAGGCCGATCATCGCTAATGAACATTTGTACTCGTGCTCTTCCCAAGTATTGGGCAGTTTAAAGAAGACTTTGGACTGCATGGCTAGACATTTACCAAACTTATCACAGTGGCTGATGCTGGACAATACATTTGGTGCATGGCTAGAGACTTTTGTCTAATTTTATACCACCTATGGTATATTGTTTACCAAATTGTGCCAAAAATATGTAAAATTTTGGTGCAAACTATGCCAGAATTCAGGTGTATCCACAATAATAAATGTTATATAGGCCATAGACAGCTAGACAGTCTGCGTTTGCTACCTAATATTTTATTTATTTTTATTTATTTTTTATCATACAATACCTTTATTGAATCAAATAGAAAATCTGCGTACATATAAAATTGTAAAATGGTGGCAGTTGCAACTTGCACATAAAACACATACATACAAGGGTTCACTTAGAAGTAATGGATTGCTACAAGATACTACGCATATAATACTAAAAATCATGACAAATTACAGAATGGGACTCAAATAACATTACAAGGCAAAAATTCCAATATATGAGCTACCTAATAGTTAAAAGTAGTATTGCATCTTTAAACTAGCAGTAACCAAACCCTCTCCTCCACTACCTCTCTCTGCTATATCCGTATACATTCACCATTATATAACTACACTGATGTAATAGAAGGTTCACATTTCCTTTTCGTTCTGTTTTTTTTTTTTTATTCATAGCGAATCTGCCGTTGTAGGAGAGGAAATCTGAGCTCCATTCACAATGCTGGATCAAATAACAATCTGCGATGTTTCTTGAGGAAAAGTTGTAGAAATATCAGCTATGTTTGGATTGGTGTTCAGAAGAGAAATTCAGTAAGTACAGGAACGATTTCTAGGCATATTTATTCCATATTCCATTGAATGGCATTATGCATAACAATAATTATATTCAGGGGCATAGCTGGAACTGACTGGGCCCTAACAGCAATTTTTTTGTCTTTGTAATTGCCAATTTCTGACAGCCAATTTTTTATTTTTTTTTCTGCCTAAAGAGCCGAAGCTTTTTTTGGTGGATGAACTGGAGTTTTTATTGCTACCAAAATTTTGGGATACGACCACATTTTGATCACTGTTGTTCAAATTTTTGGGAGGATATGGTAACAAATGGCAAATTGCGTGTTTTTATTTTTTTTACTTACGACGTACACCATGCATGAAAATGTTTTTATATTTTAATAGTGTAGACATCGCTGTTCCGCCAGGTACTAGAGGTTATTATGGCACACTTACATTCCTGCACCCGATGCCAGCCCAGGACCATCCTGGCATCACATGTGTGCACATGTAAGTGTGGCAAAATAAGCACAAGTACACAGCATGGCAGAGAGGGGAGGCTGCCATGTAAGGCATGCTATAGTGCAGGAGGCTGGCAGAGGAAGGAGTGGGAAGAGGTTGAGATAGCCCCAGCTTCTGCCCACTCCTTCCTCTGCCGGCCTTCTGCACTATAGCATGCATGCTAAAGTAAAGGAGGCTAGGAAGGCTGTCAGGCGGCTGAATGCTGCAGTCTGCCCTGCACACTCAGAACTGTGCCCTTGTGTACCTGGCCCGACTACCCATCCTCACCACCTCTCCTCTCCCAGTCCCAGCTGCCCTGTCCTCCCTCATGGCCGGAACCTGCAGGTCAGGGAGGGCTTTGATATGTGGCAGGGGTCAAAGCACATACCTGGCTGTATTGATGAAAGCGCTCATTGCATCTGGCACCCACAGCCTAAACTCATCATGCACCACTTCATTATTGGAGAATAGAAGCCCATATTTGGAATACTTGCCAACTCTCCTTGAAAATGGAGAGACCTCCCAGGCTCCTAGGAGATTTGCTAAATCTGCTGGGCACAGCATGGAGGGCTGTTTTTTCTCAGAAAGCAAACCTCCATATACTGTAACTGGATAGGGCACTGAGATTCAGTTCCATTAGATTCATCCAAAGTACCTTGAGAGGGTGGAGTGTCTCGTAAAGGGACAGAGTGACGTTTAAAAAGAGACAGGGGCCTGAAAAAGGTGCACGGCTATGAAAGAAAGAATTTGGGACTTCTAGAGTAGGGTACTCGAGCATAATATTTCCATAGTCTATATGAAAGAGGACTAGAGCTAGCCTATGCTGGTCTTCCTTTTATGAGAACAGTAGCATCACTGTGGGCTAACACGGCTCAGAACATTGGGGATGAGGGGACACTGCTGCTAGGTATTGGGATTACAGTCAATCCCCCACTACCAACTGACCAATAGGCCAGTATCATCTAAATGCTGAATTGCCACCAACCAACCTGCCTCCATATCCTTACTGGTGCAAGATTTGCAGAAGATTTGCACATGAAGCTTGCTGCTGCTGTATGTAATTAAAGTTTTATGTTGTACTTAAAAAAGTAAAAAACACTTTGTTATGTTTAACTTTGGCCTCATACTTCATTACTATATTTCCACTGCACTGATCCCCCATGAGCAATGGCCTGAGGGAGTACACCAAGACACAACACTTTATCAGGGGCACTGCCATTCCTATCCCCTACGCCGGCTCCTCAGGGAGGTCGCTACAAATGCTCCCTGCTTTACAGCAGTATATAATGCCCCCCGTAGTGCCAGTATATAATGCTCCCACAGAGTGCCAACCCTAGTAGCAGTATATAATGTCCCCCCCCCCTGTAGTGACAGGTATATAATGCTCTACTCCCTCATTAGTGCCCCCATTAGTGCCATTGTTTAGTATAAATTATAAAAATAAAAAAAAACACCGCACTCACCTTCCCAGCCACCTCTTCCGATCTGTGACCTGAGTTGCTGCGTCTCCATAACATCACCACTCCTGCACAAGGTTTTGCGTGAAATCGCACGACTTTTGCCGCAGGAGGTCACAGTGACGTCATAACAACCTCTTGCGCCACTCTACTGACTCAAAAGCTTCAGACCTAGCAGTCTGAAGCCTAAGATGCTCAACGGCCGCAGATGCTGCACTCATTGTGCCACCCTTTATGGGTAGCAAGGTGGTGCCCTAGGCAGGTGCCTACCCTCACCTACTTGTCATCCCAGCTCTGGCTGCATCTTCAAATAGTTTGAGGCCACAGTGACATTTCAGCCATGGGGAATGAAAGCCCTGCAGCAACCACTGAACAAGTCCATGCCTCTTTATGGAGGCATCATCCCTTTGGCCTAGTCAGCACAGCAGTGACTGGTGTACCAGTGACAGGCAGAATTTTTTCAGAAAGTATATTAAAAACCTAAGTAAAGATAAGAATACTGGGCACTCTCACTTTATGTCAGTTTATTTAAACATATAGAAGCATAATCATGACTTATAAAACAATACAATTGGACATCAATAAGACTTATAAAACACTAAAATACTACCTAAAATTGTACAATAAATCGCTAAATGGTAAAATACCGCACTATAGCTGTGAGACTGACAAGTCCATAAGAATATGTGGACAATGGGGTTGAATCCAGACTAATTGCTGATACAGATCTTGTAACTGAAGATAATCTTCTCAAAAAGTTCTTTTTCACCCCCACTTCAAGTTCCCTCTTATGGGTTTGGGATACTACAGTTTGGATAGTTAACCCTTAGTGAGTGTATTAATGCGGCATCCCGCTATACTCACTGCGCATCGATAATTTTCCTGCTGCTGTACTTGCTGTCCAAAAGATCGTGCCGTAGCTGTTAAATTCTCAGGCTTCCACTACCATGCCTCTGAAGTGCTCTGGGTACCGCTCCGTAGCTTCTCAGAGCCGGTACTCCCTGAGATTCAGATCGCCTTCTCCCACGCCAGCTTACTTGAACCACGGTACTTTATATCCTCGTGCTGTGTGCTTTAGTCGCCGGCGTGTCAGGACTTGGTTACTCACGGAATACTCAAATTCTTGGGTGGAAAAAGCCTTTATAGTTCCAGAATATAGATTATGTGGTTGGTCAGGGGGTCTTTCACCAAACGCGTTTCGGGGTACTTTGCCCCTTCCTCAGTACAGCTCTGCTATGTCTGCTGCCACCTGCTAGTGAACCAGGCGCATTACATGAAGAGTTTACATAACTATAGAAATGCAGTGTGGAGGACCTGGAATAAAATGCACAATATGACATGAGGTTAGACCTATAAAGACAGTAGCAGGGTGCAGGAGTGGTATCACCACTCTGGGCTGTTAGGGTACTTTTACACTTGCGGCAGAGGATTCCAGCAGGCAGATCCTGACGCAAACGGATGGCATTTGTCAAACAGATCTGGAAGCGGATCTGTCTGACAAATGCATTGAAATACCGGATCTGTCTCTCTGGTGTCATCTGGAAAAACGGTTCTGGTATTTATTTATTTTTTGCATTTTTAAAACAGATCTGTTTTGCCGGAAAACATAATGCCGGATCCGGGACTAATACATTTCAATGGAAATTAATGCCGGATCCGGAATTCCAGCAAGTGTTCAGGATTTTTGGCCGGAGAGAGAACTGCAGGATGCTGTGGTATTTTCTCTGGCCAAAAAACGTAAGAGGGACTGAACTGATGCATCCTGATGCATACTGAATGGAATGCTCTCCATTCAGAATGCATTAGCATAAAACAGATTAGTTTTTTCCAGTATTGAGCTCCTGTGACGGAACTCAGTGCCGGAAAAGAAAAACACTAGTGTAAAAGTGCCCTTACACATGCTCCTTACAGCCCTATGGCCCTGATGATTTTTAATCTACCTCTGTCTCTCATAGATATATAACTGCACTGTAAAATAAAATTCTTATTTTACGTACCTGTATTTTTAACGCCGTTCACTAATTTTGTTCCAAACACAACTTATTTTAGTGCTTTCCATACGGCAATGTGGACGGAAGCAGACTGAACTATACCAATTGGGCTTGTGGACAAAAGAGAAGACATGGTAAATGGTGTGTCGCCATGAATGTGCAAAGTAAGTATAGATGAACATTGCCATTACCACAGTGTAATGAGCTCACAGCAGTATATTGAGCTATAGGCATGTGTTACTTATTATCTTTAGGATCATAGCATTTTCCAAATTGCCCTTAAAAATTGTTGGTTATCTGTGATTTTTAAGTTGTCCAAAATAAACAAAGTAATCAGGTTTGATTATAATGCTTATAAGGTTATAATGCATGTAATGCTAATGTATCTGAAGCTACTAGAACCGCATCATTCAAAGGGTAACATTTCCCTGTACATTAGTTTAGGGCAGTGATGGCTAACCTCTGGCACTCCAGCTGTGGTGAAACTACGACTCCCAGCATGCTCCATTCATTTCTATGGAGTTCTGAGAACAGCCAAACAAGTGTGCATCTTAGGAGTTGTAGTATTACCACAGATGGAGTGCCGGAGGTTAGCCATCACAGGTTTAGGCTCCCATGCAGATTTGTGTATCAACATCGTTATAGACTAGAAATAAACCATGAGTCTACTGTCTTCTAACCCTAACCCTTTTATCTGCCTTGCAGCCGGCCAGTGGTTCACTTTGAAGTGCAGGACTCGATTGCCATTTGTCTGCACTTTTTGAGAATGAACCCCACAGCTCATCCCCCTTTATACACCAGCTTTGAATAATAGTAACTCTGAAGACGTATAAAGAAATGGTTTGCCATGCACTGGTGTTGGATTAGCAGTGAAATCTTGGAATTCAACAGTCCCCGGACTTTCATTATTGTTCCATAACCATGCTCCAACAACCTACTTTACTGCTATGTAGCTTTTAATAAAAGTTTAATACATGTTCATGCTAATGGATTTGTCGTTACTCCCTTTATTACTGTATAATATTAATGGCTGACATTAGACTATTTTGTTTGGCTTTGGAGTCAAGACTGGCAGCCATCTGTGCTGGAACCTCAAAGATAGTCATGGAGATGGATATCAGTTATCTTTATCAGGTATCTCTCCTGACCTTTCCATCAACAGGTCCTTTCAGCTGGGGTAAACACTAATGTTACTACAAGGGGGATTACAGAATGCCTCACACATCTGGTACTCAGGGCGGTCTTTAATATGGATTGGACCCTGGGCAAGAGGAAGAACACAAGTGCTGCTGCCGCATTCGTGGGTCCATACTTTATTAACTAAGTAACAGGACATGTAGGGCATACATGGGGGATATCCCTGCACTTACTATTATTTCTGGGCGCCGCTCCATTGCGCCTCTGTTACATTCTCCCACGCTGTATGCTAAATAACAGCATCGGAACACCAGGGAGGAGACATAAGCTTTTCTCTGTGGGAGAAAAAAAACTCACCTTCTCCCTGGCTGTGACGTTCTGCGCTGCAATTGGACAGCGCTACAGCCAGCGAGAAGGAACGCCTAGGGAGAGAAGCTGATGTTTCCTCCCTGGTGTTTCGATGCTGTTACTTAGCATACAGCGCAGGAGAATGTAACAGGTCACAGCGGCGCAACGGAGCAGTGTCCAGAAATAATAGTAAGTGCAGGGACATCCCCCATGTATGCCCTACGTGTCCTGCTACTTAGTTAATAAAGTATGGACCCATGAAAGGTCCTCCAGTGGCCAGTGGGCTCAATAGGCAGCTGCCTTGGGCCCCCCAGGAGCAACTGGGCCCGGGTAGCTGCCCCTTTTGCCCCGTGTTAAAGACGGCCCTGCTGGTACTGCTTATAAAGCCAGAAACAGGATCAGCCAGGTAAAGAAAACCAACCTGTCTGATATATGTTCTAGGTTTTTCCTAATATGATCATGATGATGTAATTAGCAGTTTTTTTCCAACAAAAATCTCATTTGTAGCCAGCTTTAGATCTCTACGGGATCAAGAAAGCAAACAAGAACGTTAATAGGCACTAAAGTGGAATGCTCAGTTACTTCATTTCCAAAGTGATGCAGGAGTTACGGAAACAGCGTAGCTTGATGACCACTTGGGTATTTCTGTAACTCCATCAGTGTGAGTAATTCACTTTAAGTGGTGATAACTTTAAAACGCTTTTACTTATCCAGGCCATTCTGAGATTGTTTTTTCGTCACATATTGTACTTCATAACAGTGGTAAAATGAAGTAAAAAAAAAAATCTTTTTTATTTATAAAAAAAATACCAAATTTACCAAAAATTTTGAACAAATTTCGAATTTCCAAGTTTCAATTTTTCTACTTCTATAATACATAGTAATACCTCCAAAAATAGTTATTACTTTACATTCCCCATATGTCTACTTCATGTTTGGATCATTTTGGGAATGACATTTTAGTTTTTGGGGACATTACAAGGCTTAGAAGTTTCAAAGCAAATCTTTAAATTTTTCTGAAATTTTCAAAAACCCAATTTTTAGGGACCAGTTCAGGTCTGAAGTCACTTTGTGAGGCTTACATAATAGAAACCACCCAAAAATGACCCCATTCTAGAAACTACAACCCTTAAGGTATTCAAAACTGATTTTACAAATGTTGTTAACCCTTTAGGTGTTGCACAAGAGTTATTGGCAAATGGGAATGAAATTTGAGAATTTTAATTTTTTGCCAAATTTTCAATTTTAATCAATTTTTTCCAGTAACAAAGCATGGGTTAACAGCCAAACAAAATGCTATATTTGTTGCCCTGATTCTGTAGTTTGCAGAAACACCCCATATGTAGCCGTAAACTACTGTACGGGCACATAGTAGGGTGTAGAGGGAATGGTGCGCCGTGTGGTTTTTGGAAGGCAGATTTTGCTGGACTGGTTTATTTACACCATGTCCCATTTGAAGACCCCCTGATGCACCCCTAGAGTAGAAACTCCATAAAAGTGACCCCATTTTTGAAACTATGGGATAAGGTGGCAGTTTTGTTGGGACCATTTTCTAGGGTACATATGATTTTTTTGTTTATCTATATTGCATTTTTGTGAGGCAAGGTTACCAGAAATAGAAATTCTGAAATTTAATCTCCATTTGCCAATAACTCTTGTGGAACACCTATAGGGTTAACGACGTTTGTAAAATCAGTTTTGGATACCTTGAGGGGTGTAGTTTCTTAGATGGGGTTGCTTTTATGGAGTTTTTACTCTAGGGGTGCATCAGGGGGTTTAAAATGGGACATGGTGCCGGAAAAAAAAGGCCATCAAAATCTGCATTCCAGAAACCATACGGCGTTCCTTTCCTTCTGCGCCCTGCCGTTTGGTCATACAGCAGTTTATGACCACATATGGGGTGTCTCTGTAAACTGCGTAATGAGGGTAATAAATATTAAGTTTTGTTTGGCTGTTAACCCTTACTTTGTTATTGGAAAAAAAAAAAAGATTAAAATGGAAAATTTGCCCAAAAATTGCTTTTTTGGCACCGTTTTTATTTTTTACCGTGTTGATCTGAGGGGTTGGGGGGTATTTTTATAGAGCAGTTTCTTATGGACGCGGCGATACCTAATATGTCTAATTTTTATTTATTTATGTTTTACACTATACTATCTTTTTATAAACAAAAAAAAAAAAACATTTTAGTCCAGAGTCATTTTTTTTTGTTTTTAGCCAATTATCTTAGGTAGGGGCTAATTTTTTGCAGGATGGGAGGATGGTTTTATTGGCAGTATTTTGGGGGGCATATGACTTTTTGTTCGCTTGCTATTCAAAATTTTTGTGATCTAAGGTGACAAAAAAAATCCTTTTTTTTTTTTTTTACCGTGTTCATCTGAGGGGTTGGGGGGTATTTTTATAGAGCAGATTATTATGGACGCGGCAATACCTAATATGTCCACTTTTTCTATTTATTTTAGTTTTACTAACTAATATTTTTGAAATTTTTTGGGGGGGTTTTAGTGTCTCAAGTCTGAGAACCAGTTTTGTATCCGATTGTCAGTGGCTAAATTGGGATATAAATTTAGTACTCCATGGAAGTGTGGTACTCCCTGAAGCAACCGTCAATGCAGAGGCCCGGATAATCGGGGCACGTGTCACACTGAGTAGTGGTTTTCTTCCGTATTCCCCTCCTGCGATACACGCTGCACTTTTTTGGGGTCTGTCCCTTCTTTCCAGTTTGGGGGACCACACCTGGAAAGTGTTGGCCAGGGACGATCCGGGCACCTCCAGTTCCCGAGGTACTCCGGCCTGCTCTTTCCTGGTCAGAAAAGATCAGGTTCTTTAGGACTGCCTCATAGAACTGAAGGAATGTCCCTGTGTTGCCAGCGCTCTGGGACAGCACAAAAGAGTTGTACAAGGCAACCTGTACCAAGTAGATTGCAACTTTTTTGTACCATGCCCGGGTTTTGCGAATGGCGTCATATGGCTTGAGGACTTGATCAGAGAGATCAACTCCTCCCATATACCGATTGTAGTCGACATTACAATTGGGCTTGAGGACCGTTGCCGCGGTACCTCGCACAGGGACAGGGGTGATGCCGTTACCATGAATTGTGGACAGTACAATGACATCCCTCTTGTCCTTATATCTGACCAGCAACAGGTTTTCACTGGTAAGGACATGGGTCTCACCCCTGGGGATAGGTACCTAGAAGGGGTGGGCAGGGAGGCCGCGTTGATTTTTCCGCACGGTCCCACAAGCGGACTGGAACAAGGGGATACTAGTATAAAAGTTATCCACGTACAGGTGATAACCTTTATCTAGCAGTGGGTGCATAAGATCCCACACAAGTTTCCCGCTAACACCCAGAGTGGGGGGATATTCTGGGAGTTGAATACGGGAATCTTGCCCCTCGTACACATGAAACTTGTAAGTGTACCCTGAGGTACTCTCACAAAGTTTGTACAGCTTCACGCCATACCTCGCCCGCTTTGAGGGAACATACTGGCCGAAAATGAGTCTCCCCTTGAATGAAATGAGAGTCTCATCAACCACGACCTCCCTTCCAGGTACATAGGCCTGTACAAATTTTGGCCCCAAAGTGATCGATGACCGGCCTGATTGTGTACAGGCGGTCATAGGCAGGATCACCTTGGGGGGGACATGCTGCATTATCTGAATAATGCAGGCATTTCCAGATGGCCTCAAACCGGGTACGTGTCATGGCCGTACTGTAAAGTGGGGTCTGGTAGAGGACGTCCCCACTCCAGTAATGCCTGACACTAGGTTTCTTGACTAGGCCCATGTGCAGCACGAGGCCCCAAAATGTCCTCATCTCGGCTGGACTGACCGGGGACCAGCCACCGGGCACAGCCAAAAAGGAGCCCAGGTGTTGAGCAACAAACTGTTGGACGTAAAGGTTTGTTTGCTCCACCATAAGATTTACAAAGTGGTCACTGAAAAAAAGACTAAAATAGTCATATTCAGTGAAGCCCACTGGAGTCAGAGGCAAGCTGGGCGTATGCCTCCTTGGCCAAGAACATCCGGCGGGCCATAGGGGAGTGTGTTTCTGCGTGTGTGTGTGCGTGTAAATCTTTATTCGGTGTGCGTGTGTGTGGGGGCACGGGTGTTCACAAACTCAGCCTAAACCTAACAGACAAAAAAAATAACAAAAAAAAAAAGAGGCAAAAAATTTAAAATTTTTATATATTTTTTTAAAAATTCAAAATCGCTGATCAACCGTCCGAATTTAATCAGCGGTGGAGTGTGCGATGCGCTAAGAGTGCCGGCCACAGTCAGCGTACCCACAAAAAAAAACTGCCTGTGCCCCCCAAAAAGTTGTGGGGGTGGGGGGGGGTAGGGAAAAAAGCTGCAGCACCCCTGGGGGTCTAGGGTCACACAGCTGTGGACCCCAGACACCCGATTTGGGGTGATGCAATCACAAACATTTTTATTTATTTTTTTACTTCCACTAACTTTCCCTTTATATCCCTGCCTAACCCAACCTTTCCCTAGCCTTTCCCTAAGTACCTGATTGCACAGATGGGGTGATCCTTGTGGGTGCTGGCTGGAGATCGATGTGCAGCGCTCCTCTCTCCTCGGGCTACCGGACTGAAAAGGAGGAGGAGAAGGGCACTGCTCTAATTTGAACCTCCCGCCCCTGCAGCCAGCCAATCAGAGCCGATCCTGAGAGGTGATGTCACATCACCTCTCAGGATCGCAGGATGGTGATTGGTGGTGTATTATCACACCACCAATCACCATCCTGTTCCGGGTTATCGGGTCCTCAGAGACCCAAATAACCCGGAAACGCATCAAACCGCAGGTCTGAATTGACCTGCGGTTTGCTGCGATCGCCTACACGGGGGGTCACAGAACCCCCCCGGTGCATTGGTCCGAGGTGCCTTGTGGCGGTGATCGGAAATACACAGGGCATACAGGTACGCCATGTGTCTTTAAGTACCAGGACATTAGGTTGCACAAGTCATACATGACTTACAGCTACACTTTGTTGTCCATATTAAATCTAACAATAAAGCTTTTATACCTATACTTTTAATGTAGAAGTGTGTATACATTTTTGGGCCCCTCTGTATCTGCTGTGAAGGTGCTTGTGGCAGCTCCAAAACACAGCTAGCTATTGCACTTGTAAGTTTCTATTTCTGCAATCCCTGATGGTAGTAATTAGCTTGTTCATGCTGCCAATACATCAAGAAAAAAGACACTTAAAGATGCTTGAGAACAATTTCAAGGCAGTGTCAGACAAATATAGTAAGGTAAATTCTTTTTTTATGACAAAAGACTTTATTGCATGTGGAAAGGGTTAATTGCCCACGGCTCCTGCCACACTTCTGAGACAGACTGGCCATTCGAATCTAAGATCTGCACCCCACAGACTGGGAATTCCAGAAAGTGTTATTGAAAATGGAATTGCACGTCAGTGATTATTTGCAAAGTGTATGTGTCACAATAGTGATGTGGGAGGGAACACCCCACGACAACAGGAGGGAAGGGAAAAGGAATTAGGCCTCAAAGCTAGGGAAAGGAAAATGGACACCACCTATAGAAACCCTAATCCTAGCACTGACTCCTGTCCATATGAACAGACCTTGAGGGTAGGTATGTTCATACACTGTAACCTTTGCCCCTGGAGACCCTGAATTGCCCTGCAATAGTGTCTCGGCTTGAGATGACCTGTTCCTTCCAATATGAAAGAACCAGCGTCTCCCTGAGGCCTAGTAACAAAAGACAGAGGGAACACAACAAAATATAAAAGGGAAGTAACACTTAACTTCGCAGTAAATGGACGAGCAGGAGAGGTCAATAGAGTTGAGCGGACACCTGGATGTTTGGGTTCTACGGGTTCAGCCGAACTTCACAAAAAAGTACGAGTTCAGAACCCGAACTTGACCCCGGACCCTATTGAAGTCAATGGGGACCCGAACTTTTGAGCACTAAAATGACTGTAAAAATGTCATGGAAAGGGCTAGAAGTCTGCAAATGGCATCAAAATGTGATTAAGAGCATGGCAAGTGCTCTGCAAACAAATGTGGCCAGGGAAATTACTTTAAATAACATAATACGTAAAAATAAAAATAAATAAACTTTATCTAGGAGGACGAGGTCAATATCGAGTAGTAGGTTGAGGAGGCGGTGGATTTGGCGGTGTAGGTGAAAGCGGCGGTGGTGGAGGAGGAGGTAGCCTACACTGCTTTTTGGTTTTACATTTTTTTAAAACAATTTTTAAATTAGGGTACACCCCAAAACATTGGGAAATATAACCTGTGATAACCCACTCCAGTCGTGCTAAACACACATTCAGACAATACACTTGGCTGCAGGGCAGGCCAGCACCTCCAAGGGGTAAAGGGCAAGGTCAGGCCATGTGCCCAATTTGGAGACCCAGAAGTTGCAGGGGCTGACCCCTGTCAGTCAGTTCGTGTAGGCGTGTGCACACTTACTGGCCCACCATGTCGCACGTCCCCGTGATGTTCACGATCCAATTTGATATCTGCTCTATCAACTTTCCATGTTCTTTTATGCGTCTACCATGGTGATCACGGGTAGCGGGGAATCAGGGTTCCAGGCCGGAGAGGGAGCCTGAGAAAAAGATACCACATGCAAGGGAGGTCAATGGATGAAATTAAATGTAATCAAGCGGAAATGTGGGACAAAGTATTGAAGCATAAGCTTCCAAGTTAAGGAGGGGGCGCGCGGCAATTATCCACTACCGACTCGGGGAGGTAGTGACGATAAATAACAATACAGGACTCTTAAGATGCCTTGTTATTGGAATGATTACTAAAAAATTATAGGGAATGTGTTTTTTTTTTATTTGTAAACGTTAGCCAGGAGAGGCCCTGCTGCCGCTTTGTTGACTCTAGCTAACTTCTGCCTGATCGCACGTCCCTGTGACGTCCACCATCTTCTCTATTAACTTTCGATGTTCTTCTCTGAGCCTACCATGTTGATCACGGTTATTGGCGAATCAGGGTTCCACGCCGGAGAGGGAGCGTGAGAAAGGAGACCACATCCAAGGGAGGATTAATTGTTTCAATTTACCTGCAGATAAGGTATTGTTAATGTATACTTTAGCTGAGGGGTTGCGATACAGCGCCTGCGTTGCACCCAGAAAAGGGCCGCATATCTCCACAGACTGTAAAACTGAGAAGGCAAATGTCCAATTAATGCGGTCAAACGCCTTTTCAGCATCAAGGGTGACCAGTACTGCTGCTGAACGAGATCTTTCCAGATAATCCACTATATTCAGGACTCTTCTTGTGTTTCCAATAATTTGCCTGTCTTTAATAAATCCTGACAGGTCGCAATCTATTAGAGTAGGTAAAAAAGGGGCTAGGCGGTTCTCTAGCAACTTTGCGTATATTTTTATATCAGTGTTTAAAAACGAGATGGGTCTAAAATTTTGTGGCACGTCTGGGGGTTTCCCAGGTTTGGGGATGGTGACAATGAGTGCAGAGAGCATCTCCTCCGGGAACGATCCGGAAGAAAAACCTTCCTGGAGTGCATCGTGTAGATGAGGTAGGAGGATATTCTGGAAGGACTTGTAATAGCAATTAGAGAGACCGTCAGGACCAGAAGCTTTATGACTGGGGATTGATTGGATTATCTTTTTTATCTCTAAAACCGTTCTGTGGAAAGAGTTGGGAGGTTAAATTTGGCAAGATAGTTATTGATCTCTCCGGCAGGATCGGGGCAGGAAGATGTGGGTGGTTTAATGTTGTAAAGGTCCGAGTAGTATTCCATGAAGGAGTCAGCTATGCCCTGTGGGTCCAATATTTTGGAATTTGTTTTAGGCGATAAAAGGAAAGGGATCCTGGCCTTGGGAGATTGGCACTTTACCCACTGTGCCAATAGTTTGCCCACTTTGTTATTTTGGGAATAGTATGTAGCTTTTACCCTCTTAGATTTTAATTTCTCCAAATGAATGGGGTTTGTTATATTCATCTATTTCAGGTCTCCTATGGAGGTCAGTATATCTGTTATTTTCTTATCCCTGGCTTTTTTCGCCGTGTGAGCTAGCTTAATAAAAATTCCCCGTACGTAGGCCTTATGTGCAACCATAATGTATAATATATCTGCCCAATTCATCAATCACATTCGAAATAGGTGTGAACGCAATTGTATCCCTGAACGCCAGGAGTACCCCTCTTTGCTTCTTGAAATGAGATTAAAGAATAGTTGGGAATTTGGGGTGATGGACCCTATGCCCATCTTTTGCTAACAAGTGGGTTTCCTGAGCGCATATTATATTGCCATTAAGATCTAACGCCTCAGACCACAGAAAGGCTCTCTTTTGGGGGTTATTGAGCCCTCTGACGTTCAGCGACACAATTTTGAGAACCATAGAATACATTAAAATTGCGGAACATTACACAATCTTTGACATCAAGGTGCAATAGCCACCGCCGCTGAGGATCTAGTTGTGACAGGTGGAAGACCCGGGTTTGTTCAGATGTACTTAACTGTATATGCGTGTACTGAAAGACAACAAAACAGAAGGAGAAGAAACGCAACCAACATAAACTGAACATCCAAGGCAGGATGTGCGTGTAAATCTTTATTCGGTGTGCGTGTGTGTGGGGGCACGGGTGTTCACAAACTCAGCCTAAACCTAACAGACAAAAAAAATAACAAAAAAAAAGAGGCAAAAAATGTAAAATTTTTATTATTTTTTAAAAAATTCAAAATCGCTGATCAACCGTCCGAATTTGATCAGCGGTGGAGTGTGCGATGCGCTAAGAGTGCCGGCCACAGTCAGCGTACCCACAAAAAAAAACTGCCTGTGCCCCCCAAAAAGTTGTGGGGGTGGGGGGGGGCAGGGAAAAAAGCTGCAGCACCCCTGGGGGTCTAGGGTCACACAGCTGTGGACCCCAGACACCCGATTTGGGGTGATGCAATCACAAACATTTTTATTTATTTTTTTACTTCCACTAACTTTCCCTTTATATCCCTGCCTAACCCAACCTTTCCCTAGCCTTTCCCTAAGTACCTGATTGCACAGATGGGGTGATCCTTGTGGGTGCTGGCTGGAGATCGATGTGCAGCGCTCCTCTCTCCTCGGGCTACCGGACTGAAAAGGAGGAGGAGAAGGGCACTGCTCTAATTTGAACCTCCCGCCCCTGCAGCCAGCCAATCAGAGCCGATCCTGAGAGGTGATGTCACATCACCTCTCAGGATCGCAGGATGGTGATTGGTGGTGTATTATCACACCACCAATCACCATCCTGTTCCGGGTTATCGGGTCCTCAGAGACCCAAATAACCCGGAAACGCATCAAACCGCAGGTCTGAATTGACCTGCGGTTTGCTGCGATCGCCTACACGGGGGGTCACAGAACCCCCCCCGGTGCATTGGCCCGAGGTGCCTTGTGGCGGTGATCGGAAATACACAGGGCATACAGGTACGCCATGTGTCTTTAAGTACCAGGACATTAGGTTGCACAAGTCATACATGACTTACAGCTACACTTTGTTGTCCATATTAAATCTAACAATAAAGCTTTTATACCTATACTTTTAATGTAGAAGTGTGTATACATTTTTGGGCCCCTCTGTATCTGCTGTGAAGGCGCTTGTGGCAGCTCCAAAACACAGCTAGCTATTGCACTTGTAAGTTTCTATTTCTGCAATCCCTGATGGTAGTAATTAGCTTGTTCATGCTGCCAATACATCAAGAAAAAAGACACTTAAAGATGCTTGAGAACAATTTCAAGGCAGTGTCAGACAAATATAGTAAGGTAAATTCTTTTTTTATGACAAAAGACTTTATTGCATGTGGAAAGGGTTAATTGCCCACGGCTCCTGCCACACTTCTGAGACAGACTGGCCATTCGAATCTAAGATCTGCACCCCACAGACTGGGAATTCCAGAAAGTGTTATTGAAAATGGAATTGCACGTCAGTGATTATTTGCAAAGTGTATGTGTCACAATAGTGATGTGGGAGGGAACACCCCACGACAACAGGAGGGAAGGGAAAAGGAATTAGGCCTCAAAGCTAGGGAAAGGAAAATGGACACCACCTATAGAAACCCTAATCCTAGCACTGACTCCTGTCCATATGAACAGACCTTGAGGGTAGGAATGTTCATACACTGTAACCTTTGCCCCTGGAGACCCTGAATTGCCCTGCAATAGTGTCTCGGCTTGAGATGACCTGTTCCTTCCAATATGAAAGAACCAGCGTCTCCCTGAGGCCTAGTAACAAAAGACAGAGGGAACACAACAAAATATAAAAGGGAAGTAACACTTAACTTCGCAGTAAATGGACGAGCAGGAGAGGTCAATAGAGTTGAGCGGACACCTGGATGTTTGGGTTCTACGGGTTCAGCCGAACTTCACAAAAAAGTACGAGTTCGGAACCCGAACTTGACCCCGGACCCTATTGAAGTCAATGGGGACCCGAACTTTTGAGCACTAAAATGACTGTAAAAATGTCATGGAAAGGGCTAGAAGTCTGCAAATGGCATCAAAATGTGATTAAGAGCATGGCAAGTGCTCTGCAAACAAATGTGGCCAGGGAAATTACTTTAAATAACATAATACGTAAAAATAAAAATAAATAAACTTTATCTAGGAGGACGAGGTCAATATCGAGTAGTAGGTTGAGGAGGCGGTGGATTTGGCGGTGTAGGTGAAAGCGGCGGTGGTGGAGGAGGAGGTAGCCTACACTGCTTTTTGGTTTTACATTTTTTTAAAACAATTTTTAAATTAGGGTACACCCCTAATAGCAATTAGAGAGACCGTCAGGACCAGAAGCTTTATGACTGGGGATTGATTGGATTATCTTTTTTATCTCTAAAACCGTTCTGTGGAAAGAGTTGGGAGGTTAAATTTGGCAAGATAGTTATTGATCTCTCCGGCAGGATCGGGGCAGGAAGATGTGGGTGGTTTAATGTTGTAAAGGTCCGAGTAGTATTCCATGAAGGAGTCAGCTATGCCCTGTGGGTCCAATATTTTGGAATTTGTTTTAGGCGATAAAAGGAAAGGGATCCTGGCCTTGGGAGATTGGCACTTTACCCACTGTGCCAATAGTTTGCCCACTTTGTTATTTTGGGAATAGTATGTAGCTTTTACCCTCTTAGATTTTAATTTCTCCAAATGAATGGGGTTTGTTATATTCATCTATTTCAGGTCTCCTATGGAGGTCAGTATATCTGTTATTTTCTTATCCCTGGCTTTTTTCGCCGTGTGAGCTAGCTTAATAAAAATTCCCCGTACGTAGGCCTTATGTGCAACCATAATGTATAATATATCTGCCCAATTCATCAATCACATTCGAAATAGGTGTGAACGCAATTGTATCCCTGAACGCCAGGAGTACCCCTCTTTGCTTCTTGAAATGAGATTAAAGAATAGTTGGGAATTTGGGGTGATGGACCCTATGCCCATCTTTTGCTAACAAGTTGGTTTCCTGAGCGCATATTATATTGCCATTAAGATCTAACGCCTCAGACCACAGAAAGGCTCTCTTTTGGGGGTTATTGAGCCCTCTGACGTTCAGCGACACAATTTTGAGAACCATAGAATACATTAAAATTGCGGAACATTACACAATCTTTGACATCAAGGTGCAATAGCCACCGCCGCTGAGGATCTAGTTGTGACAGGTGGAAGACCCGGGTTTGTTCAGATGTACTTAACTGTATATGCGTGTACTGAAAGACAACAAAACAGAAGGAGAAGAAACGCAACCAACATAAACTGAACATCCAAGGCAGGATAATATCTGTCTCTAACTGGGTACGTAAAGTCATTATTGAAATGCCAAGGAGCATAAGCGATTCAACTGGACAGATAGGTACAGTTACTCTCGATAACACCCTAGTTGGGAAGACAAAAAGCCCTCAGTGTTTGGTGCCTCTTCCTGATTCCACTTGCCGCCATTCCTGGGCAATGGGCCGGGGCGCTTCTGGGGTTAATGACTGGGTTACGTCAATATAATAGTCCCAGGATGCTAAAAGAGCTTTGCCGGCATCGACGGAGCTGATGATGCACATCTTTCCATCCTTGTGCACTAAAATTTTTACCGGGAAACCCCAGCAACAAGCAATTTTGTGGTTACATAAGGCCTGGGTTACTGGAGAAAGTTGGCGCCTTTGATTCAAGGTGGTGGCCGATAGATCGGCATATAGCTTCACAGACTGGTACGGAGCTGGGAGGGAACCCCTCTTCATAGACTCCTCCAGTACCCGTTCTTTAATGTGATAAAAATGGATACGTGCCAAGACGTCTCTTGGGGTTGTGGTGGGAAGATAAGATGGTTTTGGGATCCTATGCGCCCTATCTATTGTCAGGTCTTGCGAAGTGAGAGAAGGCATCAGGGAATGGAAAAGGGAGCAGATATACTGTTTAAGATCACTCCAGGGTACCTTTTCGGGAATGCCCCTGAATTTAATATTGTTTCTGCGAGATCTATCTTCAAGATCGCCCAATTTTGCCTTTACTTTGTCGATATCATTGGAGAGTTCTTTGAAGGATTCAATCAAGTTTTTATGCGAGGAGGCGAATTTGCCCATTTTTCCTTCAATTTGAGAGACCCTAGGAATCAAGTCGGTGATGGCAGCATTAACTGGGGTCATCATGGCCTGCATTTCAACTTGCAGGGATTTGCGGACCTCCAGCAACATCTTCTTGAGCAGAGTCCCTGAGGCAGGATGGTTTGTGGTCTGGAACCTGTCCAGGTTAGGGGCTGTGTGTGTGGATGGCACAGGAGCCAGGCTGACACTCACCCCTGTCATGCTGCGGGGTTCCTGGGAGCACTGTCTCCACGTCTCTGGACTGCTGATGGAGGGAGAAGATGGCACCGACCACGTGGGGGACCGAGTCTCCTGAGTCCCCTGGCGCTCTGTATCCGGGCGCTGCTTAGAGGAGGAGGTGTGGAAAACTCCTGCCGGTGCCTGTGATCGGGTGAGTGTCGCAGTGGTATAACGGGGACTAGCATCCTGAGTAAGTGGAGGATCGCTGTGCTGCGGGGAGTCAGAGACTCGCTCTCCCGCCAGACATGCAGGAGAAGGAGGGCGGCTGACCCACGGGTCCTGTCTTTGTCAAAGTAAAACTCCAGCTTTCCCTGTTGCTGACGGGTCCTCTTCCCCCTCGTCATCATGTGGGGATGCGGCACACCAAGTTGGGCTGAAATATGCAAGGAGGGCTTATGTTTTGGCTGGGTTAAAGTTGCTAGGTGCAGGAGATCAGGCTTCACGCGGCCATACTCCTTTGGTTGCTAAGCCACACACCCAATTTTTAAGGAATCTCTGAACCACCAAATTCAGCACAAGCGCCAGACAAGAGATGTGCGTCAAACTGGCTAGTCCCAGAGCTGCTACGAGATTTCGCCCATTTTCGCACACCACCAGGCCGGGCTTGAGGCTCAATGGCACAAACCACTCATCGGTCTGTTGTTCAAGGCCAGTCCACAGCTATTGCGCGGTGTGGGTTTTGTCCCCCAAACAGATAAGTTTTAAAACTGCCTGCTGTTGTTTACCCCTGGCTGTGCTGAAGTTGGTGGTGAAGGTGTTACGCTGACCGGATGAGGAGCCAGTAGAGGATGAGGAAGCGGAGTAGGAGGAGGAAGCAACAGGAGGCAAACTGAAGCGCTCTGCAATCATCTGTGGTGAAAGGACATGCTCCAAACTGCTATCCGCCTTAGGCCCAGCCGCCACTGCATTAACCCAGTGTGCTGCTATGGAGATATAACATCCCTGATCGATCTTACTGGTCCATGTCCACCTTGTGCTGTGTCCCACTCAAGTAACCGTGGGCCCCGCAAACGTGCTTTTATCATGTATTAATGTCATGTAATATGCCTGTATTTTATCTCCTGTCATATTCTCCATGTCACAATGTGATTTTACATGCAAATATCCTTTATACAGGCCTAGTCAGGGTGCACTACACTTGTTTCTCCACTAGATAGAGCAGTGTCAGTGTGTATAAATAGCTTAGCTCAGACCTAAGTTAGGCTGTGCAAATGTGTGCAGGCTGTGCAGTTCTGTGCAATTCAGTTCAGGTCAGTTCCTGGTTGAGGTGAATCCAAACCAGTGCAGATAAGCTCAGGTAAATCCAAGTGAGAGTTCAGTTGAATGCAGTTCTCTCATGAGCCTACAAGAAAGCAACAGCGATGTAGCTGAATATCTGGAGGGAGGCCCCTTCCTAGCCTCTCTACTCTGTCCCTGTCGGTTCCATAGCACAGGGTTAAGGCCTGCAAGCATTCTTCCTAGAGGTGAGCAATCCACTACTATAGATCGCTCTTCCAGGGTTACCAATCTCTAAACTATATACAGACGAGTATTTGAGGAATTATCACGTTTATGCAAGACAAAGAATTAGCAAGATAGTCATAACTACAGGACTTATTAGGCACCCTTGTACTAGGTGTAGGAGATAGCTTGAAGCATCTACATCTCCAGTTTAAATCCTGAGGACAGTCAGGCCAACTGTCAGAACACCATTGCAATAGAAGTTTTAGGATTCAGTAAGGCTACTTTCACACTAGCGTTCTGCTGTCCGCTCGTGAGCTCCGTTTGAAGGAGCTCACGAGCGGAGCAGAACGCTTCCTTCCAGCCCTGATGCAGTCTGAATGGATGCGGATCCGCTCAGACTGCATCAGTCTGGCGGCGTTCAGCCTCCGCTCCGCTCGCCTCCGCACGGCCAGGCGGACAGCTGAATGCTGCTTGCAGCGTTCAGCTGTCCGCCTGGCCGTGCGGAGGCGTGCGGATCCGTCCAGACTTACAATGTAAGTCAATGGGAACGGATCCGCTTGAAGATGACACCATATGGCTCAATCTTCAAGCGGATCCGTCCCCCATTGACTTTACATTGAAAGTCTGAACGGATCCGCTCAGGCTACTTTCACACTTAGAAATTTTTCTAAGTTATTAATGCAGACGGATCCGTACTGAACGGAGCCTCGGTCTGCATTAATATGATCGGATCCGTTCAGAACGGATCCGATCAAGCGCAAGTGTGAAAGTAGCCTTATTAAGCACCTTTTTAATCAAGGATTAGAATAAGGCCGGAATTGTTACCAGTGTAAGGCTCCTTTCACACTAGCGTTCGCTGGTCCGCTCGTGAGCTCCGTTTGAAGGAGCTCACGAGCGGACCCGAACGCAGCCGTCCAGCCCTGATGCAGTCTGAATGGAGCGGATCCGCTCAGACTGCATCAGTCTGGCGGCGTTCAGCCTCCGCTCCGCTCGCCTCCGCACGGACCGGCGGACAGCTGAACGCTGCTTGCAGCGTTCGGGTGTCCGCCTGGCCGTGCGGAGGCGTGCGGATCCGTGCGGATCCGTCCAGACTTACAATGTAAGTCAATGGGGACGGATCCGTTTGAAGATGCCACAATATGGCTCAATCTTCAAGCGGATCCGTCCCCCATTGACTTTACATTGAAAGTCTGGACGGATCCGTACGAGGCTATTTTCACACTTAGCTTTTTTTAGCTAATATAATGCAGACGGATCCATTCTGAACGGAGCCTCCGTCTGCATTATTACGATCGGATCCGTTCAGAACGGATCCGATCGAACGCTAGTGTGAAAGTAGCCTAAGACTTTCATTATTACCAGCCTATTCTGAGCAGTAGTTTCTTATGTATTACAAGAGCCTGTACTTCATTGAGGATATGCATTTCCATTTCCCCATATGCATGGGAGATTGTGCTAAATGCCAGATTGTATCAAGAGACTGTTTAATGCCTATGGATGTATTGTAATCAAGAGTCATCATCAGTAAAGTGCCATTTGGAGTTTCACCCTGTTTGCCTCAGATTCAGTTTCTCTATTAACACTATAGTAAATGGTTGTACCTCCATACAAAAGGTACTGGCGTCACGATTACAAGGGACATTGCCACTGGCACATTAACCACCTCAGCTCCCCTAGCCTAAACCCCCTTAATGACCAGACATTTTACAATTCTGCACTACACTACTTTCACGGTTTATTGCTCGGTCATGCAACTTACCACCCAAATGAATTTTACCTCCTTTTCTTCTCACTAATAAAGCTTTCATTTGGTGGTATTTCATTGCTGCTGACATTATTACTTTTTTTGTTATTAATCGAAATTTACAGATTTTTTTTTTGCAAAAAAGATTACATTTTTCACTTTCAGTTGTAAAATTTTTCAAATAAAACTACATTTCTATATACATTTTTCTCTAAATCTATTGTTCTACATGTCTTTGATTAAAAAAAAGTGCAATAAGTGTATATTTATTGAAATCAATGAAATAGAAGAGACGCGGCACTCACCGAAGGTCTTGCGATTAATGGTTGCTTTATTGCAGATCAGATGGCATGCTGCGTAGGCGGGGGACCGGGATGGCCACGATGTGCTTCAGCGGTGAAGTACGTTTCGCGCAGAAGTCGCGCTTCCTCAGACCGGCATAGATCTCTGACAGACGTAAGGGGCTTACAGGTGATTTACAAGCGTGATGCCGCTGTTTTTCCTTTTCTCCTCTCACTCACCATTTGATCGTAGTGTATATTTATTGGTTTGCGCAAAAGTTATAGCGTTTACAAACTATGGTACAAAAATGTGAATTTCCGCATTTTGAAGCAGCTCTGACTTTCTGAGCACCTGTCATGTTTCCTGAGGTTCTACAATGCCCAGACAGTAGAAACACCCCACAAATAACCCCATTTTGGAAAGTAGACACCCTAAGATATTCGCTGATGGGCATAGTGAGTTCATAGATGTTTTTATTTTTTGTCACAAGTTAGTGGAAAATGATGATTTATTTTTTATTTTATTTTTTTCTTACAAAGTCTCATATTCCACTAACTTGTGACAAAAAATAAAAACTTCCATCAACTCACTATGCCCATTATGAAATACCTTGGGGTATCTTCTTTCTAAAATGGGGTCACTTGGGGGGTAGTCATACTGCCTTGGCATTTTAGGGGCCCTAATGCGTGAGAAGTAGTTTGAAATCCAAATGTGTAAAAAATGCCCTGTGAAATCCTAAAGGTGCTCTTTAGAATTTGGGCCCCTTTGCCCACCTAGGCTGTCACACATGTAGTATCGCCGTACTCAGAAGAAGTAGGGCAATGTGTTTTGGGGTGTATTCTTACATATACCCATGCTAGGTGCGCAAAGGGGCACAAATTCCTTTTAGGAGGGCATTTTAGACATTTGGATTCCAGACTTCTTCTCACGCTTTAGGGCCCCTAAAATGCCAGGGCAGTATAAATACCCCACATGTGACCCTATTTTGGAAAGAAGACACCTCAAGGTATTTCATGATGGGCATAGTGAGTTCATTGAAGTATTTATTTTTTGTCACGTTAGTGGAATATGAGACTTTGTAAAAAACAAACAAAAAACAAAAACATAATTTTCCGCTAACTTGTGACAAAAAATAAAAACTATGAACTCACTATGCCCATCAGCGAATACCTTAGGGTGTCTTCTTTCGAAAATGGGGTCATTTGTGGGGTGTTTGTACTGCCCTGGCAATTGAGGGTCTCTGCAATCATTACATGTATGGCCAGCATTAGGAGTTTCTGCTATTCTCCTTATGTTGAGCATACGGGTAATTGTTGTGCATTTTCATACGTATGCAATATTATCTAATGACATTATAATCAAAATGTATGCTCATCTCATTGCCTTTAAGAATAAAATCAGCCTGAACCAAAGTTCTATTATGTGGCTGAGGGAGCCAAGATGAGTTCATGGCATGAGTTCAGGGCAAGTTCAATTTATAAAAAAATAATTGTGAACATAAACGAACATTGTAAAGAATTGTCTAGAAAAAACCAGGTATGGGGGGGCACACTTCAAATGACAACACTCTGAGGGATGATAATAATACAATTTAATAAAATTTAAATTAAGATTACGCCCCTAAAACATACATAAAATGTGGTACATCATTGAATATGTTCCAATCAATTAAAATGCACACTCAATTCGCAGGATGGCTCTGTAAAGCAATATAAACTGTTGTCCACAATCAGCAAACCATTGATAATTAAAGTCCGGCACCTTCAAGCTAAAAGGTGATAGTGTCCCGCAAGTAAGTGGGGCAGATGTATATATTCGCATCTACTGTTTGTTCCAGTGCCCTCTCAATCTCATGCCCACACTTAGGAGCTGACAGTCAAGAACTTGAAAATGCTGTTATGAGGTAAAATGCTCCAAACCGAGCCCGGTCTTACCCTTCACCGCTGTTGTAGCGTTATTCCAGGAGGCCGCACACCCGCAGCGTCCCACGTGGTGTGCTGCTGCCTGTACGCGGCGTCCCACGTGACCTGGTTTCCAAGGGGACCGGATGCAAGCTCGTATGACGTGTAACTTGTGCGTCAGCGTCCACTCTGTACTTTTAGTTACGTGACTCTTTCTTTTCTTTGCCGGCTTTCTCGCTTTTTCTTTGCTCGTGTGTAGATCAACGCTTACTCTAGACACCGCCAGACGCGTTTCGGGGTCTCAAGCCCCTTCCTCAGTGGCCTACTGGGTAAGCGGATCTTTACTCTTTATAAAGGGTTAGCTCCACCCTCCTTCCTCCATATTGTTTCTGCTTCCTGTCATGGAACCATGAACCAGACGTACAACAAGAGATAAGTGGATAATAAGAAGGTTTTATTGAAGAGCAAGCCGTAGCAAAGTCCGAACGGATGGCTAAACCGAAGCAGGGTCTTGCGGAGACAGAGGTCAGGAACCAGAAGGGTAGTCAGACGAAGCCAGGAACAGGAACCAACGGGGTAGTCAGACGAAGCCGGAATCAGGAACCAACGGGGTAGTCAGACGAAGCCGGAATCAGGAACCAACGGGGTAGTCAGACGAGGCCAGGATCAGGAACCAGAAGCAGCAGCAGTCTTGGAAGCATGTGAACACAGGAGGACCAAGCAAGGAACTGAAGCCACAGACCTCCTATATATATGAGCTAGGCATCCAGCTCCTCCCAGTGGGAAGGAGGAGCCGCAGGGTGGGAGGCTACAAGAAAACCCAGAAACCAAGATGGCCGCCAGCACATGTCAAACGAAGGGAACAGCAAGGAGGTAAGACCATGACAGTACCTCCCCCTCAAGGGCCCCTCCTCCGCGGAGTAAGGAACGGTTTCTGAGGGAAGCGTGCGTGGAAGGCTCGGAGCAAGACAGGAGCATGGACATCTGCGGAGGGAACCCAGGAACGCTCCTCTGGACCATAACCACGCCAATGGACCAAAAACTGCACCCGGCCGCGGACCAGGCGTGAGTCCAGGATATTGCTCACCTCATACTCCTCACGATTGCCCACTTGGACCGGACGAGGCCGAGGAATCGAGGAAGTGAAACGATTACACACCAGTGGCTTCAACAGGGAGACATGAAACACGTTGGAGATCCGCATGCCAGGAGGAAGCGCAAGGGCATAGGCTACCGGGTTTACCCTGCGAAGCACTCGGAAGGGACCAACAAAGCGAGGCGCCAGCTTGGGAGTGGGCACTCGAAGGTTGAGGTTGCGGGTGGACAACCATACGCGGTCTCCGACCTGGTAGGAAGGAGCGGGCGCTCGTCTGCGATCAGCCTGGAGTTTCTGGCGCTGCGCAGAGACCTCAAGGGACCTCTGGATCTGTACCCAAGAAGCACGTAGGACGGAAAGGTGATCCTCCACAGCCGGAATATCCTGGGGAGAGAATACCTCCGGTAACACGGCAGGTTGGAACCCATAATTGGCCATGAAGGGAGACGTCCCAGAGGAAGAGTTCACCGCCGTGTTCCTGGCAAACTCAGCCCAAGGCAGGAGGTCAACCCAATTGTCTTGGTGATCGGAGACATAGCAACGAAGGAATTGCTCCAAGGCCTGATTGGATCGTTCTGCGGCCCCATTGGACTGAGGGTGGTAGGCCGAGGAGAAAGAGAGATGAATCCCCAACTGGGAGCAAAAGGCGCGCCAGAACCTGGACACAAACTGACTCCCCCGATCCGACACAATCTCCTTGGGCAAACCGTGCAACCGGAAGACCTCCCTGGCAAAAATCGAGGCCAACTCTTGTGCAGAGGGTAACTTCTTGAGAGGAACACAGTGGCACATTTTGGAAAACCGATCCACAATCATGAGAATGACCGTATGGCCTCGGGATGCAGGGAGGTCCACAATGAAATCCATCCCCAGGTGTGACCATGGACGCTCCCCGGTGGCTATGGGTTGCAAAAGGCCCAACGGAAGGTGCCGAGGGGACTTACTCTGGGCACAAACGGAGCATGCCGCTACATATGCGGCGATGTCGGAACGTAGAGAAGGCCACCAGAACAGACGTGAAACCGCCCAGGACAGCTGATTCTTTCCAGGGTGCCCCGCGGCCTTGGAGTTATGGTAGGTTCGCAACAACCGAGTGCGCAACTCCTCAGGCACAAAACATCTGCCGTTGGGTCTCCCAGAGGGAGCACCAGATTGAGCCGCCAAAATCTGCTCACCCAGAGGAGAAGTCAGGCTGGTGCGAATAGCGGCCAGGATCTGATTCGGGGGTATGACCGTAGTCGGAATCGACTCCTCCCCGGACAGCTCGGAGTACTGCCGTGATAAGGCATCCGCTCTGATGTTCTTGGAGCCGGGTAGGTAGGAGACCACGTAATTAAAACGTGACAAGAACAGAGCCCATCTGGCCTGACGTGGTGTCAATCTCTTGGCCTCAGAGAGGTAGGTCAGATTCTTGTGGTCCGTCAGGATGAGAACCGGAACCACCGAGCCCTCGAGCAAGTGCCTCCATTCTTTAAGGGCCTGCACGATGGCCAATAACTCCCTGTCACCAATCTGATAGTTGCACTCCGCGGAAGACAGTTTCCGGGAGTAAAACCCACAAGGAAGCAGAGGACCCTCTGGTGTTCTACGCTGAGACAGGAGGGCGCCTACTCCCGTCTCAGACGCGTCCACCTCGAGGACAAAAGGCAACCCAGGGTTGGGATGCGACAGAATCGGAGCCGACACAAAGGCGGACTTTAGAGCCTCAAAAGCTCGGATGGCCTCGAGCGGCCAGACCTGAGGATTACTGCCCTTCCTGGTCAGATCCGTGAGAGGCTTGGCTAGCATGGAAAAGTCCCTGATGAACTTCCGATAATAATTGGCGAAGCCCAAAAAGCGCTGCAGGGCACGAAGCCCACTGGGCTGGGGCCACTGTAAGACAGCCGAAACCTTCTCAGGATCCATGGAGAACCCCTCAGCGGAAATGATGTAACCTAAGAAGGTTACCTGGGATCGGTGAAATTCGCATTTCTCAAGCTTACCGAACAGCTTGTTCTCTCGTAAGCGTTGCAACACTCGTCTGACATCCAGAATGTGGGCCTCCATGGATGCAGAATATACCAAGATGTCATCCAAATAGACCACCACACACTGCTGCAACAGGTCACGGAAAACATCGTTGATGAATTCCTGGAAGACTGCGGGCGCATTGCACAACCCAAAGGGCATAACCAAGGATTCATAATGACCGGTCCTGGTGTTAAACGCGGTCTTCCACTCATCGCCCGCCTTGATCCTTACCAGGTTATATGCCGCCCTCAGGTCGAGTTTGGTAAAGACCGTGGCCCCTTTGAGGCGATCGAACAGCTCGGAAATCAAGGGTATCGGGTAAGCGTTCTTGATCGTGATGCGATTGAGACCCCTGTAATCGATGCAAGGCCTCAACTCGCCGCCCTTCTTTTTCACAAAGAAAAATCCAGCCCCTGCCGGGGACGAGGATTTGCGAATGTGTCCGCGTGAAAGCGCCTCCCTCACGTACTCCTCCATGGCCTCATTCTCCGCTACCGACAGTGGATAGACTTTGCCACGAGGAGGAACGGCACCGGATTGTAACTCTATGGCACAATCGTATGGGCGGTGCGGAGGTAGGGCAACCGCGCGCACCTTATCGAATACATCCCGGTACTCTTCGTATTCAGGAGGCAACAGAGAGTCCGAGGAAGTACACAGCAACTTGACAGGCCCATGGATGCAACTAGCCCCACACTGCGGTGACCACGAGAGGATCTCGACCGATCTCCAATCGAAAGTCGGATTATGCTTCTGGAGCCAGGGGTACCCCAAGACCACCGAGTAGTGTGGAGACGAAATAACCTGGAGACAGACCGACTCTCTGTGAACGGCACCAATGGCTATCCCCACTGGAAGGGTCTCATGAGTCACGTGTGGCGGCAGAAGGGGTCTGCCGTCTATCGCCTCAAGAGCCAGTGGGGAACCTCGAGGCTGCAGAGGAATGGAATTGGCGGCAACGAACACTCTATCAATGAACAAACCACCAGCACCAGAGTCCACCAACGCCTGGGTCGTCACCGAGCCCCCGACCCAGGAGAGGACAACCGTGATCAGTGGTTTGTCAACACGGGAAACCGGGGACGAGGAGACTCCACCCAAGATCTGCCCCCGACAGGACCTCAGGTGCGAGCGTTCTCCCGGACGGTTCGGACATGCCAACCGAAAATGCCCACCGAGACCACAGTACATGCATCGGCCCTCGCGTCTCCGGAGTACCCTCTCCCCCTCAGACAGGCGAGCAAACCCCCGCTGCATGGGTTCACCCCCAGACAAGTCATCCCCAGGAGGCGTGGGAGGAGAGGGAGGCACGGGTGGGACAGCAAACGTAGGCGCCAATCTGTTAGGAGACCTCCGCAGGCTCTCCTTAAAGGAAGGTCTCTCCCTGAGTCTGGTGTCAATCAAAATCAGGAAAGAAATAAGAGACTCGAGCTCCACTGGTAGGTCCTTAGCTGCAACCTCATCCTTCAAGGCATCCGAGAGACCATGAGAGAAAGCAGCGACCAGAGCCTCATTATTCCAGCCCACCTCTGCTGCCAGGGTACGAAACTCAATGGCGTATTCAGCTACGGATCGTGAACCCTGTCTGATGGACATAAGGAGCTTCGCAGCAGAGGCAGCACGAGCCGGCACATCGAATACCTTCCGAAGAGAAGCAACAAAACCGGAAAACTCGGCAACCACCGGATTGTTGTTCTCCCATAAAGGGCTGGCCCAGGCCAAGGCCTTGTCCGAGAGCAGCGAGATCAAGAAGCCCACCCTTGATCTCTCAGTATGAAAGGCATGTGGCAGCAACTCGAAGTAAATGCCCACCTGGTTAAGGAAACCTCGGCACTGAGTTGGCTCTCCCCCAAAGCGCTGTGGAAGGGGGGCAGAACCGGTCATACCCTGAAACACCACAGGCGCAGCAACAGGTGTCAGGGTAGACTCTGGCGCAACAACCGGAGCGGCAGTAGGAGCGGGCCCAGGAGCGACAACCGACCCATCGGCAACGGAAGCTAAATGAGCCGTGCGTTCAAGCAGGGTTTGCAACGCCACAGCGAACCGACCCAACAGGTGATCCTGCTGATCAAGTCTGGCAACCAGCGTAGGTAGCGAGGGTGGCCCTGTACCGTCAGAATTCATGGCTTGGTCCTAATGTCATGGAACCATGAACCAGACGTACAACAAGAGATAAGTGGAAAATAAGAAGGTTTTATTGAAGAGCAAGCCGTAAGCAAAGTCCGAACGGATGGCTAAACCGAAGCAGGGTCTTGCGGAGACAGAGGTCAGGAACCAGAAGGGTAGTCAGACGAAGCCAGGAACAGGAACCAACGGGGTAGTCAGACGAAGCCGGAATCAGGAACCAACGGGGTAGTCAGACGAAGCCGGAATCAGGAACCAACGGGGTAGTCAGACGAGGCCAGGATCAGGAACCAGAAGCAGCAGCAGTCTTGGAAGCATGTGAACACAGGAGGACCAAGCAAGGAACTGAAGCCACAGACCTCCTATATATATGAGCTAGGCATCCAACTCCTCCCAGTGGGAAGGAGGAGCCGCAGGGTGGGAGGCTACAAGAAAACCCAGAAACCAAGATGGCCGCCAGCACATGTCAAACGAAGGGAACAGCAAGGAGGTAAGACCATGACACTTCCACTACTCTATGGGGTGGATTTGCTTTGCATGAACCGAACTGTCACCCTGATGTGTCTTTTTATCATACATCTTATATAAAATACTTTAAAACAATAAATACAAATGCCCCATATCTATAAAATTAATATCAGAGAAGACTACAAGGTCTCACATGAAAAACGCATGAAAAACGCATCAAAACCGCATCGCGTCTTCCATGCGTTTTTTCTTAAAATTTACTTTTCCTTGTCTATAGCCTCAATTTTGCCATCATATGTTGGGATGACCAGCACATTCATAGCTGGGACCATACATTTGCCTTTCCTTCAAAGATTTAAAATTTCCTTAATTTTGTGTAGGCGGATATTACTGATCTCTATGTAGTTAGGAGAAGCCGTCCTGCGGGGAGGGGAAATCACAGTGTCGGTAAAACGGCCAGACTACGATCTCCCATCTCCACAGGACAACCCTCACAAAAACCCAAAGACCTCCAGCTCTGCATTGAGGCCTCTAGGAATGATGGTGTCATACTCGAAGATCCTTCTGGATTCTTGTCGTGACATGTGTGCAATATGGTTTCCCCCTCTCCAGGCTTTTTTGACTTTTTCAATTGCCACAAATTTTAAACTTGTGGGATCACAGTTATGTATTAGTTTAAAATGTTTGGATAGAGAGTGCGTCTCCAGGCCTTTTTTGATATTTGCCACATGCTCTGCCACTCTCTTTTTCAGCGTTCTTTTGGTTCTGCCTATATACTGCTTCCTGCATCCACATTGTAGCAGATAGATAACATCTGTGGAATCGCAGGTTAGGCATTCCTGTATCTCCAAACTGAACGTATTAACTGTGGATACCACTTTCGTGGTCTTTTTTGGGAAACTGGTGATTTTACAATTGGAACACCTGCCGCATTTAAAGAATCCATTTACTGCTAACCAATTATCTTTTACTTTTTTATGGCTTTCCTTCCTCAATTGCACTGTCGGGGCTATCTTCCCGGCCAGGTTATTTGCCCTAGTGTAGGTGATTTTGGGAACTTCACTTAAAAGGGGGCCAACCCACTTATCATTTAATAGGTGTCCCCAATGTTTGCGAATGCTCCTCTCAGTAGTCTTGTACTGAGAATTAAAAGGTAAAATAATTCTCAGTACCTCATCACAACCTTGGGGATCCTTTACCCGAAAGAAATCTTTTCTTTCCATTTTTTTCACTTTTACAAGTGACCTTTCGATCACCTGTACCGGGTAATCTTTTTCTAGCAATTGTTCTTTCAAAACAGTCGCTTCCTCCTCAAACCTGGCATCTTCAGTACAGTTCCGCCGTAGCCTGCGGAACTGACTGGTTGGCACATTGATTAACCAGCGGGGTAAATGACAGCTAGCGTATCTAATAAAGCTGTTTTTAGCGACTGGTTTGAAAAAAGTATTGCATTGTAGCTGGTCCCCCTTCACCCATATCTCAAGATCTAAAAATTCTACTTTTGATTTACTGATGCTAGGGGTGAATACCAGATTTTTATCATTCTTATTGATGTCTTGAAGAAATAAATCTAAGGATTCTGCTGTATTTTGCCATATGAACAGGACGTCGTCTATGTAGCGCCGCCATAGCACCAGATCCGACCCCAGCCTGGGCATGATGACCTCTTTTTCCCATTGAGCCAAAAACAAGTTGGCATAGCTGGGGGCGAACCTGGTGCCCATGGCGGTGCCAGTTCGCTGTACATAGAACTCCCTATCAAAGGAGAAATAATTGTGGGCCAATATATATCTAACCCCTCCCAATAGGAACTCCAACTGCTCACTAGGGATACCTACATCTCCCGACATTTGTTCTTGTAGAGCTTGTATGCCTTGGGTGTGGTCAATAATGGTATACAAAGACCCCACATCCAAGGTCCCCAAGATCCAGCCATCCACCCACCTAATCGCCTCCAGGGTTCCGACTATGTCAGTAGTATCACGTATGTAGGATGGTACTTGTTTAACATAGGGTTGAAGCCATTTATCTATGTATTTTGATAAATTACATGATATGGATTCAATCCCAGACACTATCGGTCGCCCTGGAGGTGACTGCAGGTTTTTATGGATCTCGGGGATGCAGTAGAACATTGGTATCCTTTTCTCAGTATTCAGTATGAACCTGGCCTCCTGTTCCGAAAGAAAGTCCATCTCCACTCCCCTTTCACAGTATATTTTTAACGTTTTATAGTATTCTTCTGTAGGATCCCCTTTCAATTTTTGATACGTATTTCCTGAGCTAAGTTGTTTTTGACACTCTTTCATATAATCTTCCATGTTCTGTACTACTACCGCCCCACCTTTGTCAGCTGGCCTAATTGTAATGTCATTCATCTCCTGTAATGACTTGATCGCCTTCATCTCTTCTCTATTTAGATACGAACATTGTGTTTAAAAGTTATTGCTAAAGATATGGGACCATCTGTAAGGAGTAAGTCAACTCCCTAAGACATATCTGTCTGGAGGGAACAAGGTTACTTGATAAGGTCTTGTATCCTTAAGGCACACCTGCTGTATGAGATTCAATTTGTATATTCATAATTATATTATATATACAGTACAGACCAAAAGTTTGGACACACCTTCTTATTCAAAGAGTTTTCTTTATTTTCATGACTATGAAAATTGCAGATTCACACTGAAGGCATCAACACTATGAATTAACACATGTGGAATTATATACATAACAAAAAAGTGTGAAACAATTGAAAATATGTCATATTCTAGGTTCTTCAATGTAGCCACCTTTTGCTTTGATTACTGCTTTGCACACTCTTGGCATTCTCTTGATGAGCTTCAAGAGGTAGTCACCTGAAATGGTCTTCCAACAGTCTTGAAGGAGTTCCCAGAGATGCTTAGCACTTGTTAGCCATTTTGCCTTCACTCTGCGGTCCAGCTCACCCCAAACCATCTCGATTGGGTTCAGGTCCGGTGACTGTGGAGGCCAGGTCATCTGGCGCAGCACCCCATCACTCTCCTTCATGGTCAAATAGCCCTTACACAGCCTGGAGGTGTGTTTGGGGTCATTGTCCTGTTGAAAAATAAATGATGGTCCAACTAAACGCAAACCGGATGGAATAGCATGCTGCTGCAAGATGCTGTGGCAGCCATGCTGGTTCAATATGCCTTCAATTTTGAATAAATCCCCAACAGTGTCACCAGCAAAGCACCCCCACACCATCACACCTCCTCCTCCATGCTTCACTGTGGGAACCAGGCATGTAGAGTCCATCCGTTCACCTTTTCTGCGTCACACAAAGACACGGTGGTTGGAACCAAAGATCTCAAATTTGGACTCATCAGACCAAAGCACAGATTTCAACTGGTCTAATGTCCATTCCTTGTGTTCTTTAGCCCAAACAAGTCTCTTCTGCTTGTTGCCTGTCCTTAGCAGTGGTTTCCTAGCAGATATTCTACCATGAAGACCTGATTCACACAGTCTCCTCTTAACAGTTGTTCTAGAGATGTGTCTGCTGCTAGAACTCTGTGTGACATTGACCTGGTCTCTAATCTGAGCTGCTGTTAACCTGCGATTTCTGAGGCTGGTGACTCGGATGAACTTATCCTCCGCAGCAGAGGTGACTCTTGGTCTTCCTTTCCTGGGGTGGTCCGCATGTGAGCCAGTTTCTTTGTAGCGCTTGATGGTTTTTGTGACTGCACTTGGGGACACTTTCAAAGTTTTCCCAATTTTTCGGACTGACTGACCTTTAATTTCTTAAAGTAATGCTGGCCACTCGTTTTTCTTTACTTAGCTGCTTTTTTCTTGCCATAATACAAATTCTAACAGTCTATTCAGTAGGACTATCAGCTGTGTATCCACCTGACTTCTCCACAACGCAAGTGATGGTCCCAACCCCATTTATAAGGCAAGAAATCCCACTTATTAAACCTGAAAGGGCACACCTGTGAAATGAAAACCATTTCAGGTGACTACCTCTTGAAGCTCATCAAGAGAATGCCAAGAGTGTGCAAAGCAGTATTCAAAGCAAAAGGTGGCTACTTCGAAGAACCTAGAATATGACATATTTTCAGTTGTTTCACCCTTTTCTGTTATGTATATAATTCCACATGTGTTAATTCATAGTTTTGATGCCTTCAGTGTGAATCTACAATTTTCATTTTCATGAAAATAAAGAAAACTCTTTGAATGAGAAGGTGTGTCCAAACCTTTGGTCTGTACTGTATCTCTGCATGGTATATTTCGTTTACAACATATGTTAATCAATAATTCATATAATGAATTATCTATGTGTAACAATGTATCGATTTATATATATGTCATACCATGTATTTACCATTTAGAAGGTATTGTAGAAAGAATAGAAACAAGTAAGTTTATGTTAATTAATTTTCTGAGAAGAGAAAATGTTATTTCAAAACAATAGTTATTCATGGATGTAGATAAGTGAAATGTACAAGTTCCGATGCCAAGCATCGAAGCCTCTATATAAAATTTTCATCAAGTCAACCTATATTTCAAAAAGATAGGAGAAGACAGTCAACTCCAACAAGTCCAGGATATAGGTAATTAAAAGTGTCAGGGAAAGACCTTCCTCAATGATTTATATAGAAAGGTCAACAAGGTCCTGAAAACATATTATTAGATATTTAATTTTAATGCTTAAAGTTGTGATGTTCATTTACAATACCGCAGTGCCATCTGGAGGCAGATGGACAATATTATATTATTTCATTATTTGTTCTTTACCATATTAGGAGTTGATATGACATCATGGTGTTATTAACATGCAAGTACACCCACCTTACCTGATTGGGAATCCCTAATCTAAAGGGGATGATTCTTAGATAAGGGGGGAAATAATTACTTGTGTGCGGGGTAGCAAGAGAAAACTAGAGAGAGAGGAAAAAAGATCCATATATCCATTGATCCATTCATTCAATCAAAAAGAAAAACTTTATCAGAAGAAGCTTGGATTATTCTTTTTGGATTACTAGGAAAGTTCTTCAGAACTGATCCCATCTGAACTCTGTCTACCTTTGATCCGGTAACGTATACTTTGTTTACTACTCATGATATTAATAAGATATTTCTCTCTGTATATAGCCAAGAGTTCCCATACTGTGGGAATATATAGTCTTAGGTGCCTCCATAATGCTGATTATTCTCTTAGCAAAGATGCATATTGTTAATGGAAGATCTGACATTATTTGAAAAGAGGACTAAACCTTTGGAAAGTTATTTTCCTTAGTCTGATTGCCGAGCTGAATATTTTATCATATTAATATCATATATTTTTGATTGGTCATAGGAAAACAGAGTCAAGGGATAACAGTTATTTTCCTGTAAATCCGTTTTATTGCTATAGCCTGTTTGATAACAGAAGATCCTAAGTTTCTCATGGTATATGAGTCCGTTTGTTTAAAGTATGACACTGGTTGTCATAAATCATTAAATCATACTGTGCTGATCAGATAGGGGTGTGTCAACACCACCGTGTGGTACATTTTGGGCATTATTTTGTAACGTCATCATTTGTTTTGCAATTGTATTGTTTTTATATTCTTTGTTTTTATAATAAAGGATTAGATATTTTTGCATGTACAATTGTCCCTTTGTTTCACTGCTTGCACAAATCAAATTAAGATACTTGATAAAAAGAACTTAGAGGTGTGTTTATGTCCGCTTGAAGGATAATATAATTTTAATGTTTTTTTAAATCCTCTCTTTTATATGAAGATTCTTTCATATAGAAGATATATGACATAAATGGAGGTCCCACCGAGATCGAGTAATTCTTTAATTGATTGTGCAAATAGTGAAAGGTTCCACATTTCTTCTTGGCTAGCCAGTGTGGTGTTACATCTGTGTATTGATTATTGATCAGAAAGATGAGTGCTACAGGCAGCGACCTGGGTAGTGGCTATGCTACAGCAGGCAGTCAACCTAACCCAACGCAGATGATCCATAATGTTGTTGAATATATACACTAACGGAACAAAATTGATAAAGATATAAATGAATGGATTACTGAGCTACAGGAAAAAGAAAGAATGTGGGGATATATGGCAGTTAGGTGGCATGGTTGAAAGATACCTGACATATATTGATGTGTTGCAAGATAAAAACAAAAAGGACCAACAAATTTTATGCACATTGCCACCTGTTTTGTATGCATTACTGGCGGTCAGTACTCATTCACAAAAGAGATGTGAATCTGTGCAGGAGATGGAGATCTATATAGCACAGCTAGAAGCAGATCTCAGAGTCGCACAGACCGAGATTAAGGACTTAAAATACAACCTTGATCACAGCCATGATGCATATCAAAGGGCAAAAAGTGACTTAGAGGAGTTACATCTCCGACATTCTAAAATTCAGCAGACAGGCAAGTTAAGCCATTCTATAATTGATATTGATCAAAATCCATCTGATACTGAGGGATTTCCAGACCCCCCCAAATCTTACGCCCCAACATCTAGACATGTCGTCACATGCTCTTAAAGCAGACTACATTCCAGACCACAAGCCACCAAGAACTGATGGCATGATTACACAGGAGGCATTAACCCAATTAAATCAGGCATTCCAAACTGTAACCACCTTACTAGGTGCCAGCAACATAGAAGCCCCTAGAAGTTTCTCTCCACACATTCCCCTGGAGAGAGATGTAAGGGTTAAATCCCCTGCGCCATATGTGTCTCATGGAAGTGATCAAAGTGCATGTAGTTCTGACAGTGATACGGGAAAGTGTGTGTCTTATTCCCTACCACGCAGGCATGAGTTTGCCCATAAGAAAGATCAGGGTCCCAGGCGACCAACAAATGCTAAAGTGGTCTCTAGGAAGAAAAATCCTCAGTATTCAGAAAAAGATCAGAGTTCCTCAAGCATCATTAAATTTCTGAATACCACTGTGCCCAAGTTCTCTAAGAAAGGTTCTTCTCAAATAGCAAACCACTTAGAACTGTATGAGTCCACTATGGATTTTTTAAAGTTGTACTCTGATGTTGACAGGATCAGATTCCTACCATGGGCATTTGATGATAGGTACCATCATTATTTTACTTCCTTTAGGGATAGAGGAATTCAAAACTGGCAAGATGTTTTGCATGCAATTAAACTAGAATTCGGACCTTACCGAACCATTACTGCTGCAAAATGTGAGATATATAAGCTTACATGTAGGCCCAATCGGAGTCCCCGTGAATTCCTCTCTGTCCTTAAAAATGCCTATGGGAATCTGAAGAGTTGAAGCAGCTGTTGTATGATGCTATGCCAACCCAAATCTTGATATTGAAGCTTCCTTGGATAGGTTGGTGACGGCTGCCACCATACTATATAATATCAGTGAATGCCATGAAACAGGTGAGAGGAGGTTTAAAAAGTCCCCAGAGCAAAATATAGCTGAAGCTAAAGTAAACGCTAGCTTGGGATTTGAAACGCAACCACGTAAATAGCCTCAATCTACAGGACCTGTCCAACAAACCCAGCGACAACAGGAAGGACCCAAACAGATAAAAACCCAAAACCTCAATGGGTCAGAGGGAGATAATTCTGGTGCTGAAAGGTCTAACTACCGTCCCTATTACAAAAGAGGTCCCCAGGGATACAGGAACTTGAACAACAGGCCCAGACAACAAAGGGAAGAAAGGCAGGAAGCCTCAAATTCACCTAGGAGTAGGTCACCCACCAATAACCAGGCCGCCCCACAAAATCAAAATGTACGCAAACCAAACAGGTTTGATCAACTGGCTGAACAAATGACCCAACTGTATGACATTGTAAGTAAATTGTCCCAGGGGTCCCAAAGAAAACAGCCTGAACCTTTTTTAGGGGCAACTCCAGGTCCCAGCTCAGCCCCATAAAACAAATAGGGCAGGGTCAGTGCCCAGGCCAACGCAAGGTTACCAAGGTGGTTGAGGAAGAATCTAAATTGATTTCTAATCATATTTTGCCTTGCAGTGCTCCGGACCCTAAAGTTGGGGCCAGGGAGGAGTTGTCTAATATGTTATCTATTTTGCAGACTAATTTTGTCGATCCATACAATCCTGTATCTTCTCCAACCAGTGATCCTATCGTATCGTATCGTGTGAACCGTCTATAAACTGTGACAGTCCAGCTTTCCCCTAAGGTGGGGGCTACTACTCCCGCTCCCTGCAGCAGGAATGTGAAGGATTCACCAGAGGTCGCGACGCTGCAGAGAGGTCACGCTCTCAGAAAACAGGAAAAGAACACTCACCCTAACTTCTTATGTGATTTGTTTCAGGTCAAAGGCCGATATTTCGTGGACTCCTACCTTCAAGATGAGCTTATCGGGCCGATCAGGGGTTTAATTGATACAGGATCACAGGCAACTATCTTATCACATAGTTATTTCCAACAGGTTCTGGACTTAACAGCAAAGAGACAGAGATTGAAATCATTTGATGGCTCTCTGATAAGTGTAGGTGGAGACACTTTGCAGGTAAAAGGTACATCATGGTTGACATTCAAAATTGTCAAGAAGACAATTAAACACCCCACACTGATTGTGGACCTTCCATATGATCGGCTGATCATAGGAATTGACCTTCTGAAAAGGTTGAGCTCCATAATAGACTTCATTAATGAAGCAGTCTGGACTCAGGTAAAGGCACCTATTGCCTATGATTATTCTTGCAATGCACAAACCCAACGTAGTTGTCATGTGATTGAAGAAAGGCCTAACTCTGTTGAAGTTCATTTTAGGAACAGTCAAACGCCGGATGTCACGATCCTGAAAAATGGTAAGCCCAAGGAAGCTGTCAACGGTGCTGCTCATATCATTACTATCCAGAAGGACAGAATCGATATGATAACCCTGGATGAGGATGTACTGACTATTTCCCTTGAAGGGGGAAGTTTCAAAATCGCGGACCTGGCCAAATATACTCAATCCATGGTACAGATTGAAAAGGTCAATGACAATTTATTGATTCCCGTACAGGTGAACAATATATCCCGGGTGAAATATGCCAAGTTGGATCTGAAATCCGAAGCCAGCTACATAAGCTTAGGACTCTTAAAACAGGTCACCAATCCTAAAATGATTAAAAATTCCTCTCCACAGGAACAATGGGTTCATGATCTTGATGGAGATTCCCAGAGTCATAATGTAGTTGCAAAATGTCTTTTGTCTATCTCCATAGGAAGTAAGACTATGGAACACGTTTCATCGTGTTGAATGAACCACGGCATCAGATATATATGGGTAATGACCTTCTACACCGATTTGCCGTGCAGATTGATCTGGTAAATAATACCCTCTGGTCCAGATTACTGGGAGACCCAGAGGGATTCCAGGATGTGAAGCAAGCCTTGAGATGGGGACAACAGATGCCCTATTCCGTGAGTATCATGGTTGCCGAGGAGGTTAAAATCCCTGAAGGATGTAAACCATTTCTTCTTCCTATCCAAGTGAAAAAGGGACAAACTCTGAAGAACACAGACGCTTTGATCTGTTTGTCCAACCGGATGCAGAAACTCGGCCTACAGGTAAAACCCACTACTATAATTAACATCCATCAGGATCCATTGCACATGATAATCCATAACATGGCTCCCCATAGCATATCCCTGCAGAAGAACACAGTAATTGGTCTAGCTATGGATTCGGAATATTATACTTTTGGGTTCCAGAATGATGTAATTGGACTTATTCCTGATGAATACCTAACAGAGGAACAAATATTGGAACAATGTTTTTCCTCAACACCTGAGGGGTTATTCAATATCCACTCTGTTTATCCTTTCAGTTCTGAAGAAGGTACATGCCACATCGAAGCGTCATCATTGGTTTTCAACCAGGAGATCGATGAAAAGGAGTATGAATCATGCCCAGAATTTCAGGAATGGGTGGAAGAGCAAATCTCTATAGCCAACGCGTGCTCCAACAAGTCAGAGCGTCAACAGCTAAAGGAGCTCTTCACAGAATTCCAGGACATGTTTGCCAAGGATTCTTATGATTGTGGGGAAACAGACCTGCATGTCGCAAGAATCCAGACAGATCCTGATGCACCCCTTGTCTTTGTCAAACAATACCAACTTCCGCTGGAGGCTTACAAGTCCCTATCGGAAATCGTCAAAAATCTGGAGAAAAGGGGCATCATCCGTCCGATACATAGCTCGTTCAACCATCCTATACTTGGAGTCCTCAAACCCAACGGTCAATTTCGTCTCTGCTCGGACCTAAGACAATTGAACAAACGTCTTTACATGTCCGGATGGCCCGTGCCATACATTGACCAGTGTTTGGCGCAAATTCAAGGATCCAAAATTTTCACCGCCCTTGACTGTGCACAAGGATATTGGACGATTAAAGTGGACGAAAGGGATCAGTACAAACTGGCCTTTACATTTGGAAAGACACAATATGCATGGACCCGACTATCCTTCGGGTACATAAATGCAGGCCATGAATTTGCTGTATTCATGCATAAGGCAATGCCTGATGCCACTGAACGAGGTACCTTATCCTATGTGGATGACATTCTAATCAAAAGCACAACTTTTGAGGAACACATTGTAGAACTGAAGCATGTACTAACCCAACTTAGAAAAGCTGGTGTGAAACTTTCTTTGCAGAAGGCTCAATGGTGTCGTGCCAAGGTAAATTTCTTAGGTGATGAAATCACTGCTGATGGAATCAACCCACAGAAGAAGAAGGTGGAAGCAGTGATCAACACCAAATCACCTACTAATCTCAAGGAGTTGAGATCCTTCTTGGGCATGATTAACTATTCCCGTAAGTTTATAGATAATTATGCCAAAATTACAAAACCTCTTTTGCAGTTGCTGAAGAAAGGAGTGAAATGGGAATGGAGTGAGCGTCATGAGCAAGCTGTGAATGAACTCAAGGCCAAGCTTGTCCAGGCCCCATGCCTTGCATATCCAGACGGTGGAAAACCTTTCTTCGTGGAAACAGGTTTCACTGACAAAAGCATGCGTGCAGTCCTTTTCCAGAAAAAGGAAAACCTGAACAAGATCATCGCCTATGCCAGCAAATCCTTATCACCGGTTGAGGTAAAATTCAACAGTTGTGAGAAAGCATTACTGTCAACAGTGTAGGCTTTACAATATTTCAGGAGCTTCATTAAGGGGGAAAAGATCATTGTGGAAACTGCACACCAACCGCTGCAATATTTGCAAAGTGACAGGATCAAGGATGGGAATCTGTCAAACAGCATGATAACCGCCTGGACGATGTCCTTAATGGGATGGCCATTGGAGATCAGGTATAAACAAAATAATAAGAACCCAGTTGCTCAAGGATTAGCTGAACTGCATGATTGTTCCAATGCAGAACAAGGAGGTAAGTCACCAGAAAGTGATTTCTTGGAGGAACAATCATCATCCCCATATAAATCTTATGAAGAGGAGTACTGCAAATCATTACCATATGTATATGTAGACGGCTGTTCTTTCCATATAGATGTAGGAAATGAGCGTATACTGGTTGCAGGTGTCGGAATTGCATGGAATAATATATTCCCGGACATATCCGTCGGATACAGAATTGGCCAAAAAAGTAGCCAAGTCGCAGAACTCGCTGCTGTGTACAAAGCCGTACAAATGGCTATCGAATATGATATTAAAGAGTTTTCCTGATTATATTCGTAATAGCTTTGTGGAGTATTTCCCCGGATGGAAAAGATCCAACATGATGAGAAGTAATAACAAGCCAGTCAAGCATGGTAAGATGTTTTGTGAAATCGATGAAATGGTTATTACCCACAGTCTTAAAATTTACTGGAAGAAGGTAAAGGGTCATTCAAAGTATCCAGGTATGGACAAGGAAGGAAATGACCTAGCAGACTCCCTCGCTAAACAAGCAGCCATCAATGGAGAATTTTTGGATGTGGATGATCTCATGGGAACTATTCAAGTGGATGCAACAACAAGAAGTCAGACCCAAAAAGGAACTGAAGCCAATGTGTTGCAATGGAGCCAAGATTCCCCTAGTGAGGATCTCATCATGAGCCAAAAGGGGGATCCAATTATTGGTGCTTTTTATAAACACATTGAAGATCCACAGAATTTTCCCATAAAAACGGAAGATTGCGATGGCAAAGAGGAGTTGCGGATTTTGATGAAGGGTAAGTGCCAGTTCTCGTTGCAGGATGGATTGTTAATTAGGACCTCAAAGGATGGTATCACGCAATGGGTAGTGCCCACAACATACCAAGGTTTGATGCTACAACACGCCCATGATGCCCCGACAGCTGGTCACCGAGGTGAGAAGTTGACGTACGAATTGTTACGGGACTACGCTTATTGGCCACATATGTTGCAAGATGTTCGCACGTATTGTCAAGGATGTTAATCTGTCCTCAATTCCAGCCACAGACATCCACTCATCGAGCGTCGCTGATGAAAAGGGGGATGTCCATGTCATGGTCAGACATCCAAATTGACTTCATCAGACCAGTAACAACCTCATGAAAAGGCAACAGATACATGCTAACCGTGACTTGCTTGTTCACAAAATGGGTGGAATGTTTGCCTTGTAAAACATGCAGTTCAAGCGTATGTGCATCTCTTCTCATTAACCACATATTTTCCAGGTTTGGTCTTCCCCAACGCATCGAGTCCGATCATGAAAGTCATTTCACTAGTGAGGTGATGACAAAGATGTGGGAGATACTGGGGGTAAAGAGGAAGCTACATATAGCTTATCAGCCAGCCTCTAGTGGTGGGGTGGAACGCTACAACCAATCCATTGTGAACATTCTAAAAAAGTTTGTCAATGAATCCGGTAAGGACTGGGATGTCAAATTGCCTTTGGTTCTTATGGCCATCAGAGCCACCCCAAGCGCAGCAATCAAACTTTCTCCCTTCGAAATAATCACAGGCAGGAGGATGGTGTTACCCCAACATTTGCTATACCGGACGACAGATCACAATCTAATAAATGCTACAACATCTCATCAATATGTGGAAAATCTACTCAAACACCTTCAGCATGCTTTTGCATTCGCCCAGAAGAATATAGAGAAAGCCGCGATAAGTGCTAAGACATACTACGATCTGAAGACCACACAGAAGGAATATAAAATTTCCGATCAGGTTTATCTCTATAACTTCGCTGGGGATCAAGTGAAGGAGAGAAAGTTCTTACCTTCCTGGAAAGGACCATATGTCATCACTGACAAGTTGTCACCTGTGGTCTACAAGATAAAAATCCCTAAGGGGGATGAATTTGTAGAAAAATGGGTGCACATTAACCAGTTACGTGTTTGTCATCCTAGCTCACGACTTCGCGAGATAGAAGGAGTGGGATGAAGAGAGGTGAAGAGATTTTACAGTTCCAGCTAAAGACGGAAACCAGGATTGGTATTGTATGAACGAACATGTGTACTTACCATCCTCATGTGTGTTTCCTCCGTAACTAAACATCTCTTAACTTACCTCTAAAAAAACGGAGAACTTACTCTGTTCAAGAAAAGAACCTATGCCAATCAAAGATATATGATAGCATTAATTCTTTTCTTGCAGGATAAAAAGTGAAAGATGTATGTATTCATATGTGTCATACAGTTTTATAGGTACAAGATGCTGACTAAGATGATTGCCATTGTTTATGTCATCCTAATCTTGGGGAAGGAATTCCACGCCGAGCCGATTGCTGTGCCAGGTCCTTCATCCGGGATCATGCTGCAGGACACCGCAGGATTCATACTGACGAACAAGAGGATTCTATGCCAAAAGATCTACATCAGTCTGGATCCACGTGTTTTAGTTTAAAGACAATTCAACGTGTCTGAGATCATGTCGCCGGAAATCCAAGCCTGGTACCAAACGCACATCGGATATTCCCAAGAACGGATTACGCTAATCCTGGAGCAAGCGAGAAAGACCTTGACCAGAGAGCAGTTTTCTACAAACCAAAGACCAAAGCGATTCATTTCTGCAATCGTAGCCACTATTATATTTAGCTTAGTAGGCACTGTCATTGCCACAGGTGTGACAGTTGCCAATTCCATATCTATCAAAACATTAGAACTTGAAATCGGTTCATTAAAAAGGAACCTAATAAACGTTCATGCGAAGATGGAGAATCAAAACAAACACTTATCGAACTTATATACTGTTTTGCAGGATCCTGGAATGGTTGAGCTTATTGACCATCCAAGTGGTGCGTTGGATAAGATTCTTCAAAAAGACTTTGGCCAAGTTATGGTACAAACAAGGTTCACGCACCCAATCTTTAGACGAAGACATATGAAAAGCCCTTTTATGCATTCCAAATACATTCACACGTTATGGAACGTTTTGGAATGAAGGGGGATTTGTTGTGCATTTTCATACGTATGCAATATTATCTAATGACATTATAATCAAAATGTATGCTCATCTCATTGCCTTTAAGAATAAAATCAGCCTGAACCAAAGTTCTATTATGTGGCTGAGGGAGCCAAGATGAGTTCATGGCATGAGTTCAGGGCAAGTTTAATTTATAAAAAAATAATTGTGAACATAAACAGACATTGTGTTTAAAAGTTATTGCTAAAGATATGGGACCATCTGTAAGGAGTAAGTCAACTCCCTAAGACATATCTGTCTGGAGGGAACAAGGTTCCTTGATAAGGTCTCGTATCCTTAAGGCACACCTGCTGTATGAGATTCAATTTATATATTCATAATTATATTATATATATCTCTGCATGGTATATTTAGTTTACAACATATGTTAATCAATAATTCATATAATGAATTATCTATGTGTAACAATGTATCGATTTATATATATGTCATACCATGTATTTGCCATTTAGAAGGTATTGTAGAAGGTATAGAAACAAGTAAGTTTATGTTGATTAATTTTCCGAGAAGAGAAAATGTTATTTCAAAACAATAGTTATTCATGGGATATAGATAAGTGAAATGTACAAGTTCCGATGCCAAGCATCAAAGCCGCTATATAAAATTTTCATCAAGTCAACCTGTTGGGGATTTATTGAAAATTGAAGGCATACTGAACCAGCATGGCTACCACAGCATCTTGCAGCGGCATGCTATTCCATCCGGTTTGCGTTTAGTTGGACCATCATTTATTTTTCAACAGGACTGTGTGTAAGGGCTATTTGACCATGAAGGAGAGTGATGTGGTGCTGCGCCCGATGACCTGGCCTCCACAGTCACCAGACCTGAACCCAATCGAGATGGTTTGGAGTGAGCTGGACCGCAGAGTGAAGGCAAAAGGGCCAACAAGTGCTAAGCATCTCTGGGAACTCCTTCAAGACTGTTGGACTGACCATTTCAGGTGAATACTCATCAAGAGAATGCCAAGAGTGTGCAAAGCAGTAATTAAAGCAAAAGGTGGCTACTTTGAAGAACCTAGAATATGACATATTTTCAGTTGGTTCACACTTTTTTGTTATGTATATAATTCTACATGTGTTATTTCATAATTTTGATGCCTTCAGTGTGAATCTACAATTTTCATAGTCATGAAAAAAATGAAAACTCTTTGAATGAGAAGGTGTGTCCAAACATTTGGTCTGGACTGTATATATATATATATATATATATATATATATTTATATATTGCAGTTGCCTGGGTGCCCGTGTGTGAGAGGCTGCAGGCTCAGTCACAGACAGCACTGTCATAATCACATTTGCAAGCCCGTGTGTGTCAGGGCCACACATACTGTATACTGCTAGTGGATAGGCCTGCACTCATACCATTACAGGGTGTCATTCACTCAAATACCTTGCAAATAAAAAAGAATTCTATTAAAAAAAATTCTGTGATATAATCACATTTGCAAGCCCGTGTGTGTCAGGCCCACACATACTGTACTGTGCCCACCACTTATATACGTTGGCACAGTACCTTGCACGCATAGTACCACTTCACATAAAATTAAAAAAAGACAGGCAGAGGCAGGCCACCCGCAGGGGCGGTCATGGTGCTGGGCACTGGCCCTGGAATAATGCCCAGTGTTCAGAGGCCACGTACCCTGAACCCAAAAAATTCTGAGAAAATAGTTGACTGGCTTACACAGGACACCCAATCTTCAACAGCTTCCGCTAAGAACCTTGACGCACCATCCTCCTCCAGCTCAGCTTTGGTCACCTGCTCTCAAGTTACCACTCTCCCGCCCGCCACCAACACCACCACTACCACCATAGCCACCACAGCCGCTTCACTTGATCCCTCAGAGGAGTGATTTACACATCAGTTGGATGAAATTAGTGATGTGCAACCATTATTGCCAGGGGATGTAGATAACAGGGATATGTCTCAGTCAGGCAGCATTACACACATGGACGTACAGTGTGATGATGATGATGATGACGTTGTACCCGCTGCTGCTTCCTTTGCTGAGGTGTCAGATACAAGTGAAGTGGTTGATGATGACGATGTGTCCGTGGATGCCACGTGGGTGCCTGCTCGAAGAGAAGAAGAAGAGGGGGAAGTTCAGAAGGGGAGACAGAGAGAAGGAGGAGACGAGTTAGAAGCAGGGGGAGGTCGTCGCAAGGAGCTAGTGGCACAGTCAGACAGCATGTATCGGCACCCGGGGTCAGCCAGACAGCACGCCAATCAACACATGCTGTTGCCACCACCAGAATGCAGTCATTGCAAAGCTCAGCAGCAGTGTTGAGCACGAATATTCGAAATGAAAATTATTCTCTCGAATATCGCAATTTCGAGATTTCGCGAATATTTTGAATATCGTTCTATATATTCGCAAAATCGAATATTCGTTTTTTTATATATTTTTTTTAATTGTTATATTTTTTTCTTTCCCACTTCCCTAAAGTTGTTCTTACCTGTCCTTTGGATTCCTGGCTTCCTGGCTGCTCCAGTCAGTGCCCGTTGCCGCTTCTGCCGACTTCCGTGCTCATGGAGCGTCCCCATCACCATGGGAACGTCTCCATATACTAGAATGTACTGTCGGATTTGAGGATTACGTTGAAATCGCAATTCGATTAATTCAAGTTATAATAATCGAATTGCGATTTCAACTTAACACTGCTATATTCCATATTCGTTATTAATCAATTCCACACGTCCCCAGATAGGGGACGTAACAGGGATTAAACTGATAGGAATAGTGCTAGTTAAGACACCACTCATATAGGGTGTCACAGCACATTGCTCCGTGCACGCGCAGTGCCCCAACTTGGGAGTAAGAGGACCGACCAAGCTGCTTTTTCCATCTCCCAGTTCAGTTTGGTGTATTAGAGTTTGGTCTGTCACTGTGAAGGCAGTCAAAGATACCCAGCCTAAATTTTTTTTACAAAGGGCAATCCCACCCTGATATGGGACGTAACAGGGATTAAACTGATGAGAATAGTACTACAGAAAATAGCACTCATATTGGGTGTGACAGTAAATTGCACGGCACAGATGCAGTGACCGTGGCGTGGATTCAAACAATGGATGAGAAGAGAGAACTATAGAAAATAGCACTCATATCGGGTGGGACAGTAAATTGCACGGCGCAGACGCAGTGACCATGGATTCAAACAAAGGGGAGGGAGCCAGCGTTTTTTTTAACCATCTCCCCGTTAAAAAAATCAATTCAATTCACCTTTCCGGGACCCTTGGTGTTGTACGTGGCTGGGTGGAGGATGAAACCTTCAATGACATCAACGGGACATGGCAAGCTTGGCATCCAACCTTGTACAAATGGGGAGTTTGCGGTTGAGCAAATAGACTGTTTGCGGTTGTTTGCTGTGCATTAAAAGGGAGTTTGGTCTGTCAATGTCTGTGAAGCGGGCGTAACCCTTACACTACCTGATCGATACAACACCATACCTGATCGTATACATACATTAGATGTTTTAAACCACGTTGTTCAAAAAAAAAATGGTATTGTTAGGTGATTTATGCCCTTTATGGATTAAAATCCAACTCTGTGTCAACTATGTAATTTTCCATGGGAGTTTTGCCATGAATCCCCCTCCGGCATGCCACAGTCCAGGTGTTAGTCCCTTTGAATCAACTTTTCCATCACTATTGTGGCCAGAAAGAGTCCCTGTGGGTTTTAAAATTCGCCTGCCTTTAGAAGTCAATGGCGGTTCGCCCGTTCGCGAACATTTGTAGAAATTCGCGTTCGCCGTTCGCGAACGGAAAATTTTATGTTTGCGATATCTCTATTGCCAGACTAGAGATACATCTAGAAGATTTATGCCATATTGCTGCACTCAGGACTGACCAGACTCAACATGGTGAGTGTGAACAAATGCAGTTACATGAGAAAAACTGCACTCTTATGGACTCTGCTGCATCAGAGCCAATTGACACTGTACCTTTAAATACCAAAGCTATCCCTGACGTGCCTATGATTTCAACATCTGCAAGAAAATTATCCTATGCTACCAGCAGGGTTCGTCTACCAAAAGCATCTGCCCCACAACCTAAAGAACCAATGCAATGGGTACGTCCTTTTCCAATTTACTTACCAGCAAATGCCATTACAAAGGTTAACCTTTTTTTTTATCCAAATTACCGACCTCAATTAAAAGCAGAGCTTGGATTCACCATCTTTGATAAACAAGGTGGAATGGACACTTACTTGTAATAGGCCTGCTCACTTCATTGAATTTACCATGACTTTTCCAGTTTGGGATTTCCATTGTTGCTACAATGTTTAGCTGCTGCCAGTTCAACACGGCTAGTGAGAGTTTCCTAAAGTCACTCTCTTGATCCAATGCCACATTGTGCCTGTTTCAGGATTCCCTACTGAACACTACAGTATTCATCATCGCCGTTGTGCCTGTTTATTTTTGCACATTTTTCCCTTTTAACCCCCTTTTAACCCCCTTTTCAGGTTGATTAGAGATTTTTGTAATGGACCATGTTTTATAATGTTTTATTATGCCATATGCCCAGAAACACATTTTCTGTGATCATTGCACTAAACTATTTCTTGAAAAGTTTTATATGCTATCATATTATATTTGCACTTTAATATATAACAATGCTAATTGGGACTCTAATTACTTGCCATGGACTCTTTATTGCCCTTACTGATGATCTTCACCCATATTTCCCCATCTAGCACTGAACAATGTCAATGCCCACTATTCACCCAAACTACTACTGATATATATATTATATGTGATCTGTGACATATTTGTCTAAAATGTATTTGTATTACATTGCAAAGTCCTTATTTATCTTTGCTCTTTTTGGAGGTGATTGTGTGTGACGTATGTATTGGTGTTTTTCAGATGACCGTCTTCCTACTACTGGATGTGTCGGGGGCGACCCATGTTATACTACAGGGGTATGCAGTGTCCCACAAAAAGTAACTATGGGCCCCGCAAATGTTCTTTTATCATGTATTAATGTCATGTAATATGCCTGCATTTTGCATTTTATCTCCTGTCATATTCTCCATGTCACAATGTGATTTTACATGCAAATATCCTTTATACAGGCCTAGTCAGGGTGCACTACACTTGTTTCTCCACTAGTTGGAGCAGTGGCAGTGTGTATAAATAGCTTAGCTCAGACCTAAGTTAGGCTGTGCAAATGTGTGCAGGCTGTGCAGTTCTGTACATTTCAGTTCAGTTCCTGTTTAAGGTGAATCCAAACAGATAAGCTCAGGTAAATCCAAGTGAGAGTTCAGTTGAATGCAGTTCTCTCATGAGCCTACAAGAAAGCAACAGCGATGTAGCTGAATATCTGGAGGGAGGCCCCTTCCCAGCCTCTTTACTCTGTCCATGTCAGTTCCATAGCCCAGGGTTAAGGCCTGCAAGCATTCTTCCTAGAGGTGAGCAATTCACTACTATAGATCACTCTTCGAGGGTGACCAATGTCTAAACTATATACAGCTGAGTATTTGAGGAATTATCACGTTTATGCAAGACAAAGGATTAGCAAGATAGTCATTACCTGAGGACTTATTAAGCACCTTTGTACTAGGTGTAGGAGATAGCTTGAAGCATCTATATCTCCAGTTTAAATCCTGAGGACAGTCAGGCCAACTGTCAGAACACCATTGCAATAGAAGTTTCAGGATTCAGAAAAGCACCTTTTTATTCAAGGATTAGAATCAGGCCGGAGTTGTTACCATTGTAAGACTTTCATTATTACCAGCCTAGTCTGAGCAGTAGTTGTCTTATGTATTACAAGAGCCTGTACTTCATTGAGGATTTGCATTTACCTATCCCCATATGCATGGGAGATTGTGCTTAATGCCGGATTGTATTAAGAGACTGTTTAATGCCTATGGATGTATTGTAATCAAGAATCATCATCAGTAAAGTGCCATTTGGAGTTCACCCTGCTTGCCTCAGATTCAGTTTCTATATTAACACTATAGTAAATGGTTGTACCTCCATACAAAAGGTACTGACGTCATGATTACAAGGGACATTGCCACTGGCACATTAAGACCACCAAGGGCACCTCAAACCAAGATCTGGCCAGTGTCCCTTACAGTGTGTGCCCCAGAGTATCCTTGTGCCATTCTCCTTTTCACTTATGCGAGCCTGCCCAGGGACGACATAACCGTGAGTAACCAGAACTGTATTCACCTCGGCCCACCTATTGCTCACACTGTGACCTCACGCATAATTCCCCTGCAAGGTCTGGCATACCACACTTGCCACAGATGGCGTTGCGCAGTGCACACCTGATTTTCTCCCCCACTTGGTTGTGCCAGGAAGGGATGGCTCACCTGGAAAAGTAGTGGCGGCTAGGCACGACGTACTGTGGGACAGTCACCGCCACAAGGCCTTTAAAACTATCTGTCTCCACCAGACGGAATGACAGCATTTCAAAGGCCAGTAATTTAGAAATGCTGGCATTCAGGGCTAGGGATCGAGGGTGGGTAGGGGGGCACTTCCTCTTCCTCTCCAGTGTTTGAGAGATGGAGAGCTGAACGCTTCCGTGGGACATTGTGGAGATGCTTGGTGACCCAGGTGGTGGTGTTGCTGGCAGATCCTCTGTTTGCGGGGTGGCAGGTGGTACTGTCACTCCAGAGGTGGATGAAGAGGCTGAGACTACAGCAGAAGAGGAAGCAGGAGGAGCCAGAGACTTTTCTTGGTTTTTGAGGTGTCTACTCCACTGCAGCTCGTGCTTAGCACTTAAATGCCTGGTCATGCAGGTTGTACTTAGGTTGAGAACGTTTATGCCACGCTTCAGGCTCTGATTGCACAGCGTGCAAACCAATCATGTCTTGTCGTCAGCACATTGTCTGAAGAACTGCAACGCCAGAGAACTCCTTGGAGCTGGCTTCAGTGTGCTCAGTCCCTTGCTGCAGTGGGCAGTACCTGGAGTACTGTCTAGGGGATGGCCGCTCCGCTTTTGCACCCTGCCCGCTCTTCTGCTGTGCTGGTGGCTCTGTGCGACCACCGCCTCTTCCTCCGAACTACATAGGTCACTCGCATGACCTTGATTCCATGTGGGGTCGAGGACCTCATCGTCCTCAACATCATCTTCCATCCAGTCTTCACCCCTGCCCTCCTTGTCGGTCTTAACACTTTTGAAAGCCACAGCAGTTGGCACCTGTATTTCATCATCATCCGAGATGTGCTGCGATGGTCCTCCCATGTACTCATCTTGAAACATAAGTGGTTGGGCATCGGTGCACTCAATCTCTTCCACTTCTGGGGCAGGGATAGGTGGATGGCCCTGGGAAACCCTGCTAACAGAGTCATCAAAAAGCAGAGACTGCTGCATGACTTGGGGCTCAGACTGCTTGGCTGATTTGCAAGGGGGTGAGGTGAAAGACTGATGGACATCGGCTGCAGGTGCCAACTCTGATCTTTCAGCAGGAGACTGGGTGGGAGACAATGTGAAGGAACTGGAATAGCTGTCAGCAACCCAATCTACTATCGCCTGTACTTGTTCAGGTCTCACCATTCGTAGAGCCGCATTAGGCCCGACCAAATACCGCTGCAGATTCTGTCGCCTACTCGCAACTGAGGAAGGGGTTTCACTTGTGCGTGTAGCTGGCACAGATCGACCACGTCCTCTCCCTGCAATAGGAGCTCCACCAGCAGCACTACGACCTGGGCCACATACCTTATTTGACTCTCTCCTCATATTTCTCAAATTTAGGATCTTGCCCTAAATGGGTGTTTTATTAATAGCAGAATAGAACCACAGTATGTAAAGGGTGTATCTCACATGCCCTGATCCAAACTAGGCCGCAATTAAAGATTTGTGCCCAAAATGTGTGTTTGTTTAATAACTGAATAGAACCACAGTATGTAAAGAGTATCTCACACGCCCTGATCCAGACTAGGCCACAATTAAAGATTTGTGTTCAAAATGGCAGCATTTGAAATAAATTAATATAACCACAGTATCTAAAGTGTGTATCTCACAATGACATATGCAGCAAAGGCTGCAAAATCAACTTTGTTTGTTTAATAACAGAATATGTCAGCAGTATATAACCCTTGAATTTCACACGTGCTGATGCTGCAAGGGCAGAAAAATTTGTTTATTTTGCCCAAAAAGGGTGTTTTATTAATAGAAGAATATAACCACAGTATGTAAAAGATGTATCTCACACGTACAGATCCAGACTAGGCCGCAATTAAAGTTTTTGGCAAAAAATTGCTGTTTTACAAATTATTGAATATAACCACAGTATCTAAAGGGTGTATCTCACACGCCCTGATCCAGACTAGGCCGCAAATAAAGATTTGTGCCCAAAATCTGTGTTTTTCAACTAAATTAATATAACCACAGTATCTAAAGTGTGCATTTCACAATGACATATGCAGCAAAGGCTGCAAAATCAACTTTTTTGCCCAAAACAGGTGTTTGTTTAATAACTGAATATGACAGCAGTATATAACCCTTAAATTTGACATGTGCTGATGCTGCAAGGGCAGAAAAAAATTGTGTGTATGGTGTATTTTGCCCAAAAAGGTTGTTTTATTAATAGAAGAATATAACCACAGTATGTAAAGGGTGTATCTCACACGTCCTGATACAGATTAGGCCGCAATTAATGTTTTTTTTTCCCAAAATGGCTGTATTAAAAAAAAAAGAAATAGAACCACAGTATGTAAAGGGTGCATCTCACACACCCTGATCCAGACTAGGCCGCAATTAAAGATTTGTGCCCAAAATGGGTGTTTTTCTAATAAATGTATATAACCACAGTATCTAAAGTGTGTATCTCACAATGACGTATGCAGCAAAGGCTGCAAAATAAACTTTTTTGCCCAAAATGGATGTCTGTTTAATAACAGAATATGACAGCATTATATAACCCTTGAATTTTACATGTACTGATGCTGCGAGGGCAGAAAAATTGTGTATTTTGCCCAAAAAGGGTGTTTTAGGAATAGAAAAATATAACCACAGTATGTAAAGGGTGTATCTCACACATCCTGATGCAGACTAAACCGCAATTAATGTTTTTTGCCCAAAATGGCTGTATTTCAAATAACTGAATAGAACTACAGTATGTAAAAGGTATATCTCACAGGTACAGAGCCAGACTAGGCCGTAATTTAAGTTTTTGCCCAAAATGGGTGTTTGTTTAATAACTGAATATGACAGCAATAAATAACCCTTGAATTTCACACGTGCTGATGCTGCAAGGGCAGAAAAATCGTGTATTTTGCCAAAAAGGGTGTTTTTAAAAACCAAGAAAATTATGGCTGTATTTCTAGCTTAAACACCCTTAATGACCAGGCCACTTTTTACAATTCTGCATTACACTACTTTCACCATTTATTGCTCGGTCATGCAACTTACCACCCAAATTAATTTTATCTCCTTTTCTTCTCATTAATAGAGCTTTCATTTGGTGGTATTTCATTGCTGCTGGCATTTTTACTTTTTTTGCTATTAATCGAAATTTAACGAAATTTTTGCAAAAATATGACATTTTTCACTTTCAGTTGAAAATAAAAAAAATTTAAAACACATCTATATATACATTTTTCTCAACATTTATTGTTCTACATGTCTGATTTCAAAAAAATGTTTGAGTAAAAAAAATGGTTTGGGTAAAAGTTATAGCGTTTACAAACTATGGTACAAAAATGTGAATTTCTGCTTTTTGAAGCAGCTCTGACTTTCTGAGCACCTGTCATGTTTCCTGAGGTTCTACAATGCCCAGACAGTAAAACAAAAACACAAATAACCCCATTTCGGAAAGTAGATGCCCTAAGGTATTCGCTGATGGGCATAGTGAGTTCATAGAACTTAAAATTTTTTGTCACAAGTTAGCGGAAAATGATGAATTTTTTATTTATTTTTTTCCTTACAAAATCTTATATTACACTAACTTGTGACAAAAAGTTAAAACTTCCATGAACTCACTATGCCCATCATTAAATACCTTGGGGTGTCTTCTTTACAAAATGGGGTCACTTGTGGGGTAGTTATACTTCCCTGGCATTTTAGGGGCCCTAATGTGTGGGAAGTAGTTTGAAATCAAAATATGTAAAAAATGGCTTGTGAAATCCTAAAGGTGCTCTTTGGAATGTGGGCCCCTTTGCCCACCTAGGCTGCAAAAAAGTGTCACACATGTGGTATCGCCATACTCAGGAGAAGTTGGGCAATGTGTTTTGGGGTGTCAATTTACATATACCCATGCTGGGTGAGATAAATCTCTCGGTCAAGTGCCAACTTTGTATAAAAAAATTGGAAAAGTTGTCTTTTGCCGAGATATTTATCTCACCCAGCATGGGTATATGTAAAATGACACCCCAAAACACATTCCTGTGGTCTAGCAACACGGGGCCGGGTACGCCTGGTGGTATCAGGGACCTCAACCTCCTCGTCCGAACTTTGTGTCAGACTGCCACTGCTTTCTACAGGTTCATATTCTGACCCGCTGGATTCGTCAGATGAGGGTTCCCATTCCTCATCCGACTGGGTCAGAAGCCTGTAGGCCTCTTCAGAAGAATACCCCTTGTTTGCCATTTGGTCAACTAAATTTAGGGGGTATTCCCTGAGACTACCCAAGAAAAAAAGCAAGCCTGTCTTACAAATGGGAGGCTAGCAAAGTACCGGAGGCTGCTGCGATTGATAAAAATATCAAAACAGATTTTTTTTTATCGCTGCAGCGCTTGTAAAGTGTCATGGAACCATGAACCAGACGTACAACAAGAGATAAGTGGAAATAAGAAGGCTTTATTGAAATCAAGCTGTAAGCAAAAGTCCAAACGGATGGCTAAACCCGAAGCAGGGTCTTGCGTAGCCAGAGGTCAGGAACCAGAAGGGTGGTCAGACGAAGCCTGGATCAGGAACCAGCAGGGTAGTCAGACGAAGCCAGGATCAGGAACCAGCGGGGTAGTCAGACGAGGCCAGGATCAGGAACCAGAAGCAGCAGCAGTCTTAGAAGCATGTGAACACAGAAGGACCAAGCAAGGAACTGAAGCCACAGACCTCCTATATGTATGAGCTAGGCATCCAGCTCCTCCCAGTGGGAAGGAGAAGCCGCAGGGTGGGAGGCTACAAGAAACCCAGAAACCAAGATGGCCGCCAGCACATGTCAAACGAAGGAGGACGGCAAGAAGGTAAGACCATGACAGTACCTCCCCCTCAAGGGCCCCTCCTCCGCGGAGTAAGGAACGGTTTCTGAGGGAAGCGTGCGTGGAAGGCTCGGAGCAAAGCAGGAGCATGGACATCTGCGGAGGGAACCCAGGAACGCTCCTCAGGACCATAACCACGCCAATGGACCAAAAACTGCAACCGACCGCGGACCAGGCGTGAGTCCAGGATATTGCTCACCTCATACTCCTCACGATTGCCCACTTGGACCGGACGAGGCCGAGGAACCGAGGAAGTGAAACGATTACACACCAATGGCTTCAACAGGGAGACATGAAACACGTTGGAGATCCGCATGCCAGGAGGAAGCGCAAGGGCATAGGCTACCGGGTTTACCCTGCGAAGCACTCAGAAGGGACCAACAAAGCGAGGCGCCAACTTGGGAGTGGGCACTCGAAGGTTGAGGTTGCGGGTGGACAACCATACACGGTCTCCGACCTGGTAGGAAGGAGCGGGCGCTCGTCTGCGATCAGCCTGGAGTCTCTGGTGCTGCGCAGAGACCTCAAGGGACCTCTGGATCTGTACCCAAGAAGCACGTAGGACGGAAAGGTGATCCTCCACAGCCGGAATATCCTGGGGAGAGAATACCTCCGGTAACACGGCAGGTTGGAACCCATAATTGGCCATGAAGGGAGACGTCCCAGAGGAAGAGTTCACCGCCGTGTTCCTGGCAAACTCAGCCCAAGGCAGGAGGTCAACCCAATTGTCTTGGTGATCGGAGACATAGCAACGAAGGAATTGCTCCAAGGCCTGATTGGATCGTTCTGCGGCCCCATTGGACTGAGGGTGGTAGGCCGAGGAGAAAGAGAGATGAATCCCCAACTGGGAACAAAAGGCGCGCCAGAACCTGGACACAAACTGACTCCCCCGATCCGACACAATCTCCTTGGGCAAACCGTGCAACCGGAAGACCTCCCTGGCGAAAATCGTGGCCAACTCTTGTGCAGAGGGTAACTTCTTGAGAGGAACACAGTGGCACATTTTGGAAAACCGATCCACAATCATGAGAATGACCGTATGGCCTCGGGATGCAGGGAGGTCCACAATGAAATCCATCCCCAGGTGTGACCATGGGCGCTCCCCGGTGGCTATGGGTTGCAAAAGGCCCAACGGAAGGTGCCGAGGGGACTTACTCTGGGCACAAACGGAGCATGCCGCTACATATGCGGCGATGTCGGAACGTAGAGAAGGCCACCAGAACAGACGTGAAACAGCCCAGGACAGCTGATTCTTTCCAGGATGCCCCGCGGCCTTGGAGTTATGGTAGGTTCGCAACAACCGAGTGCGCAACTCCTCAGGCACAAAACATCTGCCGTTGGGTCTCCCAGAGGGAGCACAAGATTGAGCCGCCAAAATCTGCTCACCCAGGGGAGAGGTCAGGCTGGTGCGAATGGCGGCCAGGATCTGATTCGGAGGTATGACCGAAGTCGGAATCGACTCCTCCCCGGACAGCTCGGAGTACTGCCGTGATAAGGCATCCGCTCTGATGTTCTTGGAACCGGGTAGGTAGGAGACCACGTAATTAAAACGTGACAAGAACAGAGCCCATCTGGCCTGACGTGGTGTCAATCTCTTGGCCTCAGAAAGGTAGGTCAGATTCTTGTGGTCCGTCAGGATGAGAACCGGAACCACCGAACCCTCGAGCAAGTGCCTCCATTCTTTAAGGGCCTGCACGATGGCCAATAACTCCCTGTCACCAATCTGATAGTTGCACTCCGCGGAAGACAGTTTCCGGGAGTAAAACCCACAAGGAAGCAGAGGACCCCTCAGCGGAAATGATGTAACCTAAGAAGGTTACCTGGGATCGGTGAAATTCGCATTTCTCAAGCTTACCGAACAGCCTGTTCTCTCGTAACCGTTGCAACACTCGTCTGACATCCATAATGTGGGCCTCCGTGGATTCAGAATATACCAAGATGTCATCCAAATAGACCACCACACACTGCTGCAACAGGTCACGGAAAACATCGTTGATGAATTCCTGGAAGACTGCGGGCGCATTGCACAACCCAAAGGGCATAACCAAGGATTCATAATGACCGGTCCTGGTGTTAAACGCGGTCTTCCACTCATCGCCCACCTTGATCCTTACCAGGTTATATGCCGCCCTCAGGTCGAGTTTGGTAAAGACCGTGGCCCCTTTGAGGCGATCGAACAGCTCAGAAATCAAGGGTATCGGGTAAGCGTTCTTGATCGTGATGCGATTGAGACCCCTGTAATCGATGCAAGGCCTCAACTCACCGCCCTTCTTTTTCACAAAGAAGGTAAGACCATGACATAAAGTGATTGTGCAGTGATAAAAAATAAATAAAAATATGTTGTCACTGCAGCGGGGCGGGCGTGGGTGAACGCACGTGTGGGCGACCGATCAGGCCTGATCGGGCAAACACTGCGTTTTGGGTGGAGGGCGAACTAAGGTGACACTAATACTATTATAGATCTGACTGTGATCAGTTCTGATCACTTACAAATACTATAAAAAGTACAAATGCTGATTAGCAATACGCTAATCAGCGAATCAGTGACTGCGGTGCGGTGGGCTGGGTGCTAAACGATCGCTAACTACCTAACCAAGGGGCCTAAACTATCATAAAACTATCAGTCAATACCAGTGGGAAAAAAAGTGACAGTTTACACTGATCACTTTTTTCCCTTTCACTAGGTGATTGACAGGGGCGATCAAGGGGTTAATTGGGGTGATGGAGGGTGATCTGGGGGCTAAGTGTAGTGTTGGGTGTACTCACTGTGAACTGTGCTCCTCTGCTGGAACCAACCGACGAAAAGGACCAGTAGAGGAGAAGAGAAGCCATTTAACACCTTATATTTATAAATATAAAGTGTTAATTGGCTTCTGATTCGATTTTTTGAAAATCATCAGCCCGCCAGAAACGATCATTGGCTGGCAGGCTGATGACAAAATTGTGCTTTAACTTTTGCCGGCCCGCGCATGCGAGATGACGCACCGGCGCGTCTACTCGGAATAACAGGGCCGCCGCAAAGACGCAATCCTGCGTACGGTGGTCCTGTAGTGGTTAAATTGCACACTGACTAATCCAGATGTTGGATTTTTTTTTACTAACAGAATATGAAAGCTGTATATAACCCTTGAATTTCACACGTGCTGACGCTGCAAGGGCTGTAAAATTATGTATTTTGCCAAAAAATTGTGTTTTTAAAAACCCAGAAAATTATGGCTGTATTTCTAGCTTAAATTGCACACTGATTAATCCTCCAAATGCACCAGATGTTGTATATTGCCCCAAAAAAGGTGATTTTTTTTAAAACCAGATTATTAGTGCAGTATTTCAAGCTTGGATTTGAATGCAGTGCTGGTGCACTGAGCTTGCATAAAATGGCTGCCGCCCACCTAACTAACAGATGGATAAAAGTTGTTGTTTTTTTGTCACTGGCTGGGTAAAAAGATTGTGCACTGCACCCACACAACTAAGTGTATGTAGATCGCTGAGTTAGATTCCAGTTCTGATCACAGATTCTGTCCTATTCTGTCCCTGAAATCACCAGCAGCATCCTCTCCCTACACTAGTAACCGCAGAGTGACATGCAGCCCTACGTGAGTCAAGCTTATATAGAGGCTGGGTCACATGCTGCACTGGCCAATCACAGCCATGCCATTAGTAGGCATGGCTGTGATGGCTTCCAAGTTCAGACCGTGAAACGCTTGTTGATTGGCTGCTCTGCAGCCTTTCAAAAAGCACCAAGAAATCACTGAACACTAAACCCGAACTTTTACTGAAATATTCGGGTTCGGGTCCGGGGTTTAAAAATCCTAAAGTTCGATACTAACCAGAACTTTAGAGTTCGGGTTCGCTCAACCCTACTCATTACTTCAATGCTATTAGATGCGATCTTATGAAGCCTTAAGTTAGCAGTCAACAGGAGCTATTGAGTTTTTTTTATCAGATTGACTGCTTCTTCAGGTGTTGAGAAGGCCATCATCTACATAGAAATCTCTCTCAATGAATTGCCTGGTGTCAGATCCGAATTCCTTTTCACCTTCCTTCGCTATTCTTCTCAGTACATAAGTTGCAATGGCAGGAGATGGACTATTACCAAAGACATGGACTTTCATGCGATAATCTATTACCCGATCATTAATGTCATTGTTGCAGTGCCACAAGAATCTGAGATAATTTATGTTGTCCTTTTTGACTATGAAACAGTGGAACATCTGTTGGACGTTCGCTGTCATGGCAATGGGTTCCTTCCTGAACCGCATCAACACTCCTACAAGGTTGTTCGTTAGATTTGGACCAGTTAGAAGAAAGTTGTTTAAAGAGGTTCCTTTGAACTGAGCGCTTGAGTCAAAGACAATTCTGATTTACGAGGATGGTAGACTCCAAAGGATGGAAGGTACCAGTATTCTTCACCTTCCTTAAAGGGGTTTTCCGAGTTATTTTTTTGTTCTTTCTATGTTCCTAACTAAGCAAATGTAACTGCTTTCCAATTCACTCACTTTATCTCCAGTGGCTGGTTTCTCAGATTTCACTGAGGGTCACATGGCCTGTGATGTCAGCTTCTCTCCCTGCTCTGATAAAGGTCGTTTACAAGCCAGTAAACGAGATGTCACTGTGCTGGCCACTCCCCTCCCCCCCCTTCACTGCCGTCTACTCTCTGCTAGGATTCTTAACCCCTTCAGCTCTGCAGGCAGTGAGGAGACAATGCTGGGCACTGGAGCTGATATACTAGAGAGAGCATTGCACAAGAAGGTAGGGGGAAGATCCTGTGTGTATTAGCAGTGTCATTATACAGGTGGGACATACACATACAACATGCTGCAGAGTCTCCCAGCAGGCAGACATGTCACTCAGGGCAGGGCAGCTCTTGTATTCACTCCCTTAGCAGTGTCATTATACAGCTAGGCCTTGTAGTCCTACACATACAACATGCTGCAGAGTCTCCCAGCAGGCAGACATATCACTCCCGTCTGTTGCAAACCCTCTCATCTCTTGGCATCACTGACCTGGCCCTCTCCTGGATCACATCATACCTCACAAACCGGACGTTTAGCGTCTCCCACTCCCGTACCACCTCCTCGTCTCATTCCCTCTCTGTTGGTGTCCTGCAAGGCTCTGTCCTAGGACCCCTGCTCTTCTCTATCTACACTTTTGGCCTGGGACAGCTCATAGAGTCCCATGGCTTTTAGTATCACTCCTACGCTGACGACACACAAATCTACCTCTCTGGTCAAGACATCACCACCTTACTATCACAAATCCCACAATGTCTATCTTCTATATCATCCTTCTTCGCCTATCGCTTTCTTAAACTTAACATGGATAAGACAGAATTCATAATCTTTCCCCCATCTTGTTCAACCCCCCCAACAGACCTGTCTATCATGATCAATGGCTGCACACTCTCCCCAGTCAACAAAGCCCGCTGCCTTGGAGTGACCTTCGATTCTGCCCTTTCCTTCCGACCGCACATCCAAGCCCTTTTCACCACCTGCCGCTTCCAACTCAAAAACATCTCCCGCATCCGCGCTTTCCTCAACTTTGAATCTGCGAAAATACTTGTACATGCCCTCATTATCTCCCGCCTAGACTACTGCAACATTCTCCTCTGTGGCCTTCCATCCAGCACTCTCGCACCCCTCCAATCTATCCTTAACTCTGCTGCCCGACTAATCCACCTCTCACCCTATTATTCCTCTACCTCTCCCCTTTGCCAATCCCCATTGCCCAACGAATTCACTTCAAAGTACTTACAAATACATACAAGGCCGTCCATAACCTGTCCCCTCCCTACATCTCTGAGCTACTTTCCTGATACACCCCCACACGCACTCTCTGATCCTCACAAGACCTCCTTCTCTCCTCTTATTGCCTCTTCCCACAATCGACTGCAGGATTTCTCCCGTGCATCTCCCATACTCTGGAACTCGCTACCCCAACATATCAGACTCTCACCTACAGTGAAATCCTTCAAAAGAAACCTGAAAACCCACCTCTTCAGACAAGCCTACAACCAGTGACCCTGCTGCCTCTATACTGCCATGACCAACTTAACCCGCACCTACTGTGTCCTTCTCCCATACCATGTAGATTGTAAGCCCTCACGGGCAGGGCCCCCTCTTCTTCTGTACCAGTTTGTAACTCATTTTTTTATGATTAGTGCAATTGTCTGTATTATGTATGTGCACCCCTATCATATGTACAGCACTATGGAATGAATGGCGCTTTAATAATAATATAATAATAATAATAATAATAATCAAGGCAGCTCTTGTATTCACTCCCTTACCAGAGCAGGGGGAGGGGCAGAGATTGTTTTTATTGCATGTAAACAAAGGGCCAGAAAAGAACCAGGGAAATGAGGAAAATATATATTTTTTTGCATAAAACTTGCTTAGCTCAGTTATATATCAGATTTTCAGTGCTATATTATTTTTTTTCATAACTCGGACAACCCCTTTAAGGTCTGGTGCTGGCTCAGCATAATGGTTATCTAGCATCTTCTGCATGAATGCTAGAAAGTGCTCTTGCATCTCAGGTTTGCTACAGAGAGTTCTCTTAAGTGCAGCAAATTTGGTTAAAGCTTGTTCTCGATTGTTAGGGAGAGTAAGCCTTGGTATTCGGAAGGGTAATGGAGCTACCCAACTGTTGGAGTTGTCCTTGAATAACTCTTCATTCATAATCTTGATGAACTCTTTATCTTCAACTGTAGGGGCAATCTTCTTGTCATCACAAGTAGTCTGATACACTAAATCCCCAAGGTCCCTGTGAGAAGTGTGCTTGACATGGAACTTCAGATTTGAAATCAAGTCTTTCCTTCACGTGATAGTGCAATGGACATTTCATCGATTGATAGGTACATGATCCCTCCACATTAGTTTTGTAGGAAGCTACATCCAAGAGCTTGTGAGATTTATCTAAACAAACTTCTCCTATTATCACCCATCCAAGATCAAGTTTCTGGGCATGAGGAGCATCATCTGGACCGTTACATAACTCTCTTATTTTATCAACTCTAGGAATGTCTCTCCCTAGAAGAATCAGGATATTTGCATCCTTGTTAAGGGGAGGAATGTAGTTAGCAATGTGGCTCAAATGAAGGTGAGGATGTGCAACCTCAGGTGTAGGGATCTTGTCTGTTGTTTGGTAGTTGATCACATTCGATTAGAGTAGTAAGAGGAAACTCTATGTTCTCATATTCTGATGCCACTATGAAGCCATGGGCTCTTCTTCCAGAAGTATTGACTTTTTCTGTGCATGTCTGCAAGGTATAGGATCAGGTCTCTCCATGAATGTTGAATAAGTCGAAGAATTCTGTGCTTGCCAACGAGCGATTACTCTGATCATCTAGTGTGGCATACATTTTTATAGCATTTTGTGGACATCCTTCAGGAAAAACCCTTACAAGATACATCTTGCTGCAAGACTTGATATGAAGCCCTTCACCACACACTTCTGTACATCTTGTGGTTATGGGGTTGGCATGTTGCTCAGTTCTCTCCCCACCATCATCTGATGTAGTCTTAGGGTTGCTGCCTGGTGAAGGTTTCTTTTTGAACAGGTCTGAATGAAGAGCGTCCACATGCTTGGCACTGTTACACAGGGTAACATCTGATGGTGATCTTACAGTCTCTAGCTAAATGATCGGAGGATGCGCAACACTTGAAACAGATATTATGTTCTTTGAGAAATTTCTTGCATTCTTCTATAGGATTGCCCTTAAATGCACGACATTTGGAGAGAGAATGTGGTGCATTATGAATGGGACACTGTTGATCAAGATTGCTTGCCTTGGTACCGTGTAATTGAATGTCTGTAGCCAAGACGTTGGAAGCGATTCCACACAGCAATAGGATGCTTTAAGTCCTTGAATTTACTGTTGGTGGCAATACCCCTTGGAGTAGTTAAAGGAAGGATGGTTGTATCTGGATACATGAGCTTGGGTCATTCTTAGATCTTGCGATCTTCCTCACAAACTCAGCAAAAAAAGAAAAGAGGGGGAATGAAACATGATGTTCATACACTAGTCCACTTTCCCTGGAGATGACTAGGCAACTTTGCTCAGGGCGTAAATCCTATTTTTAGCAGTGTCTAAATAACTAAGACCTGGCAAACTAGGATCTGACTTAGCAATTTCAAGTTCATGAAGAAGGTCACCTAACTCTCTAAGCTTATGGCTACTTTCACATTTGTGTTCGGGGCTCCGCTTGTGAGTTCCATTTAAAGGCTGTCACAAGCGGCCCCGAACGCATACGTCCAGCCCTAATGCATTATGAGTGGATGCGGATCCGCTCAGAATGCATCAGTCTGGCAGCGTTTGGGCTCCGCTCAGCAGGCGGACACCTGAACACTGCTTGCAGCGTTCGGGTGTCCGCCTGGCCGTGCGGAGGTAAACGGATCCGTACAATGTAAGTCAATGAGGGCGGATCCGTTTGAATTTGACACAATATGGCTCGATTTTAAAACTGATCCGTCCCCCATTGACTAGAATTTATTTTGAACGCAAGTGTGAGAGTAGCCTATGATTGTCCTTAACAGAGATCTTAGGAAAGTCTTTTAGTCTCTGGAATAAGGCAGATTCAATTACTTCGGGCTCCCATGCAGCATCAAGGCCTGCTTCAAAGTTATAAATGTAAGCGGATTTAAGTTTCTTTACTTGTTCTGAAGATTGACGCCCCAACCACTTTATTAGTAAGTCAGGTTCAATGTCCAAGTTCTTGGTTAATGCCTTAAATGTAGATCTCTAACTCCTATAGTTCTCTGGGTTGTCATCGAATCTAAACAGTCCAGTAGTAATCAACCCTCGTTGAATTATATACTTGCTGAACTCTGCAATGTCAATGCTTTCGGGTTTTATAGCCTCAGGTGATACTCATGGTGCACCATCTTGGATAATGGTTGGTATCTGATGCTGGCTGATAGGTGGAGAGGAAAGGTATTTCAGATGGGTTAAATCCAGGTAAGGGTCTGGCATCTGAAGATCTCTGTGCATTTGAAGTTGAAGAGATCTGTATCACAGGAGGTATAGAGTCCAATCCGTAGTCTTCTGCTTTGCACATGAGTTGAATAGGTCGGTACACTTGATTTTGTGGCATGCTGCAGTGGCGTTGCAAGGGGGCTGCAAGCCATACCGGGTGACACCAGTAGGGCCTGCAGCGCCCTGCCTGTGTCACAACTTGCACACTTCTCATTTACGAATCCCAGGCATAGTCATCTGTATTGCTTGCTATCCTCAGGAGAGGATGTGTCTGGGATTCAAACCCACGACCTTCTGTATCAGAGGCAAAGCACTTACCCACACAGCCATAAGAGCTGCATTGCCTCTGACTGAAGAAAAAAAAAAAAAAAAGAGACTTCTAAAGGTTATAGGGGCAGCTATCATATATAGAGATATAGTAGAGCTGAGTGTGCTGGTGCAGCTGTCATGAGTATTAGATGTAGCAGAGCTGGGTGTGCTGGGGCAGCTATCATATATATAGAGATATAGCAGAGCTGAGTATGCTGGAACAGCTGTCATATGAGATATAGCAGATATAGCAGTGCTGGGTGTGTTAGGGCAGCTGTCATATGTACAGATGTACACTTAGCCAGCTATAACCTTTAGAAGTCTCTTTTTTTTTTTTTTTCTTCAGTCAGAGGCAATGCAGCTCTTATGGCTGTGTGGGTAAGTGCTTTGCCTCTGATACAGAAGGTTGTGGGTTCGACTCCCAGCAGAAACTTTTCTGAAATACAGGCTAAATTAGAATACACAAGCACTGTCTCCATATATGGACATACAGGGCGGGACACAGGAAGAGGCTGCATCGCATCGCTGACATTTATGTTTAATACCCGACTGTTGCTGCTATGGGGGGAGCGGGAGGCACTTGATACTGGCACATGGGGGAGGGGTGGTTGGCACCTGATACTGGCACATAGGGAGGGGGGGTTGGCACTATGATACTGGCACATGGGGGGAAGGAGAGAGGCACCTGATACTGGCACATGGGGGGATGGCACTACGATAGTGGCACATGGGGGGGAGGAAATTGATACTGGCACTTTTTTTGGGGGGGAGATGGCACTATGATACTGTGACATGGGGGGGAGGAGAGAGGCACTTGATACTAGCACATGGGGGGGGGGGGTTGGCACTATGATACTGGCACATGGGGGGAAGGAGAGAGGCACCTGATACTGGCACATGGGGGGGATGGCACTACGATACTGGCACATGGGGGGCGAGAGAGGCACTTGATACTGGCACATGGGGGGGAGTTTGGCACTTGATAATGGCACGTGGGGGGGTTTGGCACTATGATACTGGCATATGGGGGGATGGCACTATAATACTGGCACATGGGGGGAGAGAGGCACTTGATACTGGCACTTTTTTGGGGGGGAGATGGCACTATGATACTGGGACATGGGGGGAGGAGAGAGGCACTTGATACTGGCACATGGCGGGGTTTGGCACTTGATACTGGCACATGGGGGGGTTTGGCACTATGATACTGGCACATGGGGGGGAGGAGAGAGGCACTTGATACTGGCACTTTTTTGGGGGGGGAGATGGCACTATGATACTGGCACATGGGGGGGAGAGAGGCACTTGATACTGGGACATCGGGGGGAGGAGAGAGGCACTTGATACTGGCACATGGGGGGGAGTTTGGCACTTGATAATGGCACGTGGGGGGGTTTGGCACTATGATACTGGCATATGGGGGGATGGCACTATAATACTGGCACATGGGGGGAGAGAGGCACTTGATACTGGCACTTTTTTTGGGGGGAGATGGCACTATGATACTGGGACATGGGGGGAGGAGAGAGGCACTTGATACTGGCACATGGCGGGGTTTGGCACTTGATACTGGCACATGGGGGGGTTTGGCACTATGATACTGGCACATGGGGGGGAGGAGAGAGGCACTTGATACTGGCACTTTTTTTGGGGGGGAGATGGCACTATGATACTGGCACATGGGGGGGAGAGAGGCACTTGATACTGGGACATCGGGGGGAGGAGAGAGGCACTTGATACTGGCACATGGGGGGGTTTGGCACTATGATACTGGCACATGGGGGGTGGAAAGAGAGAGGCACTTGATACTGGCACATGGGGGGGAGATGGCACTATGATACTGGGACATGTGGGGGGGAGAGGCACTTGATACTGGCACATGATGGGGGGGCATCTATGGGGACACTAACTGGCACATTATTGGGGGCTATTATGGGGGACACTAGGCCGGCAGCCTATCAGAGGCCGGACACTGAGGGCATCTACTGGGGCTCTATATATGGGGCATTTTATACTGGTACATTATGGGGGGCACTAGCAGGAAGAGGGGAGAGAAGCACTATGGGGGAATTTACTGGGGGCACTATATAGGGGTATTTTATACTGGGACATTATGGGGGCACTATGGGGACATTAGCTCAACTGGGGGCATTACAAGGGGGTATTTTTTGCACTGTCACATTATAAGGAGAATTATTTCTACTGGGGGCATTATTACTCCCCCATGGTATGACCCCCTAGTAGCAGCACCAGCCTCTCCCTGCTCTGCTATCCCTCTGCCCATTCTCCAAATCCTTATTATGAAATCTTTCTCATTAGGATAAAACACATCAGCTCCAGCGAGCCCCAGGCCAAAGTGTTGAAGTGGTGTCCAAGATCCCCAAGGACCAAGCCAAGTAACTGCAAGTTTTCATATGAATTATGTTTATGTTATACACATATAACATACACTGTGCAACACACAATATACAGTATACCGCTACACTGTGTAGTCTGTTCTATAAGCACCATTGTTTTGTGGCGGCGGACAGAAAATAATCTGGAAGTGCCCCTCCCGAAACCAGGCTCTGCCTGCTAGCGGGGGTCTGCTGAGCTAACGGATGCCCCCTATGGCAGTAGCACCACCATAGCCCCCATATATGGCAAAAAAAATTATTGCTTCGGGGGGATGTGACACCATTTTCTACCACATCGGGTGACACCAGCCCTTGCAACGCCACTGGCATGCTGTAGTTTTGGAGTGTCTCTGTTGGTAGGTGTGTCTAGTTGACCAGCTTGCTTTGGCAATATGTTGATTATGAATGACTTGCTGGATGATTATGAGAAGAATCTCTAACTGTAGGTGGGACTGTATCATCGTGGTTCTGGATAAAGACATACTGTAGGGTCCTTTTAACCTGGTCTTGACAAGCAGCCAAGCTGAGACAAGATGCTCCTTCTTCTTCCATTAGGGTTCATTCCAAGACAAATAATTCCGCTAAGGCTACTTCCTTTTCTCTATTCTTCTGAAGGATTTGTAGCTGAGCCTCTGTTTCTGCTTGTATTCTTGCTTGAATGCGTTTAGCTTCTGCTTCCTTGCATTTAGCTTCTGCCTTGAAGGCTCTTTCAGAGCAGATGGCTTGAACCTGGGCTACTGCAACCTTTTGGCGAGCTTTGAGTATTTGGTCGCTCAGTATTGACCTTACAGAGCAGGACCGCAATGACTTAGAAGAAGAATTATGATATGAGTGGGCAGGTCTAGATGACTTTCCTGAGTGTCCGGAGAAGCAGATATACAGGATGTAGTTTTATGAAGCTGTGCTAATCTAGCCTCTATCTGTGCCTTAGCTTCAAGATATTTGCTATGTCTCTGCTGGTCAGTAGAAGTTAAGTCCTTTAATTAAAGTCCTATATGTTGGAATGTGACAAAGGGGGAATAGTACTTTTCAGAAAGTCTTTTTAATATGTTCCTCACTGGAAGATATTGGCAAAGTTCTCAGCTTTTAACATCGGCCTGAGGAATTAGCTAGTATTGTCAGTTGCGTATCATTTTGGTAGCATTTTTTGCAGTAATTTGTTTATGTATTTTTTTTTCATCTGCACAATGTATCATTTTGTGTAAGATGTCCTTGTGGTGCATGCGGTCTGCCCCGGCATCCTCCATTGTACGCATTTTTTGCTGGGGATTGCCGTTATCTGCGGACTGCATGCGGAGGAATTGCTCCCCTGGTTATAGACACGCTACAGTGTCTGGGTTTGGAGCATTTTCACCCGTTTAGGGTACTTTTCTTTCAGTGAATTTTTGTCTTTGTGTATGGAATGTGCTCCTTTATTTTGTTGGTAACATTCTTTTGCACCTGGTAGCTTCTGTGTCACATGGTCTGTTGTAGGTGCTTCTCACAGCTTTATCCTACCTCCTCACAGGGCATTGGGGATACCACTATGGAGGCATGTGAGAGCCTGGCTGTGAGTTGGTTTCTAGCACTGTTCAGACCCTGCTCACACACCACGGGCAGTTGAGTGGTAGGACCCCATGCGTGCTGAGACACCATGACGTGGTGCATGAGGGGCTCCGATATGTTCCTGACTGGAAGATATTGGCAAAGTTCTCAGCTTTTAACATCGGTCCTGAGGGATTAGGAATTAGCTAGTATTGTCAGTTGCGTATCATTTTGATGAATTTTTTGCAGTGATTTGTGACTGTAGCAGTAACACAAGGCATTGACTTTCAGTACACAGTATGAAGATGAATTCCTGTCTTAGGGCCTTTGTACTTCACATAGGCAAATGGTTACTCATTGTTCTGAAGTTGCAGAGATAGCCATGTGATGGATTCTCCGGGAAATTTACTGTTCTGTCTCCGCATCGGTTGTACCTGCCACAAGCTTCTTGTAGACCCAGTCTGTAAGGATGTATGCAGCAGGTTGAATGATCACCTTAACAGATAGTTTACTCAATGAATAAAGACTCCAGAGGTGTTTTCCAAAGCTTCTTTATGCTTCAAGGTAGCAAGGATATGAACATAGAGGCTTTTTCATAGGTAAATTTGCAATGAAGTTACACAGCTCCCTCACTCTGCAGTCTCTTCATAACAACTAGACAAAATGGAGTTACAGCAGGAAATGGAAGGTGGGAGCAACCAACTAGCCAGAAACAGCAGGGGTGTAAGGATGATACCAAATAATATAGTAACATAACATGTAATAACAACTGCTAGACAGTAAAAGCTGCGTAACAGCACATTGTCGGTTGAAAAAAACTCACTTTGGCGGCCTGCACTGCATTTCTGACAGTCCAATAAAACCGTTAAATACTGCTGTTACATTGTCGGTTGAAAAAAATCACACTTTTTGTGCTAGATAGTACATTGGCAGCCTGCGCTGCATTTCTGACAGTCCAATAAAACTGTTAAATACTGCTGTTACATTGTCGGTTGAAAAAAACCTCACTTTTCGTGCTAGATAGTATATTTGCGTCCTGCGCTGCATTGCTGGCAGTCAAATTTAAACCAGTAAATTCAGCTGTTTGGGGGGGGGGGGAACATTTCCACGGGTATCAGGCCAGTCATTCATAAATGGCTTGAAGGGTGTGTTCCAGCACTGGATACCTGTCAGTGAAGTCATTTTATAACACTCGTCTGTTACATTGTTGTGACAAATAAACTAATTTCTTGCTGTGAAGTACCCCTGCCATGGCCGACTTTAATATTGATTGGACCCTGGGCAAGAATTTACTTGGGCCCCCTGGATCCCGCCTTCCCACACTCTAGCATGCAATCACGCCCTTCACCACAACACACACACAAAATAATCCACACATCTCGTAGTAGTAAACTTTAAGACTGTTGGTATTCCGGAAAAAAGGGGGTTAGGATAAAACATACATTCAGGCCCCCCCGTTATTAACTTATCCTAAAACAAAGGACACAGACATCGTTCAACTTTAAAACTCTCTTTTACTGGGTGATTGTCGGCCACAGCTCACATTATAAAGGCAATTTTAAACTCCTCCTCCAACCACTCCTTCTGTGCGTTTGCCAATCCCTGGACACCAGAGGGCACGTGCGCCAAATCTGTTCCCATCATGCTCCTGTTCTCTCCATTGCCGCCAGCTGTGACTTCCGAATTCCACACCAACCAGGAACCTCGAAAAAAGAAATACAACATGACCATCCAACACAAGACAATAAAAAAACCATAACAAGGGAGGGCGGGCGGGACCAGCTTGCCTTCGCCGAACAGAGGAAGAGGCAGGCGCAGGAGGGGGCGTATATATCCCTTGCCATTGCCACCTCCCCTTCCTTCTCCATAGCCACACCACTATCCGATTTTAACCCTTCCATCCCATCTCCACTCATTTGCCATAAATTGCCCACCAGGCCATATGAAAAGGTGAGGGCCTGCTTATAATCTGGGAAGGGTAAGGGGCACCATCAGTCCCTCATCACCCTCCCTACCACTGTTGGGTGCTCTCCATAATGAGGAGTGGCCACTAGAGGTGTTCCTTGGCAGTAATGTAAATACTGCCTTCTTTTCTGAAAAAGCAGTGTTTACATTAAAAAGCTTGCAGAGACATGCTATAGACACCAGAACTACTATGTTTAGCTGCTGTGCTTCTGGTGACTATAGTGTCCCTTAATATAGAGAAAAAAAGAATCAGCACAAAAGTATCAAATAAAATGGCTGTATCATTATCCTGAAAAATGAAAAAAGCACAACTTCTGACACAAATATATAGTAGGGCAACTAAAGAGGAGGGCAACTAAAGTAATAACTGGAATGGGGCAAATACAGTACCCTGAAAGATTATCAAAATTAGGGTTATTCACTTTAGAAAAAAGACGACTGAGGGGAGATCTAATTACTATGTATAAATATATCAGGGGTCAGTACAGAGATCTATCCCATCATCTGTTTATCCCCAGGACTGTGACGAGGGGACACCCCCCGCATCTGGAGGAAAGAAGGTTTGTACACAAACATAGAAGAGGATTCTTTACGGTAAGAGCAGTGAGACTCTGGAACTCTCTGCCTGAGGAGGTGGTGATGGTGAGTACAATAAAGGAATTCATGAGGGGCCTGGATGTATTTCTGGAGTGTAATAATATTACAGGCTATAGCTACTAGAGAGGGATCATCCCCTGCACAGCATAACTGACAGGGAACTATATTCAATAAATCCATCTGTTAGATTGTTGGGTGAAATAAACCCATTTCTTGCTTTCAAGTACCCCTGCACTGCATAACTTACAGGGAACTTAATTCATTATAATTGGCTTTTACATTGTTGCCTGACATAAAGCCTTTTTTGGCTGTGAAGCCAAAGGTAGTCGCCAACAACACATTTTTTTTTTTTTAATATAAATTGGGGTAGACCCCAAAACATTGGGAAATATAAAAAAGAAAACAAAGAGTAAGTGCGCTGGAGTATAACAATGACTGGGTAAGGCCAGTATACATGTCTATTCTGCACAAGGTACGGACAAGTCCTGTAGGATCTCTGCCTGGTTCATTTTAATGAACGTAAGCTTGTCCACGTTGGCTGTGGACAGGCAGGTGCGCTTGTCTGTGATAACGCCCCCAGCCATGCTATACACACGTTCAGACAATACACTGGCTACAGGGCAGGCCAGCACCTCCTAGGCGTAAAGGGCAAGCTCAGGCCATGTGCCCAATTTGGAGACCCAGAAGTTGAATGGGGCAGACCCAGTGGCGTAGCTAGAAATGACTGGGCACCACAGTAAATTTTTTAATGGGGTCCCCCGCCCCAAGAAATTTTTTTGCATACCCTTCTCTTCATGCCACCTTCATTCCTGTGGCTACTAAAGATCGCTCTCTGAGACCAGGCCCGGCAGCTGTTCCATCTGTTTTCTACACTGTCTATACTGTCACTGTATATAATTTCATTGTGTAATACTGTTTAAGGGGGCCCTGACAAAGTCTTTTAGTCCTCCTCCTGGATGAGCCCCTTCTGGGTCAGGACCCCAAAGAAGCCGCTTCCCCTGTAGCTATGCCCCTGGGCAGAAGTCAGTACGTGTAGGCTTGTGCACATATACTGTTCCACCATGTTGCTGAAATGCTGCCTCCTGCTAAGACGTTCCATATCAGCTGGTGGTGCTGGTTGTTGTGGCGTGCTGACAAAGCTTTTCCACATTTTGGCCATGCTAACCCTGCTATCTGAGGTGCTGGTGGTGACCCAGCTGCATTGGCGACATCTTCCTCCTCCTCTGCCTTCGCCCTGTGCTTTCACTGTGCCCCTGCTGTCAGGTGGGAATGCCATCAGCAGCGTGTCTACCAGCGTTCGCTTCTTCCGATTACGCTCCAGTGACGGAATTAAGGACGGCACGTTGTCCTTGTAACGAGGATCCAGCAGGGTGGCCACCCACTAATCAGCACTGGTTAGAATGTGGGCAACTCAGCGGTTGTTGCGAAGGCACTGCAGCATGTAGTCGCTCATGTGTGCCAGGCTGCCCAGAGGCAACGACAAGCTGTCCTCTGTGGGAGGTGTATTGTCTGTGTCCTCTGTATCTCCCCAGCCACGCTCCAGTAATGCCCATGAGCTGCTTTGGGTGCCACCCTGCTGTGAACTTGGTTCCTCCTCCTCCAGAACTGTGTCCTGGTTTGACAATTGTGTACCTGACCTACAGTCAGGTCTATAAATATTGGGGCATCGACACAATTCTAAAAATTTTGGCTCTATACACCACTACAATGGATTTGAGATGAAACAAACAAGATGTGCTTTAACTGCAGACTGTCAGATTTAATTTGAGGTTATTTACATCCAAATCAGGTGAACGGTGTAGGAATTACAACAGTTTGCATATGTGCCTCCCGCTTGTTAAGGAACCAAAAGTAATGGGACAGAATAATAATCATAAATCAAACTTTAACTTTTTAATACTTGGTTGCAAATCCTTTGCAGTCAATTACAGCCTGAAGTCTTGACTGGCGTATTGTCGAGTCGCTTACCTCTTAAACTCCACTCCCCCTCCCAATAATGACAGACTCAGCAAGCGGATTATATGGCCACAGCAGCCTTTTATTAGTAACATAAATATACAAATAAATATCATAAATACATAACTTAACCCTTGGCCTTCCCACCTGAAGGCCCCGCTCTAAAACCTTTCCAAGAACCCATGAATGCCAACACGGGGAGGGTCCTTGAAGCCCCATAAATGACGGATAACTGGCCTCGCCCTCAGTTAAATTACCTCTAGCTGATGAATGCCAGCTCAGAGGCAGGAACCGGTAACCAAGGGCAACCAACTTGGGCCGTCATATCACACCTTAAACCAGTACCTGGGGAGTCCAGAGCCTCCTTTGGCTCCCTCCCCACCACGCCAGAGCCACCATAAGCACCAACTCCAAGGACCCCCCACCGCCCACAACTCAAGAAGGTGAGCACCTCACCTACTTGTGTCCCGCCACACCCGCAGCGCTAATTCAATGCCGTCCTGCAAATCGGAACACCAGAGATCAATCCCCACCCCGTTCAAGTGCACCCCATCGCTCCTCCAAAACGCCCCCACACCGGACTCCAGCTCCCTATGCCGAACAACAATGCCACCGTTACGTGCCACAAACCTACCAACTGCCCTGTTAACCTTGATTCGCGCCTTATTCAGCCGCTCCACAGACCTCGCCTCTCTCCAATGCTGGCGCGGCACCATATCCGACCAAACCGTCACTAGTCGCGGATATTGCGCCCACAAATGTTGCAAGTCAAACTTAATGTCCCTCGCTAACTCCCTGAAGGGGCGCGCCCCCAAATCATTCCCCCCGACATGTAACACCAAAACACCAGGAGGCCTATCCAACCGTGCAAATCTGTAAAACTCAGGAAGAACCCGACTCCACAGCATCCCTCGCATCCCAATCCAATGAATCACCGCCACCTCTCTCGAAATCGACAACTGCCACCCGTCCGGCCTGACTGCTGCTCCCAACGCTCCCCAGAACACGTAGGAGTGCCCCATAATCCAAGCACAGTGAAACTCCTATAAGAGACAAAGAAAACGTCAACCAAACACTGCCATCTGCCCCCAGCCCCCCGCAAGTTCCTCATAACCATGCGGGCCTTACATATGACCGAAATCAAATAGACTCCCAACGGCCAATACGCCGAATAACATCATCGCCCAACAACCTCCTGGCAGCCTCCGTGGCCGCCCCGATCCGAAAAGAATGTCCCCCATACAAAGAGAGATCCTTACCCAAGCCCGACAAGAATGATCGCAGAACCGCTATAAACTGGAAACGAGAAAGATAAGACCTGTCCCCATAAACTAATAAAGGGCCCGCTCCCCCTGTCCCATCCCATCCCCAAAACTCCCTGAGGCATCGAACCGGGCACGCGACCGAACCCTCTACTTGGAACAACACTACCCGACAACCCCGACCCAGCTGGTCCGTTTTTGACCGTCTAATGCAGAATTCCAAACGGTCATCAAATAATTCCACATCCTGCCCACAAAGGCCCCCCGCCTGCCCCCTACTTGGACTAACCAACTCCCCGATCCTCAAGGCCCCAAAAAAGGCGAGCGAAAAAGTCAACCTAAACAGCCCAACCTCCCCTTCCGAAATACAAACCCCTTCCAACTGACCCAACAGATCGACCAACAAAGTAAAAGAAATCGGACAGCGACTATCCACCTCGGATGCACGCCTCCTCCAACCACGTAAAGCTTGCGCAACCCAAAAAGACTTCGACACATCCACCACCCTCCGTCTCCGCCTCCGGTGCCAATGCGCGAAAACGATCCCACTGGAAACGAGACTAAGCATCCACAATTGAGTTACTAACCCCCGGTACATGAGACACCACCACCCACGCGTTTAACCACTTCAACCCTGCTAGTTGAAACCCCCTTCATGACCAGGCCACTTTTTACACTTCTGCACTACACTACTTTCATCGTTTATCGCTCGGTCATGCAACTTACCACCCAAATGAATTTTACCTCCTTTTCTTCTCACTAATAGAGCTTTCATTTGGTGGTATTTTATTGCTGCTGACATTTTTACTTTTTTTGTTATTAATCAAAATGTAACGATTTTTTTGCAAAAAAAATGACATTTTTCACTTTCAGCTGTAAAATTTTGCAAAAAAAACGACATCCATATATAAATTTTTGGCCAAATTTATTGTTCTACATGTCTTTGATAAAAAAAATAATGTTTGGGCAAAAAAAAATGGTTTGGGTAAAAGTTATAGCGTTTACACACTATGGTACAAAAATGTGAATTTCCGCTTTTTGAAACAGCTCTGACTTTCTGAGCACCTGTCATGATTCCTGAGGTTCTACAATGCCCAAACAGTAGAAAAACCCCACATATGACCCCATTTCGGAAAGTAGACACCCCAAGGTATTCGCTGATGGGCATAGTGAGTTCATAGAACTTTTTATTTTTTGTCACAAGTTAGCGGAAAATGATGATTTATTTTTTTTTTTTCCTTACAAAGTCTCATATTCCACTAACTTGCGACAAAAAAATTAAAATTCTAGGAACTCGCCATGCCCCTCACGGAATACCTTGGGGTGTCTTCTTTCCAAAATGGGGTCACTTGTGGCGTAGTTATACTGCCCTGGCAATTTAGGGGCCCATATGTGTGAGAAGTACTTTGCAATCAAAATCTGTAAAAAATTACCGGTGAAATCCGAAAGGTGCACTTTGGAATGTGGGTCCCTTTGCCCACCTTGGCTGCAAAAAAATGTCACACATCTGGTATCGCCGTACTCAGGAGAAGTTGGGGAATGTGTTTTGGGGTGTCATTTTACATATAACCATGCTGGGTGAGAGAAATATCTTGGCAAAAAACAACTTTTCCCATTTTTTTATACAAAGTTGGCATTTAACCAAGATATTTTTCTCACCCAGCATAAGTATATGTAAAATGACACCCCAAAACACATTCCCCAACTTCTCCTGAGTACGGCGATACCAGATGTGTGACACTTTTTTGCAGCCAAGGTGGGCAAAGGGGCACATATTCCAAATAGCACCTTTCGGATTTTGCAGGCCATTTTTTACACATTTTGATTGCAAAGTACTTCTCACACATTTGGGCCCCTAAATTGCCAGGGCAGTATAACTACCCCACAAGTGACCCCATTTTGGAAAGAAGACACCCCAAGGTATTCCGTGAAGGGCATGGTGAGTTCCTAGAATTTTAAATTTTTTGTCGCAAGTTAGTGGAATATGAGACTTTGTAAGGAAAAATAATAATAATAATAAAATCATCATTTTCCGCTAACTTGTGACAAAAAATTTTAAATTCTAGGAACTCGCCATGCCCTTCACGGAATACCTTGGGGTGTCTTCTTTCCAAAATGGGGTCACTTGTGGTGTAGTTATACTGCCCTGGCAATTTAGGCGCCCATATGTGTGAGAAGTAGTTTGCAATCAAAATGTTTAAAAAAATGGCCTGCAAATCCGAAAGGTGCACTTTGGAATATGTGCCCCTTTGCCCACCTTGGCTGCAATAAAGTGTCACACATGTGGTATCGCCGTACTCAGGAGAAGTTGGGGAATGTGTTTTGGCACGTCATTTTACATATACCCATGCTGGGTGAGAGAAATATATTGGCAAAAGACAACTTTTCCCATTTTTTTATACAAAGTTGGCATTTGACCAAGATATTTTTCTCACCCAGCATGGGTATATGTAAAATGACACCCCAAAACACATTCCCCAACTTCTCCTGAGTACGGCGATACCAGATGTGTGACACTTTTTTGCAGCCTAGATGCGCAAAGGTGCCCAAATTCCTTTTAGGAGGGCATTTTTAGACATTTGGATCCCAGACTTCTTCTCACACTTTCGGGCCCCTAAAAAGCCAGGGCAGTATAAATACCCCACATGTGACCCCACTTTGGAAAGAAGACACCCCAAGGTATTCAATGAGGGACCTGGCAAGTTCATAGAATTTTTTTTTTTTTGCATAAGTTAGCGGAAATTTTTAATTTTTTTTTCTCACAAAGTCTCACTTTCCGCTAACTTAGGACAAAAATTTCAATCTTTCTTGGACTCAATATGCCCCTCAGCGAATACCTTGGGGTGTCTTCTTTCCGAAATGGGGTCACATGTGGGGTATTTATACTGCCCTGGCTTTTTAGGGGCCCTAAAGCGTGAGAAGAAGTCTGGAATATAAATGTCTAAAAAATTTTACGCATTTGGATTCCGTGAGGGGTATGGTGAGTTCATGTGAGATTTTATTTTTTGACACAAGTTAGTGGAATATGAGACTTTGTAAGAAAAAACAAACAAAAAAGATATATATATACAGGGAGTGCAGAATTATTAGGCAAATGAGTATTTTGACCACATCATCCTCTTTATGCATGTTGTCTTACTCCAAGCTGTATAGGCTCGAAAGCCTACTACCAATTAAGCATATTAGGTGATGTGCATCTGTAGTGTCCCACTAGGTAGGGGTGGGCACTACACAAGGGTCAATTGGTGTGCGCGTTACTCCTACTCACAAGGGACAGAAATGTTATATTTAATTGTGCATTTAATGTATGTTCTAATGTGTTTTTATATGCAATGTACCCCTGTATGATGCAATAGCAGGCCTAGTTGGGTGTAGTTAGACATCCCAGACACTAGAGGGAGATAGGGAGCCCCTAGTATAAATGTCCAGGCCCAGACAGGGAGAGTTAGTGCAGAGTCAGGAGTCTGAGAAGACAGAAGTCAGAAGGCACCAGCCCAGGATATGCTGAGGGCCTCCTCCTGACATGCAGCTTGATAGCCCTGGCTGCTAGCTATGACCAGGAGGCTAGTGAGGAGATCCAGCCTGCCTGAAGCCAAGAGAGCCTTAGTTAGCTCTGAAGTCACCCCAGTAGCAGGACAGAATCTCCTGGGAGAAACCCACAGTCATTCACCGGACAAGTAAGGAAATCCCAGGGAAAGATAAGTAACCCTGATGGGCAGATGCAATAGAAAGTGAAGCAAGGATTAAATTAATACCAGAGGAAGATATAATTACCAAGGATTTAAGCCACCATTTAGGCATCCGGGCCTTGGGATAGAAAGCCAGACAGGAGTTCTAGAAAGAACAGCGTACGCTATTTCTGAGGAAAGGTACAACCTGCTTCTGAGTGCATTGTGAATTTACCCTCTGCGTATCTTGCATAATTAATACCTGCCATTTTGTGGAGAAAACCTACTTGTGAAACTGTGATTTGAAGGACTGTGTACCACCTGCATGTACAAAGTTGGACTGTTTAGTAAAGCAACGTTTGGATCACTATACTACCTGTGTACCTTAATTATTCCAACTATCATCCGATGTGCCACCGTCAAAGGCACTGGCGTCACGAACCTTAAAGGGACCTTGCCCCAGCCACTCAAAATACCCGTAACATCCAGGGCACCTCATCCACCATCAGGCCTGGTCCCTACATCCAGAGTGTGCCCAAGAGGAACCGTGTCTACCTCTCCTTCACTGCCACATGCCTGCCCAGGGTTCTCCAATACAGTGAGCAACCCTCGATTGCCCATAACCGTGACCTCACTTCGCTATACCCTGCAGGTCTGGCGTGTTGCACATCTCTGTAATGAGAAGGGGTGTGGGCTAATGACATCAACACCCTATATCAGGTGTGCATAATTATTAGGCAACTTCCTTTCCTTTGGCAAAATGGGTCAAAAGAAGGACTTGACAGGCTCAGAAAAGTCAAAAATAGTGAGATATCTTGCAGAGGGATGCAGCACTCTTAAAATTGCAAAGCTTCTGAAGCGTGATCATCGAACAATCAAGCTTTTCATTCAAAATAGTCAACAGGGTCGCAAGAAGTGTGTGGAAAAACCAAGGCGCAAAATAACTGCCCATGAACTGAGAAAAGTCAAGCGTGCAGCTGCCAAGATGCCACTTGCCACCAGTTTGGCCATATTTTAGAGCTGCAACATCACTGGAGTGCCCAAAAGCCCAAGGTGTGCAATACTCAGAGACATGGCCAAGGTAAGAAAGGCTGAAAGACGACCACCACTGAACAAGACACACAAGCTGAAACGTCAAGACTGGGCCAAGAAATATCTCAAGACTGATTTTTCTAAGGTTTTATGGACTGATGAAATGAGAGTGAGTCTTGATGGGCCAGATGGATGGGCCCATGGCTGGATTGGTAAAGGGCAGAGAGCTCCAGTCCGACTCAGACGCCAGCAAGGTGGAGGTACTGGTTTGGGCTGGTATCATCAAAGATGAGCTTGTGGGGCCTTTTCGGGTTGAGGATGGAGTCAAGCTCAACTTCCAGTCCTACTGCCAGTTTCTGGAAGACACCTTCTTCAAGCAGTGGTACAGGAAGAAGTCTGCATCCTTCAAGAAAAACATGATTTTCATGCAGGACAATGCTCCATCACACGCGTCCAAGTACTCCACAGCGTGGCTGGCAAGAAAGGGTATAAAAGAAGAAAAACTAATGACATGGCCTCCTTGTTCACCTGATCTGAACCCCATTGAGAACCTGTGGTCCATCATCAAATGTGAGATTTACAAGGAGGGAAAACAGTACACCTCTCTGAACAGTGTCTGGGAGGCTGTGGTTGCTGCTGCACGCAATGTTGATGGTGAACAGATCAAAACACTGACAGAATCCATGGATGGCAGGCTTTTGAGTGTCCTTGCAAAGAAAGGTGGCTATATTGGTCACTGATTTGTTTTTGTTTTGTTTTTGAATGTCAGAAATGTATATTTGTGAATGTTGAGATGTTATATTGGTTTCACTGGTAAAAATAAATAATTGAAATGGGTATATATTTGTTTTTTGTTAATTTGCCTAATAATTATGCACAGTAATAGTCACCTGCACACACAGATATCCCCCTAAAATAGCTAAAACTAAAAACAAACTACTTCCAAAAATATTCAGCTTTGATATTAATGAGTTTTTTGGGTTCATTGAGAACATGGTTGTTGTTCAATAATAAAATGAATCCTCAAAAATACAACTTGCCTAATAATTCTGCACTCCCTGTATTTCCGCTAACTTGGGCCAAAAAAAGTCTGAATGGAGCCTTACAGGGGGGGTGATCAATGACAGGGGGGTGATCAATGACAGGGGGGTGATCACCCATATACACTCCCTGATCACCCCCCTGTCATTGATCACCCCCCTGGTAAGGCTCCATTCAGACGTCCGTATGATTTTTACGGATCCACGGATACATGGATCGGATCCGTAAAACACATGCGGACGTCTGAATGGAGCCTTACAGGGGGGTGATCAATGACAGGGGGTGATCAGGGAGTGTATATGGGTGATCACCCCCCTGTCATTGATCACCCCCCTGTAAGGCTCCATTCAGACGTCCGTATGATTTTTATGGATCCATGGATACATGGATCGGATCCGCAAAACACATGCGGACGTCTGAATGGAGCCTTACAGGGGGGTGATCAATGACAGGGGGGTGATCAATGACAGGGGGTGATCAGGGAGTGTATATGGGTGATCACCCCTCTGTCATTGATCACCCCCCTGTAAGGCTCCATTCAGACGTCCGCATGTGTTTTGCGGATCCGATCCATGGATCCGTAAAAATCATACGGATGTCTGAATGGAGCCTTACAGGGTGGTGATCAATGACAGGGGGTGATCAGGGAGTGTATATGGGTGATCACCCCCCCTGTCATTGATCACCCCCCTGTAAGGCTCCATTCAGACGTCCGTATGATTTTTACGGATACATGGATTGGATCCGCAAAACACATGCGGATGTCTGAATGGAGCCTTACAGGGGGGTGATCAATGACAGGGGGTGATCAGGGAGTGTATATGGGTGATCACCCCCCTGTCATTGATCACCCCCCTGTAAGGCTCCATTCAGACGTCCGTATGATTTTTACGGATCCATGGATACATGGATCGGATCCGCAAAACACATGCGGACGTCTGAATGGAGCCTTACAGGGGGGTGATCAATGACAGGGGGGTGATCAATGACAGGAGGTGATCAATGACAGGAGGTGATCAGGGAGTGTATATGGGTGATCACCCCCCTGTCATTGATCACCCCCCTGTAAGGCTCCATTCAGACGTCCGTATGATTTTTACGGATCCATGGATACATGGATCGGATCCGCAAAACACATGCGGACGTCTGAATGGAGCCTTACAGGGGGGTGATCAATGACAAGGGGTGATCAGGGAGTGTATATGGGTGATCACCCCCCTGTCATTGATCACCCCCCTGTAAGGCTCCATTCAGACGTCCGTATGATTTTTACGGATCCATGGATACATGGATCGGATCCGCAAAACACATGCGGACGTCTGAATGGAGCCTTACAGGGGGGTGATCAATGACAGGGGGGTGATCAATGACAGGAGGTGATCAATGACAGGAGGTGATCAGGAAGTGTATATGGGTGATCACCCCCCTGTCATTGATCACCCCCCTGTAAGGCTCCATTCAGATGTCCGCATGTGTTTTGCGGATCCGATCCATGTATCCATGGATCCGTAAAAATCATACGGACGTCTGAATGGAGCCTTACAGGGGGTGATCAATAACAGGGGTGATCAGGGAGTGTATATGGGTGATCACCCCCCTGTAAGGCTCCATTCAGACGTCCGTATGATTTTTACGGATCCATGGATACATGGATCGGATCCGCAAAACACATGCGGACGTCTGAATGGAGCCTTACAGGGGGTGATCAATAACAGGGGTGATCAATGACAGGGGGTGATCAGGGAGTGTATTTGGGTGATCACCCCCCTGTCATTGATCACCCCCCTGTAAGGCTCCATTCAGACGTCCGCATGTGTTTTGCGGATCCGATCTATGTATCCATGGATCCGTAAAAATCATACGGACGTATGAACGGAGCCTTACAGGGGGGTGATCAATGACAGGGAAGTGATCAGGAAGTCTATATGCGTGATCACCCCCTTGTCATTGATCACCCCCCTGTAAGGCTCCATTCAGACGTCCGCATGTGTTTTGCGGATCCGATCCATTTATCCGTGGATCCGTAAAAATCATACGGATGAATGGATCATACAGTCTGAATGGAGCCTTACAGGGGGGTGATCAATGACAGGGGGGTGATCAGGGAGTCTGTATGGGGTGATCAGGGGTGATCAGTGGTTCATAAAGGGTTAATAAGTGACAGGGGGGGTGTAGTGTAGTGTAGTGGTGTTTGGTGCTACTTTAGTGAGCTGCCTGAGTCCTCTGGTGGTCGATCCAAACAAAAGGGACCACCAGAGGACCAGGTAGCAGGTATATTAAACGCTGTTATCAAAACAGCGTCTAATATACCTGTTAGGGGTTAAAAAAATCACATCTCCAGCCTGCCAGCGAGCGATCGCCGCTGGCAGGCTGGAGATCCACTCGCTTACCTTCCGTTCCTGTGAGCGCGCACGCCTGTGTGCGCGCGTTCACAGGAAATCTCGGCTCTCACGGGAGGACGCGTATATGCGTCCACCCAGAAGAGCAGGGCCGCCGGCAGGATGCAATCCTGCGTACGGCGGTCCTGAGAAAGTTAAGGACAGGCAACCCAACGTTAAATACTGAAGCAACCGCACAACCGGTGGCGACAAAGCTGAATTGCAATTAATGGCCTCAACCACCCCCATATTATCGCAATGAAAACATACCTTCCGATCCCGAAAGATTCCACCCCAAATGGACACCGCCACCACAAAAAAGTTCCAGCAACACCAAGTTTGTCAACAAGCCCTCCTCCTTCCATACTTCCGGCCATTCCCCCACACTCCAACGGCCCCACAGATACGCCCCAAAACCCCGGCCCCCAGCCGCATCCATAAACAAATCCAAATCCGCTGCCGACACTCCGTCCGCCATCCACAACGACCGCCCATTGTACGTTTCCAAAAAAGACGCCCACACCGTCAAGTCATCCTGCAACTCAAGGGTAACCCGAACAAAATGGTGGGGAGACCACACTCCCGCCGTTGCCCTAGCCAATTTCCTACAAAAAATTTCGCCCCATGGGCATTATGGGACGCGCAAAATTAAGCTTGCCCAATATGGAATGCAACTCGCGGCGCCGCATTTTCTGTTTTCCGCAAGCCACAGACACCTCCCACAAGTTTATCCTCAGGCAACCTGCATTCTATAGCCACTGTGTCAATGACTATCCCCAAAAAACTCAATCGCGTTGTCGGGCCCTCCGTCTTTTCAGACGCCAAAGGAACACCGAAAAGGCGAGGCATGGCTTCAAAAGAATGCAACATCACCGAGCAGCCATTAGAACATGGCGGCCCGATAAACAAAAAATCATCCAAATAATGAATGATAGAACCCCAACCTGACCGCTCGTGTACCACACACTCCAAAAAAGTACTGAACTTTTCAAAATAAGCGCGCAAAACCGAACAACCCATCGGCAAACACTGGTCAACAAAATACCCCCCATCCCAGAAACACCCCAACAAGTGCTGACACTCCGGGTGCACCGGCAAAAGACGAAATGCCGCCTCAATATCAACCTTGGCCAACAGCGCCCCCTGCCCATACAACCGGACCCAACGAACCGCCTCATCAAACAACGTATATACAACCGAACACAATTCCGGCGTGATCCCATCGTTAACCGAGTTCCCTTTTGGGAAAGAAAGGTGATGTATAAGGCGGAATTTATTCTGCTCCCTCTTAGGTACGACCCCCAACGGAGACACCCGCAAATCCTGCATCGGCAATTCCCGAAAGGGCCCTGCCATGCGACCTAACTCCACCTCTTTGCGCAGTTTCTCTGTCACCACTCCAGGAAGTTCCGTCGCAGAACGCAAATTTTTTCCCCCCGACCCCCCAACCCCTTCAACATACGGAATCCGAAAACCCTCCCGAAAACCAGCAAGCAAAAATTCCGCCGCCTACACATCAGGGTATTCATTTAGAAAACGCTCCATCTCGGCTACCCGTATTGGCGTCCACCCCTTTTCCAGCCACATCACCCCCACTCTTACCCCTGCGCCCCCTGAAGCACCGCTGCGCTCCGTGGTTTCCCCCGCAAAAGGAACACTCGTGCTTGAACTTGCACTTGTCCCCGTACTTGCATCCCCCCTCATTGAACGAAAAACAGAGTCCCTTAACTGAGGCTGCCGAGCGCTCCGATTGCCCCGAACCCCCAGCGCCCCCCGGAAAGGGCTGCCCAGCCCTGGCCGGAGTCATAACCCGCATCCACAGGCCAATGTCTTTATGGTCCCAGCGCATACTAGGCCGGACCGCCTTCCGCTGCCTGAACTGCTCGTCATACCTCAACCACCCCAAACCCCCATATACTCGGTATGCCTCGCCTATTGCATCCAGATAACAGAAAAGTGCTGAACAATTGTCTGGCGCCTTCTCCCCGATAACACTGGCCAAGATCACAAAAGCCTGTAACCAGTTTGCAAAGGTCCGCGGAATCAAACGAGAACGCCGCTTATCCTCTTCCTCCTTTTTCCTATCATCCCGCCTATCCCGGTCCAAATTAAAGCGCTCCAGGGGAAGCAGCGAAAATAAATCCACGTACTCCCCTTTCCAAATTCTTTCCCTAACCTCCTGCTTCAAGTGCGCCCCCAGCGGCCCCTCAAAGCACACATAAACCTCCCCTTTCGCCGCGTCATCTAAACGCGGCTCCTCACCATCCTTCTCCTTGGCCCCGTCCCTTCCTTTATCGCCCTCCTTATCCGCCACTCCCTGGTGCGCCGACCCAACCCCACCTCCAGCGCCTGAACTGACCTCCCCAGCACCCTCCCCACCAAGACCCCCGGTTGCACTCACACCCAGCAATCCCGGACGTTGCACCCCCCATGCCATCAAAGGGGACCCCGCCACCATCCCCGTACCTACCAACCCCATCACCAAGTCACGCAACCCCAACAACAACTCCCCCAACCCACCTGCAACGGACACCCCGGAGACTCCCACTACCCCCGAGGCTCCCCCACTATTAGCAACCACTAAAGAGGAATTCCCGCTTATCTCACCTGGCTGCGCGGACGCTGTGACTCCACCAGCCGGAACGTGAGGCACCGAAACTTGACTGGCGACGAACTCCCGTCCAGACGCCCACATCTGTTCTGTAACATCTCTGGAATCTGCAGACCCTGCAGCCTGCAATCCTGCAGCTGCGCCACTAGATGTCTCCCTTACAGCACTTGTAGATCCCAAGGCCTGCAGTACCTCAGCCTCGCCACCAGATGTCACCCTCGTCCTGCTTGGAGCTCCAAGAGCCTGCAGATCAGCAGCTCTGCCACCAGATGTCGCCCTTCCTTCATTATCAAGAGTCGACCTGAAGCCAGCGCTGCGCTGCTCCAGTAAGGAAACCAGCTCAGGGCCACACACAGGACCCCGCCGACCAGCAGATGCAGTCTGCCTTCCTGTCACACGCCGGGCAGAGAGACCAGGGCCCGATCCCCCTGCCGAACCAGCTCTGGATCCCACGCTGCCTGCATCAGAGGAGAGGGGGAGGTCCAGCACCCCCCTCCTAGGGTCCCGCCGTACCACAGGATTCCTCCCAGCACGCGACTGCCTGGAAGAACTGGTACTCAACGCAGCGAGTGCTGGAGGGGCCACAGAGGGGCTCCTTAACCGGCGCCGGACCCTCGGGGTCACTTCTGGACTTAGGCGCGCCGGAGGACTTGTCCTCCACGGCCGGCTGGAGGGGAGAGCCGAAGCAGTAGCCTCCCCAGACCCCGGGAGCAGACCTTGAACGGTAGCCTGCTGCCATCTAGATCCCCTGCTCTCCGCTGCCACACGGAGCTGTGCCAGGAGCGCTTCCACCTCGCACACTGTGGGACAGGAACCACCAGAAGAGGTACTGCAGCAGCTCAGACACGGGCTGCTGCCACACTGCCGTCCTCACAAAATGGCCCCTTTTCCCGTCCCTGCTAACCCTTTTAACCCCTTAGCCACACCTCCATCCCTTACGTCACTATCCTTCCTCCTTAACCCTTTGTAACCCTGAATCCTCTCCCTCCAAGCCCCAGTCATGCCAGGCCTCCATCCAGCCTTGCAGCCCTGATTCCGGCCTGCACTGGATTGCATAGACATCACCAGACGCTGGGTTTAATCCCTGGTGATGCTCTGCCAGGCCTCTACTGCAACTGTCTTCAGTTCCTGCTTGTTCTTTGGGCTTTTTCCCTTCAGTTTTGTCTTCAGCAAGTAAAATGCATGCTCAATCGGATTCAGGTCAGTTGATTGACTTGGCAATTGCATAGCATTCCACTTCTTTCCCTTAAAAAACTCTTTGGTTGCTTTTGCAGTATGCTTTGGGTCATTGTCCATCTGCACTGTGAAGCGCCGTCCAATGAGTTCTGAAACATTTGGCTGAATATGTCACATCATCAATAAATACAAGAGAACCAGTTCCATTGGCAGCCATACATGCCCACGCCATGACACTACACAACCACCAGGCTTCACTGATGAGGTGGTATGCTTAGGATCATGAGCAGTTCCTTTACTTCTCCATACTCTTCTCTTCCCATCACTCTGGTAGAAGTTGAACTTGGTCTCATCTGTCCATAGGATGTTGTTCCAGAACTGTGAAGGCTTTTTCAGATGTCATTTGGCAAACTCTTATCTGGCCTTCCTGTTTTTGAGGCTCATCAATGGTTTACATCTTGTGGTGAACCCTCTGTATTTACTCTGGTGAAGTCTTCTCTTGATTGTTGACATTGACACACATACACCTACCTCCTGGAGAATGTTCTTGACCTGGCAAACTGTCATGAAGGGTGTTTTCTTCACCGGGGAAAGAATTCTTCAGTCATCCACCACAGTTGTTTTCTGTGGTCTTTTGGTGTTGCTGAGCTCACCGGTGTATTCCTTCTTTTTAAGAATGTTCCAGTTGTTTTGGCCACGCCTAATGTTTTTGCTATTTCTCTGATGGGTTTGTTTTGTTTTTTCAGCCTAATGATAGCTTGCTTCACTGATAGTGACAGTTCTTTGGATCTCATCTTAAGAGTTGACAGCAACAGATTCCATATGCAAATAGGACACTTGAAATTAACTCTGGACCTTTTATCTGCTCATTGTGAGTGGAATAATGAGGGAATAACACACATCTGGCCAATGAACCGCTGAGAAGCAAATTGTCCCATTACTTTTGGTCTCTTTACAAGTGGGAGGCACATATGCAAACTGTCGTAATTCTTACACCGTTTACCTGATTTGGATGTAAAAACCCTCAAATGAAAACTGACAGTCTGCAGTTAAAGCACATCTTGTTTGTTTTATTTCAAATCCATTGTGGTGTCGATGTCCCAATATTTATGGACCTGACTGTATGTTGGTGCAGGAACCCACCCTCCAAGCCACTTGTATATGACTGGCCTTAGAAGTTAAAGGGGTTCTGCACTTTGTTTTAACTGATGAGCTATCCTCTGGATAGATCATCAGCATCTGATCGGCGGGGGTCCGATGCCTGTGACCCCCGCCGATCAGCTGTTTGATAAGGCAGCGGCGCTCCAGTAGCGCCGCGGCCTTCTCACTGTTTACCGCTGGCCCAGTGACGTCACGACCAGTAACAACTTGCGTGGGTGGGGCTAAGCTCCATTCAAGTGAACAGAGCTTAGCCCTGCCCACGCTAGTTGATACTAGTTGTGACGTCACTGGGCCAGCGGTAAACAGCCAGAAGGCTGCGGCGCTGCTGAAGCGCCGCTGCCTTCTCAAACAGCTGATCGGTGGGGGTCCCGGGTGTTGGATCCCCGCCGATCAGAAGCTGATGATCTATCCAGAGGATAGTTCATCAGTTAAAACAAAGTGCAGAACCCCTTTAAGGGTAAGTCATGTATATAGTGTTGTTTGTTTATTTAGTTTATCTGCCTTATAGTTATGTAAATATGTTTATAAGTAAATTTGTAAACAGTGTGTGAATGGACATGAATGGTTTGAGTGAAGAGGGGGGTGTAGGGTGGGAGGTTGGTTGGGTTAATTTTTTCTTGTGGAAATGTTCCCTGTATGTTTTTTGTTACGATTTATAATAAAAATTCCTGATAACCGTGGAAATGTTACCCAACAATCTAACTGACAAATTTAGGAAAATGATTTGCCTGTCACATCTGCAGCTCAGGCTGCAGAGGTCCTTGATCACCAATAAAACTGAATTTGTCCCCACAGAATCTAAGAGCTGGATTTACTGAATTGATTTTCACTGTCAGGTGTTTAGGAATTTCTGCACCACCAAATTCAGCACATGCGAAGCAAGGGATGTGCGTCAAACCGGCTAGGCCCAGAGCTGCTACGAGATTTCGCCCATTATCTTACACCACCAAGCCGGGCTTGAGGCTCAGTGGCATCAACCACACATTGGTCTGTTGTTCCATGCCCGTCCACAGCTCCTGCGCGGTGTGTTTCCCCCCCACCCCAAACAGATGTGCTTCAAAACAGCCTGCTGTCGTTTCTCCCTGGCTATGCTGAGGTCGGTGGTGAAGGTGTTACGTTGAGTGGATATAATGGTGGTAGAGGAGGAGCAAGCGGAGTAGGAGGCAACAGGAGGCAAAGAGAAATGCTCTGCAATCCTCAGGGGCGGAAGGACATGAGCCAAACTGCTATCCACCTCAGGTGCCGCCGCCACTACATTTACCCAGTGTGCTGTTAGGAAGATATAACGTCCCTGCCCGTGCTTTCTGGTCCACGTATCGGTAGTTATGTGGACCTTGCCACAGATGGCGTAGCGCAGTGCACACCTGATTTTGTCCGCCACTTGGTTGTGCAGGGAAATGATGGCTTGCCTGGAAAAGTAGTGGCAGCTGGGAACCACCTACTGTGGAACAGCCGCTGCCATAATTTTTTTTTAAAGTCTCCATCTCCACCAGACTGAATGACAGCATTTCAAAGGCCAGGAATTTTTTAATCCTGGCATTCAGGACCAGGGATCGCCGGTGGGTAGGGGGGTACTTCCTCCTCCTCTCCAGTGTTTGGGACAGTGTGGAGATGCTTGGTGACTGTGAAAGACGTGGTGGCATTGCTGCCACATCCTATGTTTGCGGGGTGGCAGGTGCCACTGTCACTCACTTGTGCTCAGGTTTAGAACGTTTATTTTAAATTTTTATGTATTTTATGTTATTTTAATTCATTTCCCTATCCACATTTGTTGGCAGGGCACTTTTGCTTCCATTTGCAGCCCTCTAGCCCTTTCCAGGACTTTTTTAGAGACATGTTAGTGTCCAAAAGTTCGGGTCCTTATTGCCTTCAATGGGGTTCGGGTTTGGGGTCAAGTTCGGGTTCCGAACTCAAACTTTTTTGCGAAGTTCGGCCGAACCCGGCGAATCCAAACATCCAGGTGTCTGCTCAACTCTAATTACAGGACACCTTAAGAGGTCTATAGGTCTATTAAGAGGTGAATTACACGACTTAACAGATTAGAGCTGTTTTGGTGGCTTTTATTGTTATGGCTGATCACAAAATGTCTGTAAATGTGTACAGGTAAGTGCATCTCTATGCGTATATGTGGAATCTTCTTATTAAATCGTCCGTCATTAAGGTTTGTGTGAAGAGAGGAGTGAATAATTAGTGTTTAATTGTATGTTCCATCAGACAAAAACCTAGAGGCCGCCTGCATGCTATACTGCAAGTAGCAAGTGACCTTTGTAGTTTTGTACCACAGCCATAACTCCTTTGTTTGCTGTACAAGGAAATATCTCACGGTGACGACATCAGAAATTCCCTGGCAACTGCTTACAGGAAATGACGGCTTACTGCAGAGTATAAAGAAGAGAGGCTTGAAGTTCCCAGAGGCTGCAGCATATCAGCCATTTCATCTGTAGGTACATTCCCTGTATCTGTGCATAGAACACAAGAACAGCCTTAAACCAATACTGGATGGCTGTAAATACTAGAAACATGCATGTGACGCTCCATTCACTGTCTATGGGTCTGACTGAGAAAGCCTCGTACACCGTATAGCTGTCTCCGGCGGTCCCAAAGACAGTGAACTGAGTGGTGGTGCGCCTACTCAAATAATGATCCAGTCAAATAGGCAATTTGGGATCCCTATTCTTGTTATCAGTGAGACTCCTATCAGTCAGACCCCCCACCAGACTAGTGGTTATCGCCTCTCTAGGGTGTAGGGGACAACACAGTTATTTTAGGACTACCTGCTTACATTGTGTACAGGTGTAAAGAGAACTGATGTGGTGCAAAATGTACAGCGTTCCTGCAACAGCCACTCTCTGGGCCACACCGTTGGTACTGCTGTCAGGGAGGAAAAGGACGCTTTGTGTTGTCTGCAGCAATGGCGCCCATATACTTAGAAGGGAATAGACCCCTTTATAGCATAGATCCGGTTTTATTCTCCAAAGTAATCTACAGGAGCGCTGACTGACACCACCCCCTAGTGTCCTCTCCTCCTCACTAAGTTATCAAGCTTCTGCCTCTCTCAGCAACACAATGATTTGTTTAATGTTCCTCCACTATCCTCCTAGGGCAGGGGCGTAGCTAAAGGCTCATGGGCCCTGGTGCAAGAGTTCAGCTTGGGCCCCTCTCCCCTTAGTACATTGTGGCCAGGGAAGCACATAGCCTTCGTGCTGCCTGAGGCAAAAATTGAAACTGCAAATTGCCAGAGGTGTAACTTTACCAGCATCCACTTTCTATAATACCGGTGTCTTCTTATGTGGTACAAGGGTCTTTGGGCCCCTCAGGCTCCTGGCCCTGGTAGCGACTGCTACCTCTGCACCCCGCTATAGCTACGCCCCTGCCCTAGAGTATGTCCACACTGGACATAATTTGTGTCAGAAAAAGACCTACTGCAGACGTTGTGTCCCCTGTCTCTCCTACCACAGAGCTCTGCCAGCTAGTGTCTCCCCATCGCCCACAAAGTATTGTCTTCCCATCCACACAGTCCCTGTGTAATGAAAACATTTCACACTACTGTATAGTGAATGGTACATTTCACTTGCAGTACCACACATGACCACATGGGGTGCTGTTTAAATTAATCTCCATCTTTGTGGACATTACTGCTGTAGGACATTGTTGGTGATAATCCTTGTTATGAGCATGTAAATAATTTTAATCAATGTTCATTTCGTTTTTATTGGAAACAATGACCATTGTGTATGTATGTATTCTAGCTCATTATGTCATCTTAGAGTACAGATTTATCAATATGACACCATGTCCAACCTCTCTATGCAGCACGCCAGACCCGCAGGTTATTGCGAAGTGAGGTCACGGTTATGGGCAATCGAGGGTTACTCACTGTTTGTAGGAGAACCCTGGGCAGGCATGCGGCAGTGAAGGAGAGGCTGGCACAAAGTTCCTCTGGGGCACACTCTGTATGTAGGGACCAGGCCTGATGGTGGATGAGGTGCCCTGGATGCTGCAGGTGTTTTGAGTGCCTGGGGAAAGGTCCCTTTAAGGATTGTGACGCCAGTGCCTGTAACGGTGGGACCCCGATTTTCAGTTGTAATAAGTGAGGAACACAAGTTGCGGTGAACCAAACTTTGCTTTACTTGGAACAGTCCAACTTTATACAATAGGATGGTAATACAGTCCCTTGTATCAAATACTTCACAAGCAGGCTTATTTCAATACTGGTAGGTATAATCTTGGCAAGATACACAGAGGGCAATAGATCCACGCTTCCCAGCCCAGGCTGCACAATTTCACAGTTATACTGGCTGGCTGTATTTCAAGGCCCGTATGCCTAAATGCTGGCTTTTATCCTTGGCAAATAATCTTCCTCCTGTATTTATCCTTGCACTATATTTGTAATCCTTCTGCCCTTCAGCTTACTTGCGTCTAGCTGGATACACTGGCGCTGCTTGGCTTGAGGGTACTACAGGTTTCTCCCAGGAGGCAAAACCCTTCTACTGGGGTGTCTCTTCTAAGCTAAACATAGACTCAGGAACTTCAGGCTGACTAGGCTTCACTTCTAGCCAGTGCCACCTGGACTGCACTAACTCTTCCCTGTCGGGCCTACCTATATATACTCAGGGCTCTCTAGCTCCCTCTACGTCTAGGAGGCTGAACTACACCCTAACAGGCCTGATACCCAGATAACACAGGAAAAAGAACATAAAACATCACATTAATGCAATAAACACATTAACCCTTGTGTAGTGCCCACCTTTACCTAGTGGGACACTACATCTACACTGTACACTACTGTGCACATTTGAAGGACACCTAGAGGAAGCTGTTATCCTTCTCAAGCACAGTGACCTGCTCATATAAAGGGGAATAGTGTGATCTTTACACATCATTTCAGGACCTATTATATAGTGAGCGGGTTCACGGGGTAAGGGAAACAGAATACCTGACTGGGCACTTACACTTATTTCTAATAATAGGTGCCATGTTGGGAAACTGGTTTGCACACCATTAGCTATTAAATAGTCCCTTTAATTACCGGTATTTTAAGTAAAATCTTATAACTCCAATGGTGGGGAATGGGTAGGTGGCCAGCAAAGGGTCAGTCTCAGCCCCCAATAGAAGCACAATATTTACACCCCTGACGGTGGCTCTGATCAGGGGTAGATATGGCGGATAGTGTGATGGCTGCAGTCACTCCCTACCCCACATTTGCTGGATTCACTTAGGTGTCTACACATGGAGGAACCCAATATGTGTGACAGGGTAGAGAGCCTAGACCAGATGTGTAGTAGTGTAAAGCCGCTGCAGGCCGAGCTTGACACCGCAAGTGTGAAAGTAACTAAGGGTTAATATAATGGCATGGTGTGGGTGAGAAATGTGTGCTGTTTGCTTAAACACCACAGGAGCCTGTTACCACAAGGGAGAGCAGAAGTGGGGTGGACTTATGATGTCTCCTGAGTGCTGATAATACACAAGGTGCAGGGAGCAGCTGCATAATTATACTGTATAATATACTGTACGTATATTATACTGTATATGCAGGGGTGAGATTCAAATTTTTAACAACAGGTTCCCTACTCAGCGGTGGATACGCAGCGCGTCACGAGTCACGACACATATTTACATACACCATATATATGCAACACAGTCACGACATATTTACAGGTCATTCAGTGACAAGTGAATCTCCTCCTCACTGAACTGTGTGCTCACTCGCTGAGTGAAAATGGCCAGCACCGGGGAGGCAGAAGACAGCACACTGCAGGTTGGCTTTGCAAACTAAAGCGAAGCTACATTTTGGCGCACCCCAACCAAAACACACACTCCTGCGCCGCTCACTTGGCCCTGGTCCCGTCAGCAGCAGTTGGCTTCTCCTCTGTGTGGTCCTCCTATCTTCTCTCTGCCTCAAACAATCGCTGGCTTGAGGAACCTATATTCCGCCTTATAAGACACACCTAGGTTTTAGAGGAGAACAATTAGAAATACATTTTTTCCATTACACCTCAGGTCAGACCAGCAATCAGACCCCTATTGTTAATCAGACCTCAGATCAGACCCCCATGTCAGCCATCACCCCTCAATGTCACATTTCTCCCCACATGGCCCCTCCATGTTCTCACATTGTTTCTCCCCAGATGGCCCCTCTGTGTTCTCACATTGCTTCTCCCCACAGATTCATGGCCCCCTCCATGTTCTCACATTGCTTCTCCCCACATGGCCCCCTCCATGTTCTCACATTGCTTCTCCCCACATGGCCCCCTCCATGTTCTCACATTGCTTCTCCCCACATGGCCCCCTCCATGTTCTCACATTGTTTCTCCCCACATGGCCCCCTCCATGTTCTCACATTGCTTCTCCCCACAGATTCATGGCCCCCTCCATGTTCTCACATTGCTTCTCCCCACAGATTCATGGCCCCTCCATGTTCTCACATTGCTTCTCCCCACAGATTCATGGCCTCTCCATGTTCTCACATTGCTTCTCCCCACATGGCCCCCTCCATGTTCTCACATTGCTTCTCCCCACATGGCCCCCTCCATGTTCTCACATTGCTTCTCCCCACATGGCCCCCTCCATGTTCTCACATTGCTTCTCCCCACAGATTCATGGCCCCTCCATGTTCTCACATTGCTTCTCCCCACATGGCCCCCTCCATGTTCTCACATTGCTTCTCCCCACATGGCCCCCTCCATGTTCTCACATTGCTTCTCCCCACATGGCCCCCTCCATGTTCTCACATTGCTTCTCCCCACAGATTCATGGCCCCCTCCATGTTCTCACATTGCTTCTCCCCACATGGCCCCCTCCATATTCTCACATAGCTTCTCCCCACAGATTCATGGCTCCCTCCATGTTCTCAAACTTCTCATATAGCTTCTCCCCACAGATTCATGGCCCCCTCCATTTTTGTTATGTTGTCACATTTCAATTTCAGCCCCTGGTCGGTGGTCCCCTCCTTAATGCCAACTTGTCAGTGTCACACAAATCACACTCAACCAACCAGGCTGTCCTGAGTCCTGACCTGTCCAGACTCCTTTCTGTTAGGCTAGGGGCCGGCTCTTCAATCTTTCATGGCTGTGTGTGGGGTGTGGACTGTCAGCAACTAGGGCACTCTGCAGACAGTGAGAGGACTCCTCTCTCCTTCTCTGTTCTGGTCTGGCAGCTTCGTGGCGCTGCTCACTCTCAAGACACTCCCCTTTGTTGCCATGACTGCGAGGCTGGGGGCGGGGGGAGGGCGGCAGCACTGTGGAAGACTGGCTGACACACACACAGCCACGCTCACGCTGACCGACTGTAAGTAACAGCCGCAGGCTGAAAAATACAGGGGTGCAGGCGCAGCTGCAGGACCGGGTCGGGATCCCTGCTTCTCACCGGTCCTGCGAACCGCCTGTAATTTTAACAAACGGTTCGGCAGAACCGGAGAGAACCGGCTGGATCCCATGCCTGTGTATATGTGCATGCAATAATGTGCATACATGATATTATCAGACCATTATACACACATTGTTGTACATGTACTATACATGTCTGTACTCATACCTCCCAACCGTCCTGGTTCTGGCAGGACAGTCACAGATTTCGGTCACAGTCAGGGTTGTAACTCTTTCCTCAGCACGCAGATACAGGTGAAGCAGGGAGTCAGGTAGAAGAGTGCACGGATGAGGGGGTATATGCTTTGTTTTTCGTGGGGTGAGGCTAGGGTACTTTGGCTTTTTTTTTTTTATAAAGCTAAGGGGGTCACTCAGGAGGAATCACAACTGTAAGGGGAGTGTAGTGACCAGGTTTGGGGTGGCCCCAAAGTTAGAGGTGTGGCTTTGTGTAAAAATTGCAGCGCACCACTAGAGATATCCCTAACTATTCGCCGGCGAACATCGCTTGTTCACGTTCGCAGCAGCGGGCGAACATATGCAGCGTTCGGTTCGCCCCCTATTTGTCATCATTTAGCAAACTTTGACCCTGTACATCACAGTCAGCAGACACATTCCAGCCAATCAGCAGCATACCCTCCCTCCCAGACCCTCCCACCTCCTAGCAAAAAGCAAGGACAGCATCCATCTTAGATTCATTCGGAAGCTGCAGTCTTAGTGAGAGGAGGGACAGTGCAGCTGCTGCTGATTTAATAGGGAAATCGATAGCTAGGCCAGTGTATTCAGTGTCCATTACAGTCCTGAAAGACTCATCTGATCTCTGCTGTAAGGACAGTACCCCAAAAAGCCCTTTTTAGGGCTAGTACATCAGTCTGCTTTTTTTTCTTTTTTCTCTGCAATCTAATTGCAGTTGCCTGCCTGCCAGCGTGTGTGTCAGGCCCACAGTGTATACTGTGCCCACTTGCCCAGTTCCACCACTCATATCTGGTGTCACAGTAGCTTGCATTAAAAAAAAATTAAAACTTTTTTGACTGTAATATAATTGCAGTTAGTTGCCTGCAAGCGTGTGTGTCAGGCCTACAGCGTCAGCAGTGTACTGTGCCAACTACTGCCAGAGCACAGTGCCACTCATATCTTGTGTCATAGTAGATTACATAAAAAATAAAAATACATTTTGACTGTAATATAATTGCAGTTAGTTGCCTGCAAGCGTGTGTGTCAGGCCTACAGCGTGTACTGTACCAACTACTGCCAGTAAACAGTGCCACCACTCATATCTGGTGTCACAGTAGCTTGCACGCATAGTACAACTAATCTAAAAAAAATGACAGGCAGAGGCAAGCCACCCCGCAGGGGCCATCGTGGTCGTGGTGCTGTGATTTCCTTTGGCCCTAGAATAGTGCCCAGTGTTCAGAGGCCACATACCCTGAACTCGAAAAGTTCTGAGGACATAGTTGACTGGCTAACACAGGGCACCCAATCTTCTACAGCTTCCACTCTGAAACTAACGCACCATCCTCCTCCAGCTCAGCTTCGGGCACCTTGCAAGTTACCAATCGCCTGCCTGCCGCCACCACCAACACTAGCACCACAGCTGCTTCACTTGATCTGTCAGAGGAGTTATTTACACATCAGTTAGAAGAAATTAGTGATGTGCAACCATTATTGCCAGAGGATGTAGATAACAGGAATATGTCTCAGTCAGGCAGCATTACACACATGGACGTACGGTGTGATGATGATGAAGTTGTACCCGCTGCTGCTTACTTTGCCGAGTTGTCCGATACAAGTGAAGCTGTTGATGAAGGCGATGTGTCCGTGGATGTCACGTGGGTGCCCGCTCGAAGAGAAGAAGAACAGGGGGAAAGTTCAGATGGGGAGACAGAGAGGAGGAGGAGACGAGTTGGAAGCAGGGGGAGGTCGTCGCAAGGAGCTAGTGGCACAGTCAGACAACATGTATCGGCACCCGGGGTCAGCCGGACAGCACGCCAATAAACGCATGCTGTTGCCACCACCAGAATGGCGTCACTGCAGAACTCAACAGTGTGGCATTTTTTTGTGTGTCTGCCTCTGATAACAGCGATGCCATTTGCAACCTGTGCCAAAAGATACTGAGTCGTGGGAAATCCAACACCCACCTAGGTACAACTGCTTTGTGAAGGCACATGATCTCACATCACAAACGCCTATTGGATCAACACGTGATGACGAGTACAAGCAGCACACAAACTCAAAGTCACCATCCTCCTCCTGGTCCAGCATCTTCAGCCACGTCAACCACTGCTGTCCTCCTTGCCCCCTCTCAACCACCCGCCACTCCGCCTCTCACCTTCAGCAATTCCTGCTCATCTGCCCACAGTCAGGTGTCTGTCAAGGAAATGTTTGAGCGTAAGAAGCCAATGTCCCAGAGTCACCCCCTTGCCCGGCGTCTGACAGCTAGCTTGTCGGATCTCTTAGCCCGCCAGCTTTTACCATACCAGCTGGTGGAGTCTGAGGCCTTCAAAAAATTTGTAGCTATTGGGACACCGCAGTGGAAGGTACCCGGACGAAATTTCTTTTCACAAAAGGCAATCCCCAACCTTTACTCTATCATGGAAAAGGAAGTCATGGCATGTCTGGCACACAGTGTTGGGGCAAGGGTCCATCTGACCACTGATACCTGGTCTGCAAAGCACGGTCAGGGCAGGTATATCACGTACACTGCGCATTGGGTAAACCTGCTGAACGGCTGCCAAGCATGGAATGGAGTTGGTGACACCGCCACGACTTGCAGGCAGGCCTGCTGCCACCTCCTCTACTCCTCCTACTCCATCCTCTTCTCTAACCTCCTCTGCTGAGTCCTCTTCTGCTGCTGTGTCTTGCTCCACATCAATTGCACTCCCCCAGCTCCCCAGGGGCTATTCCACCTCCCGGATACGACAGTGTCATGCCGTCTTGGGGTTGACTTGCCTGAAAGCAGAGAGTCACACCAGACCAGCACTCCTGTCCGCCCTGAACGCACAGGTGGATTAGTGGCTGACTCCGCACCAACTGGAGATCAGCAAAGTGGTGTGTGACAATGGAAGCAATTTGTTGGCGGCATTGAATTTGGGCAAGTTGACACATGTGCCGTGCATGGCACGTGTTGAATCTGATCGTACAACGCTTTGTGCATAAGTACCCAGGACACAGGCCGGAAGAGGCCGGAAGAGGCCTGCATCGCCGACATAGAGGTTAGTATTAGTGTTTTTTTTTTTTTTTTTATATGTACAATAGTTTTACAGGCACATTAGGGGGGCTCTTGTTACTGGCACATTAGGGGGCTCTAAGCTCTTGTTACTGGGCTGGCACATTATGGGGGGCTCTTAATGGCCCATGGGGGGGCTCTTGTTACTGGCACATGATGGGGGGCTCTTACTGGCACATGGGGGCTCTTTTTACTGGCACATGATGGGTGGGCTCTTGTTACTGGCACATGATGGGGGGCTCTTGTTACTGGCACATGATGGGGGGCTTATTTCTGGCACATGATGGGGGGGCTCTTGTTACTAGCACATGATGAGGGGGCTCTTACTGGCACATGGGGTGCTCTTGTTACTGGCACATGATGTGGGGGCTCTTACTGGAACACGGGGGCTCTTGTTACTGGCACATGGGGGTTCTAGTTCTGGCACATGATGGGAGGCACTTATTACTGGCACGTTATTGGTGGGCACTATAGGGGCATCTACTGAGGCCACAAAGAAGGGGTATTTTATATGGGGGGCTCTGCACAGTAGCATTTTATACTGGGACACATTATGGTGGGTACTGTGGGGAAGGGGGCAGAGGAGTACTATAGGGTCATTTACAGGGGGGCACTAAGAAGGGGTATTTTATACTTGCAAATTATGGGGGACACCGAGGGCATCTACAAGGGCACTATATATGGGGCATTTTATACTGGTACATTATGGGGGCACTAGGAGGAAGGGGGAGAGGAGCACTATGGGGGCATTTACTGGGGGCACTATATAGGGGTATTTTGTACTGGCACATTATGGGGGCACTATGGGGACATTAGCTCAACTGGGGGCAATACAAGGGGGTGTTTTTTGCACTGTCACATTATAAGGAGAATTATTTCTATGGGGGGGGGTGCAATATGGTGAGCTTTATTACTCCCCCATGGTATCCCCCTAGTAGCAGCACCAGCCCCCCAGCCAAAGTGTTGAAGTGGTGTCCGAGATCCCTAAGAGCCAAGCCAAGTAATTGTAAGTTTTCATGTGAAATACGTTTATTTTATACACATATAGCATACACTGTGCCACACAATATACAGTATACCGTTACACTGTGTAGTCTGTTCTATAAGCACCATTGTCTTGTGGCGGCGCACAGAAAATAATCTGGAAGTGCCCCTCCCGAGACCAGGCTCTGGATCTGCCACTGGTCTGGACCGCTCACAGGACTGTACATTTCTTCTAAACTATAATCCATATCCTCTGACCTGCAGAAATCAGTGTTTGCTCGGTAACAACTAACAGGCAGTGCCTGTAGGCTGTAGCCTGGCCCTGTTACTGAAGCTAGCTGAGTGGTGTAAGGTTAAGGTACTAGTAGAGATGAGCGGCCGCTGAATCCTGATTTAAAGTTAAAGTTACTGCAGGATATGGATTACAGTTTAGAAATGTCAAATGTACACTCCTGTGAGCGGTGGGGAGGGGGAATCTGTGGATGACACTGTTATAGGGAGGGGGATCTGTGGATGACACTGTCATGGGGTGGATCTGCAGATTACACATATAGCATAAGATGCTATATATGGTATGTGTCATCCATAGATCCCCCTCCATAGCAGTGTCATCCACAGATCCCCCTCCCTATAACAGTGTCATCCACAGGCAACTAGGACATGTTGAAATCTGAGTGATTGTGGTTTAAAAAAATAAATAAAAACAGACAGCAGGACTTTTCTTCCCTGTTGCGGTTTTTGGTATCGGGTAAAGTATCGCAGCATTTCTAAGCATACTTGTGTAAATGTATCGTTGTTATAGCTGCCCCCCCCCCCCCTACTTTTGTCCTGGCCTCCAGTGTGCCCCCTCAAAATTTGAAAGCTAGAGCCGTCACTGCATAGGAGCAGCGACGCTCCTGCTCATATGGCTATGTCAACAGAAAAAAGTTATGGCTTTTGAAATGCAAAGAGGAAACAAAATAAAATACTGCAATCCGAAGTCCAAAATAGGCCGCATTCTTAGGCCCTTTTCACACGGGCGTCAGTTTTGCCCGGATAAGAGGCAGGTGCGTTGCGGGAAAATGCGCGATTTTTCCACGCGAGTGCAAAACATTGTCATGCGTTTTGCACTCGCGTGAGAAAAATCGTGCATGTTTGGTACCCAAACCCGAACTTCTTCACAGAAGTTCGGGCTTGGGATTGATGTTCTGAAGATTGTATTATTTTCCCTTATAACATGGTTATAAGGGAAAATAATAGCATTCTGAATACAGAATGCATAGTATAATGGGGCTGGAGGGGTTAAAAATAAATAAAAAAAAGTTAACTCACCTTCTCCTCTTGATCGCGTAGTTCCCGGTCTCTTTACTTCTTGATGAGCTGTGGGCTAAATGACCTGTAGTGATGTCAGATCACATGCTCCAATCACATGGTCCATCACCGTGGTGATGGAGCATGTGATCTGACGTCACCACAGGTCCTTTAGCCCACAGCTTGCGGATGCTATGCGATTTTCACGCACCCCATTCACTTCTATGGGGCCTGCGTCGCGTGAAAATCGCACAATATAGAGCATGCTGCGATTTTCAATCAACGTACAAGTGATGCGTGAAAATCACCGCTCATGTGCACAGCCCCATAGAAATGAATGGGTCAGGATTCAGTGCGGGTGCAATACGTTCACCGCACGCATCCCACCCGCACGGAAAACTCGCCCGTGTGAAAGGGGCCTTAAAGTGGTGGTGCATGCTGGTATGACAGTAAAGGGTCAAAGTGCTAAATTGGCACTGAGGGGTGAGGATCCTTAATTCGGAGTATCAGTAGGGGTCCCAGAGGGCACTGACATCCTGGAGAACATTGCATCCCTAGGATGAGAGGGCACCCATACAGTGCTTTGTATCCCAGGGCACCCAGGATTCCCAGTCTCTGAAGAGCATTGTGCAGCGGGCGCCTCCCTCAAGGGCCCTTTAAAGGGAACCTGTCACCAGGATTTTGTGTATAGCGCTGAGGACATGGGTTGCTAGATGGCCGCTAGCACATCCGCAATACCCAGTCCCCATAGCTCTGTGTGCTTTTATTGTGTGAAAAAAAAAACCTATTTGATACATACACTGTATGCAAATTAACCTGAGATAAGTCCTGCCCCTGAGATGAGTCAGGGACAGGACTCATCTCAGGTTAATTTGCATATGTATCAATTATTATTTTTTTAAACACTATAATAGCACAGAGAGCTATGGGGACTGGGTATTACGGATGTGCTAGCGGCCATCTAGCAACCCATGTCCTCAGCTCTATACACAAAATTCCGGTGACAGGTTCCCTTTAAGAGAAAAAAGTACTTGTTTTGTGACGCCAGTTACAAAGAAGCAACAAGAGCACAGGGCCCCTTTTAGTGATACTGTGTGGATGGTACGTAGGTGTAGGAATGCCAGAGTGGTGTATGGTAGCCTATAATGTCCCTTAATGTTAGTGCAGGGGCGGACATATCGCCTGTGCAGCTAGTTCAGCTGCACAGGGGCCCAGAGAGGGAGGGGTACCCTTCCCACTGCCAGCTGAGGTGTTTTTTATTTTATTATTTTTTTCCCTCCCTTCCTCTGCCAGAGTAACCTGGTCTTCCTGGGGGGGAGGTCAGGGGTTGGGGCGCTGATCAGGACTTACTGTGAATCTGCTGCCTATACTCCATAGCTGAAGGACCTGCAATGACATCATAGTCATGTGACCTTTTCAACACTGAAAGTGGTGGTAGGACCGGTGATGAGGTCACCATCATGTGACCAGTGCAGAAAGAGGCAGCGTTCAGCAGTGGAGACCTATGATGCCATGGAATGAATGTAAGTGCCAGAGAAATGCTGGGAGATGTGGTTCTTCCATAATACCTCCTCCCTGCTTAGTGGTAGGGAAATATGTTATTTAACTGGGACTGTATGTTAGAAGGGCTGAAGGGAGGAGGTGGCTGTTACTTACATGGGACCGTATGTTACAGAAGATTGGTTATAACTGGTGTTATTTACATGGGACTGGATATTATACAGGGAGTGCAGAATTATTAGGCAAGTTGTATTTTTGAGGATTAATTTTATTATTGAACAACAACCATGTTCTCAATGAACCCAAAAAACTCATTAATATCAAAGCTGAATATTTTTGGAAGTAGTTTTTAGTTTGTTTTTAGTTTTAGCTATTTTAGGGGGATATCTGTGTGTGCAGGTGACTATTACTGTGCATAATTATTAGGCAACTTAACAAAAAACAAATATATACCCATTTCAATTATTAATTTTTACCAGTGAAACCAATATAACATCTCAACATTCACAAATATATATTTCTGACATTCAAAAACAAAACAAAAACAAATCAGTGACCAATATAGCCTTTCTTTGCAAGGACACTCAAAAGCCTGCCATCCATGGATTCTGTCAGTGTTTTGATCTGTTCACCATCAACATTGCGTGCAGCAGCAACCACAGCCTCCCAGACACTGTTCAGAGAGGTGTACTGTTTTCCCTCCTTGTAAATCTCACATTTGATGATGGACCACAGGTTCTCAATGGGGTTCAGATCAGGTGAACAAGGAGACAATGTCATTAGTTTTTCTTCTTTTATACCCTTTCTTGCCAGCCACGCTGTGGAGTACTTGGACGCGTGTGATGGAGCATTGTCCTGCATGAAAATCATGTTTTTCTTGAAGGATGCAGACTTCTTCCTGTACCACTGCTTGAAGAAGGTGTCTTCCAGAAACTGGCAGTAGGACTGGGAGTTGAGCTTGACTCCATCCTCAACCCGAAAAGGCCCCACAAGCTCATCTTTGATGATACCAGCCCAAACCAGTACTCCACCTCCACCTTGCTGGCGTCTGAGTCGGACTGGAGCTCTCTGCCCTTTACCAATCCAGCCACGGGCCCATCCATCTGGCCCATCAAGACTCACTCTCATTTCATCAGTCCATAAAACCTTAGAAAAATCAGTCTTGAGATATTTCTTGGCCCAGTCTTGACGTTTCAGCTTGTGTGTCTTGTTCAGTGGTGGTCGTCTTTCAGCCTTTCTTACCTTGGCCATGTCTCTGAGTATTGCACACCTTGTGCTTTTGGGCACTCCAGTGATGTTGCAGCTCTGAAATATGGCCAAACTGGTGGCAAGTGGCATCTTGGCAGCTGCACGCTTGACTTTTCTCAGTTCATGGGCAGTTATTTTGCGCCTTGGTTTTTCCACACGCTTCTTGCGACCCTGTTGACTATTTTGAATGAAACGCTTGATTGTTCGATGATCACGCTTCAGAATCTTTGCAATTTTAAGAGTGCTGCATCCCTCTGCAAGATATCTCACTATTTTTGACTTTTCTGAGCCTGTCAAGTCCTTCTTTTGACCCATTTTGCCAAAGGAAAGGAAGTTGCCTAATAATTATGCACACCATATATAGGGTGTTGATGTCATTAGACCACACCCCTTCTCATTACAGAGATGCACATCACCTAATATGTTTAATTGGTAGTAGGCTTTCGAGCCTATACAGCTTGGAGTAAGACAACATGCATAAAGAGGATGATGTGGTCAAAATACTAATTTGCCTAATAATTCTGCACTCCCTGTAGAGGACTGCAGGGTAAGGGGTCATGTTATTTACATTGGACTATGTGTTGGAGGGACTTAAAGGGGTTGTCCAGGTTCAGAGCTGAACCTGGACAGCCCTCCATTTTCACCCAGGCAGCCCCCCTGACATGAGCATCGGAGCAGTTCATGCTCCGATGCTCTCCTTTGCCCTGCGCTAAATTGCACAGGGCAAAGGCATTTTTCTGAGTTCCGGTGACGTACCGGGCTCTCTATGGGGCTGACAGGAACCCCGGTGACGTCACCGGCACTGATGGGCGGAATTTAGCTCTGCCCTAGCCAGTAAAACGGCTAGGGCTGAGCTAAAGCCCGCCCCTCAGAGCCGGTGACGTCACCGAACACACTGCTGGGCGGAAGTTACCGCCCGGCAGTGTGTTATTGAAAACACAAGAGCCTGTGCCCTGCGCGATCTAGCGCAGGGCACTGGAGCGCATCGGAGCATGAGATGCTCCGATGCTAGGCTCAGGGGGGCTGCCGGGGTGAAAATAAGGGTATGTCCGGGTTCAGAGCTGAACCTGGACATATCCCCATTTTCACCCAGGCAGCCCCTCTGACAAGAGCATCGGAGCAGTTCATGCTCCGAGGCTCTCCTTTGCCCTGTGCTAAATCAGGCAGGGCAAAGACATTTTGTGGAGTTCCAGTGACGTAACAGGCTCTCCATAGGGCTGCCAGGCGGAGGCTTCATCCCAGCAGTGAGCCTGGTGATGCCCCCGGCACTGATGGGCGGGCTCTAGCGCTGACCTATCCTGTAAAACACTGTGTTATTGTAAATAAAAGATCTCTGCCCTGTGTAGTACAGTTGATATGGTGCACATGAAGTTTCACCAAATATCCAGTCTGCAGGTTTGCAATAGGGTCATACCAATACACAGGAGCTGCAGCAATGAGCACTTGTTAAATGTAGTTCCATATATTCATAAGCTGTTAACAGAGAGTCAGGACATGCTAAATAAACCTCTTCAAATGTGCTATTAGATAACTGAGGAAAGTTTTAACAGACAGAGTCTTTACAGTGGACTCATCCAGGAAGTCCCCTGTGTATTCTGCTACTGGGTTTAGTCTACTCAGTGCAGACATTAGCTGTGAAGGAGGTAGGATCTCTAGTCTAAGTTCTCTAAAGCTAAAGTTCATTTATCTGGTGTAAAAAGTTATGATATATACCCCAAATAGTTCTGTAGAATGTAAAGAGGTGACTGTATGTTTTTTAGCAGCCTTTAACCACCTCCGGACCGCCTAACGCAGATGTGCGGTCCGGAGGCGGCAGCGCTGCGCAGAGTCACGCAGATACGCGTCATCTCGTGAGACGCGAGATGACGCGCTTTGCCGGCCCGCGCTTGCGCAGTTCGGGCCGGCATTTCGTCAAGGGGGGTCGCGTCATCAGCTTGCCAGCCAATGATCGCGGCTGGCAAGCTGATGATTTTTAAAAAATCCAATGAGAAGCCAGATAACAGATCATATTAGTAAATATGATCTGTTATATGGCTGTCCTGCTCCTCTGCTGGTCCTTTTCGTCGGTTGGATCCAGCAGAGGAGCAGGCTTCACAGTGAGTAGCACCAACACTACATACTTAGCCCCAGATCACCCCCTGCACCCCAATTAACCCTTTGATCACCCCTGTCAATCACTAGTGAAAGGAAAAAAGTGATCAGTGCAAACTGTCACTTTTTTTTTTCTTCACTGGTATTGACCGTTAGGTTTTAGGATAGTTTAGGCCCCTTGGTTAGGTAGTTTAGGGATCAGTTAGCGCCCAGCCCACCGCACCGCAGTCACTGATTCGCTGATTAGCGTATCGCTAATCAGCATTTGTACTTTTATAGTATCTGGAAGTGATCAAAACTGATCACGGTCAGATCTATAATTGTATTAGTGTCACTTTAGTTCTCCCTCCACCCAAAACGCAGTGTTTGCCCGATCAGGCCTGATCAGTCGCCCACACCCGCCCCACCGCAGTGACAAAAAAATTTTGGACCTGGACCTAGTACCAGCACTGCCGTACAACCTGGTGAAGTGGCGAGCACCAGAAGGGCAGTTGAAGCTGGTACGGTGGCACGAGCAGTAGTGACCCCGTCGCAGCCACCGCAAAGACGTGCCCATAGAGCCCCTAGAATCCCTGAGGTGCTGGCAAACCCTGATTGGCAGTCCCCAACTTCAGCCGCACCTGTAGTTTTCCCTTTCACTGCCCAGTCTGGAGTTCGGGTTGAGACAGCTCAGATCGGTTCGGCCCTGGGATTTTTTGAGCTGTTCTTGTGGCCGAAACAAACATAGTTGTGGCCGAAACAAACAGGTATGCCACACAATTTATAACCGCCAACCCGGGAAGCTATTATGCCCAGCCTTTCCGGTGGAAACCAGTCCAAGTTTCCGAAATTAAAACTTTTCTGGGCCTTCTCCTCAACATGGGTCTAACTAAAAAGCATGAATTGCGGTCATATTGGTCCACGAACCCAATTCATCACATGCCCATGTTCTCTGCTGCTATGTCCAGGGCACGTTTTGAGGCCATCCTGCGTTTCCTGCACTTTAGCGACAACACCGCCTCCCATCCCAGAGGCCACCCTGCTTTTCGAACTAGTCGCACGGGCTTCCCCCAATGGCTCGTTACCACCCGTCTTGCAAGGGGGCAGAGGGCCGCACTGTGTAACGAAGAACTGCTCGCGGTGAAATGGAGAGACAAGCTTACAAGTTTACATGCTCTCATCCATTCACGCAGACACGACAATACAAATTGAGCGAGCAACCCGTGTCATTGAAAAGTCCCTCTCAGTCCACGACTATAACCTTCACATGGGAGGGGTGGACTTCAATGACCAGATGTTGTCTCCGTATTTAGTTTCCCGCAGAACCAGACGCTGGTATAAGAAGGTGTCTGTATATTTAATTCAATTGGCTCTGTATAATAGTTTTGTTCTCTACAGTAAGGCTGGGAGAACTGGATCCTTCCTCAAATTTCAGGAAGAGATCATCGAGAACCTCCTGTACCCAGGAGGTTCCGTAGCCCCATCCACCAGTGTAGTTAGCCGTCTACACGAGCGACATTTCCCCAATGTCGTTCCTGGTACCTCAACCCAACCGTCACCCCGAAAAAGATATCGTGTCTGTAGCAGGAGTGGAATAAGGCGTGACACCCGCTATTTCTGTCCTGACTGTCCTGACTGTCCTGACCACCCTGCCCTATGCTTTGGAGAGTGTTTCCGGAAGTACCACACACAGGTACACCTAGCATAGGGATCATCTCACCAGGACAGGCACACAGGGCTATTAGGGCCCATTTACTCACAGCTGCTGCAAACCTCTCCTTTCACCTGGGACAAAGTGCATAACGCACTTCGCCACATCTTTGGGCGATTTGCGCTTTGCACATTGACCCATGGGGAAGGAGAGGTTTGTTCTATAAAGGTAAACAAAAAAAAAAAAAAAAAAACACCAGTAAGCAAACAGGTTAATGTTTAGTTCAAAAAGTTAAAGTTTATATATTCTGTTCCAAAGTTAATAAAATTATTGCGTTGCGGCCTGTTTTTTTTTTTTTTTACCTTCCAGGTGGACCAACCGATCGACTAGCTGCAGCACTGATGTGCATTCTGACTGAAGCATTGCGCTGCTGTCTGATTACACGCAAGTCGGTGTATGCGGCGCTGCAAGACGAGATTTCTACTCTGCAGTTAAAGATACGTTTGCCAAGGCATACGAGCTGAGGAGGAGGCGGCGTTCCTATGCTTTGGCAAACACTTTGTATATAAAAAAATTAAAATAAAATCCCGGCAATGATTTATTCATCCACATCGATTGATGTGAATGGAGAAATCTGGTTTGCCAGGGCATACGAGCTAAGTGGGTATGGATGTTGGGCGGAGCTCCTATGTCCTGGCAGACGCCTTTCCCCTCCTTTTTTTTTTTTGGCAGAGATTTTTTCATCCACATTGATCGATGCGAATTAAGAAATCTGTGCCGTTCATTTTTTTCTTTCAGCCCAGAGGCTGAACGGAAAAAAAAATTTCATTACCTGTATGCTCAATATAAGGAGAATAGCAGAAACTCCTAATGCTGGTTATACATGTAATGATTGCGGAGACCCTCAAATGCCAGGGCAGTACAAACACCCCACAACTGACCCCATTTCGGAAAGAAGACACCCCAAGGTATTTGCTGAGGGGCATATTGAGTCCATGAAAGGTTTACATTTTTGTCCTAAGTTAGCGGAAAGTGAGACTTTGTGAGAAAAAAAATTAAAAAATCAATTTCCGCTAACTTATGCCAAAAAAATCAATTTCTATGAACTCGCCAGGCCCCTCATTGAATACCTTGGGGTGTCTTCTTTCCAAAGTGGGGTCACATGTGGGGTATTTATACTGCCCTAGGTTTTTAGGGGCCCTAAAGCGTGAGAAGAAGTCTGGGATCCAAATGTGAAAAAATGCCCTTCTAAAAGGAATTTGGGCACCTTTGCGCATCTAGGCTGCAAAAAAGTGTCACACATGTGGTATCGCCGTACTCAGGAGAAGCTGGGGAATGTGTTTTGTGGTGTCATTTTACATATACCCATGCTGGGTGAGATAAATATCTTGGTCAAATGCCAACTTTGTATAAATTTTTTTTGAAAAGTTGTCTTTTGCCAAGATATTTCTCTCACCCAGCATGGTTATATGTAAAATGACACCCCAAAACACATTCCCCAACTTCTCCTGAGTACGGCGATACCAGATGTGTGACACTTTTTTGCAGCCTAGGTGGGCAAAGGGACCCACATTCCAAAGTGCACCTTTCGGATTTCACCGGTCATTTTTTACAGATTTTGATTGCAAAGTACTTCTCACACATATGGGCCCCTAAATTGCCAGGGCAGTATAACTACGCCACAAGTGACCCCATTTTGGTAAGAAGACACCCCAAGGTATTCCGTGAGGGGCATGGCGAGTTCCTAGAATTTTTTATTTTTTGTCGCAAGTTAGTGGAATATGAGACTTTGTAAGGAAAAATGAAAAAAAATCATCAATTTCCGCTAACTTGTGACAAAAAATAAAAAATTCTAGGAACTCGCCGTGCCTCTCACAGAATACCTTGGGGTGTCTTCTTTCCAAAATGGGGTCACTTGTGGCGTAGTTATACTGCCCTGGCAATTTAGGGGCCCAAATGTGTGAGAAGTACTTTGCAATCAAAATCTGTAAAAAATGACCGGTGAAATCCGAAAGGTGCACTTTGGAATATGTGCCCCTTTGCCCACCTAGGCTGCAAAAAAGTGTCACACATCTGGTATTGCCGTACTCAGGAGAAGTTGGATTCATTTAAACCGTGTCATTGATCTTGCTAATGAATGCCTAAAAGGGCGGGGAAAGTGTGTGGAGGACCCAGGGCATGAGATAGCAATGATGTTTATCCGACACTGTCCAGAATCAGAATTGCAAAGCATCCTTAGGTGTAAACCTGCCGAGAGATGGACAGTCAGTGAGGTACAGGAAATGATGGATAGTTACCACAGAGACAAAAGGTTGAGGGCTGAGAATAAGATGACCCAGAGTCTTGTAACAAAACAATGTGAAATTTCTGAAGACTTAACCCCTACAGAACCTAAGGTAAAGAACATAGTCCCCTTATGCAATAAGGGGGAAGAAGATTCAAATATTAACAAATTGATTGCATTGCTTGAAAAGGTTGTACCAGTTCAATATACTTGCCAACATCCAGGGGCACCAGCAGCAGGTTTTTCAGTTTCTGGAAAAAAGCCTGCTGCTTGTCACATCCTTAAAAACAGTAACCACTCTACCAAGGCGCATTGTATGATGAACAACCTGTGCTTCCTCTGCTGGCAACCTGGCCACCAGAGGCAGGCATGTCCAATGAAAAGGTTGCAACAGTTAAACTAAAAAGCCTGCACTTAGAGGGGTATGGTGTAGGCCCATGTTCCCAGACCCCATCTACTGATGAATCTGGAGATATGGAAGTGTTATATAATCAGTGTGTTCAGGAAAGGCCAAAAGGAACACAGGTGATATTTCAACACTTGCAGAAAATTGCTCCCTATGACAACTTGTTTCATACTACTGTTACAGTTCAAGAAAAGTGTAAGTTAACTGCTATGATTGACAGTGGCTCAATGGTGTGTAGCATCAGTGAGCAAACTGAGCAGCAACTTATACAGTCCAAATTGCTGAAACCATGCTTTGCCATACTAAATGATATTGTACTTGTGGGTTGTGGTGGTATCAAAGTAAAGCCAAAGTCAGTTTATGACATACACCTAGAAATGTTTGACTGTAAAATGATTGTTCCAATGCTAGTAGTACCAAGTCAAGTAGCTGATATAATTATTGGAACAAATGTGATTAGGCATATTACTCACCAGTTTAAGAAAGATGAGAGTTTTTGGGCAATGTTAGCTACCCCTGAGGAGGGCAGTGAAGCCAGGCCGAGTTCTTTCATGAATTTACTAGCCAATGTGACCCGATGGAGAGGTGATAGGATCCCAGAGAAAGTGGGCACTGTAAAGCTTAATTCCTGCATTACTATGCAACCTTTTCAAGAGCATTTAGTGTGGGGAAAGCTTGAAAAAACGTTATCAGTTGGTAGTACAGTTATTGTGGAGACCACTACATCCAAGACATGTCCAAGAAATGTCCTGATAGGGCGTACAGTCACACCACTATGGGGCGACAGATGGATCCCTTTAAAATTGATTAATACGACCAACAGGCAAATCACAATTAGAAGAAACGCAAAAAATAGCTGATGTACACCCTTGTATAGCTTTAGAAGATCTTGATCTTGGTGGCAAGGAAGAAGTACTGCTATCCCTGCAATGCTCAGCACAAGAAGATACTCTTGACAGCACAAAAAGGAAAAATAAGCGTTCTACATTAGATGGTTCTGAATGTAAAAATATAAGAACAATGCTGAAAAATCTTGGATTAGAGGAAGTGAATATAGACTCCTGTGAAGTGTCAGAGTACTGGAAGCAAAAGTTAGGTGAGCTGATTGTTTCTAATGAACAGATCTTTTCTAGAAGGAAGGCTGGATTGTGGAGAAGCTGAGGGCTTTTGTCATCGAATACGTCTAACTGACGACAGACCGTTTCATCTTCCTTATAGAAGAGTCCCTCCAGCACACTTTCAGAAAATGCGTGAAGTTTTGAATGAAATGGAAGAAAAGCAAATTATTCATAAGTCTAGTAGTGAATGGGCATCACCACTTGTATTGGCATGGAAACCATCAGGAGAACCCAGAATCTGTACAGATTTCCGATGGCTGAATGCAAGAACAATTAAGGATGCCTATCCTTTACCAAATCAGGCTGATGCTCTAGCATCCCTTAGTGGAAACTGTTGGTTCAGTACAATGGACTTAACATCAGGTTTTTACAACATTCCAATCCATGAGGATGATAAAAAGTACACAGCTTGTATCACACCTGTTGGGCTATTTGAGTACAACCGTATGGCACAAGGGTTATGCAACAGTCCTGCAACTTTTGCTCGGATAATGATGTCCATTTTTGGTGACCAAAACTATCTGGGGTTGTTATGCTATCTAGATAATCTGCTGGTGTTTGGCAAGAATGAACAAGAAGCTCTTGAGAGAATCCAGATGGTCTTCAGCTGATCACATAAATACAATTTAAAGTTAGCACCAAAGAAATGCAAATTTTTAAGAAGCACTGTGAAGTTTTTGGGCCATATCATAAGACCAGAAGGGATTGCCACAGATCCAGATAAGGTATCAGCGATAACAAGCGTTGCTGCAAATGACCTGATGGAAGAAGATGGCAAAACACCATTGGTAAAGAAGATCAGATCATTTCTGGGATTGGCGAATTATTATTCTCACTTCATACCAGGATTTTCAAGAATAGCAAAACCACTGTACAACCTAACATCAGAGCCAACACAAGGAAAAGGGAAGTCAAAACGGTTCAAGCGAAAGCAGTCGATGACAGGAAAGCTGAGTCCGGAAAGTTGGGATAAAGAATGTCAGAATGCGTTTAAAAATTTGAAGGATGCTTTTCAGAAGACAGTGACATTGAAGCATCCAGACTTTAACAAGCCCTTTAATTTTGGCTACTGATGCCTCTATGGGCGGACTTGGAGCAATACTCAGTCAACTATCTGAATGTGGGAAGAAAGTACAGCCTATCTCTTTTGCCAGTAAAACTTTAACAAAATCTCAGTCAAGATATCCAGCTCATCGATTGGATTTTTAGCTTTAAAATGGGCAGTTTGTGACAAATTTAGCCACTGGTTAAAAGGACACAGATTCACAGCATGGACAGACAACAATCCTCTAATCTATATTATGACCAAGCCAAAGTTGGATGCTTGTGAACAAAGATGGGTTGCCAAGCTTGCACCTTACAATTTTGATTTAAAATATGTGCCAGGAACACAGAATATTTCAGCTGATCTTCTGAGTCGAGAGCCATTTGTCAGACAAAGTATCAACAGCAAGATAGGAAGCGAACCATACCAAGATTTACTGAAGTTGTGTACAACTGTTGAGAAGGACTCTATTCAGGAGTCATTTAAGCTATCAGTGAACCATCAGGGAGTTTCAATTACGAACAATGAAGTTAAAGCTATGTTTGAAAATCATTTGCGACCAGGAGATGTTACCAGGCCATATACAGTCCTGCTAGGACAACATGTGAATGCTGTGCTGCAGAAGGGAATTGTCCAACTCCCCAAATTTTCATTGGGAGACCTTCAGAGGAAACAAAATGAAGATGATGAACTGTCAAGGGCCATATATTTTGTTCAAAGGCGAAGAAGACCATCCAGAAGAGAACGCCGTTTTGAATCTCAAAACACTTTGCGGTTGTTGAAGCACTGGGATAAATTGAAGTTAAATAATGAAATTCTTTATAGGATTTCAAAACATAGATCAGGAGGCAAAATGTATCAATTTGTTGTCCCTCATTCACTTAGGAGTAATGTTCTAAAGGGTATTCATGATGACGCTGGACATCAAGGTCAGGACAGAACGATCTCTTTGGCCCGAGAATGATTTTTTTAGATTCACATGGAAGCAGACATCAAAAACTATGTGAGACAGTGCAAGAGATGCGTAGTGAGCAAGACTCCAGAACCAGAAGGAAGAGCCCCTCTTGAATCCATAGTTACAAATCATCCATTAGAACTTGTATGCATTGATTTTTGGTCCGTGGAGAACAGCAGAAATGAAAGTGTTGATGTGTTAGTGGTTACAGACCACTTTACAAAACTATCTCATGCATTCCAATGTCAGAACCAAACTGCAAAGCAAGTGGCACGCAAACTTTGGGACAATTTCTTCTGCATCTATGGATTTCCAGAAAGATTGCATTCTGATAGAGGAGCTAATTTTGAAAGTGAACTAATTAGTGAACTTTTACAGATTGCTGGTATTGAGAAATCGCACACGACACCATACCATCCTATGGGAAATGGTCAAGTAGAGCGTTTCAACCGTACACTAGGAAGCATGCTGCGATCTCTACCGCCAAGATCAAAGAATAAGTGGCCACAGATGATTCAAACGCTAACCTTTGCATATAACTGTACTGTACATGAAACCACGGGTTATCCACCTTTTTTCCTCATGTTTGGAAGAACTCCTAGACTGCCTGTTGACATAATGTTTAGGAATGTGTTAAGAGATGAAACGGTCAAAGACTATGATGAATTTGTTGCTGCTCTAGGGAAAGACTTGAAGGAAGCAATTGAAATAGCGCAGAAACATTCGAGCAAAGAGCAAAACAAACAGGCCAGAGGATATAGGGTTTACCAATCAGTATTGGAGACCATGTTCTTCTTGTGAATAAGAAAGATAGAGGAAAATGTAAACTTGCTGATATTTGGGAGTCAACTGTTTACAGAGTTGTTAACACCAACCCAAAGACGCATATATTCCAGATACATAACTTAAAGACTGGAGAAGTCCGAGTAGTTCATCGCAACTTGATCTTACCAGTTAACTTTTTACCCATTGATTTGGAAGAAGAAGAATTGTCTGAGGTGGCTTCCGCTTTATCGGATTATGAGGTAGAAGAACATATTGATGAAGAACAAATAGATTCCTTCAGTAATAATCACAATGGAAATACAGAGAGAATTCTTGACCAGATATCAGGAACTGAAGAATGTAGTTCAGTATTGTTTGGTTCTAATGAAGAGCTTTTGCAAGATGCCAAAGACACTGGGAAATCCCTACCAGAGGAAATTCTAAGAGATGGTCCATCAGACTTTGATCCTTGCCATGATGAGCAAGACTTACAAACCAGTCATAAAGGTGACTTATTCAAGACATTATCTTTGTCCGAGGGTCAAACTGCTCAAACTTGGAATTCTAAACCATCATATGAGAAGAAGCAGACCAATCTAAGCCAGTCTGATTCAAACAGGGGAACTTAAACAAGAGTTGGAAGAACTGTTAGACCAGTAAACAGACTGATCTGTTCAGTGAATACTAGGATATCTAGGTGCCTAGAAGAAGGAGAGTTACTAGAAGTAGTAGTACTGTAGTTCCTTATAACTAAATAGATAAATGTAGACATATAAGGTAGATATCACAGAAAAACAAAACACAACATGTTTTGTGATATGTAGGTGCTGAGTTGAGGAGCACAAGGTTGTATGTCTTAACAAAGGGGATTCTGTAATATTTCTTGCATTAAGCATTGTGTAGAGAGGCACTTTGTAATACTTACTACGTGAGGGGAGCGCAAACCCTCCAAGTAGTCCTTAAGTGGTCCTTCAAGAGAGAGTCCAAGAAACAGTTATCCTGTATAGACATATGTTCACATACCTTAGAATGTCCAAACTGAAGTATACAATTTTGTTCTCATTGGAGTTTTCTATCACGTTATATTGTACTGTTAGTGTCATATATTTGGTGAAATTCAGGAGGGGTAAAATGTAGTACAGTTGAAATGGTGCACATGAAGTTTCACCAAATATCCAGTCTGCAGGTTTGCAATAGGGTCATACCAATACACAGGAGCTGCAGCAATGAGTACTTGTTAAATGTAGCTCCATATATTCGTAAGTAGGGATGACCGAACCCGAACTGTATAGTTCGGGTTCGTACCGAATTTTGGGGTGTCTGTGACACGGACCCGAACCCGAACATTTTAGTAAAAGTCAGGGTTCGGGTTCGGTGTTCGTCGCTTTCTTGGCGCTTTTTGAAAGGCTGCAAAGCAGCCAATCAACAAGCGTCATACTACTTGCCCCAAGAGGCCGTCACAGCCATGCCTACTATTGGCATGGCTGTGATTGGCCAGTGCAGCATGTGACCCAGCCTCTATTTAAGCTGCAGTCACGTAGCGCCGCACGTCACTCTGCTCTGATCAGTGTAGGGAGAGGTTGCAGCTGCGACGTTAGGGCGAGATTAGGCAGTGATTAACTCCTCCAAAAGACTTAATTCAATGATCGATCTACAGCTGTGGATCATTGAACTGCTGCTATTAAACTGCTCACTGTTTTTAGGCTGCCCAGAGCGTTTTTCATTCACTTTTTTCTGGGGTGATCGGCGGCCATTTTGTGTCTTGTGGTGCGCCAGCACAAGCTGCCACCAAGTACATTTAACCATCAATAGTGTGGTTATTTTTTGGCTATACCCTACATCAGGGTCAAGCTGTCACCAAGTGCATTTAACCATCAATAGTGTGGTTATTTTTTGGCTATATACTACATATGGGCAAGCTGTCACCAAGTGCATTTAACTCTCAATAGTGTGGTTGTTTTTGGCTATATCCTACATCAGGGTCAAGCTGTCACCAAGTGCATTTAACCATCAATAGTGTGGTTATTTTTTGGCTATATCCTACATATGGGGCAAGCTGTCACCAAGTGCATTTAACCATCAATAGTGTGGTTATTTTTTGGCTATATCCCACTTCAGGGTCAAGCTGTCACCAAGTGCATTTAACCATCAATAGTGTGTTTTCTTTGGCTATATTCTACATCAGGGGCTTGGCTGTGCTTGCTATTTTATTGAGGGGTGAAATACAATTGCCAAAATAGCAGTACCCTAAATCTGGTGTTTCAGCTGTGGCCAGCCAATTGTAATACTGTCTGCTGTCTGGCAAAGGATATATTTTTGTTCAGGGTTGAAATACAATTCCCAACTTAGCAATTTCCTAAATTAGTGGTTTCTGCTGTATCAGGGCTACTTTAAATCTATTCATTAAAAGGGTATATAAGATTCAAGGTGCAGATAGGGTCATTCTCAATAACTTCACACACACGCTACTGTGCAATTCCAAGTCTAATTCTGTGTGTAAACGTATACCTTTCACCCAGTGCCTAAATAATAGGCCTCAAATTTACATTCATCTAAATCTGTGTTTATTGCTGTGGCTGGTCAAGTTATTTAGTGTCCGTCAAAGCACAGTTTTTGTTCTGGGTTGAAATACAATTCCCAATTTTGCAATTCTCTAAATTAATGGTTTCTGCTGTATCAGGCCTACTTTAAATCTATCCCTAAAAGGGTATATAAGATTCAAGGTTCAGATAGGGTCATTCTCAATAACTTCACACACACGCTACTGTGCATTTCCAAGTCTAATTCTGTCTGTAAACGTATACCTTTCACCCAGCGCCTAAATACTAGGCCTCAAATTTACATTCATCTAAATCTGTGGTTATTGCTGTGGCTGGTCAAGTTATTTAGTGTCCGTCAAAGCACAGTTTTTGTTCTGGGTTGAAATACAATTCCCAATTTAGCAATTCTCTAAATTAGTGGTTTCTGCTGTATCAGGCCTACTTTAAATCTATCCCTAAAAGGGTATATAAGATTCAAGGTGCAGATAGGGTCATTCTCAATAACTTCACACACACGCTACTGTGCAATTCCAAGTCTAATTCTGTCCGTAAACATATACCTGTCATCCAGCGCCTAAATACTAGGCCTCAAATTTATATTCAGCTAAATCTGTCGTTACTGCTGTGCCTTTATTAGTGTAATACGGTACCTAAATAGATAGCCAGATAGTGTTAGGTGTCTGTAAAAAAAAGCCTGAATTTGAATTCAATACATTGGGCCAAATAATATTTTTCTCATTGTGGTGAACGGTAACAATGAGGAAAGCATCTAGTAAGGGACGCGGACGCGGACATGGTCGTGGTGGTGTTAGTGGACCCTCTGGTGCTGGGAGAGGACGTGGCCGTTCTGCCACAGCCACACGTCCTAGTGTACCAACTACCTCAGGTCCCAGTAGCCGCCATAATTTACAGCGATATTTGGTGGGGCCCAATGCCGTTCTAAGGATGGTAAGGCCTGAGCAGGTACAGGCATTAGTCAATTGGGTGGCCGACAGTGGATCCAGCACGTTCACATTATCTCCCACCCAGTCTTCTGCAGAAAGCGCACAGATGGCGCCTGAAAACCAAGCCCATCAGTCTGTCACATCACCCCCATGCATACCAGGGAAACTGTCTGAGCCTCAAGTTATGCAGCATCCACCTAGCCCTTCCCCAGCGGTGGAAGACATAGAATGCGGACATGGGAATACCACCTCAGCACGTCTCTGATGATGACGAAACACAGGTGCCAACTGCTGCGTCTTTCTGCAGTGTGCAGACTGAACAGGAGGTCAGGGATCAAGACTGGGTGGAAGACGATGCAGGGGACGATAAGGTCCTAGACCCCACATGAAATGAAGGTCGTGCCACTGACTTTCACAGTTCTGAGGAAGAGGCAGTGGTGAGACCGAGCCAACAGCGTAGCAAAAGAGGGAGCAGTGGGCAAAAGCAGAACACCCGCCGCCAAGAGACTCCGCCTGCTACTGACCGCCGCCATCTGGGACCGAGCACCCCAAAGGCAGCTTCAAGGAGTTCCCTGGGATGGCACTTTTTCAAACAATGTGCTGACTGACAAGACCCGAGTGGTTTGCACGCTGTGCCATCAGAGCCTGAAGCGAGGCATTAACGTTCTGAACCTTAGCACAACCTGCATGACCAGGCACCTGCATTGCAAGCATGAACTGCAGTGGAGTAAACACCTTAAAAACAAGGAAGTCACTCAGGCTCCCCCTGCTACCTCTTCTGCTGCTGCCGCCTCGGCCTCTTCTGCTGCTGCCGCCGCCTCGGCCTCTTCCTCCGCCTCTGGAGAAACGTTGGCACCTGCTGCCCAGCAAACATGGGATGTACCACCAACACCAGCACCTGCGTCACCAAGCATCTCAACCATGTCACACAGCAGCGTTCAGCTCTCCATCTCACAAACATTTGAGAGAAAGCCTAAATTCCCACCTAGCCACCCTCGATCCCTGGCCCTGAATGCCAGCATTTCTAAACTACTGGCCTATGAAATGCTGTCATTTAGGCTGGTGGACACAGACAGCTTCAAACAGCTCATGTCGCTTGCTGTCCCACAGTATGTTGTTCCCAGCCGGCACTACTTCTCCAAGAGAGCCGTGCCTTCCCTGCACAACCAAGTATCCGATAAAATCAAGTGTGCACTGCGCAACGCCATCTGTGGCAAGGTCCACCTAACCACAGATACGTGGACCAGTAAGCACGGCCAGGGACGCTATATTTCCCTAACTGCACACTGGGTAAATGTAGTGGCGGCTGGGCCCCAGACGGAGAGCTGTTTGGCGCACGTCCTTCCGCCGCCAAGGATCGCAGGGCAACATTCTTTGCCTCCTGTTGCCACCTCCTCCTACTCAGCTTCCTCCTCCTCTTCTTCCACCTGCTCATCCAGTCAGCCACACACCTTCACCACCAACTTCAGCACAGCCCGGGGTTAACGTCAGAAGTGCGGGCCGTCTGTTCGCGCTTCCGGCGTTCACATCCTGCCGCTGCATGCCTGTCTGCGCTACAGCGTAACTTCGGACTTCCCGCTCACCGCCTCATATGCGACGTGCCCACCAGGTGGAACTCCACCTTGCACATGCTGGACAGACTGTGCGAGCAGCAGCAAGCCATAGTAGAGTTTCAGCTGCAGCACGCATGGGTCAGTCGCACTGCGGAACAGCACCACTTCACCACGAATGACTGGGCCTCCATGCGAGACCTGTGTGCCCTGTTGCGCTGTTTCGAGTACTCCACCAACATGGCCAGTGACGATGACGCCGTTATCAGCTTTACAATACCACTTCTATGTCTCCTTGAGAAAACACTTAGGGCGATGATGGAAGAGGAGGTGGCCCAGGAGGAGGAAGAGGGGTCATTTTTAGCACTTTCAGGCCAGTCTCTTTGAAGTGACTCAGAGGGAGGTTTTTTGCAACAGCAGAGGCCAGGTACAAATGTGGCCAGCCAGGGCCCACTACTGGAGGACGAGGAGGATGAGAAGGATGAGGATGAAGCATGGTCACAGCGGGGTGGCACCCAACGCAGCTCGGGCCCATCACTGGTGCGTGGCTGGGGGGAAACGCAGGACGATGATGATACGCCTCCCACAGAGGACAGCTTGTCCTTACCTCTGGGCAGCCTGGCACACATGAGCGACTACATGCTGCAGTGCCTGCGCAACGACAGCAGAGTTGCCCACATTTTAACGTGTGCGGACTACTGGGTTGTCCACCCTGCTGGATCCACGGTACAAAGACAATGTGCCCACCTTACTTCCTGCACTGGAGTGTGATAGGAAGATGCGCGAGTACAAGCGCACGTTGGTAGACGCGCTACTGAGAGCATTCCCAAATGTCACAGGGGAACAAGTGGAAGCCCAAGGCCAAGGCAGAGGAGGAGCAAGAGGTCGTCAAGGCAGCTGCGTCACGGCCAGCTCCTCTGAGGGCAGGGTTAGCATGGCAGAGATGTGGAAAACTTTTGTCAACACGCCACAGCTAACTGCACCACCACCTGATACGCAACGTGTTAGCAGGAGGCAACATTTCACTAACATGGTGGAACAGTACGTGTGCACACCCCTCCACGTACTGACTGATGGTTCGGCCCCATTCAGCTTCTGGGTCTCTAAATTGTCCATGTGGCCAGAGCTAGCCTTTTATGCCTTGGAGGTGCTGGCCTGCCCGGCGGCCAGCGTTTTGTCTGAACGTGTATTCAGCACGGCAGGGGGCGTCATTACAGACAAACGCAGCCGCCTGTCTACAGCCAATGTGGACAAGCTGACGTTCATAAAACTGAACCAGTGTCATGGAACCATGAACCAGACGTACAACAAGAGATAAGTGGAAATAAGAAGGCTTTATTGAAAATCAAGCTGTAAGCAAAAGTCCAAACGGATGGCTAAACCGAAGCAGGGTCTTGCGTAGACAGAGGTCAGGAACCAGAAGGGTAGTCAGACGAAGCCTGGATCAGGAACCAGCAGGGTAGTCAGACGAAGCCAGGATCAGGAACCAACGGGGTAGTCAGACGAGGCCAGGATCAGGAACCAACGGGGTAGTCAGACGAGGCCAGGATCAGTCTTAGAAGCATGTGAACACAGGAGGACCAAGTAAGGAACTGAAGCCACAGACCTCCTATATATATGAGCTAGGCTTCCAGCTCCTCCCAGTGGGAAGGAGAAGCCGCAGGGTGGGAGGCTACAAGAAACCCAGAAACCAAGATGGCCGCCAGCACATGTCAAACGAATGAGAACAGTAAGAAGGTAAGACCATGACAACCAGGCATGGATCCCATAGGACCTGTCCATCCCTTATGCAGATTAGACATTAACTACCTCCCCTTAACCATATATTATTGTACTCCAGGGCACTTCCTCATTCAATCCTATTTTTATTTTCATTTTACCATTATATTGCGGGGCAACCCAAAGTTGAATGAACCTCTCCTCTGTCTGGGTGCCGGGGCCTAAATATATGACAATGGACTGTTCCAATGTTGGGTGACGTGAAGCATGATTCTCTGCTATGACATGAAGACTGATTCTCTGCTGACATGAAGCCAGATTCTCTGTTACGGGACCTCTCTCCTCTGCCTGGGCCTAAATATATGACAATAGACTGGTCCAGTGTTGGGTGACGTGAATCCTGATTCTCTGCTATGACATGCAGACTGATTCTCTGCTGACATGAAGCCAGATTCTCTGTTACGGGACCACTCTCCTCTGCCTGGGCCTAAATATCTGACAATGGACTGTTACAGTGGTGGGTGACGTGAAGCCTGATTCTCTGCTATGACATGAAGACTGATTCTCTGCTGACATGAAGCCAGATTCTCTGTTACGGGACCTCTCTCCTCTGCCTGGGCCTAAATATCTGACAATGGATTGTTACAGTGGTGGGTGACGTGAAGCCAGATTCTCTGCTATGGGACCTCTCTCCAATTGATATTGGTTAATTGTTATTTATTATTTATTTAATTTTATTAATTTCCCTATCCACATTTGTTTGCAGGGGATTTACCTACATGTTGCTGCCTTTTGCAGCCCTCTAGCTCTTTTCTGGGCTGTTTTACAGCCTTTTTAGTGCCGAAAAGTTTGGGTCCCCATTGACTTAAATGGGGTTCGGGTTCGGGACGAAGTTCGGGTCGGGTTCGTATCCCGAACCCGAACATTTCCAGGAAGTTCGGCCGAACTTCTCGAACCCGAACATCCAGGTGTTCACTCAACTCTATTCATAAGCTGTTAACAGAGAGTCAGGACATGCTAAATAAACTTCTTCAAATGTGCTATTAGATAACTGAGGAAAGTTTTAACAGACAGAGTCTTTACAGTGGACTCATCCAGGAAGTCCCCTGTGTATTCTGCTACTTGGTTTAGTCTACTCAGTGCAGACATTAGCTGTGAAGGAGGTAGGATCTCTGTCTAAGTTCTCTAAAGCTAAAGTTCATTTATCTGTTGTAAAAAGTTATGATATATACCCATAATAGTTCTGTAGAATGTAAAGATGTTTAGCAGCCTTTAAACCCTGCAGCACATGCTGGGCTGAGTAGATGATGTAGAGTTAGAGAGCCATGTGCTCTTCCTAAGATGGCTGTAAGACATGCTGTATTCCAGGTCACCCTGCTGCAATATCTTTGTAAATGATTTTCTCTTGTTGATTTCTCTGTATGCTTTGTTATATCCTGTAACACGTATGTGGGAATGTAATATAATGACTGCCTGTTATGATATAGGTGGGCTGGTGACCTGGCTGTATAACAGATAGTGGCAGTGTTTCCCTGTTGTATTACAGGTATGTTGCTGTTATCTTCATATACTTGTTCAATGTAAGATCTCTGTTGTTTTTCATGAGCATGTTTCATGCGTTGTTAAACAATTTCTTGTGCATCAATCAAACGTCTTTGGTGCTCACTCACCCAATCAGTTTTTGGTAGAGGGTTGATTGCATCAGCCACTTGTACGCCCAATGTATGATCAGCAGGTAGTGTACCTTGTTGGCCAAACATAAGATAGTAGGGTGTATACCCAGTAGAACAATGAATAGTGTTATTGTAGGTGTACATCAATTGAGGCAATAGAGTAGGCCAATCATTTCTGGTAGCAGGTGGTACTGCTCTTAACATCTCAATTAAGGTTTGGTTCATTTTTTTCGCAAAGCCCATTCCTTTGGGGATGGTATGCTTTGGTCCTGATTTTCTGACAGTTGTGAAAAGTACATAGTTCTTTGAAGAGTTGCGACTCAAAGGCAGATCCCTGATCTGTAAGGATTCTTTCTGGGCATCCATATGGCAACAAAAAAATGGTTCGAGAAAGCATCTGCAGTTGTTTTAGCGGTCAAGTCTTTGACAGGCACGGCAACAACAAATTTTGTGTAATGATCAATGATGGTCATAGCATATGTGTAACCTGAGCGACTTGGTTCCAGCTTCACATGGTCAATTGCAACTATTTCTAGCGGTGTTCGGCTTACAATGGAATGTAAGGGTGCTTTTTGGTCATGTTTTTCGTTTGTTGGAAGGTTTCTTCCAACAGCACAGGCGGAACATTTTCAACACCACTTTTCAATGTCTCCTATAATCCCGATCCAGTAGAATCTTCTACGGATGGTGGCTTCTGTTTTCTGCACGCCAAAGTGTCCTGATTGATCATGGTACATCTCAAGAATTATTCTTGCATCCTGGCAAGGTATTAAGATTTGATACAGGCAATCCCAGGTAATTGGGTCTAAGGTCATTCTTAATAGTAGGCCCTTCTGTAGAAAGAGGTGTTTTCTGTGTCTCCATAATGTTGACAGTTCTGGATTAGCAATCCTCCTGCGGATTCTTTCTGGTGTTCTTCCGCTGGTGAAGAAATCTTGCAGTTCACCTAACACTCTGCTTTCATTTTGCAGCTTGATCCATCTTTCTTTGTCCACTTGGGATTTTGGATCCACTTGTTGTTGAAGGTTAAGGACCTTTTTTCCTTTGATAGTGATGATGTCTTGGTGGGAATTTTTTTGTAGAAGGATGGCATCTCTACCTCTTCCCAAACATCTTCTTGGGTAGTAGGGTCTTTTTGAGTCGGCAGACGGGATAGTGCATTTGCATTTTCATTTGCTTTTCCATTTCTGTATTTCACTGAGAAATTGTAGTTAGCAAGGCGTGAGGCCCATATTTGTTCTAATACTCCCAACTTGGCGGTGTTAAGATGCGCTAGCGGGTTGTTATCTGTGAAGGCCACGAATGGTCTTGCAGCAACGTAATCTTTACATTTTTCTTTAACAGCCCACACGAGTGCGAGGAATTACAATTTGAAGGAACTGTAGTTTTGGTTGTTTCTTTCAGTACCTCTAAGAGATCTATTAGCGTAGGAAATAACTCTTTCTTTGCCTTCTTGTATTTGGGACAAAACAGCTCTCAGGCCTTTCTTACTGGCATCTGTGTAAAGGTGAAATGGCTGTTGGTAATCCGGATAGCCTAAGATTGGTGGTTCTGTTAACTTCTTCAGGAGCTAGAAGGCAATTTCTCTTTCAGTGTTCCATTCAACTGATATTGGAGATTTCTGATACCTTTTAGGATGTCCTCTTAGAAGTTCTAATATTGGTTCTGCAATTTGGGCAAAGTGAGGAATGAAGAATCTGTAATATCCTGCGAAACTGAGGAAACTTCTCACTTCTTTCACCGTAGTTGGAGTAGGCCAATTTCGGACTGCGGCTATCTTCTCTGGATCCGGTTTAACACCTTCAGTGCTGACAATATGCCCTAAATATTTGACTTCTGGCTTCAGTAGATAACACTTAGATAGTTTGACTTTGAGTCGATGTTTAATGAGGACTTGGAAAACTTTGGCCAGATGTTTCAAGTGATCTTCATAAGATTTGGAGTAGATGATGACATCATCTATGTACAACAGAACATTTTCAAAATTTTTGTGGCCCAGACAACGCTCCAATAATCTTTGAAAAGTTCCAGGCGCATTGCAATGTCCAAAAGGCATGCAGTTGAACTCAAATAGGCCCATAGGGGTGGTACATGCAGTTTTCTCACGATCTTTAGGTGCCATTGGTACTTGTCAGTATCCACTGGTTAAATCAAGAGTAGAGAAGTAGGCTAAAGATCCTAAAGCTGTCAAGGATTCCTCGATTCGTGGTAAAGGGTACGCATCTTTGTGAGTGATTTGATAGATTTTTCTGTAGTCCACACAGAACCTGATGTTGCCGTCTTTTTTCCGGACAAGAACTAGTGGTGCAGCCCATGGACTATGCTGTCTTTGATGATATTGGAGTCTTTTCTCTCCTGGATCATTTGCTTTACAGATTGGTACATAGTTGGTGGTACAGGCCGATACCTTTCCTTGATCGGTGGGTGTGTACCTGTAGGAATGGAGTGCTCTATGATATCTACTTCTCCATAGTCTGTAGAATGCTTACTGAAGGCACGATGACGCTCCTTCACGATTTTCAGTACTCCCTCTAATTGGTGTTCTGGTGTTGAAGCATCTCCCACATAAAGTTCTTTCCAAGAGGGGGTGCTTAAATTGTGGTCCTGTGGGTGCTGTTTCTGTAGCCACACTGATGACATCTTAAAATGTAACTTGGATCAGCTGTGCAATGGGACGGTATTTTGTTAATGTTACACTGTGATCACTCAAGTTGAGGAGACAAATAGGCACTTTACCTTCAGAGACGGTTACTAGGCTTCTTGCGGCTCTAACTAGAGGATAGTCTTCCAAAACAACTGGCTCTACCAAGGCTTGGTAATCTTGACCTTGAATTCCGACTACAGCTTGGCACCACAAGAGGGTTTCGGTGTTGGGTTTGAGAATCACAGATTGATTATCTCGGATGCCGACACAGCAGATTTCTCCTTTTTCATTTGCGAATCTCTGTTGTGCATTTAGTACACGGATGGTTTGTTGGATCACCTTAGAAGCAGAAGAGGCATTAGGCACTGACTGGTGCAAGGCTTCCAGCATCTCAACATAACAGTTCCTGAGGACATTCATTCCTAGGACTATTGGAGGGTTATTGTTATTTTCTCTGACTTGTACCACAATAATGCCTTGTTTCGATAGTGTAGTTCCTCCTACTTGAATGGTAGGTTCCCAATAACCAAGTATTGGTACGAGTTTGCAGTTACTGGCTATGAGACTCAGCCAGGATTCTGGGGGCTGGGTAGGCTGATTTTGGTCCCAGTATTTTTCAAATGCTGTTTGTTGAATGGTAGTGACTTGGGATCCTGTGTCAACTAGGGTAACAAAAGGAACACCATTTATTTGAAGTGTCACTTCTGGACGGGATCCTACATATATTGGCATCCAATATGGATCTTCTGGACCTATTGATTTACCTCCCGAGGGGTGGTCCTTGGCCTCGGGGTCGCCCGTTTAACTGCCAGCAGGTTGCTTCAGTATTACCTGGCTTGGGACATTATGTGCAGATAGGCCGCTTAGGGGTACTAGTGCGGTCAGGTAAGCGTCCACCCGAATTTCTGGAATAAGTCTCTTTATAGTGTAGAAAGGCACAAGGGACCATCATAGATGGAAGATGTGTCACCAAGGTTCCTGGCCTTGGGGAAGTAGGAGCCAGTAGTGCATATGTCCGCAGCAGTTGCTGATGGAAACTTTGATAGCATAGCTGTGAAAAGTTACTCTGGGCCAGCTCTTACTGGGAGCAGCCAAAGTGCAGGGTGGGTGGCTGTTCCCCATGGTCCAGGCCGGGTTTTGACGGGCTTACAAAAAGTCAGCCAGCAGGGTCAGGGGTGTGATTACTTGGCTGATGGTGGAGCTCTGTGTAGCTGTGTGTTTTTGGAGCCAAGCGAAAACCAGAGGGTCTCTGCCGAGAGACAAAGGACAAAGCAAGGTTCCCATCCACTCCGTAGGGAGTACGGTACTGTGCCTTAAAACCTACAGACAGATGGCCTGGTGGAATGCTTCAATAAAACTTTGAAGGCCATATTGAAAAAAGTGGTTGAGAAAGATGGCAGAGATTGGTATTACCTGTTGCCTTATCTACTGTTCTCAATCAAAGAGGTACCCCAAGTGTCAACAGGTTTCTCGCCTTTTGAGTTGTTGTATGGAAGGCATCCACAAGGCCTGTTAGATATCGCTAAGGAGACCTGGGAGAGTGAGGTCACGCCTTACAAAAGTGTCATTGAACATGTGACTACATTGCAGGAGCGAATAGATCAGATGACACCTATTGTGAAGGAGCATATGCTCCAGGCACAGGAGGCACAAGCGAACATATATAACAGGACGGCCTGTCTTAGACAGTTCAGTCCTGGGGACCGTGTTTTAGTCTTAGTCCCCACAGTGGAGAGCAAGTTCCTGGCCAAGTGGCAAGGGCCCTATGAGATAACTGAGAGGGTGGGCGAAGTTAATTACCGAGTACATCAGCCAAGTAGGAGAAAGCCCTATCAAATCTACCACATCAACTTGTTAAAACCATGGAAGGATAGGGACCCTCCTGAGAGCCCATGTCTGTTGACCCAACCAGACGCCACCATCGACAATGTAAAAATTGCTGAAACCCTGTTCCCTTCCCTAAAATATCAATGCCAGCTCCTGTTACAGCAGAATAGGGACCTGTTTACAGAAACCCCTGGCTTAACCAAGGTCGTGGAACATGAAATTCTAACGGAACCTCAGGCGCGAGTAAATTTAAAACCGTACAGGATACCAGAGGCCCGAAGAAAGATAGTTTCCAAAGAGGTCCAGAGAATGTTAAAACTGGGGGTAATTGAGGAATCCAAAAGTGGGTGGTGTAGTCGAATAGTGCTAGTCCCGAAGCCCAATGAAGAATGGCGATTTTGTAATGACTACCGAAAATTAAACGAGGTGTCCAAAGTAGATGCTTATTCCAATGCGGATGAGCTCATTGAGAAACTTGGGCCAGCTCGATACATAACGACCCTGGATCTTACAAAGGGATACTGGCAAATTCTGTTGTCGAAAGAAGCTAGGGAAAAAACATAATTTTCTACACCGGAAGGGCCCTTCCAGTACGTTAGGATGCCGTTTGGGTTGCAAGGGGCCCCCGCCACCTTCCAGAGAGCTATGGACCAAATCTTACGCTCACATCGGGAATAAACGGCCGCTTACTTGGATCATATAGTGATCTTCAGTCAAGATTGGGAGAATCACCTCAGTAAAGTTCAGAGCATCCTAGATACGCAATGAAAGCCGGATTTACTATAAATCCAAGTAAGTGTGCCATGGGGTTGGAAGAGGCTCGATACTTGGGATATATATCGTAGGAAGAGGTATAATAAAACCCCAAGTAACTAAAGTGGAAGCTATCCAAAAATGGCCCCGCCCACCAAGAAACAGGTCAAAGCCTTTCTCTGTATTGTGGGATACTACAGGAGATTTGTTCCTAAGTTTGCAGAAATAGCAGTACCCCTGACCGACCTTACAAAAGGGGGGAAGTCTGCTGTGATCAAGTGGTCCCAGGAAGCTGAAGAGGCCTTCCAAAAACTTATGTCTGCCCTCTGTAGATAGCCCATCTTGGTAGCCCCTGACTTCTCCCAGGAATTTATTGTTCAGACAGATGCATCAGAAGTAGGCATAGGGGCAGTAATGTCTCAAGTCATAAATGAAGAGGAACATCCCGTGTGTTATCTCAGCAGAAAACTGTCCCCGGCAGAGCGGAATTACTCTATAATTAAAAGGGAATGCTTAGCCATTAAGTGGGCCCTTAATTGTCTCAGAAACTATCTCCTGGGACGGAGATTTACACTGGTCTCGGATCATGCTCCTCTGCAATGGTTAAGAGAGAAAAAGGGTAAGAATGCCCGTGTCACCCGTTGGTTTCTAGCCCTACAGGACTTTAGGTTTTCAGTAGAGCATAGGCTGGGCAGGCTACAAGGAAATGTGGATGCCCTATCCAGTACAGAGTACACTGCATGTTTTCTGGAGTTGCCCAGACCCCTGGCTTTGGGCAGAGGAAGGGGATATGTAGAAAGGCACAAGGGACCATCATAGATGGAAGATATGTGTCACCAAGGTTCCTGGCCTCGGTGAAGTAGGAGCCAGTAGTGCATATGTCCGCAGAAGTTGCTGATGGACACTTTGATAGTTAGCATAGCTGTGAAAAGCTAATCCGGGCAGGCCCTTAGTGGGAGCAGCCAAAGTGCAGGATGGGTGGCTGTTCCCCATGGTCCAGGCCGGGTTTTGATGGGCTTACAAAAAGTCAGCCAGCAGGGTCAGGGGTGTGATTACCTGGCTGATGGTGGAGCTCTGTGTAGCTGTGTGTTTTTGGAGCCAAGTGAAAACCAGAGGGTCTCTGCTGAGAGACAAAGGACAAAGCAAGGTTTCCATCCACTCCGTGGGGAGTACGGTACTGTGCCCTAAAACTTCCTATGTGATTGTTCAGATTCAAGACTGAATTGTTTTTCTTTAAGTGTACACTGAATTAAGCTGATCACTACCACCTGTTGAATTGTGGTGTGCCAACAATAAAATACATTTATTACTTTGATTTCCACAACTAAAAGGCTACCGTGTATTTATCTGAAGGCTACCATTTGGGAAATCCCTACAATAGTCAGGAGAGAAGAGCCTTCTGGACACAGGTTTCTCATCCTCCAGCAATAATGGTTTTTCCCACTGTTCCAACTTTTGGTGGACTTTCTCCAGACTTTTAGTCAGGAATTGGACTTGCTCAGTAAGGGCAGCAACTGCATCAGGAATTGGGTCTTGAGTTGCCTGACTGACGACAGGTAAAGGTTTTACAGGGGTGACCAGCTGTGTTGCTGGCACTACAGAAGATCCAACAGGTTCTGTTGGTGGACTTTTTCCCAGTATACTGATAGCTAATTCTTTAAAGGGACACTGTCAGGCCTTCTGAGCATAATTAGATCTTTATATGCCCTCCTAGGTCTTGTAATAAGTTTCCAATTCATATAAGTATTATCCCTGTGCACATTGTAAACCGTGAAAAATAATCTTTATAATCACCTGTCAATCAACTGTCCTTTACAGGGAGTGCAGAATTATTAGGCAAATTAGTATTTTGACCACATCATCCTCTTTATGCATGTTGTCTTACTCCAAGCTGTATAGGCTCGAAAGCCTACTACCAATTAAGCATATTAGGTGATGTGCATCTCTGTAATGAGAAGGGGTGTGGTCTAATGACATCAACACCCTATATCAGGTGTGCATAATTATTAGGCAACTTCCTTTCCTTTGGCAAAATGGGTCAAAAGAAGGACTTGACAGGCTCAGAAAAGTCAAAAATAGTGAGATATCTTGCAGAGGGATGCAGCACTCTTAAAATTGCAAAGCTTCTGAAGCGTGATCATCGAACAATCAAGCTTTTCATTCAAAATAGTCAACAGGGTCGCAAGTAAGTGTGTGGAAAAACCAAGGCGCAAAATAACTGCCCATGAACTGAGAAAAGTCAAGCGTGCAGCTGCCAAGATGCCACTTGCCACCAGTTTGGCCATATTTTAGAGCTGCAACATCACTGGAGTGCCCAAAAGCCCAAGGTGTGCAATACTCAGAGACATGGCCAAGGTAAGAAAGGCTGAAAGACGACCACCACTGAACAAGACACACAAGCTGAAACGTCAAGACTGGGCCAAGAAATATCTCAAGACTGATTTTTCTAAGGTTTTATGGACTGATGAAATGAGAGTGAGTCTTGATGGGCCAGATGGATGGGCCCATGGCTGGATTGGTAAAGGGCAGAGAGCTCCAGTCCGACTCAGACGCCAGCAAGGTGGAGGTACTGGTTTGGGCTGGTATCATCAAAGATGAGCTTGTGGGGCCTTTTCGGGTTGAGGATGGAGTCAAGCTCAACTCCCAGTCCTACTGCCAGTTTCTGGAAGACACCTTCTTCAAGCAGTGGTACAGGAAGAAGTCTGCATCCTTCAAGAAAAACATGATTTTCATGCAGGACAATGCTCCATCACACGCGTCCAAGTACTCCACAGCGTGGCTGGCAAGAAAGGGTATAAAAGAAGAAAAACTAATGACATGGCCTCCTTGTTCACCTGATCTGAACCCCATTGAGAACCTGTGGTCCATCATCAAATGTGAGATTTACAAGGAGGGAAAACAGTACACCTCTCTGAACAGTGTCTGGGAGGCTGTGGTTGCTGCTGCATGCAATGTTGATGGTGAACATATCAAAACACTGACAGAATCCATGGATGGCAGGCTTTTGAGTGTCCTTGCAAAGAAAGGTAGCTATATTGGTCACTGATTTGTTTTTGTTTTGTTTTTGAATGTCAGATATTTGTGAATGTTGAGATGTTATATTGGTTTCACTGGTAAAAATAAATAATTGAAATGGGTATATATTTGTTTTTTGTTAAGTTGCCTAATAATTATGCACAGTAATAGTCACCTGCACACACAGATATCCCCTAAAATAGCTAAAACTAAAAAGAAACTAAAAACTACTTCCAAAAATATTCAGCTTTGATATTAATGAGTTTTTTGGGTTCATTGGGAATTGGGAACATGGTTGTTGTTCAATAATACAATTAATCCTCAAAAATACAACTTGCCTAATAATTCTGCACTCCCTGTATGCCCAAGGGGCGTTCTTAGCGCCACATTTGAGCCCAGCCACGCCCCAACTGCCAGATCCCTAGACACGCCCATCTCATTAGAATTCACCGCTGGCCGGTATTTTTGTCCCCGACATTCAGAGATCCCGCGCATGCCCAATATGAAGTTACGGTCAGCGGCCTCAATAGGGGACACAGGCGCGATGTGATCCCGGCGAGTGAGGGTGCCGGGCGCATGCGCAGGATCTCGGAATGTCGGGGACAGGAAAATACCGCCCAGCGAAGTGAATTCTAATGAGATGGGCGTGTCTAGGGATCCGGCAGTTGGGGCGCGGCTGGGCACAAATGCGGCGCAAAGAACGCCCCTTGGGCATAAAGGACAGTTGATTGACGGTTTACAATGCGCACAGGGATAATACTTATATGAATTGGAAACTTATTACAAGACCTAGGAGGGCATATAAAGATCTAATTATGCTCAGAAGGCCTGACAGTGTCCCTTTAAAGTCTAAGAAAGCAGCACTTTGATGCTGGCCAGCTAACATTCTTAGCTGGCTCTTTTAATTGTCTGTATTGACGCCTTCAATAAATTGCTCTTTCAGGGTTTTATCCTGATTCTCTGCCTCACGTGGGTGTACTTGGACAACGGCTCTAAGGGCTTCCTTGCTAAAGAACCTCATCTTGACCTCTGACACGGTTCTGGGTTCAAAGGTGGTGTAGAGACGTTTAAATATCTGCTCCAGTGTCCTCCTCTCTGAGCTTGGCCAAGATTTCACTTCTCTGAGAACAGCTCCTTCCAATTGTGCAAGGAGAATCTCCATCTGTTGTTCTGGGGATACAGGGTACAATCTGAACACAGCAAGAATTTTCTCTTTAAAGTCCCTTAAAGTATGAACTTCTCCAGAATATCGTGGGAACCAGGGGGCCCCAAAATAATAAGGCATGGTTAAAGGCATTAAGCTTGGTTGTGCAGCAGTTGGTATTGCGCTGGGACTGGCTGTGGCTGCCGCAGGGGGTCTGCGGAGGTCAGGCTGCACGTTATCTTCCTGCACAGACATGGTAACAGCAGGTGAATTAAGGTTGAATATGTTAACTGTGGTTGTAGACACTTTTTTCTTGTGCGGCGTTGCTATGGGCACTCTTGCGGGTGTATGGTCCGGAGGCGGCAGCTCTGCGCAGAGTCACGCATATATGCGTCATCTTGCGAGAGCCGTGATTTCCTGTGAACGCGCACACACAGGCGCGCGCGTTCACAGGAACTGAAGGTAAGCGAGTGGATCTCCAGCCTGCCAGCGGCGATCGCTCGCTGGCAGGCTGGAGATGTGATTTTTTTTAACCCCTAACAGGTATATTAGACGCTGTTTTGATAACAGCGTCTAATATACCTGCTACCTGGTCCTCTGGTGGTCCCTTTTGTTTGGATCGACCACCAGAGGACACAGGTAGCTGTGTAAAGTACCACAAAACACTACACTACACCCCACCCCCCCCCCCGTCACTTATTAACCCCTTATGAACCCCTGATCACCCATGATCACCCCATATAGACTCCCTGATCACCCTCCTGTCATTGATCACCCCCCTGTAAGGCTCCATTCAGACATCCGTATGATTTTTACGGATCCACGGATACATGGATCGGATCCGCAAAACACATACGGACGTCTGAATGGAGCCTTACAGGGGGGTGATCAATGACAGGTGGGTGATCACCCATATAGATTCCCTGATCACCCCCTGTCATTGATCACCCCCCTGTCATTGATCACCCCCCTGTAAGGCTCCATTCAGATGTCCGTATGATTTTTACGGATCCACGGATACATGGATCGGATCCGCAAAACACATACGGATGTCTGAATGGAGCCTTACAGGGGGGTGATCAATGACAGGCGGGTGATCACCCATATAGATTCCCTAATCACCCCCTGTCATTGATCACCCCCCTGTCATTGATCACCCCCCTGTAAGGCTCCATTCAGATGTCCGTATGATTTTTACGGATCCACGGATACATGGATCGGATCCGCAAAACACATACGGACGTCTGAATGGAGCCTTACAGGGGGGTGATCAATGACAGGCGGGTGATCACCCATATAGATTCCCTCATCACCCCCTGTCATTGATCACCCCCCTGTCATTGATCACCCCCCTGTAAGGCTCCATTCAGATGTCTGTATGATTTTTACAGATCCACGGATACATGGATCGGATCCGCAAAACACATACGGACGTCTGAATGGAGCCTTACAGGGGGGTGATCAATGACAGGCGGGTGATCACCCATATAGATTCCCTGATCACCCCCTGTCATTGATAACCCCCCTGTCATTGATCACCCCCCTGTAAGGCTCCATTCAGACGTCTGTATGCGTTTTGCGGATCCGATCCATGTATCTGAGCTACCTTCACCTCTGCCTCCAATTCAGGATAAAGAGCAGAGACCACCACCCCTTCAGCCAAAATGGGACCCGGGTCTTCAAAATTCCCACCTCCAGGAAAACAACGTGACAGGGCATCTGCCTTCACATTCTTAACCCCAGGGCGGAACGTGACAACAAAATTAAACCTTGAAAAGAAAAAAGACCATCTGGCCTGTCTCGGGTTCAGACGCTTGGCTGACTCCAAGTAGGCCAGATTTTTATGGTCAGTAAACACGGTAATATGGTGTCTGGCTCCCTCTAGCCAATGGCGCCATTCCTCAAAAGCCAACTTGATGGCCAACAATTCCCTATCTCCCACATCGTAATTTCTCTCTGCGGAGGAGAGTTTCCTCGAGAAAAAGGCACACGGTCGCCATTTGGCAGGAGAGGAACCCTGAGACAAGACCGCACCCACACCCACCTCAGAAGCATCAACCTCAACTATGAAGGGTAGAGAAATATCAGGTTGTACCAAGATGGGAGTGGAAGCAAAACTCTCCTTGATATTAGAAAAGGCCTTACGCGCCTCTACCGACCAGGAAGAAATATCTACCCCCTTTCTGGTCATATCAGTGAGTGGTTTAACAACAGAGGAATAATTCAAAATAAACCTCCTGTAATAATTGGCAAAGCCCAAAAAACGCATCAGCGCCTTCTGATTCTCAGTAAGTTCCCACTCAAGCACAGCGCGGACCTTCTCGGGGTCCATGCGAAAACCAGAAGCGGAGAGAAGAAACCCCAGAAATTGAATTTCTGGAACTGCAAACACACATTTTTCCAGTTTTGAGTATAATTTATTCTCCCGCAGGATGAGCAAGACCTGACGTAAGTGTTCCTTATGAGTTTTGAAATCAAGAGAAAAAATCTAAATGTCATCCAAATACACTAATACAAATTTCCCCATTAAATGATAAAAAATGCTGTTCACGAAAAGCTGAAAAACGGCTGGAGCATTCATCAAACCAAAAGGCATAACCAAATTCTCAAAATGGCCCTCAGGGGTATTGAAGGCCGTCTTCCATTCGTTGTATGCCCCTCTTAGATCTAATTTGGAAAAGACTTTAGCCCCAACAATCTGGTTAAACAGGTCCGGGATCAGAGGAAGCGGATAAGGGTCACGAATTGTGATACTGTTCAGCTCCCTGAAATCCAGACAAGGTCTTAAAGAACCATCTTTTTTCTTAACAAAGAAAAAAACTGCGGCAACAGGTGACTTTGAGGGTCGTATGTGTCCTTTTCTCAGACTCTCAGAGATATAAGCACGCATAGCGACCCTTTCAGGTTGGGAGAGATTGTATAAACGAGATTTAGGCAGCTTGGCGCCTGGGATGAGATTAATAGGGCAATCGTACTCCCTGTGCGGGGGCAAATCCTGCACTCCACTCTCAGAGAAGACATCCGAAAATTCAGAGAGAAAAGATGGTACAGTCTTAGTAGAAACCTTACAAACAGATGTCGTGAGGCAATTCTCTCTGCAAAAGTCACTCCAACGATTTATTTGGCTCGCTTGCCAATCAATGGTGGGGTTATGTTTAGTGAGCCAGGGTAGCCCCAACACTAGAGTAGGCAATCCGCTAAGAACGAAACATGACACATCCTCAACATGAGCATCACTCACAATTAAACAGATATTGTGAACTATGCCCTTTAATGATTTCTGAAAAAGTGGAGCGGAATCAATAGCAAAAACAGGAATATCCTTTCCCAAAGTGCATACCTGGAAACCATGAGTTATTGCAAATTGATTATCAATGAGATTGACAGCTGCTCCACTATCTACAAAAATCTCACAAAAATTTTTCTTGCTCTCTAGCGCTCCCCTGGCAGGCAGGACAAAACGGGAACTACAAGCAAACGGAAAACCTTCAATTTCCGCCTCAACCCTGCCAATATTAACAGATGGAACATTTTTAAAGGATTTTTTCCTTTTTGTTTCTTTATTACTCCCAAAAAACTGCCTGAATCTCCTAGAGGGACAAACATTTGCCAAATGATTTATACCTCCACAACAAAAACAAACCTTCCTATGCGGGCTGAATCTTCTATTGTCAAAGGCAATCAACCCCAGCTGCATGGGATCTTGCTCAGAAGGGGTTGACAGCGACTGAGACCCCTGCGCACAGAATGAGACCGGTGCACTGTCCTGGGATTGAGTATGACAGAAGGAGTGATCTCTCCTCTCTCTCTAAGATGCCTGTCAATACGAACGGCCCGAGACATGGCCGAGTCCAAGGAGGTAGGCCTCTCATAAAAGGCAAATGCATCTTTCAATCCCTCTGAAAGACCATGGCAAAATTGACTTCGGAGTGCAGCATCATTCCAACCAGTATCAGCTGCCCATCTCCGAAATTCTGAGCAGTATATCTCTGCGGATTGTTTACCCTGGCATAACAGACGTAGTCTAGACTCAGCCAAAGCAATATGATCATATATCTGACCCGGGGCTAAAAAGAATTCATCCACTGAACGGAGGGGCCGTGCCCCCACCGGCAGCGGAAAGGCCCAGGACTGAGCGTTATCCCTGAGCAACGATATAATGATCCCCACCCTCCGTTCCTCATCATAGGAGGAATGGGGAAGAAGGCGAAAATGGAGTTTGCAAGTCTCTCTAAAACGCACAAAATTCTCACTACCCCCGGAGAACGTATCCAGGAGCGAGATCTTAGGCTCAGAACAAACTCCATGAACGCAAGCTGAACCGGTCACTTGAAACTGAGAAAGAGTCTTACGGAGATCTGCTACCTCAAATGAAAGACCCTGCAAGCGTTCAGTCAAAAGTGAAACCGGATCCATGCTTGAGACGGTTTTGGCGGTTTATAATGTCACGGAAGGTGTACAGGAAACAAGACAACACAAAATGAATATACGACTCACTGGATCCAAAACTAAGGAACAAAAGGGAGACCCCTGCATCAGACCTGGCTTTCTCCCTTACTGCTCAGCCTATGCGATGATCCCAATGGTAGATGATCGCATATCCTCGTACCTCGACTGAATAACACCTGAACGCCCTATAATAGTGAGGGGACACGACCACCGGCTCCCTACACTAGATACGGAGGGAGTCAGGGTCACCTGGGATCCAGCAAACAGAAAAAGACAAAACAATGCACAACACTTCTCTTGTAGAAGACTGGGAAGTAGGATCAGCATGCACACACACTCCAGGAAGAAATATAAACCGCACACTAATGCACTATGGGGAGGAATTTAAAGGGATGCAATCAGTCCAGCTACATGACAGCTGAGAGAGGCTAACGAGATGAGGAACTGAAAGCAAAACAAAGGAAGCTCAAGGAGGAGGTTCTGAAAGGCATCTGTCAGAGCTTTTCAGACGTCTGGTGTCTTCCCCGAGGAGTGAGGCAGGTCTGTAATGAAATCTATGGACAGATGTGTCCAAGGACGGGAAGGAATGGGTAACGGAAGGAGAGGACCCGATGGCCGTGAATGAGGGACCTTGGCACGAGCGCAGGTCTCGCAGGCTGCCACAAAACCCTCAACCGACTTGCGAAGAGCCGGCCACCAGAATCTCTGAGCAATGAGATCCACTGTGGCTCTGGCACCCCGGGTGCCCAGCAAGGACAGTACTGTGGTGCTCCTTAAAAACCTTGTGTCGTAAAGTGAGAGGCACAAACAACCTCCCAGGAGGACAAAGATCAGGAGCCTCTGCCTGGGCTGCCTGAACCTCTGCCTCCAATTCAGGATAAAGAGCAGACACAACCACCCCTTCAGCCAAAATGGGACCCGGGTCTTCAAAGTTCCCCCCTCCCGGAAAACAACGTGACAGGGCATCCGCCTTCACATTCTTAACCCCAGGGCGGAACGCGACAACAAAATTAAACCTTGAAAAGAACAAAGACCATCTGGCCTGTCTCGGGTTCAGACGCTTGGCCGATTAAAGTAGGCCAGATTCTTATGGTCAGTAAACACGGTAATATGGTGTCTGGCTCCCTCTAGCCAATGGCGCCCTTCCTCAAAAGCTAACTTGATGGCCAACAACTCCCTATCTCCCACATCGTAATTTGTCGGTCTTACGCGCCTCTACCGACCAGGAGGAAAAATCTACCCCCTTTCTAGTCATATCACTGAGTTGTTTAACATCAGAGGAATAATTCCAAATAAACTTCCTGTAATAATTGGCAAAACCCAAAAAAACACATCAGCGCCTTCCGATTTTCAGGAAGCTCCCACTCAAGCACAGCGCGGACCTTCTTGGGGTCCATGCGAAAACCAGAAACGGAGAGAAGAAACCCTAGTAATTGAATTTCTGGAATCCGCAAACACACGTTTTTCCAGTTTAGCGTACAATTTTTTCTCCCGCAGGATGAGCAAGACCTGACGTAGGTGGTCCTTATGAGTTTTGAAATCAGGAGAAAAAAATCTAAATGTCATCTAGATACACTAGTACAAATTTCCCCATTAAATGATAAAAAATACTGTTCACAAAATGCTGAAAGACGCCTGGAGCATTCATCAAACCAAAAGGCATAACCAAATTCTCAAAATACCCTCAGGGGTATTGAAGGCTGTCTTCCATTCATCTCCTTCTCTGACCCTGACCAGGTTGTATGCCCCTCTTAAATCTAACTTGGAAAAAACTTTAGCCCCAACAATCTGGTTAAACAGGTCCGGGATCAGAGGAAGCGGATAAGGGTCACGAATTGTGATACTGTTCAGCTCCCTGAAATCCAGATATGGTGTTAAAGAACCATCTTTTTTCTTAACAAAGAAAAAAACTGCGGCAACAGGTGACTTCGAGGGTCGTATGTGTCCCTTTCTCAGGCTCTCAGAGATATAAGCACGCATAGCGCCCTTTTCAGGTTGTGAGAGATTGTATAAACGAGATTTAGGAAGCTTGGCGCCTGGGATGAGATTAATAGGGCAATCGTACTCCCCGTGAGGGGGCAGCTCCTTATAACCACTCTGAGAAAACCCATCTGAAAATTATGAGAAAAGATGGTACAGTCTTAGTAGAAACCTCTGAAACAGATGTTGTGAGGCAATTCTCTCTGCAAAAGTCAGTCCAACCATTTATTTGCCTTGCTTGCCAATCAATGGTGGGGTTATGTTTAGTGAGCCAGGGTAGCCCCAATACTAGGATGAGTAGGCAACCCACTTAGGATGAAACATGACACATCCTCAACATGAGTATCACTCACAATCAAACAGATATTGTGAACTATGCCTTTTAACGATTTTTGAGAAAGTGGAGCAGAATCAATAGCAAAAACAGGTATGTTCTTTCCCAAAGTGCATACCTGGAAACCATGTGTTATAGCAAATTGATTATCAATGAGATTGACAGCTGCTCTACTATCTACAAAAATCTCACCACAAAAATGTTCCTGCTCTCTAGCGCCACCCTGGTAGGTAGGACAAAAGGGGAACTACAAGCAAACGGAAAACATTCAATTTCCCGCATCAACCTTGCCAATAGTAACAGATGGAAATTTTTTAGAGGATTTTTTTCTTTTTGTTTCTTTATTGCTCTCAAAAAACTGCCTGAATCTCCTAGAGGGACAAACATTTGCCAAATGATTTATACCTCCACAATAAAAACAAACACTCCTCTGACAGCTGAATCTTCTATTGTCAGAGGCAAGGAAACCCAGCTGCATGGGCTCCTGCTCAGAAGGGATTGAGAGAGACTGAGACCCCTGCACACTGAATGAGACCGCCGCACTGTCCTTGGACTGAGTATGACAGGAAGGAGTGATGTCTCATCTCTCTCTAAGAGGCCTGTCAATACGAACAGCCCGAGACATGGCAGACTCCAAAGAGATAGGTCTCTCATGAAAGGCAAATGCATCTTCTGCAAGCGCACGCTGGTAGACGCGCTGCTGATGGCATTCCCACCAGACAGCGGGGGCATAGTTGAAGCACAAGGCGAAGGCAGAGGAGGAGGAAGAGGTCGCCAACAAAGCTGGGGCACCACCAGCACCTCAGAAGGCAGGGTTAACATGGCCGAAAAGTGGAAAAGCTTTGTCAGCACGCCACAACAACCAGCACCACCAGCTGATATGGAATGTCTTAGCAGGAGGCAGCATTGTAGCAACATGGTCAAGCAGTATGTGTGCACACGTCTACACATACTGAATGACGGGTCTTCCCCCTTCAGCTTCTGGGTCCTCAAATTGGGCACATGGCCTGAGCTTGCCCTTTACGCCTTGGAGGTGCTAGCCTGCCCTGCAGCCAGTGTATTTTCTGAACGTGTGTTTAGCACGGCAGGAGGGGGTTATCACAGACAAGCGCAGCGGCCTGTCCACAGCCAATGTGGACAAGCTCACGTTCATTAAAATGAACCAGGCATGGATCTCTCAGGACTTGTCCGTACCTTGTGCAGAATAGACATGTATACCGGCCTCACCCAGCCATTGTTGCACTCCAGTGCACTTTCTCATTGTTTTATTTTTTAGATTTCCCAATGTTTTGGGGTCTACCCTAATTTAAACAAAAAAAATAAAAACATTTGTTTGCAGAGCACTTGCCATACTCTTAACCACATTTTGCTGCTTTTGGCATCCATCTAGCCAAGGCATCCTCAAACTGTGACCCTCCAGCTGTTGCAAAACTACAACTCCCAGCATGCCCGAACAGCCTACAGGTATCAGCCTACAGCAGGGCATTGTGGAAGTTGTAGTTTTACAACAGCTGGAGGGCCACAGTTTGAGGATGCCTGCTCTAACCCTTTCCATTACTTTTTTAGAGCCATTTTAGTGCTCCAAAGATCGGGTCCCCATTGACTTTAATGGGGTTCGGGTTCGGGGTCAAGTTTGGGTCCCGAACTCAAACTTTTTTTTTGCAAAGTTCAGCCAAACCCGAACTTCCAGGTGTCCGCTCAACTCTAGTCATCACAACTGGCAATGTCAAAGGGCAGAGGGCGCAACAGTTACAGAGAGCGTGGAGCCTCTAAGAGTAATTGCAAAGCCCCCATTTGCATATAATAAAACATTTTTCTCAGCAATGTGGGCACATATCTGGACATAACTACTGTGAAGGGGCACATATCTGGACATAACTACTGTGAAGGGGCACATATCTGGACATAACTATTTGGGAGAGGACACATATCTGGCATAGCTACTGTGCAGGGGGCACATATTTGGGCATAACTACTGTGAAATGGGCACAGATCTGGGAATAACTGCTATGAAAGGGCGCATATCTGGGCATAAGTGCTGTGAAGTGGGCACATCTGGGCATAACTACTGTGAAGGGGACACAGTGTGGGAATTACTACTATGTGCAGGTACAAAGGGGGAATAATTACTATGTGGGGACATTTAAGGGGACTGGTTGTGCACAGTTAAGCTTTGGGCAGAGTTAGAGGCGTGACCTAGTATGAAAATATATATATACATACTGTAAACATATTGATCCCTATTCACAAGATATTTTTTATTTGCATGTGTATATTTGTATTTGTGGTTTGAGGGGGGGGCAGGTACATTCCTTGCACAGGGGCCCTCTGCTGTCCCTGTGTTGGTGCACGTGTCACGATGCACCTACTTGGATACGCTGAACCCCAGGTGGTGGCTCCACAGCTGATGAACGGGATGAGAAAATAAATGGAGTCCAGACCTTGTGGTGAAGTTTATAACAGCTTTAATTTGCATAAACGTTTCTCCAAACAGTTTCAGGCTTTGTCTTGGTTCCAGCAGGCGTTAGCATTAACTGTGGCAGGCAAACTCCTCTCTGCTACATCTGTTGCTCTGTGGCTCTGCTGTGCTGACAGGCTGGCTATAGAACTCAGCTTCTTCTTTATGCTGTACTTAACTTTGTAATCTGGTCTGTCTCTAGCTTTGTCCAGGGAACACTTTAATCCTGGTTTCAAAGGCTTCAAGCTTCTGCCTCCATATCCAGCTGAGCTGAAGGTGCTCCAGCTGGTTTGGCAAAGGCTTGTCCAACAGGGATAGGCTCCTTCTGCCTTTCCCTAGCAGTGGGTACTCTCACTCTGACCTCTAACTAGAACACCCTCCCTGTAGCAAGTGGGACAGGCCCAACACACCACATAGTGGGGTGTTTGAATGGAATAGAAAGCTCCATTCTCGCTAAGATAGCTCTTCTATGTTTGCCGCCATCTGCTGGTGTACCAGGAAAATTACATGTTAACATTTACATAAATAAGAAATACGAAAAAAAAAAAACATTTTGCAGGAACTGGAAATTAATACACAGAATGACATTAGGTTAACCATAAGAGAGAGTGCAAAAGTGGTAATCCAACTCTTACAATTGTATCCCAGTGTACCCAAAGTTTCCAGGCCCTGCAGAGTACTGCATCTCAGTGCACCCAGGATTCCCAATCCCTACAGAGCATTGCATCCAAGTGTACCCATGATTCCAGGCCCTGCAGAGCATTGCATCCAAGTGTACCCAAAGTTCCCAGTCTCTGCAGAGCATTGCATCTCAGTGCACCCAGAGTTACCAGTCCCCGCAGTGTTGCAAGTGCACCTAGAGCTCCTAGTCCCTGCAGAGCATAACATCCCAGTGTACCCAAAGTTCCCAGTCCCTGCAGAGCATTGCATCTCAGTGCACCCTAGAGTTCCCAGTCCCTGCAGAGCGTTGCTGCTGTGGATGTGGTTCTCCTGCTGATATTGCAGTATACAGTGTGAGTGTCTGCTGGCACTGACCAGAAGCTTGGTAAAACATGCTTTCTAGCAAACTCCATAGTGTTGCTCCTCTCACAGAAAGTAAGTCTGGTGACGTGGGCATGACATCATGAGGTTGTTTAGCCCACTAGGAAATGTGGCTGCCCACTGTAGGCAGGGCAGACGTCCTCTCCTGGCACACCTCCCTCTCGTCTGTGGAGTTTACAGTGTGTTTTCCTGGCAGAGCTGCTCTGTCTTCCTGAGGCTTAGAATTTCTGGCTGCGTGCGAGCTGAGAGAGGAGGTAAGTACGCGGACAGCCGCTGGGAATAATTATGTGATTATATATAAAGATCAGAGGAAACTCGTACTAATGTCCCAGTATATAGAATGTTATTTACATTGCGTATCCTGAAGTTTAAAGTACATGGCTCATATAACCAAGCAGGTCTCTCCCTAGTCACTGGCCCTGAAAGCCACCCTGTGTCCAAGCTTCATTCACATAGATGAAGGATATTATCAGGGGTGTAGCTACAGGGGTGCAGAGGCTGTAATGGCCCCAGGGCATGTTAAGTGAGGCTGGACTAGGACGGGAGTTAGGGGGGGGCCGACATGATAGGTTTTGGTAGGAAGGGCCGGGCTGGAGGGAGTTAAATCGGTCTGAGTTATGGAAAAAAAAGATATAGCACTATAAATCTGACGGTCAGCGATATATAACTAAGCTAAGCAGGTTTTATTTAAAAAAAAAAAAACTATTTCCTTATTTCCCTGGTTTTCTTCTGGCCCTTTGTTTACTTGCAATAAAAACAAACAATCTCTGCCCCTCCCCTGCTTTGCTAAGGGAGTGAATACAAGTACTGCCCTGAGTGACATGCCTGCCTGCTGGGAGACTCTACAGCATGTTGTATGTGTAGAACTACAAGTCCCAGCTGTATAATGACACTGCTAAGGAGTGAATACAAGTACTGCCTTGAGTGACATGTCTGCCTGCTGGGAGACTCAGCAGCATGTTGTATGTGTAGAACTACAAGTCCCAGCTGTATAATAACACTGCTAAGGAGTGAATACAAGTACTGCCCTGAGTGGCATGTCTGCCTGCTGGAAGACTCAGCAGCATGTTGTATATGTAGAACTACAAGTCCCAGCTGTATAATGACACTGCTAAGGGAGTGGATACAAGAGCTGCCCTGAGTGACATGTCTGCCTGCTGGGAGACTCTGCAGCATGTTGTATGTGTAGGACTACAAGTCCCAGCTGTATAATGACACTGCTAAGGGAGTGGATACAAGAGCTGCCCTGAGTGACATGTCTGCCTGCTGGGAGACTCTGCAGCATGTTGTATGTATAGAACTACAAGTCCCAGCTGTATAATGACACTGCTAAGGGAGTGAATACAAGTACTGCCCTGAGTGACATGTCCGCCTGCTGGGAGACTCTGCAGCATTTTGTATGTATAGAACTACAAGTCCCAGCTGTATAATGACACTGCTAAGGGAGTGGCGACTGGCTACAAGAGCTGCCCTGAGTGACATGTCTGCCTGCTGGGAGACTCTGCAGCATGTTGTATGTGTAGAACTACAAGTCCCAGCTGTATAATGACACTGCTAAGGCCTCATGCACACGACCGTTGTGTGCATCCGTGGCCGTTGTGCCGTTTTCCATTTTTGTTCACGGACCCATTGACTCTCAATGGGTCCGTGGAAAAATCGGAAAATGCACCGTTTTGCAGCCGAGACCGTGATCCGTGTATCCTGTCCGTCAGCTATGATACGCACAATTAACCCCTTCAGGTGTGGCACCTGAGGGGTTAATTGTGCTGATCACGGCCCCCTGTAAGAGATCGGGTGCTGCCAGGCAGCAGGGGGCAGTCATGTACACAGTTTGTAGTATATTCTAACTAGTGTTAGAATATACTGTCGGATATGAGTTTTCACGATGTAACTCATATCCGACAGTATATTCTAACATAGAGGCGTTCCCATGGTGATGGGGACTCTTCAAGTTAAAATATACCATCGGATTGGAGAAAACTCAGATCCGATGGTATAAAAGAGACTCCAGACTTTACATTGAAAGTCAATGGGGATGGATCCGTTTGCAATTGCACCATATTGTGTCAACGTCAAACGGATCCGTCCCCATTGACTTGCATTGTAATTCAGGACGGATCCGTTTGGCTCCGCACGGCCAGGCGGACACCAAAACGACTTTTTTTTCATGTCCGAGGATCCTCCAAAAATCAAGGAAGACCCACGGACGAAAAAACGGTCACGGATCACGGACCTACGCACCCTGTTTTTGCGCACCGTGAAAAAAAACTGTCGTGTGCATGAGGCCTAAGGGAGTGAATACAAGTACTGCCCTGAGTGACATGTCTGCCTGCTGGGAGACTCTGCAGCATGTTGCATGTGTAGAACTACAAGTACCAGCTGTATAATGACACTGCTAAGGAGTGAATACAAGAGCTGCCCTGAGCGACATGTCTGCCTGCTGGGGGACTCTGCAGCATGTTACTGGGAAAGGGCTGTGTACCTGACTTGTAAACACTGTGATACCTTTTGGCGCAAAACCACAATAGAAAATGACGTCTTCTAAGAGATATTTATTTGTTCAGATGACAACACATTTCGGAGTGACAATACTCCTTTATCAAGTCTTTAGGACTGGGTATGCACGATTGGCAGGGCTGGTCCAATTACTGGTGCCGGGTCCTGTCTGTGTATAGCACAGCATGTTGTATGTGTAGGACTACAAGTCCTAGCTGTACAATTACACTGCTAATACACACAGGATCTTCCCCCTACCTGCAAAGCTCTGCAGAACTTCTCTTTCAGCTCCTGTGCCCAGCATTTGTCTCCTCACTGCCTGCAGCTACACACTAAACACTTCAGCCCTGAATATGTGCTGCTGAAGGGGTTAAGAATCCTGGGAGAGAGCACTAAGCAGCAGCTGGCAGTGCAGGGGGGCATGGCCAGCACAGTGATGTCTGGTGTACAGATCTCTTAGGCCTCTTTCACACGAGCGTGTCCGGATAAAGGTCCTGGATGCATTGCGGCAAACCTGCACGAGTAGGTACGCAATTGCAGTCAGTTTTGACCGCGATTGTGTTTCGTTGTTCAGTTTTTATCGCGTGGGTGCAATGCGTTTTCACAGAAGTTCAGGTTTGGGTTCAAGGTTGTGTAGATTGTATTATCTCCCCTTATAACATGGTTATAAGGGGAAATAATAGCATTCTGAATACAGAATGCATAGTACAATAGGGCTGGAGGGGTTAAAAAAATAAATAATAATTTAACTCATCATAATCCACTTGTTCGCCCAGCCAGCATCTCTTCTGTCTTCTTCTTTGAGGTATAGGACCTTTGATGATTACGCTCATCACATGGTCATTTACATGATCCATCACCATGGTGATGGATCATGTGATGAGCGTAGTGATGTCATCAAAGGTCCTTTTCCTCACAGATGAAGACAGAAGAGATGCCGGCTGCGCAAACAAGTGGATTAAGGGCTCTTTCACACTTGCGTTCTTTTCTTCCGGCATAGAGTTCCGTCGTCGGGGCTCTATGCCGGAAGAATCCTGATCAATTTTATTCTAATGCATTCTGAATGGAGTGAAATCCGTTCAGGATGCATCAGGATGTCTTCAGTTTTTTGGCCGGAGAAAATACCGCAGCATGCTGCGCTTTTTGCTCTGTACAAAAATCCTGAAATCTTGCTGCAAGGCCGGATCCGGAATGAATGCCCATTGAAAGGCATTGATCCGGATCCGGCCTTAAGCTAAACGTCGTTTCGGCGCATTGCCGGATCCAACGTTTAGCTTTTTCTCAATGGTTACCATGGCTGCCGGGACGCTAAAGTCCTGGCAGCCATGGTAAAGTGTAGCGGGGAGCGGGGGAGCAGCATACTTACCATCCGTGCGGCTCCCGGGGCGCTCCAGAGTGACGTCAGGGCGCCCCAAGCGCATGGATCACGTGATCGCATGACACGTCATCCATGCGCATGGGGCACTCTGACGTCATTCTGGAGCGCCCCGGGAGCCGCGCGGACTGTAAGTATACCGCTCCCCCGCTCCCCGCTCCTACTATGGCAACCAGGACTTTAATAGCGTCCTGGCTGCCATAGTAACACTGAAAGCATTTGAAGACGGATCCGTCTTCAAATGCTTTCAGTACACTTGCGTTTTTCCGGATCCGGCGTGTAATTCCGGCAAGTGGAGTACACGCCGGATCCGGACAACGCAAGTGTGAAAGAGGCCTAAGGTGAGGTAAATTATTTTTTCATTTTTTTAACCCCTCCAGCCCTATTGTACTATGCATTCTGTATTCAGAATGCTATTATTTTCCCTTATAACCATGTTATAAGGGAAAATAATAATGATCGTCTCCATCCCGATCGTCTCCTAGCAACCATGCGTGAAAATCGCACCGAAACCGCACTTGCTTGCGGATGCTTGCGATTTTCATGCAACCCCATTTTGGTTAGAGCTAGGAACTGAGAACACTTACTGGCGCGATGTCCCACTAAGTGGAGGAAGTGTTGCAGCAATTGAGGACGGCAGCAGAGGCCAGGGGCCCGAACTGGCTGCAGGAACAGGTAGCCAGCCTGTTGCAGGGGGAGGCGGTGGGTACAGCGAGCCCTCTGCTGAGCGCTAGATGGCCGTGGTGGGTATGGCCGCCGGTGCGCCTGAGCCCGGAGGACACCCCCAGGGTCCAGTGCCGAGTTAGGAGCCCCTCAGGGGACCCTCCGCACCAGGAGGCCAGCGTTTCAGCTCCTTCCAGGTTCTCCCGGTGTGGAAGGAATCTGGCATGTCGGCGAGATCCAGTGCAGGGCGGGGGGACCAGTACCCTGTCCTCGGCGGCGTGGTGCCAGGACCTGGTACTGCAGGCTCCCTAATCTCGGTGGAGGGAGGCCTGCTCAGCGTGGGAGACACAAGGCTGTGCACAGAGAGAAGAGGGGTGTGCAGAGGCTTCATCCACTTGATGGACAGCGCTTGGCTGGTCTTGCCCACAAGGAATAAGAAGACACGGAGGATGCTGGGATGCGGTGTGCAAGCGGGTCGATGGCGTTTGGAGTGGTCGTGCATCTGTGGTGGAGCGTCATGATTCAAGACTGTCAGCTGCGGGGTTCACAGCACCCCGGCAGCCAGGTGAGGCAGCATTGGGGGTGTTCCTTGCGTTAGCTCATGGTGCTGGGCTAGGTGGTTTTGGCGCGGGTCAGAATGAGGTGCTTGGAGGGTTGCAGGGGTGGGGTAGGGGTGTCGGGTGCGGCGCCCCTGCAAGCCTGGGGGGTGGGGGCAGGAGTCAGTGGGGCGAGTGGAGGTGCAGGTGTCAGGGTTGGCGGTTCGGTGTCAGTTCAAACGCAGGCGGACTGTGAGGACAAGAGGCCCAGGGTGGATGATGTGGTAAGAGGGGAGGTGTATGTGTGCCTTGAGGGCCCCCTTGGGGCGCACTTGAAGCAGGAGGTGAGAAACAGGATATGGCAAGGGGAGTACATCAACATTTTTTCCCTTCTCCCCTTGGAGCGTTTTAATTTGGACTTAGGTAAGAGGGATGGGGTTCAGAAAGAGGAAGAGGAAAAGCGGCGGTATCGTCTGATACCTTGCACTTTTGCAAATTCATTTCAGGCATTCGCCATTCTAGCGAGCGTGACTGGGGTGAGGGCGCCGGACAGTTGTTCAGCGTTTTTATTTGTTATTTGGATACTATTGGGGTGGCGTATAGAGTTTATGGGGGTTCTGGGTGACTTAGGTATGACAAACAGTTTTATCCGAGGAAGGCGGTCCGCCCTAGCATGCGGTGGGACCATAATGACAGGGCCAGTGCTATAATAAGGCAGACTAACCGGGCTGGGGGGGGGGGATAAAACTTTGATTTTTTTAAATACCCTGTATTTTTCGCCCCTGGGCCTTATGGGGCGAATACTAATGAAGCGCTTCCATTTTGGAAGCAATTTATTAGTACCGGAGGACCAGGAAGCAGTGAAGGATCTGTACTCACTGCTTCCTGGTCCCCTGCTCGGCTGTCTGCTGTAAAGGGCTGTGCACCATGTGACCTCACTATGCGCAGCCTTCACAGCTAACAGCCGAGAACCTGGAAGAAGAACGAGAGTGCTGGTGGTGAGGAGCAAAGGGCGTCCAGGAGCAGGAGAGGTAAGTTATTTTATTTTATATGCGCTGATGGCTGACATGGGGGGGCACGATGGCTGACAGGGGGCGCTTGATGGCTGACAGGGGGGCTTGATGGCTGACAGGGGGGCTTATGGCTGACATGGGGGCTGATGGCTGACATGGCGGGATGATCTGAGGCACTGGGGGTCTGATCTAAGGTCTGATTAACACTGGGGGTCTGATTGCGGGTGAAACCTGAGGTGCAATGGAAAATATTTTTTTCTTATTATCCTCCTCTATAACCTAGTCTTATGGGCTGGTGCGTCAAACCAGCAATTGTCTTAAGCAGAGAGAAGATACCAGGACCACACAGAGGAGAAGCCAGCTGCTGCAGACGGGTCGGACACCGATGCAGGTGAATGGGATGGCGCGGTGTCTAGATAGATACCTAGATCGGGGTGCGGCAGAATTTTTAAGGAGGGGTTTTACGAAGGGTTTTGGTATTCCGTCTCGCCCGGGGGAGTCAGAAATTGCGGTTACAAAAAAATCTGTGTTCGGCGTTAGAACACCAGGAGGTGGTGTTGGTCAAATTGGCCAAGGAGGTTGCGTTGGGTAGGATGGATGGGCCTTTCATGGAGTTACCGTTAGTTATTTTGAGGGTTTCCCCAGTGGGTGTGGTGCCCAAGAAGGAGCCAAACAAGTTTCGGCATATTCATCATTTATAGTTTCCAAAAGGGGCGTCGGTCAATGAGGGTATTGATCCTGAGCTTTATTTGGTGGTCTATACCTTCTTTGATGCGGCTGTGGATTGGGTACAAAAATTGGGCCCGGGGACCTTATTGGCGAAAACTGACATTAAGGCGGCGTTTCATCTTTTGCCGTTCACCCAGACAGTTTGCATTTGTTGGGTTGTTTCTGGGACGGTGGGTATTTTGTTGATAGGTGTTTACCGATGGGGTGCTCGGTGTCCTGTGCATACTTCAATACATTTAGTTCCTTCCTGGAATGGGTGGTGGAGTATGTGTCGGAATGTTCTTCGCTCATCCATTATCTCCATGATTTTTTTATGTTTGGGTCCAGCGAATTAGAGGGTTTGTGCATTATTGTCAAAATTGCAGTCAGTTTTCGAGTCGTTTGGGGTGCCGTTGGCGGATGGTAAGACTGTGGAGCCACGACTGAGTTGAGTTTTCTGGGAATAGTTATTGACACGGTTAAAATGGAGTGTCGGATGCCTGGAGGACAAGGTGCGGGATTTGAGGATGGTAGTGGAGAGGGCATTAAGGGTTCCCAAACTTCGTTTGGGGGAGTTACAATTCCTGTTAGGGAAGCTGAATTTTGCTTGTCGGATTATTCCGATGGGTCGAATTTTTTTGTAGGAAGTTGGCGTTTGTCATGGAGGGTTTCTTCGCATCATTTTTTTTTCAGTTGAGTCCTGAGTTGAAGGGTGATTTAGCGGTTTGGATGGGTTTTTGAGGCATTTTAACATGGCGTTGGTTATGGTTGATGCGGTGGATAGCTTTGATTTTTATTTATATTCAGACGCTGCATGGGGCGGGGGTTTTGGAGTTTTGGAGTGTACTGCAGTGGTGTGCGGGGAGGTGGCCTGAGTCCTGGGTGTTGAGGGGCTGGGTGAGGAATGTTGCGCTGCTCGAGCTGTTTCCGATAGTGCTTGCTGTGGTGCTCTGGGAGGACAAGTTTAACAATTGGAAAGTTTGTTTTCAATGCGATAACCTAGGGGTGGTGCAGGCGATCTGACTGGATCCAAAACTAAGGAACAAAAGGGAGAGCCCTGCATCAGACCTGGCTCTCTCCCTAACTGCTCATCCTATGCGAAAATTCCAATGGTAGATGATCGCATATCCTCGTACCTTGACTGTATAACACCTGAACACCCTATAATAGTGAGGGGACATGACCACCAGCTCGCTACACTTGATACAGAGGGAGTCAGGGTCACCTGGGATCCAGCAAACAGGAAAACACAAATGAATGAACAAAACTTATCTGTAGAAGACTCAGAAGTAGGATCAGCATGCACACACTCCAGGAAGTAATATAAACCGCAAAGTGATGCAGTATGGGGAGGGATTTAAAGGGATGCAATCAGTGCAACTACATGACAGCTGAGAGAGGCTAACGAGATGAGAAAATGAAAGCAAAACAAAAGGAACCTCAAGGAGGAGGTTCTGAAAGACGTCTGTCAGAGCTTCTCAGATGTCCCCTCCTTCTATGAGTGGACTCCGGACACTCAGAGCCCACCTTCTTAGGATGGGACCTATGGAAAGCCCTGATGAGACGAGTGGCCTTAATGTCCGTCACTGGGACCCACATCCTCTCCTCAGGACCATAACCCTCCCAATGAACGAGGTACTGGAGAGAACCGCGGACAACACGAGAATGTCACGGAAGGTGTACAGGAAACAAGACAATGCAAAATGAATATATGACTCACTGGATCCAAAACTAAGGAACAAAAGGGAGACCCCTGCATAACACCTGGCACTCTCCCTGACTGCTCAGCCTATGCGAACACCCCAATGGTGGATGATCGCATATCCTCGTACCTCGACTATATACCACCTGAACATCCTACAATAGTGAGGGGACACAACCACCGGCTCCCTACACTAGACACGGAGGGAGTCAGGGTCACCTGGGATCTAGCAAACAGAAAATCACAGATAAATGTACAGCACTTATCTTGTAGAAGACTGGAAAATAGGATCAGCATGCACACACACTCCAGGAAGTTGTATAAGCCGCACACTAATGCATTATGGGGAGGAATTTAAAGGGATGCAATCAGTCCAACTACATGACAGCTGAGAGAGGCTAACGAGATGAGGAACTGAAAACCAAAACAAAAGAAAACTCAAGGAGGAGGTTCTGAAAGGCTTCTGTCAGAGCTTCTCAGCTGTCTGGTTGTGACCGTACCCCTCCCTCTACGAGTGGACTCTGGACACTCAGAGCCCACCTTCTCAGGATGGGACCTATGGAAAGCCCTGATGAGACGAGTGGCCTTAATGTCCGTCACTGGGACCCACATCCTCTCCTCAGGACCATAACCCTCCCAATGAACGAGGTACTGGAGAGAACCGCGGACAAGACGAGAATCCACAATCCTAGAGACCTGAAATTCAAGATTCCTATCAACCATAATCGGAGGAGGAGGCGGCAAAGGCGAGGGTACAATGGATTGAACATAAGGTTTCAATAAGGACTTATGAAAAAAATTATGGATCTTCCAAGTATGAGGAAGATCAAGACGGTAGGCAACAGGATTGATGACAGACAGGATTTTGTAAGACCTAATAAACCTAGGACCCAACTTCCAGGAGGGAACCTTCAATTTGATATTCTTGGTAGACAACCACACCAGATCACCAACATTCAGGTCCGGACCAGGCACACATCTCTTATCTGCCACAGGCTTATATCTCTCACTCATGCTCTTTAGATTATCCTGAATCTTTTGCCAAATAGATGACAAAGACGAGGAGAATCTGTCGTCATCAGGTAAACCAGAAGACCCCTCTCCCGAGAAAGTCCCAAACTGCGGATGAAACCTATATGCACCAAAAAATGGTGACTTATCAGAGGACTCCTGTCGACGGTTATTTAAAGCAAACTCAGCAAGGGACAAAAAAGAACACCAATCCTCCTGATTCTCCGCCACAAAACAGCGCAGATATGTCTCCAGATTCTGATTGACGCGCTCTGTCTGGCCATTCGACTGTGGGTGGAAAGCAGAAGAGAATGACAACCGAACCCCCAAGCGAGAACAGAAAGCCTTCCAGAATCTGGAAACAAACTGCGTGCCCCTATCAGAGACTATGTCTGAAGGAATACCATGCAATTTGACAATGTGATCAATAAATGCCTGCGCCAGCGTCTTAGCATTGGGCAAACCAGGAAAAGGGGTGAAATGCACCATTTTGCTAAAACGGTCCACCACCACCAGAATCACAGTCTTCCCCGAGGAACGAGGCAGGTCCGTTATGAAGTCCATGGACAGATGTGTCCAAGGACGGGAAGGAATGGGTAAGGGAAGGAGAGGACCTGATGGCTGTGAATGAGGGACTTTGGCACAAGCGCAAGTCTCGCAGGCTGCCACAAAACCCTCAACAGACTTACGAAGCGCAGGCCACCAGACTCTCCGAGCGATGAGATCCACTGTGGCTCTTGCCCCCGGGTGCCCAGCAAGGACCGTATCGTGGTGTTCCTTAAAAATCTTGTGTCTTAAAGCGAGAGGCACAAACAACCTCCCAGGAGGACAAAGATCAGGAGCCTCTGACTGGGCTGCCTGCACCTTTGCCTCCAATTCAGGAAAAAGAGCAGAGACCACCACACCTTCAGCCAAAATGGGACCCGAGTCTTCCAAATTCCCACCTCCCGGAAAACAACGTGACAGGGCATCTGCCTTCACATTCTTAACCCCAGGGCGGAACGTGACAACAAAATTAAACCTTGAAAAGAACAAAGACCATCTGGCCTGTCTCGGGTTCAGACGCTTGGCTGACTCCAAGTAGATTGGCTCCCTCTAGCCAATGGCGCCATTCCTCAAAAGCCAACTTGATGGCCAACAATTCCCTATCTCCCACATCGTAATTTCTCTCTGCGGAGGAGAGTTTCTTCGAGAAAAAGGCACACGGTCGCCATTTGGCAGGAGAGGAACCCTGAGACAAGACCGCACCCATACCCACCTCAGAAGCATCAACCTCAACTATGAAGGGTGGAGAAATATCAGGTTGTACCAAGATGGGAGCGGAAGCAAAACTCTCCTTGATATTAGAAAAGGCCTTACGCGCCTCTACCGACCAGGAAGAAAAATCTACCCCCTTTCTAGTCATATCAGTGAGTGGTTTAACAACAGAGGAATAATTCAAAATAAACTTCCTGTAATAATTGGCAAAACCCAAAAAACGGATCAGCGCCTTCTGATTCTCAGGAAGCTCCCACTCAAGCACAGCGCGGACCTTCTCGGGGTCCATGCGAAAACCAGAAGCGGAGAGAATAAACCCCAGAAATTGAATTTCTGGAACCGCAAACACACATTTTTCCAGTTTAGCGTACAATTCATTCTCCCGCAGGATGAGCAAGACCTGACGTAAGTGTTCCTTATGAGTTTTGAAATCAGGAGAAAAAATCAAAATGTCATCTAATACAAATTTCCCCATTAAATGATAAAAAATGCTGTTCACAAAATGCTGAAAGACGGCTGGAGCATTCATCAAACCAAAAGGCATAACCAAATTCTCAAAATGGCCCTCAGGGGTATTAAAGGCCATCTTCCATTCGTCTCCTTCTCTGACCCTGACCAGGTTGTATGCCCCTCTTAGATCCAACTTGGAAAAAACTGTAACCCCAACAATCTGGTTAAACAGGTCCGGGTTCAGAGGAAGCGGATAAGGGTCGCGAATTGTGATACTGTTCAGCTCCCTGAAATCCAGATATGGTCTTAAAGAACCATCTTTTTTCTTAACAAAGAAAAAACCAGCGGCAACAGGTGACTTCGAGGGTCTTATGTGTCCCTTTCTCAGACTCTCAGAGATATAAACACGCATAGCGACCCTTTGAGGAGGTTCTGAAGGACGTCTGTCAGAGCTTCTCAGATGTCTGGTGGTGACAGATGGGCTTGGTTTGCAAATCAGAGAGTGAAGTGAGACTGTTTAGGTTGGCGTTTTCTCTGGCTTTTTTTTAGGTGCGTTTAGGTTAGGGGAATTGGTGTGTAAAAGTGTTGGTAGTAAGGGTGGTTTGTTTTGGAAAGATGTCGACTTGTATGGTGACAGGGTGGTGGTGCATCTTCGTGTGTCTAAGACAGATAGGGAGGGTAGAGGTTGTAGAGTGACGACGTTTGAGGTTCGTGGGTGTTTATGTCTGGTCCGCTGTTTGAGAGAATACAGGTTGTACGTGAGTTTTGGGGGGTGGACCACTTTGAGGCACAAGGACGGGTCGTTCCTGTCGAGTTTCCAGTTTGTGGCAGTTTTTAGGAAATGCTTAAGAGCGTTGGAAATGGACTCTAGAGATTTTACAGATCATTCCTTCTGGATTGGTGCAGCAAGGGATGCGGCCAGGTTGGGCATGAGCGTGGAGGTGATTAAGAGAATTGGGAGGTGGGAATCTTCATGTTTTGAGTCGTATGTTCGGTTGGGTGGGCATTGACTGGTGGCGTTATTATTAATTTGGTGGGTTTTTTTTTTCTTGTTTTTATTTTCTTTTTGTGTTGCAGGTGCTGCGGTTTTGGTGTGGATTCTCGGGCACTCCTTTGTTTTTTGTGGGGCGCTGCGTGTTGAAGGAGGTGTTAGGCCTTGCAGAGAGTTGATTAAGAACATAAAATTTGATTTGTTGCGTCTGTGGTCCCTGTTTCCGGGCTTGATAACTGTCTGGTCCGATATAGTGCCTCGGAAAACATGGCGGGAGGCACGTTCTGTGGATCGCCTTAATAAGCCGCGGATTAAGGTTAACAGGGCGATCAGGAGATTTGTGGCTCGGAATGGGGCAGTGGCGGTCAGGCATTCTGATTTGGAGTCGGCGAGTGGAGAATTTTGGAGGGCGGATAGTGTCCACTTGAACGTGGTGGGTACTGATTTGTGGTCCTTGGATTTGCAAGGAGGTATTGAAAGGGCGTTGCGGTTGTGGAGGAACGTGCAGGCTTTAGGGAGGTAGGGGTCAAGCTGCACGTTGTTGGCGGTGGGAGATCCTGCTGGTGGTATAGGACAGTATTGGAAAGCGGAGGGCCTCAATGGTGAACTTTCAAAGTTGAGGCACTTGGTTGGTTCGGAGAGGCGTCCATCAGTTGGTGTCCCTGTGCTGGTATTCTATGGCTGGAGTTAAGAATTGCCATGTTGGGCTTTTATGGATATAACATTTTGGGGCTTCAATGATTTCTCGTCAGGGTTAATTTTGTTTTATTTATGTTATGTATTTATTTTTATTAATAAAAACGCCTGCTGTGGCCGATTTTAATCCGAACAGTGGTTGTGTGTGTTTATTTGGAAGGCTGGGGTTGGGGAAAAGTAGAGGTTTAGGGGAGAGGCCCTGAGTAAATAACCAATGTATTTTGCATTAGGGCTCAGGAGATTTCCACAGGCATCGGCCATGTGGCCACCATTTGCGGATGCGCAAGTGCATGCACTCCGGAAGCACTCAATAGTGAGAGGATCCATATCCATTATATGGTGTGCACATGGCTGGTGCCCGTATATTGCAGACCCGCTGTTTGCAGACCGCAATATGGGCATCGGATAGCAACGGCCGTGTGCATGAGCCCTAAGGTCTCTGTTGCTCGGCCGTTCCATGCATTAAGGACCGCAATTTGCGTATTCCACAGACGGATCCAGATCAATTCAATTTGAATGGGTCCATGATCCTTTCCGCATTGCAAAAAAATAGAACATGTTCTATTTCTTTGCAGGAGAGATAGTAACCCCCAAATCCGGATTTAGGCCTCTCATGCAGTTAAGCCAGTACTCTCTGCTCTGCACTAATGAGAGACACCCTGAAACAGCTGTCTGCTGATGAGGTGCTGGCTTCTTTATTATCCAAGTCATGTCTCAAAGCCTATTTAAAGGATTGAACACTGAACACTGACTTATAGGACAACTGCCTTACATCTGGTGGCATTAGAGGCAGAGCTTGTTAAGAGCTCATTTGCATCCCTTTCTTGCCTGAGCCTCAGGAACACAGATTCATATATTTTCCATTAGTAGCTGACCGTAAGGAAAGGATGATTGCTGGATTAGGGTTCTGTCAGCAGTGTATGGGAGTAACTGTTTTTGCCCACTAGGTGTCCCATTTGTCTTTTTCATCTTCTGAGTGGACTCCTATTAGTTTCTGTTTTTTATATAAATGGTTCTGTATATGTATTAATAACCATTTCCCGTTCAGCACCATACTATTAGGTCACTGTAAGAACTAGGTAAACATTCAGCGCCATAATAGTACCATGCTGTGATGGTGCAGACGTAGGAGCTTAGACCGTGCCATCAGCTGCACTGCCTGCTATTATTCAGCTGGCATCCTGCTCTCGCTGGCGCAATCAGCACCCTGTTAATCCAAATGTGGGCTGCCAAGTAGTTGTCAAGGCAGCTGAGAGGCTTTCTGAAGGCCCCCATGTCTGTCATGTTGCCTGTGGCAGGATGTAATAGGATGTCTATTAATAGCCTGATATTGCAGTTTATAATACAATAAATCATAATTAGTACATAATACAGTCCCTAAGGCCCCTTTCACAAGAGCGAGTTTTCCGCGCAGGTGTGATGTGTGAAGTGAACGCATATCACAGATACATTTTTATTTATTTTTTACAAATAAGTTCTGTGTTGCATGAGAAACGCAGCATGTTCTATATTCTGCATTTTTCACGCGGCCCTGGCCCCATAGAAGTGAATGGGGCTTCAGTGAAAAATGCATTCCAGATGTTATGCATTTTTCACTGATGGTTGCTAGGAGACATTGTTTGTAAACCTTCCGTTTATTTTTCAAGTGCGTGAAAAACGCATCAAAACAGATTGCACTCATGTGGAAAAAACTGAATGCAATTGCAGACAAAACTGAGCTTGCTTGCAAAATGGTGCGAGTTTCATTGAACCCATCCTGAACGCGTCCTGACACAATCCGTGTCATTCGTGTGAAAGGGGCCTTTGCAGACCACAAAATGAATAATCTTATGTGCATGAGGCCTAAAAATTAATTTTTGCATGGAATTTTGTCCAGCATGTTGGTTTCTCTATAGATTGTATATTTTTGGTTATGCATGTGCAGCGTCCCACTCATGACACGTGGGAACTGCAAAATAGCTGTAATACTTCATTACTGTGTTGCATGTCATTCTGCATTACATCACCTGTTGTATCCCTGTTCATAGGCTGGTCAAGTGTGCTTTATACATCCCACCACTAGATGGGGATAGCACCACTCTGGGACATCTATCCTAGCTCAGGTCTTATCTGTGGACAGTCTGTTTTTAGTTTTGAGAGAGTGCAGATCAAGCACACAACTGCTCAGGAGAAAAGTAAAGAAAGACTAAAAACCAAAGGGCAATAGCCACTACCCAGGCATCAAAGACCTTTGGGAACCCAGGTGAAGGATTCTTTAGCCACAGGCAACCTCACCAAATTACTCTGGTTAAAAAGGGACCTTAAAGGGGTTATCCCACTTAGCGTTTCTATACTTACCTGCTGCCACCGCGCGTTCACTTCCTGGATTCTGGCTGGGGGCGGGCTTCATCTTGATTGAAGTCTTCTCCCGGCCGTGCCGCGCGCTGGAATGAATGCGCACGCCGCCGCGCATGCGCAATGGTGACTTATTCCTACAGAGCCGGCGTGCGCGTTCGCAGCTCTGTACTATTCTGGCCGGGAAGAAGTCACTGTCGCGCATGCGCGGCAGCGTGCGCGTTCAGAACAGCGAGCGGACCGGCCGGGAGAAAAGGAGTCGTCTTCTGGGCAAGCGCGACCTTCCGGCTTTTCAAGAAGAACAGTGGTCGTAACCAGGGGAGACCGAGTCACAACAATCAGGTAAGTGGGGATGAATTTTATCCTAATCGGTGGGGATTTGTTAACAAAGTATATTTACAAAAATGATCACTGTCAAATCATTAACAGATTTAACAGTGATCATTATGATGGGATAACCCCTTTAAACCAAAGTCTCCTACCAGAAAAGAGTACTGCAGAACCACAGCCTGAGTCAGAACCTAGCCAAACCTATTAACAGTGGATCAACAGAATTCCTCTAAATATCAAGAGACTGTATTCTGTCTGGATGTATATGTCGCAACTAAAACCAGCTACAGTAAAAGTTGTATCCTACCACTGTCTACTTCATTCTTCAATATTACTAAAACTGGTTGTACCACAATAAACGGTACTGGCGTAACGACAAATACCACCAAGAGACCCAGCCGCCACAAGCACCATAAACACCACTGTCCTCAAGGGCACCTCAACCTCCATCTAGGCTGGTGCTTCCCTACCACAGAGTGAGCCCCGGAGGATTTCGTGCTGTCTTCCTCATCACTGTGCTGCTGGCCCAGGGAGGCTTTCTGCTAACCGTGAGTAAACCGATGAACTGTATTATTACTGGCCCCTCATCGGCCCACCGTGCATCTCACGTGTCGCCCCTGCAGTTCTGGCACGCCACACATGCAGATTCATTCATTTCAAACAAGTTCCTGGATATACATTTTTTTGTAATTGCAAATAATTAAACATTTGCATAGCCAGGAGCTATTCAATAAAATCTATCTTTATAGCGCCACCTGCTGTTTGTTATTTTCCTTCTTTCTTGTCCACCTCACTGAGCTGGTCGAACGCGCTCAGTTTAATACTTCAGCTGTCACCAGCCATATCTTCTGTTAGAAGCTGTGGCCGTTACAGGGAAAGAGCTGCAGCAGATAGAACACACCAACTGATCTGCCAGCCTAAAGGGAATCTAGCAGAACAACTAGGGCAATAAATGTGGAGATCTCTGGTAACATGTGAGGTACAGGGATGGTTCTAGCTTTGTTGGAGATTTGCCGGATGCTGGACATAAAGGAGGGTTCCACATGGCTATATCAGCATTGTCCCATGTAAAGGTTATTTTATTCACTGGGCAGAGGTTGATTTCTGCCCAGTGATACTATTTTTATAGTGGGTTTTGGAGGGAAAATATCCCGCCGTTTTTGCGGTGGTCACTGGGCAGAATAACCACTCAGGCCGTATTTGGCTGATGTTGAGGGCCTGTCTTGTTGCAGGGTTTCGGGTAGAGATACCCGGACCCTGGCAACAGGTGCCGGATTGGTGGTGTGGTTCAGAAGTGGGGCTATAATTGTCCTGGCTCCGCTGGCCTGCCTTTTGTCCGCACCATCCCGGGGAGCCTGGATCCGCGTGCCCGCCCACCCCCCCTGTTGGAATAATATGGTCATTGGCCTGTCTGAGTGGTTTTACATAGGTCATCCTGTGTATAGGATGGACTCTGAAGTTATTATTATGGTTTGAGTCTGAGTTCATGATTAGGCTCTAAAATGTGTTATGGTTATTTATGAGTTAATAAACAGGCCTTGGCCATTGGTTTATCTCCACTCTCTTGTGTTATGTTTTATTTATATTAACATATAGGTTTTGAATGTGTGGTGTGTATGGGACATATATGCTGTATTATTGCCATGTCATGTACTGTATGTTGTCTGATTTTTCATTTTTTTTACATGAATTTTGGAATAACTCCTTTAATTCTCAAAATCCTTGCCAGCCTCTTTGATACATTCTTTTTCTCATTTTCATCTCTTTAAGCTTGACACAATGGATCTCAGCTCCATAAAGACTGAAAATGGCAAAGTCTCCTGTGAGACTCCAGAGGGAACTGTGGTAAACGTTACTATTAACCAGCGTTCTGCCTTGGATTGTTTGTTGGATACCTTCCGTTTCTTCAGGGACATGAAGAGAAGTGGGCAAAAGACCAAGCCCTCCCGTGTGTCTGGTTCTGCAGCCCACTTAGGGTTTGGGGTAAGGTTTTTTTTCGCCTGCTTTTTACTATCAGTGACCTTGCAGAGATGCAGAGATCAAGTAGAAGCATCTTGTAAGTTCTGCAGAACTCATGAGGTCCTTCAGAGTTCTTGGTTTAACAAGTTCATTATACTATTTCTTTCCATCAATATTATGTACTAAATGGCCAGTAATAAAGAAGCTTAATGATAATAGGCCATACTAGGCAAACTGCTCATCAGTGCCTAAAAAGATTATAAGTGGATGCAAGAAAAAAATCTAGTCAGTTCCTTGGCTCAGGTTTGGGCAGCTAACCTCTACAGTAGGGGTGCACAAACTGCGGCCCAGGGGCCAAATGCGGCCCTCGATACCATTCTGTGCGGCCCCCCAACCAATGGACAGCTGACTCATTGACTTCTGCAAGAGAGTTTTCTCAGCATGCTCTTTGACCTGTGCAGCGGTCAGGAGGGAGAAGATAAGTTGTGATATCAATTATTGTAAATGTTGGAGCAGTGTTATCTAAATATATATTAGGCTACTTTCACACTGCCGTTTCTGGGTCCGCTTGTAAGATCCGTTTCATGGCTCTCACAAGCGGCCCAAAACGGATCAGTTCAGCCCCAATGCATTCTGAATGGATAAGGATCTGTTCAGAATGCATCAGTTTGGCTGCGTTTGGTCTCCGTTCCGCTTTTGAGGCGGACACCAAAACGCTGCTTGCTTGTCCGCCTGATGATGCGGAGCCAAGCGGATCCGTCCTGACTTACAATGTAAGTCAATGGTGACGGATCCATTTTCGCGGATGCAATTGAAAACGATCCGTCCTCCATTGACTTTCAATGTAAGCCAAGACGGATCAGTTTTGACTTGGACTTTTTTTTTAAAGAATAATGCAAACAGATCCATTCTGAATGGATACAAGCATTTGCATTATCGTGCAGATCAGTCTGTGCAGATACAAGACGGATCCGCACCACACGCGAGTGTGAAAGTAGTCTTACCTGTCATTCTAATACTGAATGTAATGATAAGCAGATAACTACAGTCAAGTGTAGAGCAGGGATCATCAACCTTCGGCACTCCAGCTGTTGTGAAATAGAGATGTCCCGAATAGTTCGCCGCGGCAGGCGAACATATGCGATTTTCGGTCCGCCCCCTATTCGTCATCATTGAGTGAACTTTGACCCTGTACCTAACAGTCAGCAGACACATTCCAGCCAATCAGCAGCAGACCCTCCCTCCCAGACCCTCCCACCTCCTGGACAGCATCCATTATAGATTCATTCGGAAGCTGCACTCTTAGTGAGAGGAGGGAGAGTGTAGCTGCTGCTGATTTAATAGGGAAATCGATTGCTAGGCAAGTGTATTCAGTGTCCACTCCAGTCCTGAAGGACTCATCTGATCTCTGCTGTAAGGACAGCACCCCAAAAAGCCATTTTTAGGGCAAGAACATCAGTCTTTTTTTTTTTCTTTTCCTGTGTAATCTAATTGCAGTTGCCTGCCTGCCAGCGTGTGTGTCAGGCTCACAGCGTATACTGTGCCCACTTGCCCAGTGCCACCACTCATATCTGGTGTCACAATAGCTTGCATAAAAAAATAAAAATAAATTGGGACTGTGAAATAATAGCAGTCAGTTGCCTTCACACGTGTGCATTTCAGGGCCTGCCAGGGCACAGTGCCACTCATATTTGGTGTAACAGTAGTGTTCATAAAAAAAGAAAAGAAATTTGACTGTGAAATAATAGCAGTCAGTTGCCTGCCCTTCACACGTGTGCGTTTCAGGGCCTGCCAGGGCATAGTGTCACACCAGTGCAACTCATATCTGGTGTAACAGTAGTGTACATAAAAAAAAAAACTAGAAATTGGACTGTGAAATAATAGCAGTCAGTTGCCTTCACACGTGTGCGTTTCATGGCCTGCCAGGGCACAGTGTCACACCAGTGCAACTCATATCTGGTGTAACAGTAGTGTTCATAAAAAAAAATTTAAGAAAAATGAAATTTGACTGTGAAATAATAGCAGTCAGTTGCCTGCCCTTCACACGTGTGCGTTTCACGGCCTGCCAGGGCACAGTGTCACACCAGTGCCACTCATATCTGGTGTAACAGTAGTGTTCATTTAAAGAAACTCGAAATTTGACTGTGAAATAATACCAGTCAGTTGCCTGCCCTTCACACGTGTGCGTTTCAGGGCCTGCCAGGGCACAGTGTCACACCAGTGCCACTCATATCTGGTGTAACAGTAGTGTACATAAAAAAAAAAACTAGAAATTCAACTGTAATAGATTGAATAGCAGTTAGTTGTCTGCAAGCGTGTGTGTCAGGCCTACAGCGTCTACTCTGCCAACTTCTGCCAGTGCACAGTGCCACTCATATCTGGTGTCACAGTAGCTTGCATGCAAAGAACCACTAATCTAAAAAAAAATTACAGGGAGAGGCAGGCCACCCCACAGGGGCCGTCGGGATCGTGGTGCTGTGATTCCCTTTGGCCCTAGAATAATGCCCAGTGTTCAGAGGCCGTGTACCCTGAACTCGAAAAAAGTTCTGAGGACATAGTTGACTGGCTAACACAGGACACCTTGATGCACCATACTTCTCCAGCTTAGCTTCGGGCACCTTCTCTCAAGTTACCACTCTCCCGCCCGCCGCCACCACTACCACCACAGCTGCTTCACTTGATCTGTCAGAGGAGTTATTTACACATCAGTTGGATGAAATTAGTGATGCGCAACCATTATTGCTAGAGGATGTAGATAACAGGGATATGTCTCAGTCAGACAGCATTACACACATGGACGTACGGTTTGATTATAATGATGTTGTACCCGCTGCCGCTTCCTTTGCTGAGTTGTCAGATACAAGTGAAGCGGTTGGTGATGACGATGTGTCCGTGGATGTCACGTGGGTGCCCGCTAGAAGAGAAGAAGAACAGGGGGAAAATTCAGATGGGGAGACAGAGAGGAGGAGGAGGAGATGAGTTGTAAGCAGGGGGAGGTCGTCGCAAGGAGCTAGTGGCACAGTCAGACGGCATGCATCAGCACCCGGGGTCAGCCAGACAGCACACCAATCAACGCATGCTGTTGCCACCACCAGAATGGCGTCATTGCAGAACTCAACAGTGTGGCATTTTTTTGTGTGTCTGCCTCTGACAACAGCGATGACATTTGCAACCTGTGCCAAAAGAAACTGAGTCATGGGAAGTCCAACACCCACCTAGGTACAACTGATTTGCGAAGGCACATGATCGCACATCAAAACGCCTATGGGATTAACACATGAGTACAAGCAGCACACAAACTCAAAGCCACCATCCTCCTCCTGGTCCAGCATCTTCAGCCACGTCAGCCACTGCTGTCCTCCTTGCCCCCTCTCAACCATCCGCCACTCCGTCTCTCGCCTTGAGCAGTTCCTGCTCATCTGCCCACAGTCAGGTGTCTGTCAAGGACATGTTTGAGTGTAAGAAGCCAATGTCACAAAGTCACCCCCTTGCCCGGCGTCTGACAGCTGGCTTGTCTGAACTCTTAGCCCTCCAGCTTTTACCATACAAGCTGGTGAAGTCTGAGGCCTTCAAAAAATTTATAGCTATTGGGACACCGCAGTGGAAGGTACCCGGACAAAATTTCTTTGCACAAAAGGCAATCCCCAACCTGTACTAGATTGTGCAAAAGGAAGTAATGGCATGTCTGGCACACAGTGTTGGGGCAAGGATCCATCTGACCACTGATACCTGGTCTGCAAAGCACAGTCAGGGGAGGTATATCACCTACACTGTGCATTGGGTAAACCTGCTGACGGCTGCCAAGCATGGAATGTGTGGCTCTGCAGAGGAGTTGGTGAAACCGCCACGACTTGCAGGCAGGCCTGCTGCCACCTCCTCTACTCCTCCTCCTCCATCCACTTCCATAACCTCCTCGGCTGAGTCCTCTTCTGCTGCTGCGTCTTGCTCCATATCAACGGCACCCCCCCAGCTCCCCAGGGGCTATTTCACATCCCGGATACGACAGTGTCACGCCGTTTTGGGGTTGACTTGCCTGAAAGCAGAGAGTCACACCGGACCAGCACTCCTGTCCGCTCTGAACGCACAGGTGGATCAGTGGCTGACTCCGCACCAACTGGAGATCGGCAAAGTGGTGTGTGACAACGGAAGCAATTTGTGGCAAGTTGACACATGTGCCGTGCATGGCACATGTGTGTAATCTGATCGTACAGCGCTTTGTGCATAAGTACTCAGGATTACAGGACATCTTCAAGCAGGCCAGGAAGGTGTGTGGCCATTTCAGGCGTTCCTACACGGCCATGGCTCACTTTTCAGACATTCAGCGCCGAAACAACATGCCAGTGAAGCGCTTGATTTGCGACAGCCCGACACATTGGAATTCAACACTCCTAATGTTCGACCACCTACTCCAACAAGAAAAAGCCGTCAACGAGTATTTGTATGACCGGGTTGCTAGGACAGCCTCTGCGGAGCTGGGAATTTTTTTGCCACGTTACTGGACGCTCATGCGCAATGCCTGTAGGCTCATGCGTCCTTTTGAGGAGGTGACAAACCTAGTCAGTCACACCGAAGGCACCATCAGCGACATCATCCCATTTGTTTTCTTCCTGGAGCGTGCCCTGCGAAGGGTGCTGGATCAGGCCATAGATGAGCGTGAAGAGGAAGAGTTGTGGTCACCATCACCACCACCAGAAACAGCCTTATCTGCATCGCTTGCTGGACCTGCGGCAACACCGGAAGAGGAGTGTGAGGAAGAGGAGTCAGAGGAGGAATGTGGCTTTGAGGAGGAGGAGGAAGACCAACCACAACAGGCATCCCAGGGTGCTCGTTGTCACCTATCTGGTACCCGTGGTGTTGTACGTGGCTGGGGGGAAGAACATACCTTCAGTGAGATCACTGAGGACGAGGAACAGGACATAAGTAGCTCGGCATCCAACCTTGTGCAAATGGGGTCTTTCATGCTGTCGTGCCTATTGAGGGACCCTCGTATAAAAAGGCTGAAGGAGAACGACCTGTACTGGGTGTCCACGCTACTAGATCCCCGGTATAAGCAGAAAGTGCCTGAAATGTTACCGTATTGCCGGAAGTCGGAAAGGATGCAGCAGTTCCAAAATAAATTAAAAAGTATGCTTTACACAGCGTATAAGAGTGATGTCACAGCACGACGGGAATCTAACAGGGGAAGAGGTGAAAGTAATCCTCCTCCTACCACGACCACGCCAGCAAGGACAAGACGCTTTACAGACTTGTTGATGGAGGACATGCAGAGCTTTTTAAGTCCTACGCATCGCCACAGCCCTTTGGGGTCCACCCTCAGAGAACGACTCGACCGACAGGTAGCAGACTACCTCAGCCTTAACTGCAGATATCTACACTCTGAGGAGCGATGAACCCCTTGACTACTGGGTGTGCAGGCTTGACCTGTGGCCTGAGCTATGCCAATTTGCGATAGAACTTGTGGCCTGCCCTGCTTTAAGTGTCCTGTCAGAAAAGACCTTCAGTGCAGCAGGAGATATTGTCACTGAGAAGAGAAGTCACCTAGGTCAAAAAAGTCTAGATTACCTCACCTTTATTAAGATGAATGAGGGATGGATCCCGAAGGGACTGACAGTGGGCGATACATTCGACTAAAAAATGCCTGGTGATGAGATGAGCTGTCCTTGGGCTAAAAATGGTCCACACGCTGCTGTATTTTATCTCTGAATGCCGGATGACTTGCGTGACTTATCCGCCACGTACTAGGGTTCAAGCCGCAATGTTTTAGGGCACTTTCTGCATGGAAAACAAACATCAATTTTTCTGGCCGCTGCTACAGCAGCGGCTGCAACAATACCTAATTTTTCAGGCATGTGTACATGCCTAATTTTTCTGGCCTCTGGTGCTGCACTGTGGCTTCAAAAAACAAACAAAAAAAAAGTCACATACATGTGTCAATTCCCCTTCGTGATCGTTACCTTGTTGTGGTGAAGGGGCTTCCGTATCACAATGTAGCGACCACCTCTATGAGTGTGTTGGCAATGGCAATGTTGGCACACCCCAGATGACAAGGTCGTTGCTTCATTGTGAACAGACCAAAAGCGATCGGCTGGATAATTTTGCATAGAAAAAACATAATTTTCTTTGTGATCATCTAAGTTGATCATTAAAGCCTACTAGGCCAACAATGGGCCCACACTGCAGAATCATTGTTTTCTGGGTCACTTAACTGTCACTGAACTACCTCAGCGCAACCATAGACTTTGAAAAAACCCCATCGCCTGCAATCTCCTAAACGTGCGCACAAGCACAGTCATCACTACACCAAGAAATAAAATGTATGTCATGAGTGTGTCAACTATTGACAACTCTTTGCGGTTGTCTAAAATCTATTCCATACATCGGCCCCTGATAGGGGGCGTAACAGGGATTAAATTGATAGGAATAGTACTACTTAACACGCCACTCATATCTGGTGGCACATTAGATTGGACGCGCAGTGCCCCAAATTTGAAGTAGGAGGACCGACCATCTTTTTCCATCTCCCGGTTTCTTAAAATCGATGCCATATACACGTCCCCTGATAGGGGACGTAACAGGGATTAAACTGATAAGAATAGTAGTGCTTAACACACTTTATAATAATAATAATACTAGTGAACGTAACAGGGATTAAACTGATAGGAATAGTACTACTTAAAGGGATTCTGTCACCTCCCCTAAGCCAAAAAACGATTTTAAAGCAGCCATGAAGCACAGCTTACCTGGATTAGGCTGTGCTCTTTTATCTTGAAATCCGTCCAGCAGTTACTGCAAAAAACGACTTTGATTGATATGTAAATGTGTCCTGAAGGTGCCCAGAGGGGCGTTTTTTTCTTCTTAGAGAGCCCAGTACCGCCCCTCTTTCAGTGCCCAGCCCGCCTTCCTTGTACTTTCTAACCGCCGCCCCCAGCCTGCCACAGCCTCTCCTCCCTCTCCTCCCCCTCCCTCACGCCGAACGAACTTTCGCACAGGCGCAGTACCCACTGAGGGCTGCGCCTGTGCAATCAGCAGGAGACTGAGGGCAGCAGCTTCATCTTCGTCACTGGGCATGCGCTGAGCCCAGTGACGTCCGATGCTCGCTCTTCCCTCAGTCAGCAGATTATATAACCAGTCTAGGCTACTTTCACTTATGCGTTTCTGGCAGAGGATCTCAAATCTGGACAAACACTGTTTTGTCCCCATTCATTGTCAATGGGTCAAAACAGAACAAACCAGATCAGGATGCATTCCGTTCCGTTTTTTTCAATGTTTTGACCGGACACAAAACCGCTGCAAGCTGCGGTTTTGTGTCTGATCTGCAAAACTGAGCAAACCGGGTGCGGCACCATTGACTTATTGATTTTCAAGCCGGATCTGGTTTGTTCACTTTCTATTTAATACAATTGGATCCGGAAGAAACTGATGCATCTGGATGTATTAAATGAAACTGATGCGTTTTATTCAGGTTTTGAGATCCTGTGCCTGATGTGAAAGTAGCCTTAGATGGCCCAATGTGTGAGGGGCCTGAACTAAACTTGTAGCTCTGTAGAATTGTAGTTGCCTTATTTGCTGAAGGGTTAGTTCTTTTCCAGACTGGTATATGGGGACTAAAGTGAACCCAGCTCAAGTCATCAGGAGACTGATTTTCATAGTGCATACTTTACATAATTATATGTGCTCCCTTTTATCTAGGTTGCCTATTTTTCCTTGGGTTTGGTGTCTGTCATGTTGGCCATTATTTTCAGCATTACACAGCCGGGCTTGAGCATCTTCTATTCAGGGGTCCACTTCTGGGTAGGCTTTCCGGTAAGTATCGCTAAACTATGTTCCTCTACCCCTGTATCTCTTGGTCAGTTACCTAATTAGGGTTGCTAACGTTGTTTTTTGTAGCCCAACTTCCTTACACTGACCCTCCAGGTTACACAGAACTTTTCAGATTATCTGGTATATCTGGTATAACTTGGTAGAGTTCTGTGTTCCCTTGTTCTTAATTTTAGATGACTAGGAAAGACTTCACAACTACTGTATAGACAAGTCTCCTGGTGCAGGACCTGCTCTAATGGACCCTCCTCTATGACGGCCATATTAGTAAACATAGACAAGGATTGTCTTCATGTTACAGCAATATAAGGTTGGACAGTTCTCCAATTGGATTGCGTGGGTGTTAGGAGATGGTTCCCAAACCAGATGCATATAATTAGTAAGACTCCTGTACTCCACTTGGGTTTCAATATAATGCTTTTTTTTTTGTGCGGTTCCAGTCAAAAACGTTTTTCGGCTAAACAGCCTTCTTCAGTACAACTGGAAAGGCATATAAAGTGTCACAATAAGTGTGCAATAGTCATACAGCACATAGTATATTGGTTACAATTTGAACAGAAGAAGAAAATTATATCGATATAACATATTGAAAGAACGCAGTCCGTCATCTGGGGACCCTGGGGGATCCTTGTCTTCGGAGGTGCCTTTAGCGGCGTGGAGGACGTAGGAGGTGGGCTAATTTTCCAATGGATCACTTGGATGTTTTGCAGGGGTTCAGGTTGGGCGATCAGGCATCATAATACGTTATAGGCAAAGGTGTGCAGAGGGTAGGTGGAATTAAGGAGTAAATAGGAGAGATTATAACATAATGTACATCCTGTCAGGAGCAAAAATTGTGGGTATAATATATGTGGGGTCTTCTAGTGCTAAATATCATATTATGCCCCTTGTGGTATGGCCTTTATTAATGCTGGGTAGGTACATGGGTAAGTGGGTAAGCTGCTTATCAGAAAACTTCATCAGACATAGTATGAAATCAGGCATAATATAGAAAGGCACCTCCGATGACAAGGATCCCCCAGGGTCCCCAGATGATGGACTGCGTTCTTTCAATATGTTATATCGATATAATTTTCTTCTTCTAATCAAATTGTAGCCGATATACTATGTGCTGTATGACTATTGCACACTTATTGTGACACTTTATATGCCTTTCCAGTTGTACTACAGAAGGCTGTTTAGCCGAAAAAACGTTTTTGACTGGAACCGCAGAAAATAAAAGCATTATATTGAAACCCAAGTGGAGTACAGGAGTCTTACTAATTATTGTCTTCATGTTACAATCACCTTCTGGGTCAGAAAATGTCATAACCTACTGATTTTATCTTTACTATGCCATTATATTCCCTCAGTGAACAATGCATTGCACTTATAGGGGTTGTCCAGATTCAGAGCTGATTCCGGACATATCCCCATTTTCACCCAGGCAGCCCCCCTGACTTGAGCATTGAAGCAGTTCATGCTCTGATGCTCTCCTTTGCCCTGAGCTGTATCGCGCAGGACAAAGGCATTTTCTGGAGTTCCGGTGACGAACTGGGCTCTCCTTAGGGCTGTCAGCCGGAGGCTGCTAACATCAGGGGGACTGCCTGGGTGAAATTATGGGGGTACATATATATATATATAGTATATAACATGGACATCAGTGTTATAGGACATACCCTGGCGACCAGGATGTGGTCATTGTACTTATTGCTGGATGGATAAACCATTAACACAGCACTGTACACATGAGACAGAATTCATTCACCAGCCTTTTTTTCTCCTACTGTCATGTTACTGAAAACCTCATTATTTTATTTATGGCTTATTTCTTCATAGTTCCTTGTGTCTGGACTACTGAATCTTGTGGCTTACAGGTTCCCAAACATATGGTGGGTAAGTGTTGGCCTTTCTTTACAAAGTAGGTATCCAGAGTTAGTGCTGCATTACTGCTTAAGAACACAAATGTGTGGAAATAGAGATAAAGGGGGTCATTTATCAAACTGGCGTAAAGTAGAACTGGTTTAGTTGCCCATAGCAACCAATCAGATTCCACTTTTCATTTTGGACAGCTCCTTTAGAAAATGAAAGGTGGAATCTGATTGGTTGCTATGGGCAACTAAGCTAGTTCTACTTTACACCAGTTTGATAAATGACCCCAAAAGAGCTTATAATTAGGGGGTTTAGTTGATACCTTATTGTGTGTTCTGTAATACTTACTTCTTTCTCTTTTCTAATTTACCCACATAGAGGACACTTGCCTTCATTTCCCTTTTAGTCAACTTTGGTGTGTCTATTGGGGGACTGGTCATTACAGTTGATGATACTCATCGTTTCTACTGGATGGGACCTGATGAACAAGCCTGTTATAATCTTGTTAATGGACGTGGATATTACAGAGCAACAAGCGGCTACAATGATTATGAGCTGCAGAGATGCCTAGATGGAATCCGCAAATACAAGGTTACCACTTCTACTTTCATTGTTATAATATCCTGTAATATTCCTTCTTAGAAATGTAAATTGATATTGGTTTGCTACATATCTTTTTCATACGATGAATTTCAGACCCAAAGGTAAAACAAATTAAAAGGAGTGAATATTATCTATATATCGGTATTTCCTATTGCTTGTATAGCCGCAACATATCTTACCTTTGCTGTACAAAGATTGACCGTTCACGTCAGCCCCAGTCTAATTTCCCTACCTGAAGCATAGACTAGGTCAAATTTGAGGTCTTTTTTACATGGGGCTGAAGTAAGTTATTCATGAAGTTGCACTGTGACTTTGTTGAATAACTTTGGTAATTCTTTTTAAAGGGTTTCTGTCACGAGACACTAAATTAAACTGGCTGACATTAGCGATGTGCTAGTGTCAGCTGCACCTAACTAGCCTATTCCTAGTTTTATCCATGCCCCGTTACTCCATAAATGTTACTTTTATAGTATGCATATTAGCCTCTAGGAGCAGGGGGGAGGGGGGGCATTGCTCCTGCTTCTATAGGCTCAGTTCTCCCACCTCTGTCACCTCCCTCCAAGTTTTAATTGCCAGGGCTAGGCAGCTGTTCGCATCCTCCTGCCGGCCCTGAGCGCATGGTAAATCTTGCGCCTGCGCCATGCCGTTCAGTATTCAGCACAGTAAGGAAGTCGGCAGCCACTGAGCGTCCTTACTTTACTATGCCTGTGCTGAATACTGAACGGCGCAGGCGTGAGATTTAACATGAATGTAGGGCCGGCAGGAGGATGCGAACGCTGCCTGGCCCTGTCAATCAAGGCTTGGAGGGAGGTGACCGAGGTGGGAGAACGGAGCCTATAGGAGCTGAGGCAATTGCCCCCCCCCCCCCCCCCCTTGCTCATAGAGGCTAATTTCCATATTATAAAAGTTACATTTATGGAGTAACAGGGGCATGGATAAAACTAGGAACAGGCTAATGTCAGCCAGTTTAATTTTGGTATTTCTGGTGACAGAAACCTTTTAAAGTGGAAAACCACTTTAAGACTTGAAACCGAACTTGGCTTTGGTTCTGACTGGTACGGAAACGGATCTCCATACAGTATTGATGTAACATCCAAAGCTCCCTTCGCTCATCACTAGTGACAATGTATGACGAACAAAGTACACTTCATTTTTTTTTTGTTATATGTATATTTCTGTAAAATCCTATTGTTCATTTCCCCTTTTATGTGTCTCAAAATAATATATATTTTCTCATTTTCAGTTTCTAATAAAATGCTTGACATATATGACCTTGGTGATCATGATCTGGGGTCTCTGCATGGCAATCCTAAGCGTGGGCATGAGAGTGAAGTCATTTTGGTCTTCCTGCAAATTAGAGGTAAGTGACAGAATGTCATATTAATACAGTACTTACTGGTGATGATTCAGTAATGGGTGATGCAAATATCAATCCTTTATGAGCAGCTTTATGATATACATATTACATGTCATCTTCACAGTATGGCAGCATTGTGATCATAGTGATACAGTATTAGGACATAATTAAAAGGGTTTTCCAAGATTTTTAAACTGATGACCTATACTCTGGATAGGTCATCTGTATTTGATTGGTGGGGGACCTTCTCGCAGTTTGGTCTAGGTCATGTGACTTTATGTTCATCAGTCACACGGCCATAGGCTCAGATCAGCCTCATTAAAGTGAACGGATGTTTTAATACATCTGGTTACAGTTAACCTGCCGCCACAACGTACAGTATATAGTCATATTGCAGGTGGCAAATTGTTAAAAAAGGTTGGACAACTCCTTTACCCTTTATAATGCAAGGGATGTATGGAGATGACTCACAAGCTGAGCGCACTCCATAACTATATAATACAACAGACACCTGCTAGCAATGACTGGGATCAGAGATTACTCCAATCCCAGTAATTTGACCCCTCAGATGCCACAATCAATAGTGACCACAGCTTCTGAGGTGTTAGAGGGAGGGGGCTCCCTCTGTCTTTTGATCGGAGCCCCTGCAGTGAAATTGTGGAGATCTGATTGGTTGCTATAGCAGCCTTGACTTTGTTAAGGCTCCCAGGCCTGCCATAGCAGATTGCCTGATTAAGTTGTGCCTGCAGCACAGTTTAAGGGGTTCTACACCTTTTGATTACTGATGATCTATCCTTTGGATAGATCATCAGCATCTAATCAGCTGCCACGGCCTTGTCGCTGTTTCCCACAGGCCAGTGATGTTACAACTACTTTCACTGGCCTGGACGTGGCTTAGCCCCATTGAAGTGAACTGGGCTGAGCCACACCCAGACCAGTGATAATAGACCTATCCTAGGTCATCAATATTACAAAGGCAGACTTTAAGGCCCTTTGCACTGGCTGATCATCAGCCAGATAATCACTAGCAAGCATTCGTAGGAATGTTCGTTAATCATGATCTGCTGGTGTAAAGTGCCGCCCTTTACCCTATTTAATGAGCGAAACCCTCTTTCATCGGGTAATATGATCACTCGTGCAGTCATCTAAATCTTTGTTTGCAGGCAGCAGATCGTGTCATCTAAACATCACTCTGCTGCCGGCAAACAATGATTCTGTATAGGGGTGAGTGATAGCATTAGCGATTGTTCCTCCCATACTGTGGAGGAGATCTCTGCATTTAAATGCAAAGGTTTCCTTTATGAACAAGCAGGTATTTGCCACGACAGAACCAACAATCGTCTGCTCTATCTAGCAGTGTAAAGAGGCCTTTACACTGAGAGAGTGGGGGTCTTTTACAAAGACCAGCTTTTTACTCAGATCTTTTACTCCCCTTTTGTGTTGGCTTTGCTGGCGGAAGATGTGCCCAATTTATGATGAGGCACATGCCTTCAGCAGTCTGTGCGCCTGGTAGAAAACCTAGACCAGGCCCTGGCTGGAGTAGTCTTTTTCCAACATTTACACCTGTTTCCAGACGTAAATGTTGGTAAATTTGTCAGGGCCAATGTTCTGGCCCCCAGCAGGCCCCCCACTATACCCTTGAGAAAATATTGTCACACTGGTGTTCAAATAGTCACAAAAGGGATCATGCAAAAAATTTTACGCCAAAAAAATAATGTAAAAATGTTTGTAAATGTCTCCCATTGTTCTTGCATTAGGACCCTCAGTTTTGTCATGATTACAGGCCTAGGTATAAAAACGTCATTAGCTTTATCTCTGTACTGTTCTTTGATGCATTAGATATACTGTTAATAATGTTTCATACATGTGTTATCTTTTACAGAAAACTGATGAGAACGATGATGCTCTGATAAAACCAAATCCTTCTGATGATATCATCATTGCCTAAAGAGTGGTAAAATCCACTGATCTAAGGGATAGTTGTAAAATCATATAATGTAAGGGGAAAGCAGTTGGATTATAATTTTTTTAAAGGCTGGGATATATGCATGTTGGTGCCAACCTTAGCATTGTGTTTAGTATTATACCATATAATCGCATAAGATGATTACAGAATGTGCACTGCAGAATACACCTACCCTGCTATACCACTGAATCAATCCTCTCCATGTTATGGAATCCAGTGTGGTTCATTTCCACTAGTCTGGTGTTTCTGATTATGTAGCATTTCTGTTTTGTCATAATCAAATATATAATTGTTACTTGCCACTTGTTTCGCTACATACTGATGTGTAATCCCACTACATAATAAAGCAAATCTCCATTTCACATGCCTTTAATTTTTGCCATTGATTTAAAGAACCAATTTTTATGATTAGGACTAGAGATGAGCAAATCAGTCCATAACAAGCCAGGTTCATTATGAACTTTCCAAAATGTCATCCGCCAGACGAACCTGAAGATTTTCAGGTTCGCTTCGGACAAATCCAGTAAAACAGCATGCAGCACCATTTTACTGAACATGTTGGTTGGAAAAAGTATGAGGGAGGAAGAAGGATGCTCACGTGACCCTGAATGGAAGTGGGGGGGGGGGGGGTGCTTGCCATGATTGGCTCATCCAGGCTGTCAACCTGTGAGCCAATCAGTTCTTCAGCAGGCAAGGAGGTGTCCTAGCAGGACGAGCAGATTGTCATTCTCTGTTGGGCTGTGAATGAGTGTGGATGGGTCTATGCTATATCTGACAGAAACCGATCTTGGGGACAGTGGACAGTCGCAATCAAGCTTCTCATCTAGTGTCAGGGACAGTGAAGGGAAAGGCTAGAAATAAGAATAATTGTGTAGAATAGGGAAAGACAGGGAAAGCTGAGAAGTGAGGAGCTTAGACTGAGTGTGTGTGCCTGGCAGCTGTCACGATCAGTTTTGGGGAAAAACTCCACACTAAACACAGGAGGGAAGGGAAACAGTAAGTGGGCCTGGAAACAAGGGAAGGAACAGGTCACCTCCTAAACAACCCTAATCTGGGCCCTAACTACCTATCAATATGAATAGATCTTGAAGGTAGGAATATTCATATGCTGGATACCTAGGCCCTTATATCCCTATAAGGCCCTGGAATGAGGTTAGGACCAGAGACGACCGATTCCTCCCCAGATGGACAAATGGAAGTCTGTCTCAGGCATAGATACAAACAGGGAATGTAACAAACACAAAACAATAAAAAAAGACAAGACTTATCTGAAAGTAGAAAACTGGCAACTCCAGAAGCACCACAGGGTACAACCGACCAGCTACTTAGAAGGTAGGAAGGAAATCCTTAAACCACACCTCCAAGAGTGAGAAGCGGCTACTTATGGGAAAAGTTAATTACTAACAAGCAACACCTGAAACGAGGTCTGTGGCATTCACCAAAACACAGACACAATAAGATCCACAGTGAAGTTGTCAATTTAACCCACAAGTTGCCAGTCTCTCTGATCTCCTGGTACCTGCCACGGGAATATCCGTGACAGCAGCAGGGCCTTAGTTAGAGGTCATGCTGCCCTAGGTTCTGTGGTTAAATACCCTGATAAAGGTATGCAAAGGGCCCACTAAGCACCTGGGGGATCCCTTGCCGCTTGGGAGGTTTCTACGAAATATGTCCCTCTTATGGAGCAAGTAAACGTGACGCCAGTTGCAGTTAAGCAACAAGGACATGGAGTCCCCTTTGTAGATGGTAACCTTAGTACCCAGGGTAGGATTGCCAGAGTGGTGTAAAGTGGCCTACAATGTCTCTGTAGATGTTGTTGTATACACATGTCAGTGTTCCTACCTGGATATGGTTGGATCCCAGATGATCCCAGTGAAGTGGTCCGAAGCAGTGCAAAAAAGGGGGAGCTGAACTTGGATAATGACTAAGTAGAATAAATGGAGTCCAGACTCGTAGTAACAGTTAACACAGCTCTACTTAGCATAAATGGTAATCAAAACAGTTTCCAAACGGTATCTTGGTCATCAGTAGGTATTGGCTTAATCTGGCAAGCAAATACTTCTCTGCAACAATCTTAGCTCTGCTATGCTAGCTGGAGTAAATAGGAACTTTCCTCTTCTGCTGGAACTTAGTCTGTCTCTTTTTTTAATCCTAAGAACTTCTTGTCCTGGCTTTGGAGTACCTCAAGCTCACTTATGCTTGGGTGTGCACAACCTCCAGTGATAAGGCTGGCATAGGACTATCAGCACCTGTCCAGACAGGACCAGGCCTGCTGCCCTCCCCTAGCTGGGGTTAAGTCAACTCCTCACACAACCTCTGCCCACGAGGGATAAGGGTAGACTGACCTACTCACTAACTAAACTCCTCCCTCTCTAGAGAGGGCTGGAATGGAATTAGGAGGTTCCTCTCCAGGGAAACTAACCTTGCCAATGTTGCCGCCATCTGCTGGTAGACCAGGCAATTAAATGAACATAACAGTTTCATGAACATAAATATGCACATTATGAGAAGATGACATGAAGCACATTAGGTGATATAAATTAGCACATAGGAGAAAGTAGCAAGGTGCCAAAAGGAGTGGTAATAGCACATTACATTCCCCTTTACTTAAGAGGCAAGCCGCCCTTGGCTTGTGCTCGGGGTATTCAAAAGATAAATACCAACATACAGTCAGGTCCATAAATATTGGGACATTGACACAATTCTAACATTTGTGGCTCTATACACCACCACAATGGATTTGAAATGAAACGAACAAGATGTGCTTTAACTGCAGACTGTCAGCTTTAATTTGAGGGTATTTACATCCAAACCAGGTGAACGGTGCAGGAATTACAACAGTTTGCATATGTGCCTCCCACTTGTTAAGGAACCAAAAGTATTGGGACAAAATATTAATTATAAATCAAACTTTCACTTTTTAATACTTGGTTGCAAATCCTTTGCAGTCAATTACAGCCTGAAGTCTGGAACGCATAGACATCACAAGACACTGGGTTTCATTCCTGGTGATGCTCTGCCAGGTCTCTACTGCAACTGTCTTCAGTTTCTGCTTGTTTTTGGGGCATTTTATACTAGTGATGTCCCGAACTAATCACCGGCGAACAGTTCACGGCGAACATGGCTTGTTCGCGTTCACCGCGGCGGGCGAATATATGCGATGTTCGGTCCGCCCCCTATACATCATCATTGAGCAAACTTTGACCCTGTACCTCACAGTCAGCAGACACATTCCAGCCAATCAGCAGCAGACCCTCCCACCTCCTGGACAGCATCCATTTTAGATTCATTCGGAAGCTGCATTCACAGTGAGAGGAGGGAGAGTGTAGCTGCTGCTGATCTAATAGGGAAAGCGTTAGCTAGGGCAGTGTTCTGTGTCCACAGACTCATCTACTGTAAGGACAGCGTCCTGACAGCACCCCAAAAAGCCCTTTTTAGGGCTAGTACATCAGTCCGCTTTTTTTTTAAATATATATTGTGGGGATTCGCTCTGGTAGGCAGGGTAAGCGGACGCAGTACAGAGGCAAGAACACGGTAGTAAAGCAAAAGTCAGTGTTTATTCACACAACAAGGGAAAAAAATAACACATGGCAGAGTCCTGGTGTTAATTCACACCACAGAAATTCCCCATGTTATTCCACATGGCCAAAGTCCACAGAACTCAAAACGAACACGTCACCTGAATATCCACAGCAGGCTTTTAGGGTGCCTGGCTTCCAGCTGGTGGCTCTCATGCAGCTCCCCAAGACACAGAGCCTTCACAGCACCACTTTTACTTGGAGGAACATACCACACCCAGCTGAGCTGCTGGCTGGGTTTTTAAACCCCAGCCTAAAACCTGGCCTGGACGTGGGGAACAGCCACCCACCCTGCTCTTTGGCTGCTCCCAATAAGAACCGGCCCGGATCGGCTTTTCAGCCACACTAAGAATAAACAGTGTCAGCGACCACTGGCTGCGGCTGACACATAAAATAACCGGTTCTTATCTCACCGAGGCCAGGAACCTCGGTGACACGTACCTTCCATCAATGACGGACCCTTGCACCTTCCTACATACCTCCCCCCTTTGTTCAACCCTGAGGGGATGAACACACGCCAGACAGTGTACTCGGGACAGGGCATCCGCGTTTCCCTGTAACCGGCCTGACCTGTGTTCTACTGTGAATATAAAGTTTTGCAGCGATAAGAACCACCTGGTGACCCGAGCATTCCGCTCCTTGGCCTGGCTCATCCACTTGAGAGGGGAGTGATCGGTCACCAGACAGAATTTCCTCCCCAACAGATAATAGCGGAGAGACTCGAGTGCCCACTTGATGGCCAGGCACTCTCTCTCCACTATACTGTATCGGGTCTCCGCTGGAGTGAGCTTACGGCTGAGGAAGACAACGGGATGCTCCTCCCCGTTGACTTCCTGAGACAGTACCGCACCGAGGCCTACTTCGGAGGCATCAGTCTGGACCACAAATTCCCTCTTGAAGTCGGGCGTCACCAAAACTGGGGACCCACACAGGGCCGACTTCAAAGCGGAGAAAGCCTCTTCCGCCTGGTCATTCCAGCGGACTATCACGGACTTCCGTCCCTTTAAAAGCCCTGTCAATGGAGCCGCTAAAGTGGCAAAATGGGGAACGAACCTCATGTAATAGCCCACCATTCCCAGGAATGACCTTACTTGTCTAGAGGTGGTAGGTCGGGGCCAATTCCGTATCGCCTCTATTTTGCTCACTTGGGGTTTAATGACTCCACGTCCAATGACATACCCAAGGTATTTAGTCTGCCTCTAACCCTATTGCACATTTCTTTGGGTTAGCTGTTAGTCCCGCCTTTCTAAGGGAGTCCACTACAGCCTGTACTTTAGGTAGGTGACTTTCCCAGTCAGTGCTATGGACAACGATATCGTCCAGGTACGCCGAAGCGTATCGACGATGTGGGCGGAGTATAATATTCATTAGCCTTTGAAACGTGGCGGGAGCGCCATGTAGACCAAAGGGTAGTACCTTGTACTGATAAAGCCCCTCTGGCGTGACAAAAGCCGTTTTTTCTTTGGCAGCCTCTGTCAAGGGTACCTGCCAGTACCCTTTGGTGAGGTCTAACACAGAAAAATACCGGGCTTGGCCCAACTTTTCAATAAGCTCATCCACTCGGGGCATGGGATACGCGTCAAATTTGGACACCTCATTAAGTTTGCGGAAGTCATTACAGAACCTCAACGTCCCATCTGGCTTGGGTATTAATACTATCGGACTGGCCCACTCACTTTTAGACTCCTCGATGACATCCAGCCGCAACATAAGTTGCACTTCCTCCGAGATGGCTTTTCACCGAGCCTCAGGTACTCGGTATGCTTTTAACCGGACTTTTGCCTGAGGCTCGGTGACAATGTCATGTTGGATTACGGAAGTGCGTCCAGGGAGGTCTGAGAACACATCCGTGTTCCGACTAACAAACTCCCTGGTTTCCTGAGCCTGTTTAGAGGAGAGGCTGTCAGCAATTTTTATTGTGGCAACCGCTTCCCTTGCATCAGACTTAGGAGCCGGAACCATTTGTCCAAGAAAGCCTGGTCGCGGGCTGTCTTCCGTACAGGTTTCCCTATCCTTCCAAGGTTTTAGCAAATTAACATGGTAAACCTGCTCCGGCTTTCGCCTCCCCGGCTGGTGTACTTTGTAATTTACCTCTCCTATTTTTTCACGTACCTCGTAGGGCCCCTGCCACCTGGCTAGGAACTTACTGTCCACTGTCGGCACGAGAACCAAAACCCGATCACCCGGGTTAAAGTTCCGGACCCGAGCCTGCCGATTATAGATCCGACTCTGGGCTCGCTGAGCGGCCTCCATATGTTCCCTGACAAGAGGCAAAACAGTCTCTATCCGCTGTTGCATCTTGGTAACATATTCCAGGACGCTTTTATGCGGAGTGGGTTCTTCTTCCCATGCCTCTTTGGCTACATCCAACAAGCCACGAGGATGTCTGCCATATAGCAATTCGAAGGGCGAGAACCCAGTAGAGGCCTGGGGCACCTCTCGCACTGCGAACATGAGATAAGGCAGAAGAAGGTCCCAATCCTTTCCATCTTTGGTCACCACCCTTTTTAACATGGTTTTTAGAGTTTTATTAAACCTTTCCACTAGTCCATCCGTTTGTGGATGGTACACAGACGTCCGTAACTGTTTTATACGCAGCAACTTGCAGAGTTCCCTCATGACCTTGGACATAAAAGGGGTCCCCTGGTCAGTCAGGACCTCTTTAGGTAGCCCCACTCGGGAGAACATCTCCATTAGCTCTTTGGCTATAAGTTTTGCAGAAGTATGTCGCAGTGGCACTGCCTCCGGGTACCGAGTAGCGTAATCAAGGACAACCAAGATGTGTTGGTGTCCCCTGGCGGACTTTGGTACAGGACCTACTAGGTCCATAGCGATTCGCTCAAACGGTACCTCAATGATCGGGAGGGGTACCAAGGGACTGCGAAAAAGGTGCTGGGGGCTAGTTGCCTGGCAGGTCGGGCAAGACTTACAGAACTCATCCACCTCTTTAAACACACTGGGCCAGTAAAACCGTTGTAGTAACCGGTCCTGTGTTTTCTGCATTCCCAGATGACCCCCAAGAACATGCTGGTGTGCTAACTCTAACATGAGTTTGCGATAAGCCTGAGGCACCACCAACTGTTCAATGGACTCACCTCGCAGCTGATTTACCCGATACAACATATCCTGCTGGACCACAAAATGGGGGAAAACCGACTCTGCCCCTGGTTGTTGTGGTTCACCATCTATTATTAGCACATTTTCCCAGGCCCGGGATAAGGTTGGATCCCGGTGTTGCGCGGTACCAAAATTATCCCCAGAGACATTGAGGTCTGCCAGCTCAGGCCCCGGCGGCAAGTCCTCCATGTCTCCCACCATTACACTCAGTGGGGTTGTCTCCTCCTCTTCCACCGAGGTGGCGGTCACCCCTACCGCGGGACCTTTAGACTCAGGTTCCCAGGGTTCTGGTCTGCCCCCTGAGCCGGGCCATTCTGCTAGGGTTACACCTGTATCATGCATATCAGTCACTCTCGGAACCGGCCACAGTGCCGTGAAACCCGGGAAGTCTCTCCCTAGTATAAGTTCATAGTGGAGATGAGTTGCAACAGCCACCTCGTGGATCCATCTGCCGGAAACAGTAGACAGAGTCACTATAGCAGTAGGATAGTCTTTTAAGTCCCCATGGATACACATGACTCCAACTTTACGGCCGGTGTACTCAGCGGAGCGTACCAGGGAAGCCCTTACCAGGGTCACCAGACTTCCTGAGTCCAACAGAGCCTCCGCTGGAGTGTCTCCCACCTCAACCTGGCACAGGTGGTTCAGAGACTCTGAAGCACCCACTGCACACAGTTTCCCGGCATATAATGAATGACGGAAGCCACAGTTCGTGTCCATGGGTTCCCCCTGACGTGGACAGTCCGCTCGAACATGACCTGGCTCCCGACACCGCCAGCAGATTATTGGAGCGGGGTCCACAGGGGTTATATCCCGGGCAGGTTTGATGGGCACCGGTTGTTGGGTCCGGGGTGGAGAGTTACGGGACCTGACTGCCCCCCTCCCAACAGAACCCCCCTGTAAGTTCCGGGTGGCCTCATAGCGCTCCACCAGGTCGACCATCTCCAGCGCATTCCCTGGGGAGACCTGGCCAATCCATTGCTGGAGAGGGGGTGGCAGAGCCCTCCAGAACCTGTCTGCTAATAACCGGTCCAACATAGCAGTGGGGCTCAACACGTCAGGTTGTAGCCACTTTTGTAACAGGTTAAGCAAGTCATAATACTGGGGTCTCACGGGCTCCGCCGGGTTGAACCCCCACTGATGCACCCGCTGGGCCCGGACCAGTACATTCACCCCCAGTCTTGCCAAGATCTCCCCCTTTACCTTTGGGTAGTCGGCTGCTTGATCGTCAGGCAAGTCAAAAAACACCCGCTGGGACTCTGACGTCAGAAACGGAGCGACGATCTCAGCCCACTGGTCTTGGGGCAGCTTTTCCCTGGTGGCCACTTTTTCATACATCGCCAGGTAGGTCTCGACGTCGTCTGCAGGGGTCATTTTAGGGATCGCTGCACGTACTGCTTTCTGGGCATCATGTAAGCTTGGGGTTGCTCCTGCTGACTGTAATGCCATTACATGTTGTAGCAGCAACTGGTTGGTCTCCTGCTGCTGCTTATTAGCCTCGCATTGCTGCAGGTTAGCTTCCACGAGGGCCTTCATAACACCCTCCATTTTGTCTCTTGACACCGGTTTAAATCTAGCTGGTTTGATAAATGACATACAACCGTGAGAGAGAAAAAAAAAATCGGCGTTCACGCCAGCCTCACTGCGCTTGCCCGCTCCAAGCCACCAATTGTGGGGATTCGCTCTGGTAGGCAGGGTAAGCGGACGCAGTACAGAGGCAAGAACACGGTAGTAAAGCAAAAGTCAGTGTTTATTCACACAACAAGGGAAAAAAATAACACAAACACTTGGCAGAGTCCTGGTGTTAATTCACACCACAGAAATTCCCCATGTTATTCCACATGGCCAAAGTCCACAGAACTCAAAACGAACACGTCACCTGAATATCCACAGCAGGCTTTTAGGGTGCCTGGCTTCCAGCTGGTGGCTCTCATGCAGCTCCCCAAGACACAGAGCCTTCACAGCACCACTTTTACTTGGAGGAACATACCACACCCAGCTGAGCTGCTGGCTGGGTTTTTAAACCCCAGCCCAAAACCTGGCCTGGACGTGGGGAACAGCCACCCACCCTGCTCTTTGGCTGCTCCCAATAAGAACCGGCCCGGATCGGCTTTTCAGCCACACTAAGAATAAACAGTGTCAGCGACCACTGGCTGCGGCTGACACATAAAATAACCGGTTCTTATCTCACCGAGGCCAGGAACCTCGGTGACACGTACCTTCCGTCAATGACGGACCCTTGCACCTTCCTACAATATATATATTGCAGTTGCCTGGCTGCCCGCGTGTGAGAGGCTGCAGGCTCCACCACTGATACCGTTACAGGGTGTCACTCACAAATACCTTGTAGAGAATTTTTTTTTATATTTATTACTTTTCTGTGATATAATCCCAGTTGCAAGCCAGTGTGTGTCTGGCCCACAGACTGTACTGTGGCTACTTGCTGCTGGGCCACCACTGATACTGTTACAGGGTGTCACTCACCAATACCTTGCAGATGAAAAAAATTATATTTATTATTTTTCTGTGATATAATCGCAGTTGCAAGCCAGTGTGTGTCTGGCCCACACAGACTGTACTGTGCCCACTGCCCACCACTTATATAGGGTGGCACAGTACCTTGCACGCATAGTACCACTTATCTAAAAAAAAATGACAGGCAGAGGCAGGCCACCCCGCAGGAGCCGTCGTGGCCGTGGTGCTGTGATTTCCACTGGCCCTGGAATAATGCCCAGTGTTCAGAGGCCACGTACCCTGAACCCAAAACATTTGGAGAAAATAGTTGACTGGCTTACACAGGACACCCAATCTTCAACAGCTTCCGCTAAGAACCTTGACGCACCATCCTCCTCCAGCTCAGCTTTAGTCACCTTCACTCAAGTTACCACTCTCCCGCCTGCCGCCACCACCACCACTACCACCACAGCCGCTTCACTTGATCCCTCAGAGGAGTTATTTACACATCATTTAGATGAAATTAGTGATGCGCAACCATTATTGCCAGAGGATGTAGATAACAGGGATATGTCTGAGTCAGGCAGCATTACACACATGGACGTACAGTGTGATGATGATGATGATGATGTTATACCCGCTGCTGCTTCCTTTGCTGAGGTGTCAGATAGAAGTGAAGTGGTTGATGATGACGATGTGTCCGTGGGTGCCTGCTCGAAGAGAAGAAGAGGGGGAAAGTTCAGAAGGGGAGACAGAGAGAAGGAGGAGATGAGTTGGAAGCAGGGGGAGGTCATCGCAAGGAGCTAGTGGCACAGTCAGACAGCATGTATTGGCACCTGGGGTCAGCCAGACAGCACGCCAATCAACACATGCTGTTGCCACCACCAGAATGCCGTCATTGCAAACCTCTGCTAACAGCAATGCCATTTGCAACCTGTGCCAAAAGAAACTGAGTCGTGAAAAGTCCAACACCCACCTCGGTACAACTGCTTTGCGAAGGCACATGATCTCACATTACAAACGCCAATGGGATTAACACATGAGTACAAGCAGCACACAAAATCAAAGCCACCATCCTCCTCCTGGTCCAGCATCTTCAGCCACGTCAGCCACTGCTGTCCTCCTTGCCCCCTCTCAACCACCCGCCACTCTGCCTCTCACCTTCAGCAGTTCCATCTCATCTGCCCACCGTCAGGTGTCTGTAAAGGAAATGTTTGAGCGTAAGAAGCCAATGTCACAGAGTCACCCTCTTGCCCGGCATCTTACAGCTGGTTTGACGGAACTCTTAGCCCTCCAGCTTTTACCATACCAGCTGGTGGAGTGGCGGGTGGTTGAGAGGGGGCAAGGAGGACAGCAGTGGCTGACGTGGCTGAGGAGGATGGTGGCTTTGAGTTTGTGTGCTGCTTGTACTCATGTGTTGATCCCATTGATCCCATTCAAAACATTTGTCGCTATTGGGACACCACAGTGGAAGGTACCCAGACATTTTTTTTTTTCAAAAAAGGCAATCCCAAACCTCTACTCAGTGATTGAAAAGGAAGTCATGGCATCTCTGGCATACAGTGTTGGGGGCAAGGGTCCATCTGACCACTGATACCTGGTCTGCAAAGCACGGTCAGGGCAGGTATATCACCTACACTGCGCATTGGGTCAACCTGCTGACGGTTGCCAAGCATGGAATGCGTGGCTCTGCAGCAGAGTTGGTGACACTGCCACAACTTGCAGGCAGGCCTACTGCCACCTCCTCTACTACTCCTACTCCATCCTCTTCGATAACCTCCTCGGCTGAGTCTTCTTCTGCTATGGCATCTGGCTGCACATCAACTGAATTCCCCCAGCTCCCCAGGGGCTATTCCACATCCCGTATACGACAGTGTCACGCTGTCTTGGGGTTGACTTGCCTGAAAGCAGAGAGCCACACCGGACCAGCACTCCTGTCCGCCCTGAATGCACAGGTGGATCAGTGGCTGACCCCGCACCAACTGGAGATCGGCAAAGTGGTGTGTGACAATGGAAGCAATTTGTTTTTCGGCATTGAATTTGGGCAAGTTGTCACATGTGCCGTGCATGGCACATGTGTTGAATGTCATCGTACAACTCTTTGTGTCTAAGTACCCAGGCTTACAGGACGTTCTCAAGCAGGCCAGGAAGGTGTGTGGCCATTTCAGGCGTTCCTACACGGCCATGGCGCACTGTTCAGACATTTAGCGCCAAAACAACATGCCAGTGAGGCGCTTGATTTGCGACAGCCCGACACGTTGGAATTCAACACTCCTAATGTTCGACCGCCTGCTCCAACAAGAAAAAGCCGTATTTGTATGACCGGGGTGCTAGGACAGCCTCTGCAGAGCTGGGAATTTTTTTTGCCATGTTACTGGATGCTCATGCGCAATGCCTGTAGGCTCATGGGTCCTTTTGAGGAGGTGATAAACCTAGTCAGTCGCACCGAAGGCACCTCAGCGACCTCATCCCATTTGTTTTCTTCCTGGAACGTGCCCTGCGAAGAGTGCTGGATCGGGCTGTAGATGAGCGTGAAGAGGAAGGGGAAGAGTTGTGATCACCATCACCCCCAGAAACAGCCTTGTCATCATCGCTTGCCGGACCTGCGGCAACGCTGCAAGAGGAGTATGAGGAAGAGGAGTCAGAGGAGGAATGTGGCTTTGAGGAGGACAAAGACCAACCACAGCAGGCATCCCAGGGTGCTCGTTGTTGTCCCCTATCTGGTACCCGTGGTGTTGTACGTGACTGGGCGGAAGAACAGACCTTCAATGACATCAGTGAGGACGAGGAACGGGAAATGAGTAGCTCGGCATCCAACCTTGTGCAAATGTGGTCTTTAATGCTGTCATGTCTGTTGAGGGACCCTCGTATAAAAAGGATGAAGGAAAAACAACCTGTACTGGGTGGCCACGCTACTAGACCCCCAGTATAAACAGAAAGTCACGGAAATGTTACCAAATTACTGACAGTCAGAAAGGATGCAGCAGTTCAAAACCAAACTAAAAAATATGCTTTACACAGCTTATAAGGGGGATGTCACAGCACAACGGGAATCTAACTGGGGAAGAGGTGAATGTAATCCTCCTCCTACCATGACCACGGCGGCAAGGACAGGACGCTTTACAGATGTGTTGTTGATAGAGGACATGCAGAGCTTTTTAAGTCCTACGCATCGCCACAGCCCTTCGGGGTCCAGAGAACGACTCGACCGACAGGTAGCAGACTACCTCGCCTTAACTGCAGATATCGACACTCTGAGGAGCGATGAACCCCTTGACTACTGGGTGTGCAGGCTTGACCTGTGACCTGAGCTATCCCAGTTTGCGATGAAGCGAGGCAGGCCAGAAGTTCTAAGTGTCCTGTCAGAAAGGACCTTCAGTGGAGCAGGAGGCATTGTCACTGACAAAAGAAGTCGCCTTGGTCAAAAAGTCTAGATTACCTCACCTTCATTAAGATGAATGAGGCATGGATCCCGAAGGGACTGACAGTGGTAGATATGTTTGACTAACAAAAGGCTTGATGACATGCCTTGGCCTCAAAATAGTCCCCACGCTGCTGTATTTAATGTCTGCATACCGGATGACTTTCGTGAATTCTCCGCCACCAACTAGGGTTCAAGCCGCAATGTTTTAGTCACCTTTCTGCCTTGAAAACATAAATTTTTCCGGCTGCTGCTACAACAGCGGCTGCAACAATAACATTATTTTTCAGGCATGTGTACATGCCTAATTTTTTCTGGCCTCTGGTGCTGCACTGTGGCTGCAAAAACCAAAACAAACAAAAAAAGGCACATACAAGTGTCAATTCCCCTTCGTGATAGTTACCTTGTTGTGGTGAAGGGGCTTGCGTATCACAATGAAGCGATCATCACCTCTGAGTGTGTTGGCAATGTTGCCACACCCCAGATGATAAGGCCGTTGCTTCATTATGATCAGACCAAAAGCGATCGGCTGGATAATTTTTCATAGAAAAAACATTATTTTTTTATTTTATTTTTTAAGTTAAAAAAATCATAATAAAGTCTCTTAATAGTTTATTAGAAATAATGCAGACAATTTAAAAAATCCCCATCAATTCCAATACAAATCAAGTACAAAGCTCAGAACTAAATTATTGCAGGATGTCGTAATGGTTCGTTAATTCGACAATGGTTAATCAATTCAACACATGTCCCCGGATAGGGGATGTAACAGGGATTAAACTGATAGGAATAGCACTAGTTAAGACACCACTCATATAGGGTGTCATGGCACATTGCTCCTTTAGTGAAAGGACCGACCAAGCTGCTTTTTCCATCTCCCGGTTCCTAAAATCAATTCAGTTTGGTGTATCAGAGTTTGGTCTGTCACTGTGAAGGCAGTCGAAGGTACCCGGCCAAAAATTTTTTTCACAAAAGGCAATCCCCGATATGGGACGTAACAGGGATTAAACTGATGAGAAGAGAACTACAGAAAATACCACTCATATCGGGTGTGACAGTAAATTGCACAGCGCAGACGCAGTGACCGTGGATTCAAACAAAGGGGAGGGAGCCAGCGTTTTTTTAACCATCTCCCCGTTCGAAAAATCAATTCAATTCACCTTTCGGGGACCCTTGTGTTGTACGTGGCTGGGTGGAGGAAGAAACCTTCAAAGACATCAATGGGACATGGCTAGCTTGGTATCCAACCTTGTGCAAATGGGGAGTTTGCGGTTGGGCAAATGGACTGTTTGCGGTTGTTTGAGGTGCATTAAAAGGGGAGTTTGTTCTGTCAATGTCTGTGAAGCGGGCATAACCCTTACACTACCTGATCGATACAACATCATACCTGATCGTATACACACATTGGATGTTTTAAACCACGTTGTTCAATATATTTTAGGATTGTTAGTTGATTTATGCCCTTTATGGATTAAAATCCAACTCTGCATCAACTATGTAATTTTCCATGGGAGTTTTGCCATGGATCCACCTCCGGCATGCCACTGTCCAGGTGTTAGTCCCCTTGAAACAACTTTTCCATCACTACTGTGGTTTTAAAATTTGCCTGCCTATTGAAGTCAATGGCGGTTCACCCGTTCGCGACATCTCTAATTTTCACTTCCGTTTTGTCTTTAGCAAGTGAAATGCCTGCTCTATCGGATTCAGGTCAGGTGATTGACTTGGCCATTGCATAACATTCCACTTCTTTCCCTTAAAAAAACTCTTTGGTTGCTTTTGCAGTATGCTTTGGGTCATTGTCCATCTGCACTGTGAAGCGCCGTCCAATGAGTTCTGAAGCATTTGGCTGAATATGAGCAGATAATATTGCCCGAAACACTTCAGAAGTCATCTTGCTGCTTTTGTCAGCACTCACATCATCAATAAATACAAGAGAACCAGTTCCATTGGCAGCCATACATGCCCACGCAATGACACTACCACCACCATGCTTCACTGATGAGGTGGTATGCTTAGGATCATGAGCAGTTCCTTTCCTTCTACATACTCTTTTCTTCCCATCACTCTGGTACAAGTTGATCTTTTTTTCATCTGTCCATATCTGTCCATGTTGTTCCAGAACTGTGAAGGCTTTTTTAGATGTCATTTGGCAAACTCTAATCTGGCCTTCATGTTTTTGAGTCTCACCAATGGTTTACATCTTGTGGTGTGTTGGAGACTGAACATTGTTTCATACTGTGTTATATATTGCTTGGTTTATTTCACTGTATGCCTATGTATTTGAAGTATTGAGTTTGACCAGTAGATGTCACTATACACAAATACTCTATCATAGTGTTCTATGTGTTGACTATCTGTTATAGCATTTTTCCTGCTCTCTATGGATGTTGTTCTCTTTATGTCTCCTGTGCTAATGTGAGCATCCATGCTCTCTGCTGTAATTTTCTTCAATATGATTGAATCCTAGTAAACTACAGCCATCCATATATGTCTGATTATTCTCTGCGTCGTCCGCACCAGTCAACATGGTGAACCCTCTGTATTCACTCTGGTGAAGTCTTCTCTTGATTGTTGACACACATACACCTACCTCCTGGAGAGTGTTCTTGATCTGGCCAACTGTTGTGAAGAGTGTTTTCTTCACCAGGGAAAGAATTCTTCGGTCATTCACCACAGTTGTTTTCTGTGGTCTTCCGTCTATGTTATTTGAAGTCATTTCCCTATCCACATTTGTTTGCCGAGCACTTGCCATGCTCTTAACCACATTTTGCTGCATTTTGCATTCCTCTAGCCCAGGCATCCTCAAACTGCGGCTATCCAGCTATTGCAAAACTACAACTCCCAGCATGCCCGAACAGCCTACAGGTATCACCCTACAGCAGGGCATTATGCAAATTGTAGTTTTACAACAGCTGGAGGGCCACAGTTTGAGGATGCCTGCTCTAGCCCTTTCCATGACTTTTTTAGAGCCATTTTAGTGCTCCAAATATCGGACCCCCATTCACTTCAATGAGGTTTGGGTTCGGGGTCAAGTTTGGGTCCCAAACTCAAACTTTTTTGCGAAGTTCAGCCGAACCCGAACTTCCAGGTGTCCGCTCAACTCTAGTCATCACAACTGGCAATGTCAAAGTGCAGAGGGCGCAACAGTTACAGAGAGCGCGGAGCCTCTAGGAGTAATCGTAAAGCCCCCGTTTGCATATAAGAAAACATTTTTCTCAGCAATGCAGGCACATATCTGGACATAACTACTGTGAAGGGGCACATATCTGGACATAACTACTGTGAAGGGGCACATATCTGGACATAACTACTGTGAAGGGGCACATATCTGGACATAACTATTTGGGAGAGGGCACATATCTGGCATAGCTACTGTGCAGGGGGCACATAACTACTGTGAAATGGGCACAGATCTGGGCATAACTGCTATGAAAGGGCGCATATCTGGGCATAAGTGCTGTGAAGTGGGCACATCTGGGCATAACTACTGTGAAGGGGGCATAGCTACTGTGAAGGGGGCACAGTGTGGGAATTTAATGAATTTAATCTATGTGGGGACATTTAAGGGGACTGGTTATGCATAGTTATGCTTTGGGCAGAGTTAGAGGCGCGACCTAGTATGAAAAAAAAATATATACATACTGTAAACATATTGATCCATATTTACAAGATGTTTTTTATTTGCATGTGTATATTTGCATTTGTGGTTTGAGAGGGGGGGCAGGTACATTCCTTGCACAGGGGCCCTCTACTGTCCCTGTGTTGGTGCACGTGTCACGGTGCTCCTACTTGGATACGCTGAACCCCAGGCGGTGGCTCTACAGCTGATGAAGGGGATGAAAAAAAAGGAGTCCAGACCTTGTGATGAAGTTTAATTTGCATAAACGTTTCTCCAAACAGTTTCAGGCTTTGTCTTGGTTCCAGCAGGCGTTAGCATTAACTGTGGCAGGCAAACTTCTCACTGCTACATCAGTTTCTCTGTGGCTCTGCTGTGCTGACTGGCTGGCTATAGAACTCAGCTTCTTCTTTATGCTGTACTTAAAGGGATTCTGTCACCAGGTTTCACGCCTGTCAGCTAAACATATGCTGATGTTCAGGGCCTCATCAGGATTCCTAATGTGGGCTTCTAAATGTGATCCGTAGCCTTATTTTGCTAAAAAAAACAGGTTTTACTAACTTGTCACTCAAAGAAATAAGGTGCCCAAGGGGATGTCAAGGGATGCAAGGTACCGGCCGCACCCACCGCCGTTCGTGCCCAGCGTCGCCTTTCCAGACTTCTGCACCGCCTCCTAATCCTCTGTGCCGCCTCTCGCTCTCCCTCCCTCCGCCCTCCTCCTGCTGTAAGATCTCGCGCGTGCGCAAAGGGCTCTGCCTGATGCGCTCGTGCAGACTTCTCGATTTGGCTTCTTAAAGCGAAGTGCGCATGCGCCGGCATTTCGCTCAACACAGGTATGACCTGCACTCTGGCGCCAGCCTCTTAGAGCCCTGTGCGCACGCGCGAGATCTTACAGCAGGAGGAGGAGGGAGGAGGGGGGGGGAGAGCGAGAGGCAGCACAGAGGATTAGGAGGAGGTGCAGAAGTCACATTTAGAAACCCACATTAGGAATCCTGATGAGGCCCTGAACATCAGCATATGTTTAGCTGACAGGGGTGAAACCTGGTGACAGAATCCCTTTAACTTTGTAATCTGGTCTGTCTCTAGCTTTGTCCAGGGAACACTTTAATCCTGGTTTCAAAGACTTCAAGCTTCTGCCTCCATATCCAGCTGAGCTGAAGGTGCTCCAGCTGGTTTGGCAAGGGCTTGTCCAACAGGGAAAGGCTCCTTCTGCCTTCCCCTAGCAGTGGGTATTCTCACTCTGACCTCTAACTAGAACACCCTCCCTGTAACAAGTGGGACACGCCCACCACACCACAGAGAGGGATGTTAGAATGTAATAGAAAGCTCCATTCTCTCTAAGATAGCCCTGCTGTGTTTGCCGCCATCTGCTGGTGAACCAGGAAAATTACATGTTAACAGTTACATAAATAAGAAATATGAATACACATTTTGCAGGACCTGGAAATTGGAAATTAATACATAGAATGACATTAGGTTAACCATAGGAGATAGTAGCGGAGTGCAAAAGTGGTAATCCACCTCTGGGGCGTTACAATTGCATCCCAGTGTACCTAAAGTTTCCAGGCCCTGCAGAGCACTGCATCTCAGTGCACCCAGGATTCCCACTCCCTGCAGAGCATTGCATCCAAGTGCACCCAGAGTTCCCAGTCCCTGCAGTTTTGCAAGTGCACCTGGAGCTCCTAGTCCCTGCAGAGCATTGCATCTCAGTGCACCCTAGAGTTCCCAGTCCCTGCAGAGCGTTGCTGCTGTGGATGTGGTTCTCCTGTTGATATTGCAGTATACAGTGTGGGTGTCTGCTGGCACTGACCAGAAGCTTAGGAAAACATGCTTTCTAACAAACTCCATAGTGTTGCTCCTCTCACAGAAAGTAAGTCTGGTGACGTGGGCATGACATCATGAGGTTGTTTAGCCCACTAGGAAATGTGGCTGCCCACTGTAGGCAGGGCAGACGTCCTCTCCTGGCACACCTCCCTCTCGTCTGTGGAGTTTACAGTGTGTTTTCCTGGCAGAGCTGCTCTGTCTTCCTGAGGCTTAGAATTTCTGGCTGCGTGCGAGCTGAGAGAGGAGGTAAGTACGCGGACAGCCGCTGGAAATAATTATGTGATTATATATAAAGATCAGAGGAAACTCGTACTAATGTCCCAGTATATAGAATGTTATATACATTGTGTATCCTGAAGTTTAAAGTACATGGCTCATATAACCAAGCAGGTCTCTCCCTAGTCACTGGCCCTGAAAGCCACCCTGTGTCCAAGCTTCATTCACATAGATGAAGGATATTATCAGGGGTGTAGCTACAGGGGTGCAGAGGCTGTAATGGCCCCAGGGCATGTTAAGTGAGGCTGGACTAGGACGGGAGTTAGGGGGGGGCCGACATGATAGGTTTTGGTAGGAAGGGCCGGGCTGGAGGGAGTTAAATGGGTTGTCTAAGTTATGGAAAAAAAAGATATAGCACTATAAATCTGACGGTCAGCGACATATAACTAAGCTAAGCAGGTTTTAGGCAAAAAAAAAAAATCTATTTCCTCATTTCCCTGGTTTTCTTCTGGCCCTTTGTTTACTTGCAATAAAAACTATCTGTGCCCCTCTGCCTGCTCTGCTAAGGAGTGAATACAAGTGCTGCCCTGAGTGACATGTCTGCCTGCTGGGAGACTCTACAGCATGTTGTATGTGTAGAACTACAAGTCCCAGCTGTATAATAACACTGCTAAGGAGTGAATACAAGTACTGCCCTGAGTGACATGTCTGCCTGCTGGGAGACTCTACAGCATGTTGTATGTGTAGAACTACAAGTCCCAGCTGTATAATGACACTGCTAAGGAGTGAATACAAGTGCTGCCCTGAGTGACATGTCTGCCTGCTGGGAGACTCTACAGCATGTTGTATGTGTAGAACTACAAGTCCCAGCTGTATAATGACACTGCTAAGGAGTGAATACAAGTACTGCCCTGAGTGCTGGGAGACTCTGCAGCATGTTGCATGTGTAGAACTACAAGTCCCAGCTGTATAATGACACTGCTAAGGAGTGAATACAAGTACTGCCTTGAGTGCTGGGAGACTCTGGAGCATGTTGCATGTGTAGAACTACAAGTCCCAGCTGTATAATGACACTGCTAAGGAGTGAATACAAGTACTGCCCTGAGTGTTGGGAGACTCTGCAGCATGTTGCATGTGTAGAACTACAAGTCCCAGCTGTATAATGACACTGCTAAGGAGTGAATACAAGTACAGCCCTGAGTGCTGGGAGACTCTGCAACATGTTGCATGTGTAGAACTACAAGTCCCAGCTGTATAATGGCACTGCTAAGGGAGTGAATACAAGAGCTGCCCTGAGTGACATGTCTGCCTGCTGGGAGACTCAGCAGCATGTTGTATATGTAGAACTACAAGTCCCAGCTGTATAATGACACTGCTAAGGGAGTGGCTACAAGTGCTGCCCTGAGTGACATGTCTGCCTGCTGGGAGACTCTGCAGCATGTTGTATATGTAGAACTACAAGTCCCAGCTGTATAATGACACTGCTAAGGGAGTGAATACAAGTGCTGCCCTGAGTGACATGTCTGCCTGCTGGGAGACTCTGCAGAATGTTGTATGTGTAGAACTACAAGTCCCAGCTGTATAATGACACTGCTAAGGGAGTGAATACAAGTGCTGCCCTGAGTGACATGTCTGCCTGCTGGGAGACTCAGCAGCATGTTGTATGTGTAGAACTACAAGTCCCAGCTGTATAATGACACTGCTAAGGAGTGAATACAAGTACTGCCCTGAGTGACATGTCTGCTCGCTGGGAGACTCAGCAGCATGTTGTATGTGTAGAACTACAAGTCCCAGCTGTATAATGACACTGCTAAGAGAGTGAATACAAGTGCTGCCCTGAGTGACATGTCTGCCTGCTGGGAGACTCAGCAGCATGTTGTATGTGTAGAACTACAAGTCCCAGCTGTATAATGACACTGCTAAGGAGTGAATACAAGTACTGCCCTGAGTGCTGGGAGACTCTGCAGCATGTTGCATGTGTAGAACTACAAGTCCCAGCTGTATAATGACACTGCTAAGGAGTGAATACAAGTACTGCCCTGAGTGCTGGGAGACTCTGGAGCATGTTGCATGTGTAGAACTACAAGTCCCAGCTGTATAATGACACTGCTAAGGAGTGAATACAAGTACTGCCCTGAGTGTTGGGATACTCTGCAGCATGTTGCATGTGTAGAACTACAAGTCCCAGCTGTATAATGACACTGCTAAGGAGTGAATACAAGTACTGCCCTGAGTGCTAGGAGACTCTGCAGCATGTTGTATGTGTAGAACTACAAGTCCCAGCTGTATAATGACACTGCTAAGGAGTGAATACAAGTACAGCCCTGAGTGCTGGGAGACTCTGCAGCATGTTGCATGTGTAGAACTACAAGTCCCAGCTGTATAATGGCACTGCTAAGGGAGTGAATACAAGAGCTGCCCTGAGTGACATGTCTGCCTGCTGGGAGACTCAGCAGCATGTTGTATATGTAGAACTACAAGTCCCAGCTGTATAATGACACTGCTAAGGGAGTGGCTACAAGTGCTGCCCTGAGTGACATGTCTGCCTGCTGGGAGACTCTGCAGCATGTTGTATATGTAGAACTACAAGTCCCAGCTGTATAATGACACTGCTAAGGGAGTGGCTACAAGTGCTGCCCTGAGTGACATGTCTGCCTGCTGGGAGACTCTGCAGCATGTTGTATATGTAGAACTACAAGTCCCAGCTGTATAATGACACTGCTAAGGGAGTGAATACAAGTGCTGCCCTGAGTGACATGTCTGCCTGCTGGGAGACTCAGCAGCATGTTGTATATGTAGAACTAGAAGTCCCAGCTGTATAATGACACTGCTAAGGGAGTGAATACAAGTGCTGCCCTGAGTGACATGTCTGCCTGCTGGGAGACTCAGCAGCATGTTGTATGTGTAGAACTACAAGTCCCAGCTGTATAATGACACTGCTAAGGAGTGAATACAAGTACTGCCCTGAGTGCTGGGAGACTCTGCAGCATGTTGCATGTGTAGAACTACAAGTCCCAGCTGTATAATGACACTGCTAAGGAGTGAATACAAGTACTGCCCTGAGTGCTAGGAGACTCTGCAGCATGTTGCATGTGTAGAACTACAAGTCCCAGCTGTATAATGACACTGCTAAGGGAGTGAATACAAGTACTGCCCTGAGTGGCATGTCTGCCTGCTAGGAGACTCTTCAGCATAGTTGCATGTGTAGAACTACAAGTCCCAGCTGTATAATGGCACTGCTAAGGGAGTGAATACAAGTGCTGCCCTGAGTGACATGTCTGCCTGCTGGGAGACTCTGCAGCATGTTGTATGTGTAGGACTACAAGTCCCAGCTGTATAATGACACTGCTAAGGGAGTGAATACAAGTGCTGCCCTGAGTGACATGTCTGCCTGCTGGGAGACTCAGCTGCATGTTGTATATGTAGAACTACAAGTCCCAGCTGTATAATGACACTGCTAAGGGAGTAGCTACAAGTGCTGCCCTGAGTGACATGTCTGCCTGCTGGGAGACTCTGCAGCATGTTGTATGTGTAGAACTACAAGTCCCAGCTGTATAATGACACTGCTAAGGGAGTGAATACAAGTGCTGCCCTGAGTGACATGTCTGCCTGCTGGGAGACTCTGCAGCATGTTGTATGTGTAGGACTACAAGTCCCAGCTGTATAATGACACTGCTAAGGGAGTGAATACAAGTGCTGCCCTGAGTGACATGTCTGCCTGCTGGGAGACTCAGCAGCATGTTGTATATGTAGAACTACAAGTCCCAGCTGTATAATGACACTGCTAAAGGAGTGAATACAAGTGCTGCCCTGAGTGACATGTCTGCCTGCTGGGAGACTCTGCAGCATGTTGTATGTGTAGAACTACAAGTCCCAGCTGTATAATAACACTGTTAAGGAGTGAATACAAGTACTGCCCTGAGTGACATGTCTGCTTGCTGGGAGACTCTGCAGCATGTTGTATGTGTAGAACTACAAGTCCCAGCTGTATAATAACACTGCTAAGGGAGCTAATACAAGTGATGTCCTGAGTGACATGTCTGCCTGCTGGGAGACTCTGCAGCATGTTGTATATGTAGAACTACAAGTCCCAGCTGTATAATGACACTGCTAAGGGAGTGGATACAAGAGCTGCCCTGAGTGACATGTCTGCCTGCTGGGAGACTCTGCAGCATGTTGTATGTGTAGGACTACAAGTCCCAGCTGTATAATGACACTGCTAAGGGAGTGAATACAAGTGCTGCCCTGAGTGACATGTCTGCTCGCTGGGAGACTCAGCTGCATGTTGTATGTGTAGAACTACAAGTCCCAGCTGTATAATGACACTGCTAAGGGAGTGAATACAAGTGCTGCCCTGAGTGGCATGTCTGCCTGCTGGGAGACTCTGCAGCATGTTGTATGTGTAGAACTACAAGTCCCAGCTGTATAATGACACTGCTAAGGGAGTGAATACAAGTGCTGCCCTGAGTGACATGTCTGCCTGCTGGGAGACTCTGCAGCATGTTGTATGTATAGAACTACAAGTCCCAGCTGTATAATGACACTGCTAAGGGAGTGGATACAAGAGCTGCCCTGAGTGACATGTCTGCCTGCTGGGAGACTCTGCAGCATGTTGTATGTGTAGAACTACAAGTCCCAGCTGTATAATGACACTGCTAAGGGAGTGAATACAAGTGCTGCCCTGAGTGACATGTCTGCCTGCTGGGAGACTCTGCAGAATGTTGTATGTGTAGAACTACAAGTCCCAGCTGTATAATGACACTGCTAAGGGAGTGAATACAAGTGCTGCCCTGAGTGACATGTCTGCCTGCTGGGAGACTCAGCAGCATGTTGTATATGTAGAACTACAAGTCCCAGCTGTATATTGACACTGCTAAGGGAGTGAATACAAGTGCTGCCCTGAGTGACATGTCTGCCTGCTGGGAGACTCAGCAGCATGTTGTATGTGTAGAACTACAAGTCCCAGCTGTATAATGACACTGCTAAGGAGTGAATACAAGTACTGCCCTGAGTAACATGTCTGCTTGCTGGGAGACTCTGCAGCATGTTGTATGTGTAGAACTACAAGTCCCAGCTGTATAATAACACTGTTAAGGAGTGAATACAAGTACTGCCCTGAGTGACATGTCTGCTTGCTGGGAGACTCTGCAGCATGTTGTATGTGTAGAACTACAAGTCCCAGCTGTATAATAACACTGCTAAGGGAGTGAATACAAGTACTGCCCTGAGTGACATGTCTGCCTGCTGGGAGACTCTGCAGCATGTTGTATGTGTAGAACTACAAGTCCCAGCTGTATAATGACACTGCTAAGGGAGTGGATGCAAGAGCTGCCCTGAGTGACATGTCTGCCTGCTGGGAGACTCTGCAGCATGTTGTATGTGTAGAACAAGTCCCAGCTGTATAATGACACTGCTAAATGAGTGAATACAAGTGCTGCCCTGAGTGACATGTCTGCCTGCTGGGAGACTCTGCAGCATGTTGTATGTGTAGAACTACAAGTCCCAGCTGTATAATGACACTGCTAAGGAGTGAATACAAGTGCTGCCCTGAGTGACATGTCTGCCTGCTGGGAGACTCTGCAGCATGTTGTATGTGTAGAACTACAAGTCCCAGCTGTATAATGACACTGCTAAGGAGTGAATACAAGTATTGCCCTGAGTAACATGTCTGCTTGCTGGGAGACTCTGCAGCATGTTGCATGTGTAAAACTACAAGTCCCAGCTGTATAATAACACTGCTAAGGAGTGAATACAAGTACTGCCCTGAGTGACATGTCTGCTTGTTGGGTGACTCTGCAGCATGTTGTATGTGTAGAACTACAAGTCCCAGCTGTATAATAACACTGCTAAGGGAGTGGCTACAAGAGCTGCCCCGAGTGACATGTCTGCTTGCTGGGAGACTCAGCAGTATGTTATATGTGTAGAACTACAAGTCCAAGCTGTATAATGACACTGCTAAGGGAGTGAAAGCAAATGCTGCCCTGAGTGACATGTCTGCCTGCTGGGAGACTCTGCAGCATGTTGTATGTGTAGAACTACAAGTCCAAGCTGTATAATGACACTGCTAAGGGAGTGAAAGCAAATGCTGCCCTGAGTGACATGTCTGCCTGCTGGGGGACTCTGCAGCATGTTGTATGTGTAGGACTACAAGTCCAAGCTGTATAATGACACTGCTAAGGGAGTGAAAGCAAATGCTGCCCTGAGTGACATGTCTGCCTGCTGGGGGACTCTGCAGCATGTTGTATGTATAGAAGTACAAGTCCTAGCTGTATAATGACACTCTTCAGAACTTCTCTTTCAGCTCCTGTGCCCAGCATTTGTCTCATCACTGCCTGCAGCTACACAGTAAACACTTCAGCCATGAATCTGTACAGCTGAAGGGGTTAAGAATCCTGGGAGAGAGCAATAAGCAGCAGCTGGCAGTGCAAAGGGGCATAGCCAGCACAGTGATGTCTGGTGTACAGATCTCTAAGGCCCCTTTCACACGGGCGAGTTTTCCGTGCAGGTGCAATGTGTGTTGCACCCGCACTGATTTCGGACCCATTCATTTCTATGGGGCTGTGCACATGAGCGGTGATTTTCACGCATCGCTTATGCGTTGCGTAAAAATCGCACATGCTCTATATTGTGCGTTTATCATGTAGTAAATGGGGCTGCGTGAAAATCGCAAGCATCCGCAAGTAAGTGCGGATGCGGTGCGATTTTCACGCACGGTTGCTAGGAGACGATCGGGATGGAGACCCGATCATTATTATTTTCCCTTATAACATGGTTATAAGGGAAAATAATAGCATTGTTAATACAGAATGCATAGTACAATAGCGCTGGAGGGGTTAAAAAAAATATATATAATTTAACTCCACTTGCTCGCGTAGCCCGGCTTCTCTTCTGTCTTCCTCTTTGCTGTGTACAGGGAAAGGACCTGTGGTGACGTCACTCCGGTTATCACATGGTCCATCACATGATCCATCACCATGGTAAAAAGATCATGTGATGACCGGAGTGACATCACCACAGGTCCTTTTCCTGTACACAGCAAAGAAGAAGACAGACGAGAACCCGGGCTGCTGCGTGAGCTAGTGGATTAAGGTGAGTTAAATTTTTAACCCCTCCAGCCCTACTGTACTATGCATTCTATATTAAGAATGCTATTATTTTCCCTTATAACCATGTTATGTTCTGTCCCCACATGAAGGCGAATGAAGGTGCAACTGATAATGACTTTGTGACTGTCCTACCTTCGTATCCAAGCAGTGGAGCAGACCGGAACGGCAGATGCTCTGGTTAGATGGATCCAGACGTAGACATGAGGATGCAATCAAACGTGGGTATCTGCCGGTCCGGTCTGCTCCACTGCTTGGATACGAAGGTAGGACAGTCACAAAGTCATTATCAGTTGCACCTTCATTCGCCTTCATGTGGGGACAGAACAGTCAAAAACTGCCTTAAAGCCTTATACCCCAGTAAATACCCGTCTCAACGTCCAATGCCCGGCTACAGATTCCCTCAGAGCCCAGCGCCACACTCAGGAACCTCCCCTGCAACAGGCCCACTCGCAGCAAATCTGCCCGGCAACAGTGCACATCCCGTAAGCCTAAGGGGAAGCACGGCGTGTCCGCAGTAGATATACTCTCCTTTGGAAGTCCTCCACTACTCGCCAAACCACTTTCTACATCCTATATTAACCTTTGCTCGCATGATATAAGAACTGTTCACGCACGCGGGGCCTCCCTCAAACCTAAACCCCACAATTCACTCAAAACACTTTAGGAACCTCATCGGGGTGCCTCATCTGAGCCGCACTGCAATTTTCAGCCCCCAATTCGAAAGTTCATTTTCTTAAAGAGACAGCGCACCTTAAATCAAAATGGCCGAAAAGGACCTCGTACAGTTCCCCAGTGATGAAACAAAGCAAATGCAACCTGATACTGTTCATTATGAAGAGCTGGAGGTAGAACTCACACTTCCAGCAGACCAAGTCACGCGACCAAGGCGCTCTCTCAAACCAACTATAAAGATCACGGAAAATTATCACACCAGGAAAGATGAGCTATGTGACAACCTGGAAGAGCTAGTTTCCTCCCTCATATCAGGAATTAAGTCCTCCTCAGGCGATGCCACCAGTTTACAAGTTGCCGTCGGGCGGCTGAACGGAGCCCATGAAAGATACAAGAGACTGTCCACAAGGTATATAACCTTTCTAAAAGACTCTAATATTGAAGAAGCCCCGTCAGAATTGTGCAAGGCAGAATCAATAGACAGACAAAGACGCCATGGTGCTGGACGCTAAAGATAAAGTGGAACTCCGCATCTCTCATTTGCAAGAAACTAGATCACACAGATCGCATTCATCCAAACATTTCTCCCGGTCCTACAGATCATCATGCTCTAGAAGCTCCGCCCTGAGCGACAGATTACTAGAGGCCCGCATAAATGCAGAGCTATCCAAAGTGAGGCGTTCCTTCACCGAAAAAGAAGTCCTTGCGAGAACAGAAACACAGACGGCGGCGGCCAAGAGGGCAGAAGCGGAGGCAAGAGCCAAGAGGGCAGAAGCGGAGGCAGAGAACCAAGAGGGCAGAGGCAGAGGCAGAAGCCAAGAGGGCAGAAGCCAATAGGGCAGAAGCGGAGGCAGAAGCCAAGAGGGCAGAAGCAGAGGCTCGAATAAAGATCTTTGAATCAGAGAGGGAAGAGGAAATTGCATTAGCAAAGGTAAGACTACTTGAGCAAGCATTGAGCCAAGGCTTTGATTCAGTCTGCTTACCACCAGAGGAGATAGACGATCCAGTTGATCGCACCAGCGACTATGTACTGAAACAGTTATCTGCACCACCCCCAGTGTGCAGTACTGTCCAAGCCAATAACACTGAAACCTTTAAGCCAGCTCTACCCACAGTGCCAGTGACACCCAATGCACCCGAGCAATCCACTAACAGTCGCCCAGATGCGCCCTCTCAAGGACAGCTATTACAGCAAGATGGCTACCAGGTGTTTCCTGGCCTACCTCCACAGCTCAAGCAGCAGTCATCAGAATCTACAGAGGCTAGACCACAGCTCAACCCTGCAGCAACATCATTCTACCTGGAAGCATCTCACCATTTCACGCCACGCAGCCTATACGCCCCAGGGGCATCACAAGTTGTCATGGCAACAAGCAGTGAGAGATCAGATATGTCTGAGTTTGCCAGATTTATGGTGAGCAGAGAGCTAATTAACACCAGTCTCTAAAAATTTGATGACCATGCGGAGAGCTACAGAGCCTGGAAGGCAACCTTCAAAGCCGCCATCGCCAACCTCAACCTAACCGCAGAGCAGGAGCTCGACCTCTTGATCAACTGGCTGGGCCCAGGCTCCACAAATCGCATCAAGAGCCTTAGAAGTGTCTATGTGGGACAAGCAGAAGCAGGTCTCGCTGCAGCCTGGCAGAGACTCGAATGCACCTTTGGCAGCGCAGAAGCAATAGAGAAGGCACTATTTAGGAGACTGCAGAACGTTCCCAAGATCAGTCTCAAGGATGTCCACAAGCTTAGGGATTTAAGTGATTTGTTCATGGAACTGGAGCTCGCCAAAAGAGATCCTCGTCTGTCCGGGCTGTGCTACCTGGATACTGCCCATGGGGTCAACCCAATTGTCGTGAAGCTACCATACAGCCTGCAAGAGAAGTGGGCGGCATCAGTCTCAAGGTACAAAAGAGTGCATGACGTCACTTTTCCCCCATTTATTCATTTCTGTAGGTTCATCGACGAACAGTCCCAGATGAGGAATGACCCCAGCCTCGACTTCCTGGAGTTCAATACTACAGCTTTAGTGACACCATCATCAAGGTATGAAAGTATTGTGCATAAACACAGAGACTTTAAGAGCAGCGTGAATGTTAGGAAGACTAACCTACCATCATCTGCAGTACCCACTGGTAAACAGTACACTACCTCATCAGGAGACAAGGCCTTCAATCGTAAAAAACCACACTCACTGAACAAATGCAGAGGATTTAGATCCAAAACCATACAGGAGCGCAAGAAAGTCCTCACCGAGCTTGGGGTGCGCTTCATTGGAGCACATGGCTAAGGACTGTAAATCCATTATCAAGTGTGAGGATTGTCATAGTGAAAGACACGCCTCAGCTATGCACCCAACTCCACTCACAAGGGATTCACCGGCTGCTGTCACCACCAGTCCCGCTCTAAGTCATGGTGGGGAGCCCCAAAATAACGCTAACACAGCCACTGCTGTTTCCTGCTCATGCTTGGACGTTTGTGGGGAGGGCCAGAGTGAGAAATGTTGTGCCCGCATATGTCTAATCAAGGTCTACCCGGAGGGGCTACCAGAAAAGGCAGTAGAAATGTATGCCATCATTGACAACCAAAGCAACCGCTCTTTCAAGAATCCGCTCTTTTAAAAAGTACGTGCGTGGAGATGGACGCAAAACTTGCATTAAGCCTTGCCCTTATCACTACGAGGTGAATGAGAAGCCTCCAGACCTCATGCAACCACCTGACGACATTCCTCCCTTCTTTGCCGACAACTTGGGAAGATTAGTCTTTCACACAAGCAAGGACGATGATAAAGTAGCTTTGTCAGTAGAAGACAGAGAATTTATCAAGATAATAGACAATGAGTTCCTTAAAGACGAAACCAATCACTGGGTTTCTCCATTACCCTTCCGAGCTACCAGGGTGAGACTCCCGAACAATAGGGAACAAGCTCTGTCTAGATTTAACTCTCTTCAGCGTACCATGAACAGTAAGCCTGAGATGAGAGAACACATCGTTGCCTTTATCGACAAAATATTCCGCAACAACCATGCAGAACCAGCTCCATCCTTAGGGAAGAACGACGAGTGCTGGTACTTGCCTTCATTTGGAGTGTATCACCCACGAAAACCTAATCAAATTAGGGTTGTTTTCGACTCAAGCGCCAAACATCAAGGTGTATCTCTTAATGATGTCCTTCTCACAGGTCCAAATCTGACAAATAACCTAGTTGGAGTGCTGATGAGGTTCAGAAAAGAGCTTGTTGCCATCACCGCCGACATTGAACAGATGTTCCACTGTTTCGTAGTCAGAGAGGACCATCGGAATTTCCTCAGGTTTCTGTGGTACAAGAATAATGACACCAACGCAGAGATGGCAGAATATCGAATGAGGGTACACGTATTTGGAAACAGCCCTTCACCTGCCGTGGCAACTTACGGCCTTCGGCGCACTGCATTAGAGGGAGAATCCGAGTATGGTAAAGACGCCAGAGACTTTGTAGAAAAGGACTTCTACGTAGACGATGGACTTAAATCACTACCGACTGAAGAATCTATTGATCTGCTCAAAAGGACTCAAAGTATGTTGTACCAAGCTAAACTTAGACTACACAAAATTGCTTCGAACAGCCTGGCCATTATGAGGGCCTTCGAATCAGGCGATCATGCACCAGGATTCAAGGACATTAACTTGGGACTGGACAGTCCACCTGTGCAGAGGAGCTTGGGCCTCAGATGGGATCTCTCGGCTGACTCCTTCGGTTTTCAGATAAGTTGCGCAGACAAGCCATTTACAAAATGAGGCGTCCTATCAGTGGTAAACAGCCTATTTGATCCGCTGGGACTTGAAGCGCCCATCACCATACAAGGTAAATTTCTACTGAGACAGTTCTCTGAAACAGTCAAGGATTGGGATACCCCACTTCCCTCAGAGAAAGAGCAAAAATGGGAAGCCTGGAAGCGATCCTTGTGTGCCTTGGATGAGATCCACATCCCGAGATGCTATGTTAAAACCTCACTTTCCTCTAGCATAAAGAAAGAACTCCACGTGTTCTCGGACGCCTCCACGGAGGCCATCGCAGCGGTTGCCTATCTGAAGGTGACAGAACCCAACAACCAAAATCACGTTGGATTCGTCTTTGGTAAGGCTAAGTTAGCCCCTAAGCCCAATCATACTATTCCCAGACTGGAACTTTGTGGGACTGTGTTGGCAGTGGAGATTGCGGATTTCATACAACCGACAGTAAGGACGTTTTGGGTTACATCCACAATCGGACCAAGCGATTTTATGTGTACGTTAGTAACCGCATAGAGAGAATCAGGAGATCCTCCAAACCTGAAGAATGGCACTATGTACCATCCGAACTTAATCCAGCAGATCACGCCACTAGGCCTATGTCTATAGGTTCCTTTACTAACTCTACTTGGCTTACAGGTCCAGAGTTTCTGCTTGGAGAGGCAGACGAATGTGTACAGGAAGCTTTCAGCATCCAGGATCCGGATAATGATCCAGAAATCCGCGCTGAAGTTAGTGCATTAGTCACTGGAACAAAGCAAACCCCCAGCTTCGGTTGTCAGTGCTTTGAGCGTTTCTCCAGTTGGATGAGACTCATCAGAACTATTGCAAGGTTAGTGCACATTGCAAGATGTTATCATAATACTCACCAAGATAAAGATTGTCATGGTTGGCATGCCTGCCATAAACCCTTCTCTACTGAGAACATCTCTCATAGTGAGTACCTCATAATACGTCATGTCCAGCAGGAAAAATTCAACATAGAATGGAGGTGTTTGTACAACAAACAGCAGATTCCTTTAAAAAGTCCTCTCGCCAACTTAAATCCAGTTATTGACAGTTTTGGCTGCTGAGAGTTGGTGGTCGTTTGAATCAAGCCCACCTGGGAATTGCAGAACAAAATCCTCTCATCATTCCCAGCAAACACCATATCACCGTCTTGCTAATCCGACATTACCACTAAAGGGCCGAACACCAAGGCAGGCAAATTACTGAGGGCAATTTACGGTCTGCAGGCCTTTGGATTATAGGTATGAAAAAACGTGTGGCCCAAGTACTGCATCAGTGTGTGCACTGTCGTAAAGCAAGAGGAAAACAACTACACCAACAAATGGCCAACTTGCCTGCGGATAGACTATGTACAGAGCCACCTTTCACCTATGTTGGCCTAGATGTCTTTGGGCCATGGATGGTGTCCGCACGCAGGACCCGCGGCGGTCTCGCAAACAGTAAGCGTTGGGCCGTACTATTTACTTGCATGAGTGTGCGAGCAGTTCACATAGAGGTGATAGAATCTATGGACACATCCAGCCTTATTAATGCCTTAAGACGGTTCTTAGCAATCAGAGGACGAGTAAAACAATTGAGGTCTGACCAGGGAAGCAACTTCATCGGAGCCTGTAGAGAACTTAACATCGACACCAAGTCCATTCAAGATCAGTTGGCGGAAAAAGGTTGCACCTGGATTTTCAACCCTCCTCATAGTTCCCACATGGGGGGCTCCTGGGAGAGAATGATCGGCATCTCACGCAACCTCTTAAATTCTATGTTGATGGATGTAAACTCGTCAAGACTCACACATGAGACTCTAGTCACCCTTCTCGCCGAAGTTACGGCCATTATCAATTCAAGACCCCTTGTGCCAGTGTCTATGGATCCTGAGACACCAGCCATACTGACTCTGGCTATTCTACTTACCCAAAAAACTGAGAGTACGCTTATTCCTAGTGGAGAATTCACTCATGCTAACATCTATTAAAAACACTGGAAACGCGTACAATACTTAGCAGATTACTTCTGGAATAGGTGGCGAAAGGAGTACCTCAGTGTTCTTCAAGGAAGAAGAAAATGGCAACACCACAAACCAAACTTAAAGGAAGGAGACCTTGTATTGATGAAAGAGCAACAAGCCGAAAGGATTGACTGGCCTATCGGACTAATTTCAAGGGTTTTCCCTAGCAAGGATGGCAAGGTCCGGAAAGTGGAGTTGAAGATCTTCAGGAAAGGCGAGCTTAAAACTTTCTCAAGACCAATCAACAAACTCATCTTAATATTACCCATCGAGAACGTCCCTGCTGGGTGAACAGGACTGTATCTAGCTTCGCAGATCTTCTCCATTCCAAGTTGGAAAACAGGACTAATCTATGTTTTGCATTCTAACATGTTATTTTTACAGGTTGTTTTATATTTTATGGACATTTGTCATAGTGAAATCCCCAAAGTGAATTTCAGACGGGAAGTGTGCTTTTTTTTTTTCAAAATTAATTCATGCACTGTATTACTATATCTTCTTTCACTATGTTGTTACCAATGTATTGTTCTCTGCTGCCATCTGCTGGCCAGAATTCGTATGCTGCACGCCTTGTTCCGTGTCTATAAAGTTTTTCTCTGCTGGGCGTGGTTTTAGCAGCCTTGGTCCTTGTCACTTCCTGTAGCCATTTTCAGTGCTGCACTCCTTTGTGACTGGAGACTCACACCTTGGCTTGTGAAGGCATCAGTTTTTGACCAGCAGTTGCCTCAGCAGTTAGCCTCAGGAAAGACATCCACATCACAGCATCTACTGCATCACTGTATTGCATAACCGTATGTCACTGTTCTGGATCAAATAAACCCACGTTTGATTGCATCCTCATGTCTACGTCTGGATCCATCTAACCAAGCATCTGCCGGTCCGGTCTGCTCCACTGCTTGGATACGAAGGTAGGACAGTCACAAAGTCATTATTAGTTGCACCTTCATTCGCCTTCATGTGGGGACAGAACATGTTATAAGGGAAAATAATACAATCTACACAACCCCGGCTAGCGCTAGAGGACGAGCATTCTCGCTCTGCAGTCGTTCCTCCCCCCCGCATGCGGTGCCGCGATCAGCGGCAAAGATCCGGCTGTTGTTGACAGCCGGATCCCTGCTGCATCCACCAACATCGGCGATAACGCAGATGCCGGTGGATTAACCCCTCATCTGCCGCGGTCAGCGCTGACCGCGGCATATGGGAGGTTTGCGTTCCCTCACCTCATCCATCTGTCCCCGCGCTGCTGTGGCGGGAACTCGATGGTTGCCATGGCAGCCCCAAGCCAAGCATGTACAGAGGCCTAAGAGGCCCAGCACCCAGGCTGGGTCTCCTAGGCAACTGTTAGCATCTTACAGTGTAAGACACTAACAGTTCAATACAGAACAATAAAGATGTATCGTGCTGCATTGAAACAGGGATCAGACCCTGTAATGTTGAAGCCCCAGAGTGGGACAAATAATAAAGTGAAATTTTTTTTTAAATAAAATTAAAGTTTTACAAAAAAAATGTAAAGTTTCAAGTAAAAAAAAAGTGTCCTTTTCCAAAAATAAAGTAAAAAAGAATTGTAAAAAATAGGTAAATGACATATAGACATATTAGGTATCGTCACGTCCGTATCGACCAGCTCTATAAACATATCACATGACCTAATCCCTCAGATGAACACCATAAAAATAAAAATAAACTGTGCTAAATAAAAAAAATTGTCACCTTACGTCACAAAAAGTACAACAGCAAGTGATCAAAAAGGCGTACGCCCACCAAAATAGTACCAGTCTAACCGTCACTTCATCCCGCAAAAAACGAGCCACTACCTGAGACAATATTCCAAAAAATAAAAAAAATATGGCTCAGAATATGGAGACACTAAAACATAATAATTTTTTTTGTTTTAAAAAAGCTGTTATTGTGTAAAACTTACTTAAATAAAAAAAAGTATACATATTAGGTATCGCCCCGTCCGTATCGACCGACTCTGTAAAAATATAACATGACCTAACCCCTCAGATGAACACCGTAAAAAAAAAAAAAATATGTGCTAAATAAACAATTTTTTGTCACCTTACATCACAAAAAGTGTAATAGCAAGCGATCAAAAAGTCATATGCACCCCAAAATAGTGCCAATCAAACCATCGTCTCATCCCGCAAAAATCATACCCTACCCAAGATAATCGCCCAAAAACTGAAAAAACTATGGCTCTTAGACTATGAAAACACTAAAACATGATTTTGTTTGTTTCATAAATGAAATCATTGTGTAAAACTTACTGTCATGCCCTGCTCAGGTTATGTGCGGAGGTCTGCCAGGATAGCAGCACATGTGTAGCCTTTTGTTATTGTTTTGGAGTTAAGCTGTATCTGCCTCCCTTCAGGTGCATTGGGTGGGGTCGTTGGTATGAGTTTAAATTACGCCCACTCCCAGTGTCCTGTGCGGGTTATAGCTTCTGTTTTGCTCAGAGGAAGGAAGGATTTTCTGTTCCTGCTCAGTACAAGATAAGTTGTTTTTTGTTTTTCTTATTATTGTCTGTCTAGGCTGTTAGAGAGACGCCTGCCCCCTCCAGGTCTGAGGAAGCAGGCTGCCTCTTTCCCCCTTTCACCATCTTAGAGATTTTAGGGAATCTTCAGCCTAGGCACAGGGACACGTTCATTCCCACCTTCAAGGTCTGAACGTGGGCATAGAAGTCTAGGGAGAGCTGGTAGGGATTTGTCAGGAGGTGACCTTCATCCCCATCTTCTCGCCTAGACACTTGTTTGGTCGTATTCTGTGTATCTTGTCTCCTGTCCAGCGTGACATTATAACGCGCCAATACTTGGACTGCCGTTTCTTAGCTGTTTTTGAGATGGAGTCAATTGATGCGCTTGTTGATCGCATGCAGGGATTATCCCTAGAGGTTGCTGATCTGCGTAATTCGGTCACACGGTGTCAGAATGCTCTGGCATCAGGTGCAATAGTAGGAAGTCAAATTTATGGGGAGCCTAAAGTCGCTCTCCCTGATAGATTTGCAGGGGGTGTGGATGACTTTATCCACTTTAAAGAGTCATGCAAGCTGTATTTTCGGCTGCGTCCATCTTTGTCTGGTGATGAGAGTCAGAGGGTAGGGATAATCATATCCCTGCTTAAAGGGGACGTGCAATCCTGGGCCTTTTCTCTGCCATCCGGTTCTCTGGCCCTCCGGTCGGTGGAAGAATTTTTTAAAGCCTTTGGATTAAAATATGATGATCCAGATCGGGTCTTGATGGCAGAATCTAAATTGCGTAATTTATTACAAGGTGAACATACTGCAGAGGCTTACTGCATTGAGTTTAGGAGATGGGCCACTGAGTCAGAGTGGAATGACCCCGCGTTACATAGTCAGTTTTGTCAGGGGTTATCTGAGAGATTGAAAGATGCCCTTGCTTTTCATGAGTACCCGGATACATTGGAGAATACTATGTCTTTGGCAGCACGGTTAGATAGATGTATATCACGGATGGTGTTGCAGAAAGCTGGAACTTATGAATAAATATCCGACTGGCTTGATCCCAAACAAAGGAGCATATAGGTGACCATTATAAAACCCTAGAGCTCTCCCTGATTGCTATGCCCATGCAAAGGTCTTTATGGTAGACGATTGCATGTCCACGTACCTAATACTATGTGACACCTGAAAACCCTATAATAGTGAGGGGACACGACCACCGGCTCCCTGGACTTAATACGGACCGAGTCAGGGTCACCTAGAATCAAGCCAGCAAGGAAACACAAATAAAGGAAACAGACTTATCTGAGGAATTAGCAGAAGCAGCCTCCAGCAGTGAACACAATCCAGGAAGAAGTATAAACTGCAAAGTGAGGCAGTATGGGAGGGAATATAAAGGGAGACAATTAGTGTAAATAGGTGACAGCTGGGAGAAGAAAAGGAGATGACAAAGTGAAACCAAAACAAAGAACGTCATGCAAGTAGAGAAGAACATCTAACAGACCTTCTCACAGAAGAGGCGGTGACAGTACCCCTCCCTCTACGGGTGGACTCCTGACACTCAGAGCCCATTTTCTCAGGATGAGACCTATGGAAAACCCTGATAAGACGAGTGGCCTTACTGTCCGCCACTGGGACCCACATCCTCTCCTCAGGACCATAACCCTCCCAATGAACGAGGTACTGGAGAGAACAGCGGATAATGCAAGAATCCACAATCCTAGAGACATGAAATTCAAGATTACCATCAACAACAATTGAAGGAGGAGGCAAAGAGGAGGGTACAGTGGGTTGGACATAAGGTTTTAATAGGGACCTGTGAAAAACATTATGGCTCTTCCAAGTCTAAGGAAGATCAAGACGGAAGGCAATGGGATTGATGACGGACAAGATCTTGTAAGGCCCAATAAACTTAGGACCCAACTTCCAGGAGGGAACCTTCAGTTTGATATTCTTTGTAGACAACCACACCAGATCACATTCAGGTCCGGACCAGGCACACGTCTCTTATCCGCCACACGCTTATATCTCTCACTCATCCTCTTCAGATTACCCTGAATCTTTTGCCAAATAAATGACAAAGATGAGGAAAATCTCTCTTCATCAGGTAAACCAGAAGACCCCTCTCCAGAGAATGTCCCAAACTGCGGATGAAACCCATATGCAGCAAAAAATTGTGACTTATCAGAGGACTCCTGGCGACGGTTATTCAAAGCAAACTCAGCAAGGGACAAAAAAGAACACCAATCCTCCTGATTCTCTGCCACAAAACAGCGCAGATATGTCTCCAGATTCTGATTGACGCGTTCGGTCTGACCATTCGACTGCGGGTGAAAAGCAGAAGAGAACGACAACCAAACCCCCAAGCGAGAACAGAAGGCCTTCCAGAATCTGGAAACAAATTGCGTGCCCCTATCAGAAACGATGTCTGAAGGAATGCCATGCAATTTAACAATGTGATCAACTAACGCTTGTGCCAGTGTCTTAGCATTGGGTTACCCAGGAAAGGGAATAAAATGCACCATTTTGCTAAAACAGTCCACTACTACTAGAATCACAGTCTTCCCCGAGGAACGAGGCAGGTCCGTAATGAAGTCCATGGACAGATGCGTCCAAGGACGGGAAGGAATGGGTAACGGGAGGAGAGAACCCGATGCCGTGAATGAGGGACCTTGGCACGAGCGCAGGTCTCGCAGGCTACCACAAAACCCTCAACCGTCTTACGAAGAGCCGGCCACCAGAATCTCCGAGCAATGAGATCCATTGTGGCTTTGCTCCCTGGGTGCCCAGCAAGGACAGTATCGTGGTGCTCCTTAAAAACCTTGTGTCGTAAAGAGAGAGGCACAAGCAACCCCCCAGGGGTACAAAGATCAGGAGCCTCTGCCTGGGCTGCCTGAACTTCTGCCTCCAATTCGGGATAAAGAGCAGAGACGACCACCCCTTCAGCCAAAATGGGACCCGGGTCTTCAAAGTTCCCCCCTCCCGGAAAACAACGTGACAGGGCATCCGCCTTCACATTTTTAACCCCAGGGCGGAACGTAACAACAAAATTAAACCTAGAAAAGAACAAAGACCATCTGGCCTGTCTTGGGTTCAGACGCTTGGCCGATTCCAAGTATCCCAGATTCTTATGGTCGGTAAACACGGTAATAGGGTGTCTGGCTCCCTCTAACCAATGGCGCCATTCCTATGATGGCCAACAACTCCCTATCTCCCACATCATAATTTCTCTCTGCAGAGGAGAGTTTCCTTGAGAAAAAGGCACACGGTCGCCATTTGGCAGGAGAGGGACCCTGAGATAAGACCGCACCCACACCCACCTCAGAAGCGTCCACCTCAACAATAAAAGGTAGAGAGACATAAGGTTGTACTAAAATGGGAGCAGAAGCAAAACTCTCTTTGATACTAGAAAAGACTTTAAGAGCATCTACCGACCACGAAGAAAAATCTACCCCCTTTTTAGTCATATCAGTGAGTGGCTTAACAACAGAGGAATAATTAAAAATTAACTTTCTGTAATAATTGGCAAAACCCAAAAACCGCATCAGCGCCTTCTGATTCTCAGGAAGCTCCCAATCAAGCACAGCACGGACCTTCTCAGGGTCCAAGCGGAGAGAAGAAAACCAAGAAATTGAATCTCCGGAACCGCGAACACACATTTTTCCAGTTTAGCGTACAATTTATTATCCCACAGAATCAGCAAGACCTGACGTAGGTGGTCTCGATAAGTCTTGAAATCAGGACAAAAAAATCTAAATATCATCCAGATACACCAGTACAAATTTCCCCATTAAATGATGAAAAATGCTGTTCACAAAATGTTGGAAGACGGCCAGAGCATTCATCAAACCAAAAGGCATAACCAAATTCTCGAAATGACCCTCAGGGGTATTGAAAGCCGTCTTCCATTTGTCCCCTTCCCTGACCCTGACTAGGTTGTATGCCCCTCTTAAATCCAACTAAAACAAACGAATAGTAAGATGGAACAAAAACTTATAAATCAAGAAGATAGAGCAAGGAGAATGAATATAAGATGTGTTGGGATCCCAGAACAGGTAGAAGGTGATAATTGTATTGAATTTATAGAGAGATGGATAAAGGATAACTCTAGAGAGGGTATTCTCTCCCCTTTTTTTGCTATTGAAAGAGCACATCGGGTTCCCTCTAAAAAAGGGCCACCAGGGGGACACCCTAGACATATGTTGTTCAAATGTTTATTGGCCAAGGACCGGGACAGAATTTTGGCGGACGCTCGAAATTCCGAAAAATACCAGATACATGGTGAAAAGATAAGACTCTTTCCGGATTACTCAGCCGATACGAATGCCCGTCGAAAAGAATATATAAATGTTAAAAAGAGACTAAGGGAGGCAGGCCTGAAGTATAGTTTATTTTTTCCGGCAAAATTAAGGGTCGAGTATAAAGGAAAGTTGGAATTTTTTCAGTCGCCATTGGAGGCTAGTGAATGGGCGGACGGGCTGGGTCTTTGAGGGTAGGTTGGGAGGGGGGATAAGGAGTATTATGCAAAGTAATGGAGTCGCCTCAACTGCTGCAGAGCGGTTGGGGGGGCTATTTAAGGGAGGGGGAGGTGGAATTTAGCTGGATAGATGTGTGGCGCTATCAGAATCCGGAGGAAACGATGTATTCCTGCTACTCTAAAACCCATCAAACCTGGTCAAGAATCGATATGGTGCTGGGGAACAGAAATTTAATGGTTCAAAGTAGGATTAGGATAAAGTATGCACGTATAGTCCTTTCGGACCATAGTGCAGTGGTAATGGAACTAGAGCTGAATAGGAAGAACAATTTACCACTGTTTAAGTTGTCATTCATCTCAGATATAGACAGTATAATCGAGGAAATAATTTTTTTTTTCCAGGAGAACAACAACTCTGCCAATAGACTGATAGTCTGGGATACAGCCAAGGCAGTTTTGAGAGGACTTTTGTTCAAAAAAGTAAACTATTGGAAAAAAAGTAATAAGGAAAGTGATAATCTATTGGAAAGGAAATTACAAGAAGTAAGCAGGGATGTATGATTAATCCTACTGAACAAAACAGGAAGGAATGGGAGGAAGAACAGGAAAAACTAAAATTACATCAGCTCGAGAAAAGTAGGAAAGAATTGCTCTTCCAAGGATTCCGACTGGCTTCAGAGGGAGAAAAAGTTGGACAAATTTTGGCAGGTATTGTAAAAAATCTAAGAGGTAAATTGTGGTTGGGGGTAATTAGAGATAACAAGGATAAAACAATTAGTTCACCGGAAGGAGTTAGGAAGGTTTTCAGGGATTACTTCCAGGAACTTTATAAAACTAGGGTACGATATTCAGGATTGGAGTTGGATGTATATCTAGATTAAGTCGCTTGGAGAAAGATATCTCAGGCCCAAAAAGAATATTTGGATAGAGAAATATCAGTTGATGAAATTAATGAAGTTTTGGGTAAAGTAAAACCCGCAAAAACACCAGGGTGTGACGGCCTGCCCTTTGAGATATATAGGACCTTTGCCCGGGTCTTGATACCCGAATTAGTAACAACATTGAAGGAGGCGCAAAGGATAGGGGATCTACCAGACTCTATGAAAGAGGCAATTATTACATTAATTCCAAAAAAAGGTAAAGAACAACTAGCCCCTGGATCTTATAGACCAATATCTTTGTTGAACACGGATGTTAAGATCCTGGCAAAGGTCTTGGCAGGGAGGCTCTCCAAAGTGATTAAAGGTATAGTTCAAGAAGATCAGACCGGTTTTATACCCGGTAGAAATATATACTCAAATATAAGAAGGTTGTACCTTAATATTGAGGCTAATAGAACAGAATCAGGTGATAAAGCAATACTTTCATTGGATGCTAAAAAAGCATTCGATTTGTATTGAATGGGAGTATTTATGGGCAGTCTTAAAAAGGGTTGGTATAGGCGAGGCGTTCGTAAAATGGATTCAGCTTATATATTCCAACCCAAGGGCTAGAGTGATGGTGGATGGGAGCTTGCCCCTGCCTCTTGCCCTTCAGAGGGGCACCAGGCAGGGATGCCCTCTCTCTCCCCTATTATTTGCTATAGCAATTGAGCCTCTCGCAAATATAATACGAAACGATAGGGAGATAAAAGGTTTTCAATTTTCGGAAGGAGATGAAAAATTATTAATGTATGCCGATGATATCTTGTTATTTATGCACAATACAGGGGAGCAGTTTAGTAGAGTATTAGAGAAAATAGATACGTTCGGTTTTTTTTCTGGATTAAATATTAACGCGAAGTCCCATATGATGGTATTGGGTGATGGGCAGCTAGGGAGGGATTTAAGGGTCCATGTACTTGAGAAACACGAGAGCTTTAAATATCTTGGCATACAAATTTCCGGTAATATGAAAGACTACGAAAAATTAAATGTACTTCCTGTAATAAAAGAACTTAGAACTAAAATACATATATGGAAAAGATTACCACTTTCTATTCAAGGTAGGGTAAATCTAATAAAAATGATTTTTCAGGTACTCTATGTGTTACAAAACGCCCCAATAAGACTTCCGCAGAAGACATTTAGATTATTAGATCGCATAATGGGGGAATTCATATGGAAAGGTTCTATCCCTAGGATAAAAAAAGAAGTGTTGCAGCTCCCAGTAAAAGAGGGTGGTTTGGCGGTTCCTAACTGGTTTATGTATTACTTGATAACACAATATAGTCAGATAAGAGATAGCTTAATCACTTAGAGATAATGGAATTGGGTTCACTTCATAAAAATAATACTGCAAATAGAATTATGTATGCAATGGATCACATTTGGGGGCAGATTAAAAAAAAATTGGGGATAAAAGGTTTTTTACAATATACACCCATTTGGAAAAACTTAAACTTGAAGGAACTCCAAACAATCAGGAGATATATTGACTGGGAAAAAAAGGGGATAAAATATTTAGCCCAACTATTTGAAGATGATAAATTGAAGGATTTTAATACACTTACTAGGGAGTTTGGGATCCCCCAAAAGGATATCTATAAATACTGCCAAGTTAGGAATGCTTTGAGGTTAGGGGTAAAACTAGACAAATATAGAAAGGAACAATCAGATCTAATATATAAATTCACCGATGGAGGGGAGAAAAGAGGTACAACAAAAAAAGATATGGGATACTGATGGAAGGAAACAAAGAACGGATTACAATACTAGTTAAAAAAAATGGGAAAAAGAACTTCAGACATTCTTTTCTGATAAGAAATGGAAAGATGCTCTTAGAAGTTATCCAATAGTGTCAGACAGGGGATCACATAAAATATCACAGTTCTTTATAGTACATAGGTTACATCGATCTCTAAGATCTTAAAGAAAATGGGGGTTAGAACGTCGGATAATTGCCCAAAATGTAGGGAAAAGGAGGCAGATTTTATTCACTGTTTTTGGAGGTGTCCCAGACTTTTCAGATATTGGAAGGAGATAGCAGAGATTGTATTGGTATTTTTGGAAGTTCAGGTGTTTGAAGATCCAGTAGTCTGTATACTGAGAGCAACTGAACATTTGAAATTAAAGAAGGAAGTATGGCTGGTTTTGGGTAAAATATTATTACAAGCTAGACTCCTTATACTTAGAAACTGGATAAAAGAAGATCCGCCCACAGTGGGACAGTGGCGGGAAGCAATAGTTAACCTTATTAAAATCCAACGGTTTTCTGGGTGCTACACCAAAAATTCAGTGGGATTCAATGAGATTTGGAATAAATGGCCATATTAGGTTGAGTTTATTTTTTTTATTTTTTTATTTTTTGGTCCCGTTCCTCTCCTTTCCCTTTTTTCCCCAGGGGTGGTGGGTGGGTGTCAGGGGGATAATTAATAATATTTATTATTGTAGTAATATGGAATAGTGGAACAGTTTATATTATGTCATTGATGTGATGAAAGATTATATGTTTTAAATGAAAAGAAAAGAATAAAGTATACTATGAATGGGGAAAAAAAAAACTACAGAATCAGGGCCATAAATATTGAGTTTTGTTTGGCTGTTAACCCTTGCTTTGTAACTGGAAAAAAAATATTAAAATGGAAAATCTGCCAAAAAAGTGAAATTTTGAAATTGTATCTCTATATTCCATTAATTCTTGTGGAACACCTAATGGGTTAATGACGTTTGTAAAATCAGTTTTGAATACGTTAAGGGGTGTAGTTTCTAGAATGGGATCATTTTTGAGTCACAAAGTGACTTCAGACCTGAACTGGTCCTTAAAAGGTTGTTTTTTGAAAATTTCTGAGAAATTTCAAGATTTACTTGTAACGTCCCCTAAAAATAAAATATCATTCCCAAAAAGATCCTAACATGAAGTAGATATATGGGAAATGTAAAGTAATAACTATTTTTGTAGGTATTAATATGTATTATAGAAGTAGAGAAATTGATTGGGCAAATTTGGTATTTTTTTTATAAATAAAAAAGATTTTTTTTGACTCCATTTTACCAGTGTCATGAAGTACAATATGTGATGGGAAAAAAAAAACAGTGTCACCACATAAAGTGACACTGGTCAGATTTGCAAAAAATGGCCTGGTCCTGAAGGTGAAAATGAGCTCGGTCCTTAAGCTGTTAGGAGGAGAGGGGTTAGGAAAGGAGGTGGGTTTTAGGGTTAAAAAGGTAGGGGATGTGTAGGAGCAGGCGCCATTTTGGTTAGAGAGAGGAACTGAGAACACTTACCGGCGAGATGTCCCACTCGGTCGAGGAAGTGTTGCAGCAATTGAGCATGGCAACGGAGGCAAGGGGCCCGAACTGGCTGCAGGAACAGGTAGCCAGCTTGTTGCAGGGGGAGGCGGTGGGTACAGCAAGCCCTCTGCAGAGCGCTAGACGGCCGCTGCGGGAACGGCCACTGGTGCGCCTGAGCCCGGAGGACACCCCCAGGATCCGGCGCAGAGTTTGGAGCCCCTCAAGGGACCCTCCGCACCAGGAGGCCAGCGTTTCAGCTCCTTCGAGGTCCTCCTGGAGTGGGAGGAATCCGGCATGTTGGCAAGATCCAGTGCAGGGCGGGGGGACCAGTATGTGTGCTTTGGGGAGGTGTATGTGTGCTTTGAGGGCCCCCTTGGGGCACACTTGAAGCAGGAGGTGAGAAAGAGGATATGGTAAGGGGGAGTACGTCGAAATTTTTTCCCTTCTCCCCTTGGAGCGTTTTAAATTGGACTTTACTGGTAAGAGGGATGGGGTTCAGAAAGAGGAAGAGAAAAAGCGTTGGTATCGTCTGATACCTTGCACTTTTGCAAATTGGCTTCAGGCGTTCGTCATTCTAGCGAGTGTGACTGGGGTGAGAGCGCCGGACAGTTGTTCTTTTTTGTTATTTACAAAATACTTCCTTAGTCACTGAGACCAAAACAAATCCCTTTAGGGGTCCCTATTAACAGTTAAAATATAATTTTTATTGACAATAGTATGGACTCACAACATAAATTGAAGAAAGAACAAAAAATTTTTATTTTAAAACTCTCAGTTGTAATGAGGTATGAGGTACGGTTGGATAAACCAGGTTGCCTATTTATTGCAACCTTTTGTTGCTATGTCTTTATTATGTAGCAAAATAATACCTATTTAGTCATATTTAGTCATAGCGTAGAGGCTGCTTATGTACAGCAGACAGGCCTTAAGATGTATTTGGAATTTGTTTTATCACTTATGCTGTGGGCTTGTTTGTATTATTTATTTATTATTTAAGATGCCCTGCAGGGAGCCTTTGTTTCAGGCCTCCCTGACATAGTTGTTGTTGAACTCTAAGTATTCCAGTACAAAACCTGTTTGCCTAGTTGGTGACAATGCTTCTACTAAGCGGATAGGCTACAATGTTGCCCCTATTTATGTCATAAGGGTCAATGTAGCCGTATTCCTGCATTCATTCGATTTTTTAGCGTTCCTCTCCCTGCTAAGCAGGATATCTACCACTAGAGGTTGCTTATCACATGTGTCGCTACCTTCCTAGACCTCGCTATGGTTCCCTAACAACTCGGTATCGCTACATTAAATGTCCTCTCAATACAGACTGCCTAAAACAGGATCGCATTCTCTACACCCCTCCCGACATGTTTCGCCGCTGTTGCGGCTTCGTCAGGGGATGCGGGGTATGTACGCGCGCGCTTCTTATGACCTCCCTTTATGCATTCCATATACCCGCCCCTCTAGGTACGTCAACCAATGGGATTAGTGCACGTGACTTCTGGCCCGATGTCAGTTTGGTGACGTCTATACCCAGCGTTAGGCCTTCACAGTCTCATGTTGATGACGTCTATTACAGGCGCGTCCTTCACAGTCTCAAATTAATGACGTCCGGTCTCGCCTCACTGACGTCAAGCGATGTTTACATAGTAACAGTCAGCATAATAAGAGTGAGGATTTGACACTTACCTCACTCAGCCATAACGATGTAAGTTTCTTCTATGCAGACAGGATCTAAAAAGTTCCACTGTGTATGCTGGTGAAGGTGCAGACGGTAATTGATTATTCTAGTTAGTGATTATAGATCGGATGATTATAACCCCCATGATCCATCTAATTATTTTGAGGTAAAGCAAAATATCAGTAATCGATTTTTATATGTTCATTATTTCACTACATACAGTCTCTCTTTTATGAGTATAATGTCATTCTCTCTTATTCTAATTACATTAATTTTGTTTAATGTTTTAAATAGTTATTGGTATTCCTTATCTGTTTACACTCATATAGATGGATTAGGTAGATATGACATCCAACCACTAATGGGAATAAAAATAGATATGGAATGGGCCAAAATATCCATTGGTGGGGGTGGGTTGATTATTCTGGAGATCTCAGGAGGGGGGGGGTCATTATTTCTTTGTTTCTTCTTCTATTTCATTATTAATTTTTGTTTAGAAATCATTATTTTTATTACTTAAAGTGCTAATCGCATCAGATGAAGGCTGTATAAGAAAAGCCTTCATTCAGGCCTCCTGGGCTCAGGGTCTGTAGTCTTTGAATCCACCTGGCTTCTTCTTGTAAAAGTTTAATGTCCAGGTTTCCGCTCCTGGGTCCCAGGGTCTTTTTTGTCAGTCCCCAAAATTTGAGCACTTCAGTGTTTCCCCCATGGGCGTATATAATATGCCTATATAAGGACGTGTCCTTTCCTGTATTTATTGCACTCATGTGTCCGGATATTCTTCGCCTAAATTCCTGTGTGGTTTTGCCAACATACAGTTTAGGGCAATTACACGATGCAATATAGATGATTCCACTACTACGGCAATTAAAATGTTCTCTAATTGTATATTCACGTCCGTCTGAGGGGTTTCTGAATTTTTTTACTCTTGGTAAATACTTACAAAATGTACAATTCCCACATGGGAAGGAGCCAACAATATTGGATTTTAACCAGGTTTTATTTGTTATTTCATTTGCAGGTAGGAAGCTATGAACCAATTTATCCTTTAGATTTGGTCCCCTTCTGTACGTAATACTGGGATATGATGATAACACTGGTCTTAATTCATCATCGCTGGTAAGTATCCTCCAGTGTTTTTTCAAAATTTTCATTATTTGTTGATTATTGCAGTCATATGTACCAATACATCTTATCTTCTTCTCCTCATTTTCCTTCTTATGAACCTGGACAAGAAGGTCTTCCCTCTTGATATTCTTTACACGATTAAAGGCCCTTTTCAGGCATTTCCCAGGATAGCCCCTACTTCTAAATCGGTTATAGAGTTCATTGGCCTCCTTATTGAAGGATTCCTCAGTTGTGCAGTTTCTTTTAGCTCTTAAATATTGCCCTACCGGTATTCCTCTCTTTAAGGCTGGTGGATGCCAACTCGTCCAATGGAGGAGGCTATTAGTCGAAGTAGGTTTTCTAAAAATATCAGTCAGGATTTGGCCTTCCAGGTTTTTTTGGATTTTTAAGTCCAGGAAACATATTTGACTCGGATGTATCTCAAAGGTAAAATGCATACCTATTTTATTATGGTTCAAGATCCCAACAAAAGTGTGTATGTAGTGAAATAATGAACATATAAAAATCGATTACTGATATTTTGCTTTACCTCAAAATAATTAGATGGATCATGGGGGTTATAATCATCCGATCTATAATCACTAACTAGAATAATCAATTACCGTCTGCACCTTCACCAGCATACACAGTGGAACTTTTTAGATCCTGTCTGCATAGAAGAAACTTACATCGTTATGGCTGAGTGAGGTAAGTGTCAAATCCTCACTCTTATTATGCTGACTGTTACTATGTAAACATCGCTTGACGTCAGTGAGGCGAGACCGGACGTCATTAATTTGAGACTGTGAAGGACGCGCCTGTAATAGACGTCATCAACATGAGACTGTGAAGGCCTAACGCTGGGTATAGACGTCACCAAACTGACATCGGGCCAGAAGTCACGTGCACTAATCCCATTGGTTGACGTACCTAGAGGGGCGGGTATATGGAATGCATAAAGGGAGGTCATAAGAAGCGCGCGCGTACATACCCCGCATCCCCTGACGAAGCCGCAACAGCGGCGAAACATGTCGGGAGGGGTGTAGAGAATGCGATCCTGTTTTAGGCAGTCTGTATTGAGAGGACATTTAATGTAGCGATACCGAGTTGTTAGGGAACCATAGCGAGGTCTAGGAAGGTAGCGACACATGTGATAAGCAACCTCTAGTGGTAGATATCCTGCTTAGCAGGGAGAGGAACGCTAAAAAATCGAATGAATGCAGGAATACGGCTACATTGACCCTTATGACATAAATAGGGGCAACATTGTAGCCTATCCGCTTAGTAGAAGCATTGTCACCAACTAGGCAAACAGGTTTTGTACTGGAATACTTAGAGTTCAACAACAACTATGTCAGGGAGGCCTGAAACAAAGGCTCCCTGCAGGGCATCTTAAATAATAAATAAATAATACAAACAAGCCCACAGCATAAGTGATAAAACAAATTCCAAATACATCTTAAGGCCTGTCTGCTGTACATAAGCAGCCTCTACGCTATGACTAAATATGACTAAATAGGTATTATTTTGCTACATAATAAAGACATAGCAACAAAAGGTTGCAACAAATAGGCAACCTGGTTTATCCAACCGTACCTCATACCTCATTACAACTGAGAGTTTTAAAATAAAAATTTTTTGTTCTTTCTTCAATTTATGTTGTGAGTCCATACTATTGTCAATAAAAATTATATTTTAACTGTTAATAGGGACCCCTAAAGGGATTTGTTTTGGTCTCAGTGACTAAGGAAGTATTTTGTATCTATATCCCGAGGTTCCCTAAAGGGACTGTGAAGAATTATTTAGACGAGAGGGGTTACCCCCCAATGTGTGAGCCCTACGTGGAAAATTATATTCCACATATATATTATATGTGCTATGGCAGGCTTTCTGGCACAGGGCATAAGTAAAGATACATTTAATCTGGAAGCTAATCAGGTTTTTTCGCAGCAGGCGATTCCCCTAAATAGTACGGACATTTCGACGGGTTTCAAAAACCTCAGTAAAACATACAAACAGTATTACCGATCCTGGTGGGAAATAGCTAGTCTTGAAACATATCTATCCCAAAAAATTGTATATAGGGGTCTGAGAAACACCCTGAGACCAAACATCCATACCGAAGATTTGGAATATGTCAAGGGTTGGGATGAGATACAGACTGAGAGCTCTTTGAGACTCATGAGATATATGGTTGAATATGAGAAGCGTAGTTTTGAACGGACAGTGGAACAACTCAATCAGGAAGTGAGAGAGATACTTACCTTTGAACAACATCCAGACTTTAAAAATCAGGAATCCAGACTACAGAAGAGCCTTGAAATCCTAAAAGAGGAAATAAAAGAAAGAAAACATAGAAAATATATCCGTGATAAGTTGGATTTCGATAATAATCGCATATATAATTGGAAAATTAAACAGAATTACCAGTTGAGAAATACGAGATACACAGATTTCTCTGAATCTGATACATCTGGTACCGAAAGTGTAAATAACCTGGACCCAAGAAACAGGGGCGGTACAAAAAGAAAGGTGAGATACAATAGGTTTAGAGATCAGAAAAAAACTGGTAATCCCAAAGAAAAAACATCAGAATGTCCGCAACTACAATCAAATGGAGCATCATCCTTTTTGGGTGGCTTTGCCTTCTCAAATATGAACATGGGAAGTCAGAACAAGATGACTATGGGAACTTCAGTAAGGCCCAAAACATCTTTGGACACCTTGATCCCGCAGGATACAGCATCCACAATATCTGGACAAATGACTACAAGTGGTATAAATCCTGGAATACAGCAAAATCAGAGCCAAATTGCGACAACACAATCCAATATTTTTGCTGCTCCACCGATAGCCCCCCTTTTTTTAGGACACAGCAGTGCCCAACCGAGGGACAGGGAAAAGTGGGGATTCAGCAACAAGTAATTTGGAAGGAAAATGATAACTCCACTCAAATCGTGAATCTCTCTACACAGTCTCTGACAGTAGCACAAGTCACTTTACTTAAAAAAGGTCTGACATTCACACCAGTACCTGAATTTAATAAATTCAATTGGATTAAAGATATAAACCTTTTTGCACGAAAAATGGCACTGCACAAGCAGTTTTCTAATATAAATAATGCAACTGGAAAACTCATTCAAAAGGAACAACAAGCCTTAGAAATATTGGAGAGTTTACATCTGGAAAGTGAGGGTTATAATGTTGATATCACTCTTCCATTAACAGACCTGAAACCAAGATCAAAATGGACACCTCCCTTCTCGCAATTCCAAAAAATTGATACTTTTGTACATCTAGTATCACAGGATATAAATAGGTTAAAAATAAACAAAGATGCAAATCCTGATAATTTATCAGAGGAGGAAATCATTGCATTGAACGAACTGAGAACTAATAAAGATCTAGTTATTAAACCTAGTGATAAGGGAGGAAATATAGTAATCCAGAATAGAAAGGAATATGAAGAAATGGTAGATAGGTTGTTAGGAGATAAGGACACTTATCAAGTCCTACATGAAAATCCTACTAGGAAATATTTGGAAGACCTTAAAGAGATTTTGAAATCAGCTAAAGATAATGGTCTCATATCAAAAGATGAATTTGACTTTCTTTATAACAAAAATCCCACAATTCCGACCTTTTATGCACTACCCAAGGTGCACAAAGGAAAAAATCCAATACCAGGGCGCCCTATAGTGTCCGGCAATGACTCTCTTAGCCAACCGGCTAGCGAGTATGTGGACGAAATATTGAGACCATTTGTATCATCTTTACCGTCATACATAAAAGATACGACTGATGTCCTAGCAAAAATTAGGGGTATCTCTCTATCTTCGTCCACATACTTGGCAAGCTTGGATGTAGAAGCTCTCTACAGTAATATTGACCACACTTTGGGCCTAGAGGCTATAAAATACTTCCTAGACACAAAAAGTATTAATTTTCTTGAACACAATGAATTTATATTGGACCTGCTTAAATTCACTCTAAGTCACAATTATTTTCTCTGTAGTGGTACCTTTTATCAGCAGATGAAGGGTACCGCTATGGGGACACCGTGTGCACCGACTTTCGCTAATTTGTTTTTGGGATGGTGGGAGGACACTATAGTATTCACAGACAAAATGGAAAAATTCACTGATCACATTTTATTTTGGGGGAGATTCATCGATGATGTTCTGTTATTCTGGGAGGGAGAAGAAGAATTATTTCACACTTTTGTTGGGATCTTGAACCATAATAAAATAGGTATGCATTTTACCTTTGAGATACATCCGAGTCAAATATGTTTCCTGGACTTAAAAATCCAAAAAAACCTGGAAGGCCAAATCCTGACTGATATTTTTAGAAAACCTACTTCGACTAATAGCCTCCTCCATTGGACGAGTTGGCATCCACCAGCCTTAAAGAGAGGAATACCGGTAGGGCAATATTTAAGAGCTAAAAGAAACTGCACAACTGAGGAATCCTTCAATAAGGAGGCCAATGAACTCTATAACCGATTTAGAAGTAGGGGCTATCCTGGGAAATGCCTGAAAAGGGCCTTTAATCGTGTAAAGAATATCAAGAGGGAAGACCTTCTTGTCCAGGTTCATAAGAAGGAAAATGAGGAGAAGAAGATAAGATGTATTGGTACATATGACTGCAATAATCAACAAATAATGAAAATTTTGAAAAAACACTGGAGGATACTTACCAGCGATGATGAATTAAGACCAGTGTTATCATCATATCCCAGTATTACGTACAGAAGGGGACCAAATCTAAAGGATAAATTGGTTCATAGCTTCCTACCTGCAAATGAAATAACAAATAAAACCTGGTTAAAATCCAATATTGTTGGCTCCTTCCCATGTGGGAATTGTACATTTTGTAAGTATTTACCAAGAGTAAAAAAATTCAGAAACCCCTCAGACGGACGTGAATATACAATTAGAGAACATTTTAATTGCCGTAGTAGTGGAATCATCTATATTGCATCGTGTAATTGCCCTAAACTGTATGTTGGCAAAACCACACAGGAATTTAGGCGAAGAATATCCGGACACATGAGTGCAATAAATACAGGAAAGGACACGTCCTTATATAGGCATATTATATACGCCCATGGGGGAAACACTGAAGTGCTCAAATTTTGGGGACTGACAAAAAAGACCCTGGGACCCAGGAGCGGAAACCTGGACATTAAACTTTTACAAGAAGAAGCCAGGTGGATTCAAAGATTACAGACCCTGAGTCCAGGAGGCCTGAATGAAGGCTTTTCTTATACAGCCTTCATCTGATGCGATTAGCACTTTAAGTAATAAAAATAATGATTTCTAAACAAAAATTAATAATGAAATAGAAGAAGAAACAAAGAAATAATGACCCCCCCCTCCTGAGATCTCCAGAATAATCAACCCACCCCCACCAATGGATATTTTGGCCCATTCCATATCTATTTTTATTCCCATTAGTGGTTGGATGTCATATCTACCTAATCCATCTATATGAGTGTAAACAGATAAGGAATACCAATAACTATTTAAAACATTAAACAAAATTAATGTAATTAGAATAAGAGAGAATGACATTATACTCATAAAAGAGAGACTGTATGTAGTGAAATAATGAACATATAAAAATCGATTACTGATATTTTGCTTTACCTCAAAATAATTAGATGGATCATGGGGGTTATAATCATCCGATCTATAATCACTAACTAGAATAATCAATTACCGTCTGCACCTTCACCAGCATACACAGTGGAACTTTTTAGATCCTGTCTGCATAGAAGAAACTTACATCGTTATGGCTGAGTGAGGTAAGTGTCAAATCCTCACTCTTATTATGCTGACTGTTACTATGTAAACATCGCTTGACGTCAGTGAGGCGAGACCGGACGTCATTAATTTGAGACTGTGAAGGACGCGCCTGTAATAGACGTCATCAACATGAGACTGTGAAGGCCTAACGCTGGGTATAGACGTCACCAAACTGACATCGGGCCAGAAGTCACGTGCACTAATCCCATTGGTTGACGTACCTAGAGGGGCGGGTATATGGAATGCATAAAGGGAGGTCATAAGAAGCGCGCGCGTACATACCCCGCATCCCCTGACGAAGCCGCAACAGCGGCGAAACATGTCGGGAGGGGTGTAGAGAATGCGATCCTGTTTTAGGCAGTCTGTATTGAGAGGACATTTAATGTAGCGATACCGAGTTGTTAGGGAACCATAGCGAGGTCTAGGAAGGTAGCGACACATGTGATAAGCAACCTCTAGTGGTAGATATCCTGCTTAGCAGGGAGAGGAACGCTAAAAAATCGAATGAATGCAGGAATACGGCTACATTGACCCTTATGACATAAATAGGGGCAACATTGTAGCCTATCCGCTTAGTAGAAGCATTGTCACCAACTAGGCAAACAGGTTTTGTACTGGAATACTTAGAGTTCAACAACAACTATGTCAGGGAGGCCTGAAACAAAGGCTCCCTGCAGGGCATCTTAAATAATAAATAAATAATACAAACAAGCCCACAGCATAAGTGATAAAACAAATTCCAAATACATCTTAAGGCCTGTCTGCTGTACATAAGCAGCCTCTACGCTATGACTAAATATGACTAAATAGGTATTATTTTGCTACATAATAAAGACATAGCAACAAAAGGTTGCAATAAATAGGCAACCTGGTTTATCCAACCGTACCTCATACCTCATTACAACTGAGAGTTTTAAAATAAAAATTTTTTGTTCTTTCTTCAATTTATGTTGTGAGTCCATACTATTGTCAATAAAAATTATATTTTAACTGTTAATAGGGACCCCTAAAGGGATTTGTTTTGGTCTCAGTGACTAAGGAAGTATTTTGTATCTATATCCCGAGGTTCCCTAAAGGGACTGTGAAGAATTTTTTGTTATTTAGATACTATTGGGGAGGTGTATAGAGTTTATGGGGGTTCTGGGTGGCTTAGGTATGACGGACAGTTTTGTCAGAGGAAGGCGGTCCGCCCTAGCATGTGGTGGGACCATAATGACAGGGCCTGCAGACTAAGCGGCTGCCTTAGGGTGCAGAGACGGGGGTGGGGGCGGAAAAATGAAACTTGATTTCTTTTTTTAATACCCTGCATTTTTTGCCCCTGGGCCTTATGGGGCGAATACTAATGAAGTGCTTCCATTTTGGAAGCGCTTCATTAGTACCAGAGGAACGGGAAGCAGTGCAGGATCTATACTCCCCACTTCCTGGTCCTCCGCTCGGCTGTCTGCTGTAAAGGGCTGTGCACCATGTGACCTCACTGTGAACAGCCTTCACAGCTGACAGCCGAGAACCAGGAAGAAGAACGAGAGTACTGGTGGTGAGGAGCGGCGGCGTCCAGGAGCAGGAGAGGTAAGTTATTTTATTTTATATGCGCTGATGGCTGACACTGGGGGGGGGCTCGATGGCTGATGGATAGGGGCATGATGGCTGACATGGGGGGGCTGATGGCTGACATGGGGGCTGATGGCTGACATGGCGGTCTGATCTGAGGCACTGGGGGTCTGATCTGAGGTCTGATTAACACTGGGCGTCTGATTGCTGGTCTAACCTGAGGTGCAATGGAAAAAATAAAATTCATATTATCCTCCTCTAAAACCTAGTCTTATGGGCCGGTGCATCAAACCAGCAATTGTCTGAAGCAGAGAAAAGATACCAGGACCACATAGAGGAGAAGCCAGCTGCTGCAGACGGGTTGGACGCCGATGCAGGTGAATGGGATGGCGTGGTATCTAGATAGATACCCAGACCGTGGTGCGGCAGAATTTTTTAAGGAGGGGTTTTACAGAGGGTTTTGGTATTCCATCTCGCCCGGGGGAGTCAGGAATTGCGGTTACAAAAAATCTGTGTTCGACGTTAGAACACCCGGAGGTGGTGTTGGTCAAATTTGCCAAGGAGGTTGCGTTGGGTAGGATGTATGGGCCCTTTATGGAGTTACTGTTAGTTATTTTGAGGGTTTCCCCAGTGGGTGTGGTGCTGAAGAAGGAGCCGAACAAGTTTCGGCTTATTCATCATTTATAGTTTCCAAAAGGGGCGTCGGTCAATGAGGGTATTGATCCTGAGCTTAGTTCGGTGGTCTATACCTCCTTTGATGCAGCTGTGGATTGAATAAAAAAATTGGGCCCGGGGACCTTATTGGCGAAAACTGACATTAAGACAGCGTTTCGTCTTTTGCCCGTTCACCCAGACAGTTTGCATTTGTTGGGTTGTTTCTGGGATGGTGGATATTTTGTTGATAGGTGTTTACCGATGGGGTGCTCGGTGTCCTGTGCATACTTCAAAACGTCTAGTTCCTTCCTGGAATGGGTGGTGGAGGATGTCGGGATGTTCTTTCCTTATCCATTATCTCCATGATTTTTTATGTTTGGGTTGTAGTGTGACATTGTTTGAGGTTCGCTGGTTTTTATGTCCGGTCCGCTGTTTGAGAGAATACAGGTCGTACGTGACTTTTGGGGGGCTGGACCCCTTTTGAGGTACGAGGACGGGTCGTTCCTTTCGAGTTTCCAGTTTGTGGCAGTTTTTAGGAAATGCTTAATAGCGTTGGGAATGGACTCTAGGGATTTTACAGATCATTCCTTCTGGATTGGTGTGGCAACGGAGGCAGCCAGGTTGGGCATGAGCGTGGAGGTGATTAAGAGAATTGGGAGGTGGGAATCTTCATGTTTTAAGTCCTATGTTTGGTTGGGTGGGCATTGACTGGTAAATACTGAAATGGTCTGTAGGACAACGAATACCTTTAGGGGTCCCTAACTGATATTTAAAATCATATCTTTATTAATTAATTTGAAGACGAACACACGAAAAAGGGGAAACAATTAAAATTATCAGTACTCAATGAAGTAAGAGGTATTTCTTGTTACTACTGGTTTCTGCCGGCAACCTACTTTTTACTCCTAGATGTCTTTGGGATGCATAGAGAGGAGTGTATTCCGATTGGAATTGTAGTGGCCTGTTCACATTTGTTCTAATATCTCAAAAAGATCTAATATCTCAAAACTATTGCAAAGATCAGAGAAAGGAGGAAAAAAGGATTAGATGCATAGGTACCTACGATTGCAATAACCAACAGGTAATGAAAATTCTCAAAAACATTGGAAGGTACTCATCAGTGACGAAGAATTGAGGACCGTGTAACCACCGTATCCCAGTGTTACATATAGGAGGGGACAAAACCTGAAGGACAAGCTTGTTCATAGCTTCCTTCCTAAAAAAGAGACAATAAATACAAATTGGTTAAAATCTAGCATCATTGGCTCTTTTCCCTGCGGTAATTGCACCTTTTGCAAATATCTACCCAGAGTTAAAAAATTCAAAAATCCTATAGTCGCAGTAGTGGCATTATCTACATCGCCTCTTGCAATTGTCCTAAGTTGTATGTGGGTAAAACCACACAGGAGCTGAGGCAGAGTATATCTGGACATATCAGTGCTATAAATACAGGCAAAGACACGTCACTCTATAGGCACATTACATATGCCCATGGGGGCAATCTCGAAGTCCTAAAATTTTGGGGATTGACGAAGAAGACTCTGGGACCAAAAAGTGGCAATTTAGATCTGAAAGTTCTGCAGGAAGAGGCCAGATGGATACATAAACTGCAGACCCTGAGTCCAAGAGGCCTCAATGAAGGTTTTTCCTATACGGCCTTTGTTTAACATAGAAAAACAACAGAATGCATAAACAGAAAAATGTGGCAGAAAAGCAGACAAAAAAGAGAAAAACACGTTAGTAGACCCCAGTATATATGCGAGGTAGTATAACCCATCAAATAAAAGGTAGATAACTACCTGAATAGAAAATGGATCTGACAATTCACAGCACAACCTCTATGAACCAAAATAACATGTCACTGACAATTTGTGAGTAGTGAATTTGGTTAAATTAGTTGCTTTATTGAAATACATTTTAGTCATTTTGGAGTCCAAATGGCTATATAGATAGTTTACAGGTGAAATGGACAATAGGAAGCCCGGCCACCCCAAGTGACAGCTGAAGATTGGGAGGTTATACATGTCATTTGACTGACTATAATATACATTGTCTGAATGATATCACTGAATCGGAACAGTAGTGACATGTATATAACAGGACAACTATACTAAATTGGAATAGACTTATTAAATTCACCCCTATGTCTACACACGTTAGTAATCTAACCTGGACTAATATCAAAGGACAGAATATGACCATTGATACTAAACCTGTATGGCAACCCCCTGAGGGTATATACAGGGCATCCCGGCTGACCGGCGTGAACGGGTTAATAATCGGTGATGAAAGAAGTTGAACGTCATCCAGAGGGGGCGGGCACTATTTTGAACCACACTCACTATTGACATATTGATACGAGTATTACGCATGTGAATCAGCATTCGATTACCTGTCAGCACTTGCGACGAGGTCGGAGCAAGGGAGCGCACAGGATATACGTCAGAGGACGCATCCTGTTTGCGATTATCATACACTGAATGGAGGAAGTGGTCTGTGATTGGCCGTGAGCGATAGGAGGGTGGTACCTCGCAATGCATAAAGGGAGGTCTCGGCGAGCGCGCGTATACCCCACATCCCCTGACGAAGCCAATTTAAACCCTCTGTACAGGGGTCAGATAGGGGAGGCTCTCTTAGTTTGACACAACTATTACACAGGTGGAGGAGCCCTGAATAAGAGAATACCTGTATGCACCATTAACATCATAGCAAATAGAGTGATTATTATCCCAATTAATTAAGTTGGACGACATAAACCAACTAGAGGCCCTCACAGAACAAATGTGAACAGACCACTACAATTCCAATTGGAAAACACTCTTCTCTATGCATCCCAAAGACATCTAGGAGTAAAAAGTAGGTTGCCGGCAGCAACTAGTAGTAACAAGAATTACCTCATACTTCACTGAGTACTGATAATTTTACTTGTTTCCCCTTTTTCGTGTGTTTGTCTTGAAATTAATTAATAAAGATATGATTTTAAATATCAGTTAGGGACCCCTAAAGGGATTCTTGGTCCTACAGACCATTTCAGTATTTGCAAATAATATCCCGAGGGTCTCTAAAAGGGACTTTGAATATAGGCATTGACTGTTGGCGCTATTATTAATTTGGTGTTGTTTTTTTTTTTCCATTTTTTTTTTTTTTGTAGCAGGTACTGCGGATTTGGTTTGGATTCTCGGGCACTCCTTTTTTTTTGGGGGGGGGGGCCTGCGTGCGGACCTGCGACCGAACGGGCGGCAGTTAGGTTTCGGTAGGGATGTCGCAGTAATACGGTGGTTCGGGTGCAGAGGTACAGTACAGACCAAAAGTTTGGACACACCTTCTCTTTCAAAGAGTTTTCTTTATTTTCATGACTATGAAAATTGTAGATTCACACTGAAGGCATCAAAACTATGAATTAACACATGTGGAATTATATACATAACAAAAAAGTGTGAAACAACTGAAAATATGTGATATTCTAGGTTCTTCAAAGTAGCCACCTTTTGCTTTGATTACTGCTTTGCACACTCTTGGCATTCTCTTGATGAGCTTCAAGAGGTAGTCGCCTGAAATGGTTTTCACTTCACAGGTGTGCCCTGTCAGGTTTAATAAGTGGGATTTCTTGCCTTATAAATGGGGTTGGGACTATCAGTTGTGTTGTGGAGAAGTCAGGTGGATACACAGCTGATAGTCCTACTGAATAGACTGCTAGAATTTGTATTATGGCAAGAAAAAAGCAGCTAGGTAAAGAAAAACGAGTGGCCATCATTACTTTAAGAAATTATGGTCAGTCAGTCCGAAAAATTGGGAAAACTTTGAAAGTGTCCCCAAGTGCAGTCACAAAAACCATCAAGCGCTACAAAGAAACTGTCTCACATGCGGACTGCCCCAGGAAAGGAAGACCAAGAGTCACCTCTGCTGCGGAGGATAAGTTCATCCAAGTCACCAGCCTCAGAAATCGCAGGTTAACAGCAGCTCAGATTAGAGACCAGGTCAATGCCACACAGAGTTCTAGCAGCAGACACATCTCTAGAACAACTGTTAAGAGGAGACTGTGTGAATCAGGCCTTCGTGGTAGAATTTCTGCTAGGAAACCACTGCTAAGGACAGGCAACAAGCAGAAGAGACTTGTTTGGGCTAAAGAACACAAGGAATGGACATTAGACCAGTGGAAATCTGTGCTTTGGTCTGATGAGTCCAAATTTGAGATCTTTGGTTCCAACCACTGTGTCTTTGTGCAACACAGAAAAGGTGAACGGATGGACTCTACATGCCTGGTTCCCACTGTGAAGCATGGAGGAGGAGGTGTGATGGTGTGGGGGTGCTTTGCTGGTGACACTGTTGGGGATTTATTCAAAATTGAAGGCATACTGAACCAGCATGGCTACCACAGCATCTTGCAGCGGCATGCTATTCCATCCGGTTTGCGTTTAGTTGGACCATAATTTATTTTTAACCACCTCCGGACCGCCTAACGCACATGTGCGTTCCGGAGGTGGCAGGCTGGCGCACAGTCACGCATATACGCGTCATCTCGCGATACGCGAGATTTCCTGTGAACGCGCGCACACAGGCGCGCGCGCTCACAGGAACGGAAGGTAAGCGAGTGGATCTCCAGCATGCCAGCGGCGATCGTTCGCTGGCAGGCTGGAGATCCGAATTTTTTAACCCCTAACAGGTATATTAGACGCTGTTTTCATAACAGCGTCTAATATACCTCCTACCTGGTCCTCTGGTGGTCCCTTTTGTTAGGATCGACCACCAGAGGACTCAGGTAGGTCAGTACAGTCACACTAAACACCACACTACACTACACCCCCCCCCCCCCCCGTCACTTATTAACCCCTTATAAACCCCTGATCACCCATGATCACCCCATATAAACTCCCTGATCACCCCCCTGTCATTGATCACCGCCCTGTCATTGATCACCCCCCTGTCAGGCTCCGGTCAGACGTCCGTATGATTTTTACGGATCCACGGATACATGGATCGGATCCGCAAAACGCATACGGACGTCTGAATGGAGCCTTACAGGGGGGTGACCAATGACAGGCGGGTGATCACCCATATACACTCCCTGATCACCCCCTGTCATTGATCACCCCCCTGTCATTGATCACCCCCCTGTAAGGCTCAATTCAGACGTCCGCATGATTTTTACGGATCCATGGATACATGGATCGGATCCGCAAAACACATGCGGACGTCTGAATGGAGCCTTACAGGGGGGTGATCACCCATATACACTCCCTGATCACCCCCCTGTCATTGATCACACCCCTGTAAGGCTCCATTCAGACGTCCGCATGTTTTTTGTGGATCCGATCCATGTATCCATGGATCCGTAAAAAATCATGCGGATGTCTGAATGGAGCCTTACAGGGGGGGTGATCAGTGACAGGGGGCTGTTCACCCTGATCACCCCCTGTCATTGATAACCCCCCTGTAAGGCTCCATTCAGACGTCCGCATGTTTTTTGTGGATCCGATCCATGTATCCATGTATCCGTAAAAAATCATGCGGATGTCTGAATGGAGCCTTACAGGGGGGGTGATCAGTGACAGGGGGGTGATCACCCTGATCACCCCCTGTCATTGATAACCCCCCTGTAAGGCTCCATTCAGACGTCCGCATGTTTTTTGTGGATCCGATCCATGTATCCATGGATCCATAAAAAATCATGCGGATGTCTGAATGGAGCCTTACAGGGGGGGTGATCAGTGACAGGGGGGTGATCACCCTGATCACCCCGATCACCCCCTGTCATTGATAACCCCCCTGTAAGGCTCCATTCAGACGTCCGCATGTTTTTTGTGGATCCGATCCATGTATCCATGGATCCGTAAAAAATCATGCGGATGTCTGAATGGAGCCTTACAGGGGGGGTGATCAGTGACAGGGGGGTGATCACCCTGATCACCCCCTGTCATTGATAACCCCCCTGTAAGGCTCCATTCAGACGTCCGCATGTTTTTTGTGGATCCGATCCATGTATCCATGGATCCGTAAAAAATCATGCGGATGTCTGAATGGAGCCTTACAGGGGGGGTGATCAGTGACAGGGGGGTGATCACCCTGATCACCCCCTGTCATTGATAACCCCCCTGTAAGGCTCCATTCAGACGTCCGCATGTTTTTTGTGGATCCGATCCATGTATCCATGGATCCGTAAAAAATCATGCGGATGTCTGAATGGAGCCTTACAGGGGGGGTGATCAGTGACAGGGGGGTGATCACCCTGATCACCCCCTGTCATTGATAACCCCCCTGTAAGGCTCCATTCAGACGTCCGCATGTTTTTTGTGGATCCGATCCATGTATCCATGGATCCGTAAAAAATCATGCGGATGTCTGAATGGAGCCTTATAGGGGGGGTGATCACCATGATCACCCCCTGTCATTGATAACCCCCCTGTAAGGCTCCATTCAGACGTCCGCATGTTTTTTGTGGATCCGATCCATGTATCCATGGATCCGTAAAAAATCATGCGGATGTCTGAATGGAGCCTTACAGGGGGGGTGATCAGTGACAGGGGGGTGATCACCCTGATCACCCCCTGTCATTGATAACCCCCCTGTAAGGCTCCATTCAGACGTCCGCATGTTTTTTGTGGATCCGATCCATGTATCCATGGATCCGTAAAAAATCATGCGGATGTCTGAATGGAGCCTTACAGGGGGGGTGATCAATGACAGGGGGGTGATCCGGGAGTCTATATGGGTGATTACCCCCCTGTCATTGATCACCCCCCTGTCATTGATCACCCCCCCTGTCATTGATCACCCCCCCTGTAAGGCTCCATTCAGACATTTTTTTTGGCACAAGTTAGCGGAAATTTTTTTTTTGTTTTTTTTCTTTCTTACAAAGTCTCATATTCTACTAACTTGTGTCAAAAAATAAAATCTCCCATGAACTCACCATACCCCTCACGGAATCCAAATGCGTAAACATTTTTAGACATTTATATTCCAGACTTCTTCTCACGCTTTAGGGCCCCTAAAAAGCCAGGGCAGTATAAATACCCCACATGTGACCCCATTTCGGAAAGAAGACACCCCAAGGTATTCGCTGAGGGGCATATTGAGTCCATGAAAGATTGAAATTTTTGTCCTAAGTTAGCGGAAAGTGAGACTTTGTGAGAAAAAAACAAAAAAAATCCATTTCCGCTAACTTATGCAAAAAATAAAAAATTTCTAGGAACTCGCCAGGCCCCTCATTGAATACCTTGGGGTGTCTTCTTTCCAAAGTGGGGTCACATGTGGGGTATTTATACTGCCCTGGCTTTTTAGGGGCCCGAAAGTGTGAGAAGAAGTCTGGGATCCAAATGTCTAAAAATGCCCTCCTAAAAGGAATTTGGGCCCCTTTGCGCATCTAGGCTGCAAACAAGTGTCACACATCTGGTATCGCCGTACTCAGGAGAAGTTGGGGAATGTGTTTTGGGGTGTCATTTTACATATACCCATGCTGGGTGAGAGAAATATCTTGGTCAAATGCCAACTTTGTATAAAAAAATAGGAAAAGTTGTCTTTTGCCAAGATATTTCTCTCACCCAGCATGGTTATATGTAAAATGACACCCCAAAACACATTGCCCAACTTCTCCTGAGTACGGCGATACCAGATGTGTGACACTTTTTTGCAGCCAAGGTGGGCAAAGGGGCACACATTCCAAAGTGCACCTTTCGGATTTCACAGGCCATTTTTTACAGATTTTGATTGCAAGGTACTTTTTACACATTTGGGCCCCTAAATTGCCAGGGCAGTATAACTACGCCACAAGTGACCCCATTTTGGAAAGAAGACACCCCAAGGTATTCCGTGAGGGGCATGGCGAGTTCCTAGAATTTTTTATTTTTTGTCACAAGTTAGCGGAAAATGATGATTTTTCTTTTTTTTTTCTTTTTTCCTTACAAAGTCTCATATTCCACTAACTTGCGACAAAAAAAAAAAAATTCTAGGAACTCGCCATGCCCCTCACGGAATACCTTGGGGTGTCTTCTTTCCAAAATGGGGTCACTTGTGGCGTAGTTATACTGCCCTGGCAATTTAGGGGCCCAAATGTGTGAGAAGAACTTTGCAATCAAAATGTGTAAAAAATGACCGGTGAAATCCGAAAGGTGCACTTTGGAATATGTGCCCCTTTGCCCACCTTGGCAGCAAAAAAGTGTCACACATCTGGTATCGCCGTACTCAGGAGAAGTTGGGGAATGTGTTTTGGTGTGTCATTTTACATATACCCATGCTGGGTGAGAAAAATATCTTGGTCAAATGCCAACTTTGTATAAAAAAAATGGGAAAAGTTGTCTTTTGCCAAGATATTTCTCTCATCCAGCATGGGTATATGTAAAATGACACCCCAAAACACATTCCCCAACTTCTCCTGAGTACGGCGATACCAGATGTGTCACACTTTTTTGCTGCCAAGGTGGGCAAAGGGGCACATATTCCAAAGTGCACCTTTCAGATTTTGCAGGCCATTTTTTACAGATTTTGATTGCAAAGTTCTTCTCACACATTTGGGCCCCTAAATTGCCAGGGCAGTATAACTACGCCACAAGTGACCCCATTTTGGAAAGAAGACACCCCAAGGTATTCCGTGAGGGGCATGGCGAGTTCCTAGAATTTTTTATTTTTTGTCGCAAGTTAGTGAAATATGAGACTTTGTAAGAAAAAAAGAGAAAAAAAAAAAATCATCATTTTCCGCTAACTTGTGACAAAAAATAAAAAATTCTAGGAACTCGCCATGCCCCTCACGGAATACCTTGGGGTGTCTTCTTTCCAAAATGGGGTCACTTGTGGCGTAGTTATACTGCCCTGGCAATTTAGGGGCCCAAATGTGTGAGAAGTACCTTGCAATCAAAATGTGTAAAAAATGGCCTGCAAAATCTGAAAGGTGCACTTTGGAATATGTGCCCCTTTGCCCACCTTGGCAGCAAAAAAGTGTGACACATCTGGTATCGCCGTACTCAGGAGAAGTTGGGGAATGTGTTTTGGGGTGTCATTTTACATATACCCATGCTGGATGAGAGAAATATCTTGGCAAAAGACAACTTTTCCCATTTTTTTATACAAAGTTGGCATTTGACCAAGATATTTTTCTCACCCAGCATGGGTATATGTAAAATGACACCCCAAAACACATTCCCCAACTTCTCCTGAGTACGGCGATACCAGATGTGTGACACTTTTTTGCTGCCAAGGTGGGCAAAGGGGCACATATTCCAAAGTGCACCTTTTGGATTTCACCGGTCATTTTTTACACATTTTGATTGCAAAGTTCTTCTCACACATTTGGGCCCCTAAATTGCCAGGGCAGTATAACTACGCCACAAGTGACCCCATTTTGGAAAGAAGACACCCCAAGGTATTCCGTGAGGGGCATGGCGAGTTCCTAGAATTTTTTATTTTTTGTCGCAAGTTAGTGGAATATGAGACTTTGTAAGAAAAATAAAAAAAATAAAAATCATCATCATTTTCCGCTAACTTGTGACAAAAAATAAAAAGTTCTATGAACTCACTATGCCCATCAGCGAATACCTTAGGGTGTCTACTTTCCGAAATGGGGTCATTTGTGGGGGTTTTCTACTGTTTGGGCATTGTAGAACCTCAGGAATCATGACAGGTGCTCAGAAAGTCAGAGCTGTTTCAAAAAGCGGAAATTCACATTTTTGTACCATAGTTTGTAAATGCTATAACTTTTACCCAAACCATTTTTTTTTTGCCCAAACATTTTTTTTTTATCAAAGACATGTAGAACAATAAATTTGGTGAAAAATTTATATATGGATGTCGTTTTTTTTGCAAAATTTTACAGCTGAAAGTGAAAAATGTCATTTTTTTGCAAAAAAATCGTTACATTTTGATTAATAACAAAAAAAGTAAAAATGTCAGCAGCAATAAAATACCACCAAATGAAAGCTCCATTAGTGAGAAGAAAAGGAGGTAAAATTCATTTGGGTGGTAAGTTGCATGACCGAGCGATAAACGGTGAAAGGAGTGTAGTGCCGAAGTGTAAAAAGTGCTCTGGTCATGAAGGGGGTTTCACCTAGCGGGGCTGAAGTGGTTAAACAGGACAATGACCCCAAACACACCTCCAGGCTGTGTAAGGGCTATTTGACCATGAAGGAGAGTGATGGGGTGCTGCGCCAGATGACCTGGCCTCCACAGTCACCGGACCTGAACCCATTTGAGATGGTTTGGGGTGAGCTGGACCGCAGAGTGAAGGCAAAAGGGCCAACAAGTGCTAAGCATCTCTGGGAACTCCTTCAAGACTGTTGGAAGACCATTTCAGGTGACTACCTCTTGAAGCTCATGCATCCTGATTTGGAGTAGGAGAGTGGAGGATTTTGGAGGGCGGATGGTGTCCACTTGAACGCGGTGGGTACTGATTTTTGGTCTTTGGATTTGCAAGGAGGTATTGAAAGGGCGTTACGGTTGTGGAGGAACGTGCAGGCTTGAGGGAGGTAGGGGTCAAGCTGTGTGTTGTTGGCGGTGGAAGATCCTGCTGGTGGTATAGTACAGAATTGGAAACGGGGAGGGCCTCAATGGTGGGGCTGGACTCTCATAGTTGAGGCACTTGGTTGGTTCGGAGAGGCATCCATCAGTTGGTGTCTCCGTGCTGGTGTTCTATGACTGGAGGCAAGAATTGCCATGTTGGGTTTTTATGGATATTACATTTTGGGGCTTCTACGATCTCCCTTGTCAGGGTTAATGTTGTTTCATTTATGTTATGTATTTATTTTTATTAATAAAAACGGCTGCTGTGGCCGATTTTAATCCAAACAGTGTTTATTTGGAAGGCTGGGGTTGGGGAAAACTAGAGGTTTAGGCGAGAGGCTCTGAGTAAATGACCAATGTATTTTACATTAGGGCTCAGGAGATTTCCACAGTCATCGACCATGTGGCCACCATTTGCGGATGTGGTCTGCACTGCAAAAACATAGTGCATGCACTCCGGAAGCACTCCATAGTGAATGGGTCCACATCTATGATATGGTGTGCACATGGCTGGTGCCCGTATATTGCGGACCCGCTGTTTGCAGACCGCAATACTGGCATCAGATAACAACGGCCGTGTGCATGAGCCCTAAGGTCTCCGTTGCTCGGCCGTTACATGCATTGGGGACCGCAATTTGCGGATTCCACAGACGGATCCAGATCAATTCAATTTGAATGGGTCCATGATCTTTCCGCATTGCAAATATAATAGAACATGTTCTATTTCTTTGCGGTGCGGAAGCATGGAGAGAAAGCCCATGAAGCACACCGTAGTGCTTCCGTGCCTCTGTTCCACACTGGACCTTCAGGATTGCGGACCCATTCAAGTGAATGGGTCCACATCCGTGATGTGGTGCATGAGCCCTAAGAGTTTTTCTGCCCTCTACAGTGCTAATTTTGATCATATGAAGGCCTCTTTCTCACATCTCCACGAACAGCACACATATTTATTGACTCTAATGCCACCAGAGCTAATTTGCATCCCTTTCTACCTAGAATTCCAGAGGCGCATATATGGCGTATAAGCCTCCTCATGCCAATTAAGGCGCTCCCGCCCCAAGGAGAGATAGTAACCCCCAAATCCGGATTTAGGCCTCTCACGCAGTTAAGCCAGTACTCTCTGCTCTGCACTAATGAGAGACACCCTGAAACAGCTGTCTGCAGATGAGGTGCTGGCTTCTTTATTATCCAAGTCATGTCTCAAAGCCTATTTAAAGGATTGAACACTGACTTGTAGGACAACTGCCTTACATCTGGTGGCATTAGAGGCAGAGCTTGTTAAGAGCTCATTTGCATCCCTTTCTTGCCTGAGCCTCAGGAACACAGATTCATATATTTTCCATTAGTAGCTGACCGTAAGGAAAGGATGATTGCTGGATTAGGGTTCTGTCAGCAGTGTATGGGAGTAACTGTTTTTGCCCACTAGGTGTCCCATTTGTCTTTTTCATCTTCTGAGTGGACTCCTATGAGTTTCTGTTTTTTATATAAATGGTTCTGTATATGTATTAATTACCCTTTCCCGTTTAGCACCGTACTATTAGGTCACTGTAAGAACTAGGTAAAAATTCAGCGCCATAATAGTACCATGCTGTGATGGTGCAGACGTAGGAGCTTAGACCGTGCCATCAGCTGCACTGCCTATTATTATTCAGCTGGCATCCTGCTCTCGCTGGCGCAATCAGCACCCTGTTAATCCAAATGTGGGCTGCCAAGTAGTTGTCAAGGCAGCTGAGAGGCTTTCTGAAGGCCCCCATGTCTGTCATGTTGCCTGTGGCAGGATGTAATAGGATGTCTAATAATAGCCTAATATTGCAGTTTATAATACAATAAATCATAATTAGTACATAATACAGTCCCTAAGGCCCCTTTCACAAGAGCGAGTTTTCCGTGCAGGTGTGATGTGTGAGGTGAACGCATAGCACCTGCACTGAATCTTGACCCATTCATTTCAATGGATCTGTATTCATATCCAGATACAGGATACTGGCCCCATAGAAGTGAATAGGGCTTCAGTGAAAAATGCATTCCATCCAGATGTAATGCATTTTTCACTGATGGTTGCTAGGAGATGTTGTTTGTAAACGCAATTGCAGACAAAACTGAGCTTGCTTGTAAAATGGTGCGAGTTTCATTTAACCCATCCTGAACGCGTCCTGACACAATCTGTGTCATTTGTGTGAAAGGGGCCTTTGCAGACCACAAAATGGATAATGTTCTGTGCATGAGGCCTAAAAATAAATGTCTGCATGGAATTTTGTCCAGCATGTTGGTTTCTCTATAGATTGTATATCTTTTGTTATGCATGCGGATGCAGATTATTACATATGGGATTATTACCAGGTAATTGGTGTTTTTCACATTAAAGGGTTTCTACATTTTTCAAACAAGTTCCTGGATATAAATATTTTTGTAATTGCAAATAATTAAACATTTGCATAGCCAGGAGCTATTCAATAAAATCTATCTGTATAGCGCCACCTGCTGTTTGTTATTTTCCTTCTTTCTTGTCCACATCACTGAGCTGGTCGAACGCGCTCAGTTTAATGCTTCAGCTGTCACCAGCCATATCTTCTGTTAGAAGCTGTGGCCGTTATAGCCAACGCCGAGGATAATCGACGGCATCTTGGACTGCAGAGAAGCAAGAGGAGCAGGGGATAATGTATGGAGCAGCTAAAGAGAGTGGTATAACCCGCAAGGGGTGTATGGCATCTAGGTTAAAATAAAAGGTTATAGGAGCTGTATTCACCCTATTATCCGCCCCCCGTTATCTGATTGGCTTTTGTGGTGGTTCTGCCTGAGGTTACGTAATGGGCGGCAGGAGTCCACCCTGCCTCTTTCTCCTGGCACCTGTGCAGCTTCCCACCTCCCCCCCCCCCCCCCCCCCCCTCCCTGTTGTTGTTTTTTATTTTTTCAATGTCATATCGTTGCAGATCATTCATAACAGAAGTCATAGCTGAGGTCGGTGAAATTAATGGAGATGGAGAAGAAGGCGGACTTGCCCACGGAGGGATTCCGTGGGGCATACTGCTTCTTATGACTCAGAGTTTGGTATAAGTTTGAATTGAAAAAAGTTGGTGTTGGAAGAAATCAATAGTCAAATAAAAGCTGTGACCGACTCTCACCCAACAAAGAAGGTGTTGCGTGTTTTTTTATGTCAGCTGCAATAAGATGGGTTGGGGGGTAGGTTCAGTTTTCTCGGCAGTCCAAGGAAAGAGCTGCAGCAGATAGAACACACCCACTGATCTGCCAGCCTAAGGGGAATCTAGCAGAACAACTAGGGCAATAAATGTGGAGATCTCTGGTAACATGTGAGGTACAGGGATGGTTCTAGCTTTGTTGGAGATTTGCCGGATCCTGGACATAAAGGAGGGTTCCACATGGCTATATCAGCATTGTCCCATGCTAAGGTTATTTTATTCACTGGGCAGAGGTTGATTTCTGCCCAGTGATTGTGATACTATTTTTAGAGTGGGTTTTGGAGGGAAAATTTCCCACCGTTTTTGTGGTGGTCACTGGGCAGAGTGGTTATTCTGCCCAGTGATGGCCGCAATTGGCTGATGTTGAGGGCCTGTCTTGTTGCAGGGTTTCGGATAGAGATACCCGGACCCTGGCAACAGGTGCCTGATTGGTGGTGTGGTTCAGAAGTGGGGCTATAATTGTCCTGGCTCTGCGGGCTGGCTTGCCTTTTGTCCGCACCATCCCGTGAAACCTGGATCCCGTGAGTTAATAAACAGGCCTTGACCATTGGTTTATCTCCACTCTCTTGTCTTATGTTTTATTTATACTAATGTATATATTTTGAATGTGTGGTGTGTATGGGACATATATGCTGTATGATTGCCATGTCATGTACTGTATGATGTCTGATTTTCATTTTTTACATGAATTATGGGATAACTCCTTTAGGCCCCATGCACACGGCCGTTGTTCACGGCCGTGTGCGGGCCGTGGAACCGCGGCCTGGATCCCTCCTGAGAGCAGGAGCGCACGGCGTCACTGGTTGCTATGACGCTGTGCGCTCCCTGCTGCCGCCGCAATACAGTAACACACTGGTATAGATCATACCAGTGTATTACTGTACTGTGCCGGCAGCAGGGAGCGCACGGCGTCATAGCAACCAGTGACGCCGTGCGCTCCTGCTCTCAGGAGGGATCCAGGCCGCGGTTCCACGGCCCGCACACGGCCGTGAACAACGGCCGTGTGCATGGGGTGTTAATGTCAAAATCCTTGTCAGCCTCTTTGATACATTCCTTTTCTCATCTTCATCTCTCTTTAAGCTTGACACAATGGATCTCAGCTCCATAATGACTGAAAATGGCAAAGTCTCCTGTGAGACTCCAGAGGGAACTGTGGTAAACGTTACTATTAACCAGCGTTCTGCCTTGGATTGTTTGTTGGATACCTTCCGTTTCTTCCGGGACATGAAGAAAAGTGGGCAAAAGACCAAACCCTCCCGTATGTCTAGTTCTGCAGCCCACTTAGGGTTTGGGGTAAGGTTTTTTTCCCCACTTTTTACTATCAGTGACCAATTATCTTTTATATTCAGAAAATTTTTGTAAATGCAGAGACCAAGTAGAAGTATCTTGTAAGTTCTGCAGAACTCATGAGGTCCTTCAGAGTTCTTGGTCTAACAAGTTCATTATACTATTTCTTTCCATCAATATTATGTACTAAATGGCCAGTAATAAAGAAGCTTCATGATAATAGGCCATACTAGGCGAACTGCTCATCAGTGCCTAAAAAGATTACAAGTGGAGGCAAGAAAAAAATCTAGTCAGTTCCTTGGCTCAGGTTTGGGAGCTAACCTCTACAGCAGGGGTGCATAAACTGCAGCCCAGGGGCCAAATGTGGCCCTCGATACCATTTGGTGCGGCCCCCAACTAATGGACAGCTGACTCATTGACTTCTGTGGGAGAGTTTTCTCAGCATGCTCTTTGACCTGTGCAGCGTTCAGGAGGGAGAAGATAAGTTGTGATATCAATTATTGTTAATGTTGGAGCAGTGTTATCTAAATCTATATTAGGCTACTTTCACACTGCCGTTTCTGCGTCCACTTGTGAGATCCGTTCAGGGCTCTCACAAGCGGCTCAAAACGGATCAGTTCAGCCCCAATGCATTCTGAATGGATAAGGATCTGTTCAGAATGCATCAGTTTGGCTGAGTTTGGTCTCTGTTACTCTATTGATGATGCGCCTGATGATGAGGAGCCAAAATGATCCGTCCTGACTTACAATGTAAGTCAATGGGGACGGATCCGTTTTCACTGACACAATATGGTGCAATTGAAAACGTATCCGTCCCACATTGACTTTTAATGTAAGCCAAGACAGATCCGCACCGAACGCCAGTGTGAAAGTAGTCAAAGTGTAGAGCAGGGATCATAAACCTTCGGCACTCCAGCTGTTGTGAAACTACAATACCCAGCATGCTCCATTCATTTCTATGATAGTTCTTAGAAGAACAGAGCAAGTGGGAGTTGTAGTTTCGCAACAGCCGGAGTGCTGGAGGTTGCCTACCCCTGGTGTAGAGTAAAGTGAGCAGACTAAGAAGTGGCGCCCATTATTAAGCTTAGTGGACAATGTGGAAACTGCAGGAATTTATTTTTATTTTTAAATAGACATTGACATGGAAAATTAAAAATAAAACCAAAATTCTTTAAAATATGTTAAGCATAAAAACATGATTTAAACAGTAGGTCATTTTCTGATGAAATGTTCCCTTTAAAACACAGAATATATAACCAGTCGAGGCTACTTTCACTTATGCGTTTCCGGCAGAGGATCTCAAATCTGGACAAACACTGTTTTGTCCCCATTCATTGTCAATGGGTCAAAACAGAACAAACCAGATCAGGATGCATTCCGTTCCGTTTTTTTTTTCAGTGTTTTGACCGGACACAAAACCACTGCAAGCTGTCCGATCTGACTTATTGATTTTCATGCCGGATCCGGTTTGTTCCCTTTCTATTTAATACAACTGGATCAGGACAAAACGGATGCATCTGGATGTATTAAATGAAACTGATGTGTTTTATTCAGGTTTTGAGATCCTGTGTAGGATCTCATAACCTGAATAAAAAAACCGCTGATGTGAAAGTAGCCTTAGATGGCCCAATGTGTGAGGGGCCTGAACTTAACTTGTAGCTCTGTAGAATTGTAGTTGCCTTATTTGCTGAAGGGTTAGTTCTTTTGGGGACTAAAGTGAACCCAGCTCAAGTCATCAGGAGACTAATTTTCATAGTGCATACTTTACATAATTATATGTGCTCCCTTTTATCTAGGTTGCCTATATTTCCCTGGGTTTGGTGTCTGTCATGTTGGCCATTATTTTCAGCATTACACAGCCGGACTTGAGAATCTTCTATTCAGGGGTCCACTTCTGGGTAGGCTTTCCGGTAAGTATCGCTAAACTATGTTCCTCTATCCCTGTATCTCTCGGTCAGTTACCTAATTAGGGTTGCTAACGTTGTTTTTGTAGCCCAACTTCCTTACACTGACCCTCCAGGTTACACAGAACTTTGCAGATTATCTGTTATAACTTGGTAGAGTTCTATGTTCCTCTGTTCTTAATTTTAGATGACTAGGAAAGACTTCACAACTACTGTATAGACAAGTCTCCTGGTGCAGGACCTGCTCTAATGGACCCTTCTCTATGACGGCCATATTAGTAAACATAGACAAGGATTGTCTTTAGGTTACAGTCCCTTTAAGGGACCACCTTCTGGGTCCAAAAATGTCATAACCTACTGATTTTATCTTTACTATGCCAATTATATGCCCTCAGTGAACAATGCATTGCACTTAAAGGGGTTGTCCAGGTTCAGAGCTGATTCCGGACATATCCCCATTTTCACCCAGGCCGCCCCCCTGACTTGAGCATTGAAGCAGTTCATGCTCTGATGCTCTCCTTTGCCCTGAGCTGTATCGCGCAGGACAAAGGCATTTTCTGGAGTTCCGGTGACGAACCGAGCTCTCCTTAGGGCTGTCAGCCGGAGGCTGCTAACATCAGGGGGACTGCCTGGGTGAAATTATGAGGGTGGTATGTATGTATATATATATATATATATATATATATAGTATATAACATGGACATCAGTGTTATAGGACATACCCTGGCGACCAGGATGTGGTCATTGTACTTATTGCTGGATGGATAAACCATTAACACAGCACCGTACACATGAGACAGAATTCATTCACCAGCTTTTTTTTCTCCTACTGTCATGTTACTGAAAACCTCATTATTTTATTTATGGCTTATTTCTTCATAGTTCCTTGTGTCTGGACTACTGAATCTTGTAGCTTACAGGTTCCCAAACATATGGTGGGTAAGTGTTGGCCTTTCTTTACAAAGTAGGTATCCAGAGTTAGTGCTGCATTACTGCTTAAGAACACAAATGTGAGGAAATAGAGATAAAGGGGGTCATTTATCAAACTGGCGTAAAGTAGAACTGGTTTAGTTGCCCATAGCAACCAATCAGATTCCACTTTTCATTTTGGACAGCTCCTTTAGAAAATGAAAGGTGGAATCTGATTGGTTGCTATGGGCAACTAAGCTAGTTCTACTTTACACCAGTTTGATAAATAACCCCAAAGGAGCTTATAATTAGGGGGTTTAGTTGAGGCCTGTATATTGTATTAGTAAGGTTATCGGTACCTTATTGTGTGTTCTGTAATACTTACTTCTTTCTCTTTTCTAATTTACCCACATAGAGGACACTTGCCTTCATTTCCCTTTTAGTCAACTTTGGTGTGTCTATTGGGGGACTGGTATTTACAGTTGATGATACTCAACTTTACTACTGGATGGAACCTAGAGAACAAGCCTGTTATAATCTTGTTAATGGACGTGGATATTACAGAGCAACAAGCGGCTACAATGATTATGAGGTGCAGAGATGCCTAGATGGAATCCGCAAATACAAGGTTACCACTTCTACTTTCATTGTTATAATATCCTGTAATATTCCTTCTTAGAAATGTAAATTGATATTGGTTTGCTACATATATCTTTTCATACGATGAATTTCAGACCCAAAGGTAAAAAAAATTAAAAGGAGTGAATATTATCTACAGGTCCTTCTAAAAAAATTTGCATATTGTGATAAAGTTCATTATTTTCTGTAATGTACTGATAAATAGGGATGAGCGAACTCGAACTGTATAGTTCGGGTTCGTACCGAATTTTGGGGTGTCCGTGACACGGACCCGAACCCGGACATTTTCGTAAAAGTCCGGGTTCGGGTTCGGTGTTCGTCGCTTTCTTCGCGCTTTTGTGACGCTTTCTTGGCGCTTTTTGAAAGGCTGCAAAGCAGCCAATCAACAAGCGTCATACTACTTGCCCCAAGAGGCCATCACAGCCATGCCTACTATTGGCATGGCTGTGATTGGCCAGAGCACCATGTGACCCAGCCTCTATTTAAGCTGGGCTGGAGTCACATAGCGCCGCCCGTCACTCTGCTCTGATTAGCGTAGGGAGAGGTTGCGGCTGCGACAGTAGGGCGAGATTAGGCAGATTAACTCCTCCAAAGGACTTGATTAACTGATCGATCTGCAGCTGTGGATCATTGAGCTGCTGATCCTCAATTGCTCACTGTTTTTAGGCTGCCCAGACCGTTTGTCAGTCACATTTTTCTGGGGTGATCGGCGGCCATTTTGTGTCTTGTGGTGCGCCAGCACAAGCTGCGACCAAGTGCATTTAACCCTCAATGGTGTGGTTGTTTTTTGGCTAAAGCCTACATCAGGGTGAAGCTGTCACACCAAGTGCATTTAACCCTCAGTAGTGTGGTTGGTCAAGCTATCACACCAAGTGCATTTAACCAGCAATAGTCTGTTCATTTTTTGGCCATATACTAAATCAGGGGCAAGCTGCGCCCGTCACCAAGTGCATTTAACCCTCAGTAGTGTGGTTGGTCAAGCTGTGACACCAAGTGCATTTAACCAGCAATAGTCTGTTCATTTTTTGGCCATATACTACATCAGGGGCAAGCTGCGCCCATCACCAAGTGCATTTAACCAGCAATAGTGTGGTTATTTTTTGGCCATATCCCAGTCTAATTCTGTCACTAAATCCATACCGGTCACCCAGCGCCTAAATACTAGGCCTCAAATTTATATCCCGCTAAATCTCTCGTTACCGCTGTCCTGTTGTGGCTGGGAAAGTTATTTAGTGCCCGTCAAAGCACATTTTTTGTTCTGGGTTGAAATACAATTCCCAATTTAGCAATTTCATAATTTAGTGGTTTCTGCTATATCAGAGCTATTTGAAATCTATCCCTAAAAGGGTATATAATATTCAAGGTGCACATTGGGTCATTCAGAATAACTTCACACACACCCGCTACTGTGTATTTCTAAGTCTAATTCTGTCACTAAACCCATACCTGTCACCCAGTGCCTAAATACTAGGCCTCAAATTTATATCCTGCTAAATCTCTCGTTAGTGCTGTAGCTGGGCGAGTTATTTAGTGTCCGTTCAAGCACATTTTTTGTTCTGGGTTGAAATACAATTCCCAATTTAGCAATTTCATAATTTAGTGGTTTCTGCTATATCAGAGCTATTTGAAATCTATCCCTAAAAGGGTATATAATATTCAAGGTGCACATTGGGTCATTCAGAATAACTTCACACACACCCGCTACGGTGTATTTGCAAGTCTAATTCGGTCACTAAACCCATACCTGTCACCCAGTGCCTAAATACTAGGCCTCAAATTTATATCCTGCTAAATCTCTCGTTAGTGCTGTAGCTGGGCGAGTTATTTAGTGTCCGTTCAAGCACATTTTTTGTTCTGGGTTGAAATACAATTCCCAATTTAGCAATTTCATAATTTAGTGGTTTCTGCTATATCAGAGCTATTTGAAATCTATCCCTAAAAGGGTATATAATATTCAAGGTGCACATTGGGTCATTCAGAATAACTTCACACACACCCGCTACTGTGTATTTCTAAGTCTAATTCTGTCACTAAACCCATACCTGTCACCCAGCGCCTAAATACTAGGCCTCAAATTTATATCCTGCTAAATCTCTCGTTAGTGCTGTAGCTGGGCGAGTTATTTAGTGTCCGTTCAAGCACATTTCTTGTTCTGGGTTGAAATACAATTCCCAATTTAGCAATTTCATAATTTAGTGGTTTCTGCTATATCAGAGCTATTTGAAATCTATCCCTAAAAGGGTATATAATATTCAAGGTGCACATTGGGTCATTCAGAATAACTTCACACACACCCGCTACTGTGTATTTCCAAGTCTAATTCTGTCACTAAACCCATACCTGTCACCCAGCGCCTAAATACTAGGCCTCAAATTTATATCCTGCTAAATCTCTCGTTAACGCTGTCCTGTTGTGGCTGGGAAAGTTATTTAGTGTCCGTCAAAGCACATTTTTTGTTCTGGGTTGAAATACAATTCCCAATTTAGCAATTTCATAATTTAGTGGTTTCTGCTATATCAGAGCTATTTGAAATCTATCCCTAAAAGGGTATATAATATTCAAGGTGCACATTGGGTCATTCAGAATAACTTCACACACACCCGCTACGGTGTATTTCCAAGTCTAATTCTGTCACTAAACCCATACCTGTCACCCAGTGCCTAAATACTAGGCCTCAAATTTATATCCTGCTAAATCTCTCGTTAGTGCTGTAGCTGGGCGAGTTATTTAGTGTCCGTTCAAGCACATTTTTTGTTCTGGGTTGAAATACAATTCCCAATTTAGCAATTTCATAATTTAGTGGTTTCTGCTATATCAGTGCTATTTGAAATCTATCCCTAAAAGGGTATATAATATTCAAGGTGCACATTGGGTCATTCAGAATAACTTCACACACACCCGCTACTGTGTATTTCTAAGTCTAATTCTGTCACTAAACCCATACCTGTCACCCAGCGCCTAAATACTAGGCCTCAAATTTATATCCTGCTAAATCTCTCGTTAGTGCTGTAGCTGGGCGAGTTATTTAGTGTCCGTTCAAGCACATTTCTTGTTCTGGGTTGAAATACAATTCCCAATTTAGCAATTTCATAATTTAGTGGTTTCTGCTATATCAGAGCTATTTGAAATCTATCCCTAAAAGGGTATATAATATTCAAGGTGCACATTGGGTCATTCAGAATAACTTCACACACACCCGCTACTGTGTATTTCCAAGTCTAATTCTGTCACTAAACCCATACCTGTCACCCAGCGCCTAAATACTAGGCCTCAAATTTATATCCCGCTGAATTTGAATACAATACATTGGGCCAAATAATATATTTGTTGTTGTGGTGAACCATAACAATGAGAAAAACATCTAGTAAGGGACGCGGACGTGGACATGGTCGTGGTGGTGTTAGTGGACCCTCTGGTGCTGGGAGAGGACGTGGCCGTTCTGCCACATCCACACGTCCTAGTGTACCAACTACCTCAGGTCCCAGTAGCCGCCAGAATTTACAGCGATATATGGTGGGGCCCAATGCCGTTCTAAGGATGGTAAGGCCTGAGCAGGTACAGGCATTAGTCAATTGGGTGGCCGACAGTGGATCCAGCACGTTCACATTATCTCCCACCCAGTCTTCTGCAGAAAGCGCACAGATGGCGCCTGAAAACCAACCCCATCAGTCTGTCACATCACCCCCATGCATACCAGGGAAACTGTCTCAGCCTCAAGTTATGCAGCAGTCTCTTATGCTGTTTGAAGACTCCGCTGGCAGGGTTTCCCAAGGGCATCCACCTAGCCCTTCCCCAGCGGTGAAAGACATAGAATGCCCTGACGCACAACCACTTATGTTTCCTGATGATGAGGACATGGGAATACCACCTCAGCATGTCTCTGATGATGACGAAACACAGGTGCCAACTGCTGCGTCTTTCTGCAGTGTGCAGACTGAACAGGAGGTCAGGGATCAAGACTGGGTGGAAGACGATGCAGGGGACGATGAGGTCCTAGACCCCACATGGAATGAAGGTCGTGCCACTGACTTTCACAGTTCGGAGGAAGAGGCAGTGGTGAGACCAAGCCAACAGCGTAGCAAAAGAGGGAGCAGTGGGCAAAAGCAGAACACCCGCCGCCAAGAGACTCCGCCTGCTACTGACCGCCGCCATCTGGGACCGAGCACCCCAAAGGCAGCTTCAAGGAGTTCCCTGGCATGGCACTTCTTCAAACAATGTGCTGACGACAAGACCCGAGTGGTTTGCACGCTGTGCCATCAGAGCCTGAAGCGAGGCATTAACGTTCTGAACCTGAGCACAACCTGCATGACCAGGCACCTGCATGCAAAGCATGAACTGCAGTGGAGTAAACACCTTAAAACCAAGGAAGTCACTCAGGCTCCCCCTGCTACCTCTTCTGCTGCTGCCGCCTCGGCCTATTCTGCTGCTGCCGCCTCGGCCTCTTCCTCCGCCTCTGGAGGAACGTTGGCACCTGCCGCCCAGCAAACAGGGGATGTACCACCAACACCACCACCACCACCTCCGTCACCAAGCGTCTCAACCATGTCACACGCCAGTGTTCAGCTCTCCATCTCACAAACATTTGATAGAAAGCGTAAATTCCCACCTAGCCACCCTCGATCCCTGGCCCTGAATGCCAGCATTTCTAAACTACTGGCCTATGAAATGCTGTCATTTAGGCTGGTGGACACAGACAGCTTCAAACAGCTCATGTCGCTTGCTGTCCCACAGTATGTTGTTCCCAGCCGCCACTACTTCTCCAAGAGAGCCGTGCCTTCCCTGCACAACCAAGTATCCGATAAAATCAAGTGTGCACTGCGCAACGCCATCTGTGGCAAGGTCCACCTAACCACAGATACGTGGACCAGTAAGCACGGCCAGGGACGCTATATCTCCCTAACTGCACACTGGGTAAATGTAGTGGCAGCTGGGCCCCAGGCGGAGAGCTGTTTGGCGCACGTCCTTCCGCCGCCAAGGATCGCAGGGCAACATTCTTTGCCTCCTGTTGCCACCTCCTCCTTCTCGGCTTCCTCCTCCTCTTCTTCCACCTGCTCATCCAGTCAGCCACACACCTTCACCACCAACTTCAGCACAGCCCGGGGTAAACGTCAGCAGGCCATTCTGAAACTCATATGTTTGGGGGACAGGCCCCACACCGCACAGGAGTTGTGGCGGGGTATTGAACAACAGACCGACGAGTGGTTACTGCCGGTGAGCCTCAAGCCCGGCCTGGTGGTGTGCGATAATGGGCGAAATCTCGTTGCAGCTCTGGGACTAGCCAATTTGACGCACATCCCTTGCTTGGCGCATGTGCTGAATTTGGTGGTGCAGAAGTTCATTCACAACTACCCCGACATGTCAGAGCTGCTGCATAAAGTGCGGGCCGTCTGTTCGCGCTTCCGGCGTTCACATCCTGCTGCTGCTCGCCTGTCTGCGCTACAGCGTAACTTCGGCCTTCCCGCTCACCGCCTCATATGCGACGTGCCCACCAGGTGGAACTCCACCTTGCACATGCTGGACAGACTGTGCGAGCAGCAGCAGGCCATAGTGGAGTTTCAGCTGCAGCACGCACGGGTCAGTCGCACTACAGAACAGCACCACTTCACCACCAATGACTGGGCCTCCATGCGAGACCTGTGTGCCCTGTTGCGCTGTTTCGAGTACTCCACCAACATGGCCAGTGGCGATGACACCGTTATCAGCGTTACAATACCACTTCTATGTCTCCTTGAGAAAACACTTAGGGCGATGATGGAAGAGGAGGTGGCCCAGGAGGAGGAGGAGGAGGAGGAGGAAGAGGGGTCATTTTTAGCACTTTCAGGCCAGTCTCTTCGAAGTGACTCAGAGGGAGGTTTTTGGCAACAGCAGAGGCCAGGTACAAATGTGGCCAGCCAGGGCCCACTACTGGAGGACGAGGAGGACGAGGATGAGGAGGAGGTGGAGGAGGATGAGGATGAAGCATGGTCACAGCGGGGTGGCACCCAACGCAGCTCGGGTCCATCACTGGTGCGTGGCTGGGGGGAAAGGCAGGACGATGACGATACGCCTCCCACAGAGGACAGCTTGTCCTTACCCCTGGGCAGCCTGGCACACATGAGCGACTACATGCTGCAGTGCCTGCGCAACGACAGCAGAGTTGCCCACATTTTAACCTGTGCGGACTACTGGGTTGCCACCCTGCTGGATCCACGCTACAAAGACAATGTGCCCACCTTACTTCCTGCACTGGAGCGTGATAGGAAGATGCGCGAGTACAAGCGCACGTTGGTAGACGCGCTACTGAGAGCATTCCCAAATGTCACAGGGGAACAAGTGGAAGCCCAAGGCCAAGGCAGAGGAGGAGCAAGAGGTCGCCAAGGCAGCTGTGTCACGGCCAGCTCCTCTGAGGGCAGGGTTAGCATGGCAGAGATGTGGAAAACTTTTGTCAACACGCCACAGCTAACTGCACCACCACCTGATACGCAACGTGTTAGCAGGAGGCAACATTTCACTAACATGGTGGAACAGTACGTGTGCACACCCCTCCACGTACTGACTGATGGTTCGGCCCCATTCAACTTCTGGGTCTCTAAATTGTCCACGTGGCCAGAGCTAGCCTTTTATGCCTTGGAGGTGCTGGCCTGCCCGGCGGCCAGCGTTTTGTCTGAACGTGTATTCAGCACGGCAGGGGGCGTCATTACAGACAAACGCAGCCGCCTGTCTACAGCCAATGTGGACAAGCTGACGTTCATAAAAATGAACCAGGCATGGATCCCACAGGATCTGTCCGTCCCTTGTCCAGATTAGACATTAACTATCTCCCCTTAACCATTATATTATTGGACTCCAGGGCACTTCCTCATTCAATCCTATTTTTATTTTCATTTTACCATTATATTGCGAGGCTACCCAAAGTTGAATGAACCTATCCTGTGTCTGGGTGCCGGGGCCTAAATATATGCCAATGGACTGTTCCAATGTTGGGTGACGTGAAGCCTGATTCTCTGCTATGACATGCAGAATGATTCTCTGCTGACATGAAGCCAGATTGTCTGTTACGGGACCTCTCTCCTCTGCCTGGGTGCTGGGCCTAAATATATGCCAATGGACTGTTGCAGTGGTGGCTGACGTGAAGCCTCATTCTTTGCTATGACATGCAGACTAATTCTCTGCTGACATGAAGACAGATTCTCTGTTACGGGACCTCTCTCCTCTGCCTGTGTGCTGGGCCTAAATATATGCCAATGGACTGTTGCAGTGGTGGCTGACGTGAAGCCTCATTCTCTGCTATGACATGCAGACTGATTCTCTGCTGACATGAAGACAGATTCTCTGTTACGGGACCTCTCTGCTCTGCCTGTGTGCTAGGCCTAAATATATGCCAATGGACTGTTGCAGTGGTGGGTGACGTGAAGCCTCATTCTCTGCTATGACATGCAGACTGATTCTCTGCTGACATGAAGCCAGATTGTCTGTTACGGGACCTCTCTGCTCTGCCTGTGTGCTAGGCCTAAATATATGCCAATGGACTGTTGCAGTGGTGGGTGACGTGAAGCCTCATTCTCTGCTATGACATGCAGACTAATTCTCTGCTGACATGAAGACAGATTCTCTGTTACGGGACCTCTCTCCTCTGCCTGTGTGTGTGCTAGGCCTAAATATATGCCAATGGACTGTTGCAGTGGTGGCTGACGTGAAGCCTCATTCTCTGCTATGACATGCAGACTGATTCTCTGCTGACATGAAGCCAGATTGTCTGTTATGGGACCTCTCTCCTCTGCCTGTGTGCTAGGCCTAAATATATGCCAATGGACTGTTGCAGTGGTGGCTGACGTGAAGCCTCATTCTCTGCTATGACATGCAGACTAATTCTCTGCTGACATGAAGCCAGATTGTCTGTTACGGGACCTCTCTCCTCTGCCTGTGTGCTAGGCCTAAATATATGCCAATGGACTGTTGCAGTGGTGGCTGACGTGAAGCCTCATTCTCTGCTATGACATGCAGACTAATTCTCTGCTGACATGAAGCCAGATTGTCTGTTACGGGACCTCTCTGCTCTGCCTGTGTGCTAGGCCTAAATATATGCCAATGGACTGTTGCAGTGGTGGGTGACGTGAAGCCTCATTCTCTGCTATGACATGCAGACTAATTCTCTGCTGACATGAAGACAGATTCTCTGTTACGGGACCTCTCTCCTCTGCCTGTGTGTGTGCTAGGCCTAAATATATGCCAATGGACTGTTGCAGTGGTGGCTGACGTGAAGCCTCATTCTCTGCTATGACATGCAGACTGATTCTCTGCTGACATGAAGCCAGATTGTCTGTTACGGGACCTCTCTCCTCTGCCTGTGTGCTAGGCCTAAATATATGCCAATGGACTGTTGCAGTGGTGGCTGACGTGAAGCCTCATTCTCTGCTATGACATGCAGACTAATTCTCTGCTGACATGAAGCCAGATTGTCTGTTACGGGACCTCTCTCCTCTGCCTGTGTGCTAGGCCTAAATATATGCCAATGGACTGTTGCAGTGGTGGCTGACGTGAAGCCTCATTCTCTGCTATGACATGCAGACTAATTCTCTGCTGACATGAAGCCAGATTGTCTGTTACGGGACCTCTCTCCTCTGCCTGTGTGTGTGCTGGGCCTAAATATATGCCAATGGACTGTTGCAGTGGTGGCTGACGTGAAGCCTCATTCTCTGCTATGACATGCAGACTAATTCTCTGCTGACATGAAGACAGATTCTCTGTTACGGGACCTCCCTCCTCTGCCTGGGTGCTGGGCCTAAATATATGCCAATGGACTGTTGCAGTGGTGGCTGACGTGAAGCCTCATTCTCTGCTATGACATGCAGACTAATTCTCTGCTGACATGAAGACAGATTCTCTGTTACGGGACCTCTCTCCTCTGCCTGTGTGCTAGGCCTAAATATATGCCAATGGACTGTTGCAGTGGTGGGTGACGTGAAGCCTCATTCTCTGCTATGACATGCAGACTGATTCTCTGCTGTCATGAAGCCAGATTGTCTGTTACGGGACCTCTCTGCTCTGCCTGTGTGCTAGGCCTAAATATATGCCAATGGACTGTTGCAGTGGTGGGTGACGTGAAGCCTCATTCTCTGCTATGACATGCAGACTGATTCTCTGCTGACATGAAGCCAGATTCTCTGTTACGGGACCTCTCTCCTCTGCCTGTGTGTGTGCTGGGCCTAAATATATGCCAATGGACTGTTGCAGTGGTGGCTGACGTGAAGCCTCATTCTCTGCTATGACATGCAGACTGATTCTCTGCTGACATGAAGCCAGATTCTCTGTTACGGGACCTCTCTCCTCTGCCTGTGTGTGTGCTGGGCCTAAATATATGCCAATGGACTGTTGCAGTGGTGGCTGACGTGAAGCCTCATTCTCTGCTATGACATGCAGACTAATTCTCTGCTGACATGAAGCCAGATTCTCTGTTACGGGACCTCCCTCCTCTGCCTGGGTGCTGGGCCTAAATATATGCCAATGGACTGTTGCAGTGGTGGCTGACGTGAAGCCTCATTCTCTGCTATGACATGCAGACTAATTCTCTGCTGACATGAAGACAGATTCTCTGTTACGGGACCTCTCTCCTCTGCCTGGGTGCCGGGGCCTAAATATCTGAGAATGGACTGTTCCAGTGGTGGGTGACGGGAAGCCAGATTCTCTGCTATGGAACCTCTCTCCAATTGATTTTGGTTAATTTTTATTTATTTAATTTTTATTTTAATTCATTTCCCTATCCACATTTGTTTGCAGGGGATTTACCTACATGTTGCTGCCTTTTGCAGCCCTCTAGCTCTTTCCTGGGCTGTTTTACAGCCTTTTTAGTGCCGAAAAGTTCGGGTCCCCATTGACTTCAATGGGGTTCGGGTTCGGGACGAAGTTCGGATCGGGTTCGGATCCCGAACCCGAACATTTCCGGGATGTTCGGCCGAACTTCTCGAACCCGAACATCCAGGTGTTCGCTCAACTCTACTGATAAACATTAGACTTTCATATATTTTAGATTCATTACACACCAACTGAAGTAGTTCAAGCCTTTTATTGTTTTAATATTGATGATTTTGGCATACAGCTCATGAAAACCCAAAATTCCTATCTAAAAAAATTAGCATATCATGAAAAGGTTCTCTAAACGAGCTATTAACCTAATCATCTGAATCAACTAATTAACTCTAAACACCTGCAAAAGATTACTGAGGCTTTTAAAAACTCCCAGCCTGGTTCATTACTCAAAACCGCAATCATGGGTAAGACTGCCGACCTGACTGCTGTCCAGAAGGCCATCATTGACACCCTCAAGCAAGAGGGTAAGACACAGAAAGAAATTTCTGAACGAATAGGCTGTTCCCAGAGTGCTGTATCAAGGCACCTCAATGGGAAGTCTGTGGGAAGGAAAAAGTGTGGCAGAAAACGCTGCACAACGAGAAGAGGTGACCGGACCCTGAGGAAGATTGTGGAGAAGGACCGATTCCAGACCTTGGGGGACCTGCGGAAGCAGTGGACTGAGTCTGGAGTAGAAACATCCAGAGCCACCGTGTACAGGCGTGTGCAGGAAATGGGCTACAGGTGCCGCATTCCCCAGGTCAAGCTACTTTTGAACCAGAAACAGTGGCAGAAGCGCCTGACCTGCGCTACAGAGAAGCAGCACTGGACTGTTGCTCAGTGGTCCAAAGTACTTTTTTCGGATGAAAGCAAATTTTGCATGTCATTCGGAAATCAAGGTGCCAGAGTCTGGAGGAAGACTGGGGAGAGGGAAATGCCAAAATGCCTGAAGTCCAGTGTCAAGTACCCACAGTCAGTGATGGTCTGGGGTGCCATGTCAGCTGCTGGTGTTGGTCCACTGTGTTTTATCAAGGGCAGGGTCAATGCAGCTAGCTTTTAGGAGATTTTGGAGCACTTCATGCTTCCATCTGCTGAAAAGCTTTATGGAGATGAAGATTTCATTTTTCAGCACGACCTGGCACCTCCTCACAGTGCCAAAACCACTGGTAAATGGTTTACTGACCATGGTATTACTGTGCTCAATTGGCCTGCCAACTCTCCTGACCTGAACCCCATAGAGAATCTGTGGGATATTGGGAAGAGAAAGTTGAGAGACGCAAGACCCAACACTCTGGATGAGCTTAAGGCCGCTATCGAAGCATCCTGGGCCTCCATAACACCTCAGCAGTGCCACAGGCCGATTGCCTCCATGCCACGCCGCATTGAAGCAGTCATTTCTGCAAAAGGATTCCCGACCAAGTATTGAGTGCATAACTGAACATAATTATTTGAAGGTTGACTTTTTTTGTATTAAAAACACTTTTCTTTTATTGGTCGGATGAAATATGCTAATTTTTTTAGATAGGAATTTGGGGTTTTCATGAGCTGTATGCCAAAATCATCAATATTAAAACAATAAAAGGCTTGAACTACTTCAGTTGTGTGTAATAAATCTAATCTTTTTTAGAAGGACCTGTATATACCGGTATTTCCTATTGCTTGTATAGCCGCAACATATCTTACCTTGCTGTACAAAGATTGACCGTTCACGTCAGCCCCAGTCTAATTTCTCTACCTAAAGCATAGACTAGGTCAAATTTGAGGTCTTTTGTACATGGGGCTTGTGGGGATTTGCTCTGGTAGACAGGCTTGCGCATGTAAGAGGCAGCCCTGATCATCCAGCAACATTTCCAACACATATATATATAGCAGACTGTCATGTTTCCCTCCAGCCACCAGAGGCCACTGTGGCTGAGTAGGACAGTGTGAGGAGTTGTTTCCAGAGGACAAGGAGTTAAGTGTTTTTCCCGGGCTGAGCAGAGAGCCTGGGGTGCAGGTGTCTGAGTACACAGGAAGAAGGACGCTGTGCACTGAGAGGGAGATCCACAGGGAAGATTAGAGTGATTTCTCCCTGCCAACCTGCTGTGACACAGTATCTGAGACATTGGAGTGTGTTTGCTCCCTGACTGAGCTGATGTTTCCTGGTGCAGAAGAGAGACTGCTGTAGTGTGAGGCACTTACCAGAGGAACTGTGAGTGAATTCCAGGCCCTGCCTGATTACACGTCCAGAGCTGCTGATTATCTCTAACCAGAGTTACAGAGACTACAAAGAGAGGCCAGAGCTGAGCCACGCTGAAGCAAGCAAGCAACCAGATCGGGACCCAGACTGTACCTGCCTGCATGTGCCGGACACCGAACTGTGAGTGCACTGATGCTAACCGGAGCTAGGACATAGTGGAATAGGATTTAGTTTAGTGCACCGTAGAGGTGCACCCCGGGTAGCGGGGACAGATAGGACTACCTAGAAGAGAGTAGCCTGCTATTGTCTGTACTTGTGTTTGTGATTCATTTGTTTTCTTTATGCAAATTTCCATTATCTTTGTTGTGAATTCTCAAGCTGTTCATATTGTAAATCTGCTTCCCCGGCAGTTAGAGTTCTCCTTTAATAAAGCCGGTTTCTACTTCAGCCTCCTTGTCTGCTGCACTGTACTTGAGTCCTGCTCTACGGTCTCTTCCTCTGCTGACCGTTACAAGTGGCGCTGCGAGCAGGGTGAGGCCCGAAGAAATGTTCTCCTACAACCAGAAGCCACGCGCAATACATTGCAAGAGATGGTGAGATTCCTGGAAGAAATATATGGGGAAACAGCCAGTGCAGGGCACCTCCGGGCGAAGTTTTTTTACCGGATTCAACGGGAAGACGAAGGTGTCTCTCAGTACGCTACAGCCCTACAGGAAGTGTTGGCCGAGGTACAAAAAAAAGAGGCAGATGGGGTTACTGGCATGGGACCCATAGACCGGATACTGCGGGAACAATTTATTCTGGGGCTCTACAGCAATCCCCTGAAACAGGCTCTGCGGGAACGAGTCAGAGTAGACCCTACCCTAACCTTTCGACAAATTTTGGCAGAGGCCGTGACGCGAAACAAAGAAGACGGCTATGCTTCTGGAGTAATACGGACCCAGACCGTTACACCCCCCGGGGTTACAAGAAATGAGGAAGCCCTGGTCAGAGTGGTACAAGACTTGCAGAGCTCCCTGAGTGCCATGCACGAAAAGTTGACACACCTGGAGAAACGGATAGAGTCGCGCCATACTACTGAGGCTGCCTATCCAGCCCGACAACAAACCTATCAGGCGACTCCGTGGGTTCCTACACCCGAATGCCCTTATGCTAGTTTACCATACCATCAAGCCCCTCATTACCCTTCAGTGGGGCCATCCAGCCAAGCTCTGAGGGCACCTCCCACTCGCAGGCAAAAAGTGGGCCGTCAAGGGGCACAGTGTTGGCGGTGTGGAGATCTAGGACATTTCGCCAGAGAGTGTCGGAATAATCCAGCTGGACGCCAAGAGCCGCCGTTAAACTACCGACCCCTGCAGTAGTGGGGCGTACTGCAGGGGAGGTGGAGAGCCAAGTTACCCAGCAAAGCTCCGAACACCTGGTCGCAGGGTGCCCCACTATACGAGCTGAGTTCGAAGGTGTTCCTGTCGACTGCTTAGTGGATACTGGGTCTCAAGTGACAACTATGCCCGAGTCATTCTTCTACCGTTACTTTCAAGCGCTGGCCAAGCCAGAACGAGAGACACTGGTCCGGGTTACAGCGGCTAACCAACAACAGATTCCTGTCACAGGGGTCGTGTGGATGAATGTACGGCTATGTGGACAGAAAGTGGGGCGGAAAGGTATCTTGTTGGTCCCCGAAACGTTCAAAGAAGATGTGCCGGTGATAATGGGCATGAATATCCTGCGAGAATTGGATCAGATCATGTTCACCAAACGGGGGCCGGGTTACTGGAAACAAGCCACCCCGCACAAACCTACCCAGAAAGCATTTCAACGGCTAATCCGTTTTTGTGGAACACAGAAAAGTGTACCAGCACACCAGGCGGTGGGAACGATCCGAGCGCCAGGAAAGGCTACCTTCACCCTTCCCCCTGGTCGGGAGACCGTGCTGACGTTACCCGTGGGAACTTTCCGTAATCTTGAAGGCATGGAGGTGTTCGTTGAACCAACAGGCCTAGGAGAGCTGGGTCAGGACGTCCTGGTGGCCCGGACACTGGGAGTGGTCCAGAATGGACGAGTACCCATAAGAGCTGTGAATGTGGGATATCTAGAAGTTCCCTTGACGCCAGGGGTGGAACTGGCTCGTGTGTACCTACATCAGGGAGAAATCCTGAGTCAGAGAGAAGTGACTCTAGCTCCGGTAGGGGATGCTGGTTGGACTCTGGCAGTTACTGCCAGTGCAGAAGAGGCGCCGACCCCAGAATGGAATGGGGGAACCATCTTGGATCAAATGGAGATAGATGTTAAGGCTCTCAGTTTAGACCAACAGCGAGCAGTTGAAACCATGCTGTGGGAGAATCAGGCTGCGTTTGCCCGCCACGCCGATGACTTTGGCTGCACGAATGCTATCACACATGATATACCGACGGGGGACACTCCACCAATTCGGGAGAGATATCGACAGATTCCGCCCAAGTTGTACCAGGAAGTGAAGACGCTATTGAAACAGATGATAGATTCCGGAGTGGTGCGGGGAAGCCAGAGCCCTTGGGCAGCCCCAGTGGTGCTTGTCAAGAAGAAGGACGGCACTATTCGATTTTGTGTGGATTACCGGCGGTTGAATGCTTGCACTGCGCGAGACTCATATCCTCTGCCACGCATCGAGGAGTCTCTGACGGCTCTAGGACGAGCCAAATACTTCTCCACCCTGGATCTAGCAAGTGGGTACTGGCAAGTACCAGTGGCTGAGCAGGACAAGGCAAAGACAGCATTCATACTCCCCATGGGGTTATTTGAATTCAACAGGATGCCATTCGGACTGACTAATGCCCCTGGAACCTTCCAGCGGCTGATGGAGAGATGCCTGGGAGACCTGAATTTTGAAGCCACTCTGATATACCTAGACGATATCATCGTATACTCTGCTACTTTTCAAGAACACTTGAATCGGCTAGGGCAGGTACTCGAGCGACTGCGATCCCATGGCCTGAAGGTAAAGCCAAAGAAGTGTCATCTCTTCAAGAGGGAGATCGAGTACCTGGGCCATAGGGTGTCCCAAGATGGAGTGCTACCGTCCCAAGACAAAGTGGCTGCAATACGACAATGGATAGTGCCGAGAACACTGCGTGAGTTGAAGGCCTTCCTGGGACTGACTGGGTACTACCGGCGGTTCATCAAAGACTACGCAAAAATAGCGGGCCCTCTGAATGAGTTGTTGAGAGGAACGGCTGGGCAACCCAAGGGCCAAAGTATTCCCTGGGGACAGAAACAGGAAGAGGCCTTCCAGGCCCTGAAAGAAGCCCTGACATCGGCCCCCATCTTGGCTTATGCCGATTTTGATAAACCATTCATCTTAGCTACTGATGGCAGCCTCTACGGACTTGGGGCAGTCCTGTCGCAGGTACAAGATGGACATGAGAGAGTGATCGCTTATGCCAGTAGATCCTTGCGAGATACGGAGCGAAACCCCCATAACTACAGTTCCTTCCGGCTGGAACTCCTTGCCCTGGTGTGGGCTATGACGGAGAAATTTGCAGGATATCTGACAGGAGCTAAGATCTTCGTACGGACGGATAACAATCCCCTGGCCCATCTGGGTACTGCCAAGTTGGGAGCCCTGGAGCAACGCTGGGCGGCTCGCCTCGCAAAGTATGACTTCTCAATTCGCTACCGCTCCGCTACAGAGAACACTAATGCTGATGGTCTCTCAAGGGTTACTTTTGAAACTCCAGTAGGGGATATGGATGAACAAAAGGAAGAAGATGAAACTCCTGACTTCCGCAAGTTCGCTCCCCCAACAGTCGCGGCCCAGACAAGTGGGGAGGCCCGTAAGCTACCCAAAGCATTGGGGAGAACTAATGAAGAATGGGGCAGATTGCAAGATGAAGACATTGGACTGCAGCAAATGAAAAGCTGGGTAACCCAGTGCAGGAAACCCAACAAAGAAGAAAGGACTGATCTGGATGCCGAGATGAAGTCCGTTCTACATCAATGGGACAGACTGGAAGTGCATGGAGCTGTTTTGTTCCGCAAGTGGCAACAGCCTGCCGACCTAGAGGCGAGGTGGCAGGTAGTGATACCCAGAAGAATGGCACGGGAGATAGCCAAAGAGGCTCATGAGTTTGGAGCTCACTTCGGGCCAGTCAAGACATACCAGTGGCTGCAGCGTTATGTGTATTGTCCGCGACTGGAGGCCACAGTTGAAGAAGTTTGCCGACAGTGTCGAGTGTGTGAACTCACGAAGAGTACAGAACAGAGAGCACCCCTACAGTCCATCCAGACCACAGAACCGCTGGAAGTGTTGATGATAGACTATCTTCTTGTGGGACAATCGTCAAGAGGTCCACAGTATTGCCTGGTCATGATCGACCACTTCTCCAAGTTTGCAGTAGTCACCCCAACTCGGGACCAGACGGCCGAGTCCGCGGCACGAGCCATTTGTCAAGACTTCATTCGGGTCTATGGGTGTCCAAAGCGGATCCATTCAGATCAAGGGGCGTGCTTTCAAGGAAAAGTGATGGAAGAGCTACATCGACTGTACGGCATTGAAAAATCCAGGACAACTCCTTATCATCCCCAAGGAAACGGAGCCTGTGAGCGCTTTAACCGCACATTGCTGCAAATGCTGAGGACACTAGAGGAAGACAAGAGGGCACACTGGCCTGACTACCTGCCAGAATTAGTCTGGGCTTACAATAATCGTGTCCACACCACCACCGGTTACACCCCATACATGTTACTGTTCGGTAGGGCTGGTCGAGAGATCGTGGAATTAAACCTAGAACAGCCAGAAGACCTAATAGAGCGATCAACCACCTCATGGGTGAAAGAACACCGTCGGCGTCTCCAGACCATTCGCCGGTTGGCAGGTCAGCGGTTACAGGAGAGAGCTCATACAGACCGTCCTCCAGTTCAGGAGGTTCCATTGCAGCCTGGGGATCGGGTACTGGTACGAGAGAAACGTCCCAGAGGCAAGTTGAGTGAGCGTTGGGAAGTACAGCCGTATAAAGTGATCAAGAGAGTGTACCCTAATGGTCCGGTCTACGAAGTGCAGGTTGAGAATGAGGAATTTGCTTCACGGACTCTACATAGGAATATGATCCCGCACCTGTTCAGAGGACACCTCCTCCTGCCCCATACTCAGAACTTGTTATCTCTGATGGAGATTATGGTGAAGATTGGTGGACTGCTCCCAACACTGAAGGAGCCTCCCAGGTTACAGGTGATGAAGGCACTGTCACAGAACCATTGCCGGCCCGTAATGGAGAGGGGCCCTCGGACACACCCGAACCTCCTATTGTGGTGGATGAATCCAGACTGGCAGTTCCTAGTGGAGAGAGTCAGGTCGTAACAGATAGCCAGGACCTCCGGAGATCCAGTAGGCTTACTGCAGGGGTTCCACCAAACAGGTACGCTGCTGATGAGTTAATTTGGTCCACCTGTATGTATTGTGGACAATGTTGTACTGCTGTATAAAAAGTTACATTAACCATTATTTCTATGGACTATATAGCAAGGCCGAGGACGGCCACCTTTAAGTGGGGAGGCATGTAAGAGGCAGCCCTGATCATCCAGCAACATTTCCAACACATATATATATAGCAGACTGTCATGTTTCCCTCCAGCCACCAGAGGCCACTGTGGCTGAGTAGGACAGTGTGAGGAGTTGTTTCCAGAGGACAAGGAGTTAAGTGTTTTTCCCGGGCTGAGCAGAGAGCCTGGGGTGCAGGTGTCTGAGTACACAGGAAGAAGGACGCTGTGCACTGAGAGGGAGATCCACAGGGAAGATTAGAGTGATTTCTCCCTGCCAACCTGCTGTGACACAGTATCTGAGACATTGGAGTGTGTTTGCTCCCTGACTGAGCTGATGTTTCCTGGTGCAGAAGAGAGACTGCTGTAGTGTGAGGCACTTACCAGAGGAACTGTGAGTGAATTCCAGGCCCTGCCTGATTACACGTCCAGAGCTGCTGATTATCTCTAACCAGAGTTACAGAGACTACAAAGAGAGGCCAGAGCTGAGCCACGCTGAAGCAAGCAAGCAACCAGATCGGGACCCAGACTGTACCTGCCTGCATGTGCCGGACACCGAACTGTGAGTGCACTGATGCTAACCGGAGCTAGGACATAGTGGAATAGGATTTAGTTTAGTGCACCGTAGAGGTGCACCCCGGGTAGCGGGGACAGATAGGACTACCTAGAAGAGAGTAGCCTGCTATTGTCTGTACTTGTGTTTGTGATTCATTTGTTTTCTTTATGCAAATTTCCATTATCTTTGTTGTGCATTCTCAAGCTGTTCATATTGTAAATCTGCTTCCCCGGCAGTTAGAGTTCTCCTTTAATAAAGCCGGTTTCTACTTCAGCCTCCTTGTCTGCTGCACTGTACTTGAGTCCTGCTCTACGGTCTCTTCCTCTGCTGACCGTTACACGGACGCAGTACAGAGGCAATGACAACGTCTTTAACTTAAATAGTGCAGTGTTTTATTCACACAGACGTAAAGTGACAAAATAACAGTTTCAAGAAAAACAGTCACCTTGAGTCTGGTGTTTGTTCACACCAGGCTATAGCACATAAGTCCTTGAAGGAAGCAGTAGTCCATGTGATTTTGTCCACAAACAATGTGGCAGGCCTAGTCCAGGCCCAAATGCTCAAGCTGCAACACCCAGACTGCCAGCACTCCACTAGCAGATGGAGGATAATCCACAAAGCTGAACATGCTGGCTGGGTTTTTATATCCCAGCCAAAACCCGGCCTGGAACCGTGGGGAACAGCCACCTACCCTGCTCTTTGGCTGCTCCCAATAAAAACCGTCCCGAAGTGTCAGACTGCACTACAGAACTGACACTTCAGGAAAAAATCTGGTTCTTACCTCACCGAGGCCAGGAACCTCGGTGACACGTATCTTCCGTCAATGACGGCTCCTTGTTCCTTCTTACAGGTTGAAGTAAGTTATTTGTGAAGTTGCACGTGACTTTGTTGAATAACTTTGGTAATTCTTTTTTAAAGGGTTTCTGTCACCAAAAATACCTAAATTACACTGGCTGACATTAGCGATGTGATGTCAGCTGCACCTAACTAGCCTATTCCTAGTTTTATCCATGCCCCCATTACTCCATAAATGTAACTTTTATAATATGCAAATTAGCCTCTAGAAGCGGGGGGGGGGGGGGCATTGCTCCTGCTTCTATAGGCTCTGTTCTCCCACCTCTGTCACCTCCCTCCAAGTTTTAATTGCCAGGGCCAGGCAGCGTTCGCATCCTCCTGCCGGCCCTGAGCGCATGGTAAATCTTGCGCCTGCGCCATGCCGTTCAGTATTCAGCACAGTAAGGAAGTCAGCAGCCACTTACTAAGTTTCCTTACTTCACTATCCCTGTGCTGAATACTGAACGGTGCAGGCGCGAGATTTAACATGCATTTAGGGCCGGCAGGAGGATGCGAACGCTGCCTGGCCCTGTCAATCAAGACTTGGAGGGAGGTGACAGAGGTGGGAGAACGGAGCCTATAGGAGCTGAGGCAATTGCTCCCCCCCCCCCCCCCTTGCTCATAGAGGTCAATTTGCATATTTATAAAAGTTACATTTATGGAGTAACAGGGGCATGGATAAAACTAGGAATAGGCTAATGTCAGCCAGTTTAATTTAGGTATTTCTGGTGACAGAAACCCTTTAAAGTGGAAAACCACTTTAAGACTTGAAACCAAACTTGGCTTTGGTTCTGACTGGTACGGAAACGGATCTCCATACAGTATTGATGTAACATCCAAAGCTCCCTTCCCTCATCACTAGTGACAATGTATGACGAACAAAGTACACTTCATTTTTTTTTTGTTATATGTATATTTCTGTAAAATCCTATTGTTCATTTCCCCTTTTATGTGTCTCAAAAGAATATATATTTTCTCATTTTCAGTTTCTAATAAAATGCTTGACATATATGACCTTGGTGATAATGATCTGGGGTCTCTGCATGGCAATCCTAAGCGTGGGCATGAGAGTGAAGTCATTTTGCTGTTCTTGCAAATTAGAAGTAAGTGACAGAATGTCATATTAATACAGAACTTACTGGTGATGATTCAGTAATGGGTTATGCAAATATCAATCCTTTATGAGCAGCTTTATGATATACATATTACATGTCATCTTCACAGTATGGCAGCATTGTGATCATAGTGATACAGTACTAGGACACCTAGTTCGGTCTAGGTGGTCTTGGTCTTTATGTTCATCAGTCACACGGCCTTAGGCTCAGATCAGCCCCATTGAAGTGGATGGATGTTTTAATACATCTGGTTACAGTTAACCTGCCGCCACAACGTACAGTATATAGTCATATGGCAGGTGGCAAATTGTTAAAAAAGGTTGGACAACTCCTTTACCCATTTTAATGCAAGGGATGTATGGAGATGACTCACAAGCTGAGCGCACTCCATAACTATATAATACAACAGACACCTGCCAGCAATGACTGGGATCAAGGATTACTCCAATCCCAGTCATTTGACCCCTCAGATGCCACAATCAATTGTGACCACAGCTTCTGAGGTGTTAGAGGGAGGGGGCTCCCTCTGTCTTTTGATCGGAGCCCCTGCAGTGAAATTGTGGAGATCTGATTGGTTGCTATAGCAGCCTTGACTTTGTGAAGGCTCCCAGGCCTGCCATCACAGATTGCCTGATTAAGTTGTGCCTGCAGCACAGTTTAAGTGGTTCTATACCTTTTGATTACTGATGATCTATCCTTTGGATAGATCATCAGCATCTGATCAGCTGTTTGAGAACAAGTAGTGCCACGGCCTTCAATGATTCTGTATGTGGATGAGTGATATCATTAGCGATTGTTCCTCCCATACTGTGGAGGAGAGCTCTGCATGTAAATAAAAAAGTCTACTTCATTGGCAAGCAGGTGTTTGCCAGGAAGGAACCAACAATCATCTGCTCTATCTAGCAGTGTAAAGAGGCCTTTACACTGAGAGAGTGGGGGTCTTTTACAAAGACCAGCTTTTTACTCAGATCTTTTACTCCCCTTTTGTGTTGGCTTTGCTGGCGGAAGATGTGCCCAATTTATGATAAGGCACATGCCTTCAGCAGTCTGTGCGCCTGGTAGAAAACCTAGACCAGGCCCTGGCTGGAGTAGTCTTTTTCCAACATTTACACCTGTTTCCAGGCGTAAATGTTGGCAAATTTGTCAGGGCCAATGTTCTGGCCCCCAGCAGGCCCCCCACTATACCCTTGACAAAATATTGTCAAACTGGTGTTCAAATAGTCACAAAAGGGATCATGCAACATTTTTACGCCAACAAAATAATGTAAAAATGTTTGTAAATGTCTCCAATTGTTCTTGCATTAGGACCCTCAGTTTTGTCATGATTACAGGCCTAGGTATAAAAACGTCATTAGCTTTATCTCTGTACTGTTCTTTGATGCATTAGATATACTGTTAATAATGTTTCATACATGTGTTATCTTTTACAGAAAACTGATGAGAACGAGGATGCTCTGATAAAACCAAATCCTTCTGATGATATCATCATTGCCTAAAGAGTGGTAAAATCCACTGATCTAAGGGATAGTTGTAAAATCATATAATGTAAGGGGAAAGCAGTTGGATTATAATTTTCTTTTTAAAGGCTGGGATATATGCATGTTGGTGCCAACCTTAGCATTGTGTTTAGTATTATACAGGGTTGAGCGAACCCGAACTGTAAAGTTCGGGTTCGTACCGAACTTTTGGATTTTTGGACCCCAGACCTGAACCCGAACATTTCTGTAAAAGTTCGGGTTCAGGTTCGGTGTTTGGCGCTTTCTTGGCGCCTTTTGAAAGCGTCATACTACTTGCCCAAAGAGGCCATTACAGCCATGCCTACTAATGGCATGGCTGTGATTGGCCAGGCTCTATATAAGCTTGAGTCACGTAGCGATGCATGTCACTCTCACTGCTGTTACAAGTATAGGGAGAGGATGCTGCTGGTCTTTCAGGGAGAGAATAGGAGAGAATCTAACTCAGCGATCTACCTACAAATAGTTGTGTGGGTGCAGGACACAATCGTTTTACCCTGCCCTTAGGCCATTGACCCAAAAAAAAACAACTTTTATAATTCTGTTAGTTAGGTGGGTGGCAGCGGCGGTGGCCATTTTATGCAAGCTCAGTGCACCAGGACTGCATCTGAGCTTTTGGGACATTGCAAATCACCATTTTTGGGGGGCAAACATCTGGATTAGTCAGTGTGCAATTTAAAGTAGAAATACACCCATCATTTTCTGGGGTTTTAAAAACACACAATTTTGTTTCAAAAAACAGTATTTTCCTGTTCTGCATGTGTTAAATTCAAGTGTAATATATACATATTTCTGTTAGCAAAAAAACACAATTTTGGTAATCTACAACAGGGATGTCAAACTCGTGGCCCTCCAGCTGTTGCAAAACTACAACTCCCATCATGCCTGGGCATACTACAGCTATCAGGGAATGATGGGAGTTGTAGTTTTGCAACATCTGGAGGGCCATGAGTTTGACATCCATGATCTACAACATCTTGATTAGTCAGTGTGCAATTTAAGCTAGAAATACACCTATCATTTTCTGGGGTTTGAAAAACGCACTTTTTTTTTAAGAAAAAACACTATTTTAGGCCTTGCAGCATCAGCGCGTGTGAAATTACAGGCTTATATACTGCTGTCAAATTCAGCTGTTAAACAAACACTCGTTTGGGCACAAAAAATTTAGTTGGCAGCCTTTGATGCAGATGTCATTGTGAGATACACCCATAATACATTTGGGTTACATTCAGAGATTTTAAATGCCGCCATTTGGTGCACCAATATTGAATTCAGGCCTACACTGGTTCAGGCCCTGTGAGATACCCCCTCTACATACAGGGGTTTGAATTAGGCATTTGAAATACAGCCATTTGAAATACAGCCATTTGAAATACAGCCATTTTGTGCAAAGATATATTTACTTTAGGCCTACAGTGGTTCAGGCCCTGTGATATACTCCCTCTACATACAGGGGTTTGAATCAGGCATTTAAAATACAGCCATTTGAAATGCAGCCATTTTGTGCAAATAAATATTTACTTCAGGCCTACACTGGTTTAGGCCCTGTGAGATACCCCCTCTACATACAAGGGTTTGAATCAGGGATTTGAAATACAGCCATTTTAAATACAGCCATTTTGGGCAAAGATATATTTACTTCAGGCCTACAGTGGTTCAGACCATGTGAGATACTCCTTCTACATTCAGGGATTTGAAATACAGCCATTTGAAATACAGCCATTTTGTGCAAAGATATATTTACTTCAGGCCCACAGTGGTTCAGACCATGTGAGATACTTCCTTTACATACTGTCATTCTATTCTACTATTAATTAAACACCCATTTAGGGCAAGATCCTAAATTTTAAAAATATGAGGAGAGCGTCAAATAAGGGACCTGGCCCAGGTCGTGGTGCTGCTGGTGGAGCTCCTGTTGCAGGGAGAGGTTGTGGTCGATCTGTGCCAGCTACACGCACAAGTGAAACCCCTTCCTCAGGTGCGAGTAGGCGACAAAACCTGCAGCGGTATTTGGTCGGGCCTAATGCTGCGTTACGAATGGTGAGGCCTGAACAAGTACAGGCGATAGTAGATTGGGTTGCTGACAGTGGATCCAGTTCCTTCACATTGTCTCCCACCACAGTTGGCACCTGCAGCCGATGTCTATCAGTCTTTCACCTAACCCCCTTGCAAAATAGACAAGCAGCCTGAGCCATGCAGCAGTCTCTTCTGCTTTTTGATGACTCTGTTAGCAGGGTTTCCCAGGGCCATCCACCTAGCCCTGCCCCAGAAGTGGAAGAGATTTAGTGCACCGATGCCCAACCACTTATCTTTCAAGATGAGTACATGGGAGGACCATCGCAGCATGTCTCGGATGATGACGAAACACAGGTGCCAACTGCTGGGGCTTTTGAAAGTGTGCAGACCGACAAGGAAGGCAGGCGTGAAGACTGGGTGGAAGATGATGTGGAGGACGATGAGGTCCTCGACCCCACATGGAATCAAGGTCATGCGAGTGACCTATGTAGTTCGGAGGAAGAGGCGGTGGTCGTACAGAGCCACCAGCACAGCAGAAGAGGGAGCAGGGTGCAAAAGCAGAGCGGCCGTCCTCTAGACAGTACGCCTTTTACTGCCTACTGCAGCGAGGGACTGAACACACCAAAGCCAGCTCCAAGGAGTTCCCTGGCGTGGCAGTTCTTCAGACAATGTGCTGACGACAAGACACAAGTGGTTTGCACGCTGTACAATGAGAGCCTGAAGCGAGGCATAAACGTTCTCAACCTGAGCACAACCTGCATGACCAGGCATTTAAGTGCAAAGCACGAGCTGCATTGGAGTAGACACCTCAAAAACCAAGAAAGGTCTCTGGCTCCTCCTGCTTCTTCTTCTGCTGCAGTTGCGGCCTCTTCATCCACCTCTGGAGTGACAGTGCCAACTAGCACCCTGCAAACAGAGGATCTGCCAGCAACACCAACACCTGGGTCACCAAGCATCTCCACAATGTCCCGCGGAAGCGTTCAGCTCTCCATATCACAAACACTGGAGAGAAAGAGGAAGTACCCCCCTACCCACCCGCGATCCCTAACCCTGAATGCCAGCATTTCTAAATTACTTGCCTTTGTAATGCTGTCATTCCGTCTGATGGAGATGGATAGTTTTAAAGGCCTTATGGCGGTGGCTGTCCCACAGTACGTCGTGCCCAGCTGCCGCTACTTTTCAAGGCGAGCCATCCCTTCCCTTCACAACCAAGTAGGGGAAAAAATCTGGTGTGCACTGCGCAACGCCATCTATGGCAAGGTGCACCTGACTACGGATATGTGGACCAGTAAGCATGGTTATATCTCCATAACAGCACACTGGGTAAATGCAGTGGTAGCTGGGCCTGAGGCAGCAGGCAGTTTTAAAACTTATCTCTTTGGGTGACAAACCCCACACCGTGCAGGAGCTTTGGACAGGCCTTGAACAAAAGACCAATGAGTGGTTTGTGCCAGTCAGCCTCAAGCCCGGCCTGGTGGTGTGCGATAATGAGCAAAATCTCGTAGCAGCTCTGGGACTAGCCGGTTTGATGCACATGCCTTGCCTGGTGCATGTGCTGAATTTGGTGGTGCAGAGATTCCTTAAAAATTACCCCGATATATCAGAGCTGCTGCATAAAGTGCGGGCAGTCTGTGCGCGCTTTCGGCGTTCTCACCCTGCTGCTGCTCACCTGTCAGTGCTGCAGCGTAACTTAGGCCTTCCCGCTCACCGCCTCATATGCGACGTGCCCACAAGGTGGAACTCAACTTTGCACATGCTGGCCAGACTGTGCGAGCAGCAGCAGGCGATAGTGGAGTTTCAGCTGCAGCACGCACGGGTGAATCGCTTGGCGGAACAGCACCACTTCACCACCAATGACTGGGCCTCCATGCGAGACCTGTGTTCCTTGTTGCACTGTTTCCAGTACTCCACCAACATGGCCAGTGCTGATAACGCTGTTCTCAGTGTTACTATCCCACTTCTATGCCTCCTTGAAAAAACGTGCCTGGCGATGATGGAAGAGGATGTGGCACAGGAGGAGGAGGAGGAGGAAGAGGGATCATTTCATATGGTTTCCAGCCAGTCATTCCCAAGTGGCTCCAAGGGTGGGTTCCTGCACCCACACACCCAATGTACACAATTGTCCAGCCAGGGCACAGTTCTGGAGGATGACGAGGTGAAGGATGAGGAGGAGGAGATGGAGGAGGAGGAGGAGGAACCATGTTGACAGCAGGGTGGCACCCAGACCAGCTCATGGCCATCACTGGTGCGTGGATGGGGGGATACAGAGGACACAGACGATACACCTCCCACAGAGGACAGCTTTTCGCTGCCTCTGGGCAGCCTGGCACACATGAGCGATTACATGCTGCAGTGTCTCCGCAACGACCGCCGAGTTGCCCACATTCTAACTTGTGCTGATTACTGGGTGGCCACGCTGCTGGATCCTCGTTACAAGGACAACGTACCGTCCTTAATTCCATCACTGGAGCGTGATTGTAAGATGTGCGAGTACAAGCGCACGCTGGTAGACGCGCTGCTGGTGGCATTCCCACCTGACAGCGGGGGCACAGTGGAAGTACAAGGCGGAGGCAGAGGATGAGGAAGAGGTCGCCAACGCAGCTGGGGCACCGCCAGCACCTCAGAAGGCAGGGTTAGCATGAAATGTGGAAAAGCTTTGTCAGCACGCCACAACAACCAGCACCACTAGCTGATATGGAACGTCTTAGCAGGAGGCAGCATTTCACCAACATGGTGGAGCAGTATGTATGCACACGCCTACACTTACTGAATGACGGTTCTGCTCCCTTCAACTTCTGGGTCTCCAAATTGGGCACATGGCCTGAGCTTGCCCTTTACGCCTTGGAGGTTCTGGCCTGCCCTGCAGCCGGTGTATTGTCTGAACGTGTGTTTAGCACGACTGGAGGGGTTATATTTCCCAATGTTTTGGGGTGTACCATAATTTTAAAAAATAAAAAATAATTTTTAAACCAAAAAGCAGTGTATGCTACCTCCACCGCCACTTCCACCTACACCGCCACATCCACCGCCTCCTCAACCTCCTACTCCATATGGACCTGGTCCTCCTAGATCAAGATAATTTATTAATTTTTTTACGAATTTTATGTTATTTAACGTCACTTCCCTATCCACATTTATTTGCAGAGCACTTGCCATGCTGTTAACCACATTTTGACGCCATTTGCAGCGCTCAAAAGTTCGGAACCCTATTAACTTCAATGGGGTTCGGGGTCAAGTTCGGGTCCCGAACTCAAACTTTTTTCCAAAGTTCGGCCGAACCCTTCGAATCCAAACATCCAGGTGTCCGCTCAACTCTAGTATTATACCATATAATCACATAAGATGATTACAGAATGTACACTGCAGAATACACCTACCCTGCCATACCACTGAATCATTCCTCTCCATGTCATGGAATCCAGTGTGGTTCATTTCCACTAGTCTGGTGTTTCTGATTATGTAGCATTTCTGTTTTGTCATAATCAAATATATAATTGTTACTTGCCTCTTGTTTCGCTACATACTGATGTGTAATCACACTACATAATAAAGCAAATCTCCATTTCACGTGCCTTTTAATTTTTGCCATTAATTTAAAGAACCAATTTTTATGATTAGGACTAGAGATGAGCAAATCAGTCTGACAAACCAGGTTCATTATAATCTTTCCAAAATGTCATCCGCCAGACGAACCTGAAGATTTTCAGGTTCGCTTCGGACAAATCCAGTAAAACAGCATGCAGCACCATTTTACTGAACATGTTGGTTGGAAAAAGCATGAGGGAGCAAGAAAGATGCTCACTTGACCCTGAATGGTAGTGGGGGGGTGGGGAGGCTTGCCATGATTGGCTCATCCAGGCTGTCAACCTGTGAGCCAATCAGTTCTTCAGCAGGCAAGGAGGTGTCCTAGCAGAACGAGCAGATTGTCATTCTGTGTTGAGCTGTGAATGAGTGTGGATGGGTCTATGCTATATCTGACAGAAACCGATTTTGGGGACAGTGGACAGTCGCAATCAAGCTTCTCATCTAGTGTCAGGGACAGTGAAGGGAAAGGCTAGAAATAAGAATAATTGGGAAATAGGGAAAGCTGTGAAGTGAGAAGTGAGGAGCTTAGACTGAGTTTGCCTGGCAGCTGTCACGATTAGTGTGGGGGAAAAACTCCACACTAAATACAGGAGGGCCTGGAAACTAGGGAAGGAACATGTCACCTCCTAAACAACCCTAATCTGGGCCCTAACTACCTATCAATATGAATAGATCTTTAAGATAGGAATATTTATATGCTGGATACCTAGGCCCTTATATCCCTATAAGGCCCTGGAATGAGGTTAGGACCAGAGACGACCCATTCCTCCCCAGATGGATGAATGGAAGTCTGTCTCAGGCATAGATATAAACATGGAATGTAACAAACACAAAACAATAAGAAAAGACAAGACTTATCTGAAAGTAGAAAACTGGCAACTCCAGAAGCACCATAGAGTACAACCGACCAGCTACTTAGAAGGCAGGAAGAAAATCTATAAACCACACCTCCAAGAGTGAGAAGCCGCTACTTATGGGAAAAGTTAATTACCAACAAGCAACACCTGAAACGAGGGGTGTGGCATTCACCAAAACACAGACACAATAAGATCCACAGTGAAGTTGTCAATTTAACCCACAAGTTGCCAGTCTCTCTGATCTCCTGGTACCTGCCACGGGAATATCCATGACAGCAGCAGGGCCTTAGTTAGAGGTCATGCTGCCCTAGGTTCTGTGGTTAAATACCCTGATAAAGGTATGCACCTTGGGAGGTTTCTACTAAATATGTCCCTCTTCTGGAGCAAGTAAACATGACGCCAGTTGCAGTTAAGCAAAAAGGACATGGAGTCCCCTTTGTGGATGGTAATGTTAGTACCCATGGTAGGATTGCCAGATGATTGTTCCTACCTGGATATGGTTGGATCCCAGATGATCTCAGTGAAGTGGTCCGAAGCAGTGCAAAAAGGGGTAGTTGAACTTGGATAATGACTAAGTAGAATAAATGGAGTCCAGACTCATAGTAACGCTTAACACAGCTCTACTTGGCATAAATAGTAATCAAAACAGTTTCCAAACTGTATCTTGGTCATCAGTAGGTATTGGCTTAATCTGGCAAGCAAATACTTCTCTGCAACAATCTTAGCTCTTCTATGCTAGCTGGAGTAAATAGGAACTTTCCTCTTCTGCTGGAACTTAGTCTGTCTCTTTATTTAATCCTAAGAATTTCTTGTTTGGAGTACCTCAAGCTCACTTATGCTTGGGTGTTCACAACCTCCAGTGATAAGGCTGGCGTAGGACTAACAGAACCCGTCCAGACAGGACCAGGCCTGCTGCCTTCCCCTAGCTGGGGTTAAGTCAGACAAACTCCTCACACAACCTCTCCCCACGAGGGGGTAGGGTAGACTGACCTACTCACTAACTAAACTCCTCCCTCTCTACAGAGGGCTGGAATGGAACTAGGAGGTTCCTCTCCAGGGAAACTAACCTTGCCAATGTTGCGGCCATCTGCTGGTAGACCAGGCAATTAAATGAACATAACAGTTTCATGAACATAAATATGCACATTATGAGAAGATGACATGAAGCACATTAGGTGATATAAATTAGCACATAGGAGAAAGTAGCAAGGTGGCAAAAGGAGTGGTAATAGCACATTACATTCCCCTTTACTTAACAGGCAAGCAACCCTTGGCTTGTGCTCGGGGTATTCAAAAGATAAATACCAACATACAGTCAGGTCCATAAATATTGGGACATTGACACAATTCTAACATTTTTGGCTCTATACACCATCACAATGCATTTGAAATGAAATGAACAAGATGTGCTTAACTGCAGACTGTCAGCTTTAATTTGAGGGTATTTACATCCAAACCAGGTGAACGATGTAGGAATTACAACTGTTTGCACATGTGCCTCCCGCTTGTTAAGGAACCAAAAGTAATGGGACAGAATATTAATTATAAATCAAACTTCCACTTTTTAATACTTGGTTGCAAATCCTTTGCAGTCAATTACAGCCTGAAGTCTGGAACGCATAGACATCACAAGACGCTGGGTTTCATCCCTGGTGATGCTCTGCCAGTCCTCCACTGCAACTGTCTTCAGTTTCTGCTTGTGCTTGGGGCATTTTCACTTCAGTTTTGTCTTTAGCAAGTGAAAGGCATGCTCAATCGAATTCAGGTCAGGTGATTGACTTGGCCATTGCATAACATACCACTTCTATCCCTTAAAAAAACTCTTTGGTTGCTTTTGCAGTATGCTTTGGGTCATTGTTCATCTGCACTGTGAAGCGCCGTCCAATGAGTTCTGAAGCATTTGGTTGAATATGAGAAGATAATATTGCCCGAAACACTTCAGAATTCATCCTGCTGCTTTTGTCAGCACTCACATCATCAATAAATACAAGAGAACCAGTTCCATTGGCAGCCATACATGCCTACGCCATGACACTACCACCACTATGCTTTACTGATGAGGTGGTATGCTTAGGATCATGAGCAGTTCCTTTCCTTCTCCATACTCTTCTCTTCCCATCACTCTGGTACAAGTTGATCTTTTTTTCATCTGTCTATAGGATGTTGTTCCAGAACTGTGAAGGCTTTTTTAGATGTCATTTGGCAAACTCTAATCTGGCCTTCCTGTTTTTGAGGTTCACCAATGGTTTACATCTTGTGGTGAACCCTCTGTATTCACTCTGGTGAAGTCTTCTCTTGATTGTTGACTTTGACACACATACACCTACCTCCTGGAGAGTGTTCTTGACCTGGCCAACTGTTGTGAAGAGTGTTTTCTTCACCAGGAAAGAATTCTTCGGTCATTCACCACAGTTGTTTTCTGTGGTCTTCCAGGTCTTTTGGCGTTGCTGAGCTCACCAATGCGTTCCTTCTTTTTAAGAATGTTCCAAATAGTTGTTTTGGCCGTGCCTAATGTTTTTTCTATCTCTCTGATGGGTTTGTTTTGTTTTTTAAGCCTAATGATGGCTTGCTTCACTGTTAGTGACAGCTCTTTGGATCTCATCTTGAGACTTGACAGCAAAAGATTCCAAATGCAAATAGCACACTTGAAATGAACTCTGGACCTTTGATCAGCTCATTGTAATTGGGATAATGAAGGAATAACACACACCTGGCAATGGAACAGCTGAGAAGGCAATTGTCCCATTACTTTTGGTTCCTTAACAAGTGGGAGGCACATATGCAAACTGTTGTAATTCCTACACCGTTCACCTGATTTGGATGTAAAAACCCTCAAATTAAAGCTGACAGTCGGCAGTTAAAGCACATCTTGTTTGTTTCATTTCAAATCCATTGTGGTGGTGTATAGAGCCAAAAATGTTAGAATTGTGTCGATGTCCCAATATTTATGGACCTGACTGTGTGTGTGTGTATATACTCTCAGGGTATCGCATAAATATAAAGTGCTGCAATATAAGACATATGTTACCATCCAATATGGCAACGGCTACCAACAGGGTCTCTGCCCGAATAAGTAGGGTGTCCGAGAACAGTTTCCCTCTCAAGTATAACCAGAGAGCCAAATTAGTGTGCATTAAGCGATCATTACAGACCAACTTTGAAGTATCCTGGCCATGAACATTAAAGGAAGCGCAGGGGTGCCTTTATTCTGTTATCCCACCACTATGCAATGAGAACGCCTGCAAACAGAAGGGTGGCTTTATCCTGTATTTACTTCCGGCAACAAGGTCTAATTATGCTTTACGCTTTGTCACCTTAATGATTGAAACAGGTAGTAAAAAATGTTTCCTAAGCCTGGTGCACTAGGCCTTATAGGACTAAGAGGATTGGAAAAACCTAAAACACTCCAATAATTCTGTAATTTAGGAGGAGATACATTTTCTCCTACAACTCCATACAGACATAATAGCAGCAGGTTAACGTTGTTAAGTTTGCTTGGAACATAACCACTTGGCTTAAGACCATTAGTTCTACATGTACTTACTTTGCTTAGCACAATACCATTTTGTTTAAGGCCAATAGTTTGAGTTGTACTCAGAGGCAAACAATTGTGAGTAATCAAAGATAGGACGTGCTTGCTTCGAACGTACCAGCCGCACTCAGAGGCAGTCCATTGCGAGCAATGAAGTAAGGTGCTGACCACATGGCTAATAATATAAATGCATAAGTTGTACCATAAGTGCAGAATAAAACATATTGTGGCACCTGTAAAAGAATGCATACAATAGGCACATTTCTTGAACATTGCTGAAAATGTAAAAACATTTTTTTTTAATAATGCAAATAGTGCAATAACTGAATAGTGCAAATAATCACATTAGAGTCTCTTCTGATCTTGAAGACAAAGCGCATTACACTGTCACTTTAAGTGCAATAAAAGTTCTTGTAATTCCAAGGGAAATGAGGTAATAAAGTTATTTGTAATCCACAAGGCACAAAGTAATTTGTAATCCACATGGGTAGTAGAGTCATTGGTAATCCACATGGGCAATAGTGTAGCAGCACAGGTCATGAGAACCATTAGCAACAGGCTCCCAAACAACCTGAAAAGGGGGGAAAAAGAGAATAAAGCTAGGTGGCGCTGTTGAGCACAACTTGGAGATAATGACCACTGGGGAAAGTCCTTACTGCACATGAATAGACGAGTGAGGCTAGTAAATTGCAACCTATAAAAACGACAAGAAAACCTGGCCAACAGGCTCTCACCGTGCAGGATCAGTCCATGTCGTGGCTCCCAGAGTCAATGGTGTTTTTTTCTTTTTTAAAGAGATAGTGCAGTGTCCCACATATGTGTGTAAAAGGGACGCTTTAAACATCTGCCTATTTATCTAATTTACTTGCAATGTATGGTATTTCCTATTATCAGGCTGGCAATGTCATTACACCCATTTGCCCCTAGGTGGTGCTGGCGCCACTCATTTATATAGCTTGGGGTGTGTCTAGCTCAGGGCATTCCAGTGTAGTAGAGTGTAGTGTAGTGTATTGTAGAGAGGAAAGCAAGTGTATGGAGGAGAGAAATAGGCCTTATCCACTATATACAGACGTGGACAAAATTGTTGGTACCCTTTGGTCAATGAAAGAAAAAGTCACAATGGTCACAGAAATAACTTTAATCTGACAAAAGTAATAATAAATTAAAATTCTATAAATGTTAACCAATGAAAGTCAGACATTGTTTTTCAACCATGCTTCAACAGAATTATGTAAAAAAATAAACTCATGAAACAGGCATGGACAAAAATGATGGTACCCCTAGAAAACACAGAACATAATGTGACCAAAGGGACATGTTAATTCAAGGTGTGTCCACTAATTAGCATCACAGGTGTCTACAACCTTGTAATCAGCCATTGGGCCTATATATATGGCTCCAGGTAATCACTGTGTTGTTTGGTGATATGGTGTGTACCACACTCGACATGGACCAGAGGAAGCAAAGGAAAGAGCTGTCTCAAGAGATCAGAAAGAAAATTATAGACAAGCATGTTAAAGGTAAAGGCTATAAGACCATCTCCAAGCAACTAGATGTTCCTGTGAGTACAGTTGCACATATTATTCATAAGTTTAAGATCCATGGGACTGTAGCCAACCTCCCTGGACGTGGCCGCAGGAGGAAAATTGATGACAAATCTAAGAGACGGATAATCCGAATGGTAACAAAAGAGCCTAGAAAGACTTCTAAAGAGATTCAAGGTGAACTTCATGCTCAAGGAACATCAGTGTCAGATCGCACCATCCGTCGTTGTTTGAGCCAAAGTGGACTACATGGGAGACGACCAAGGAGGACACCATTGTTGAAAACGAATCATAAAAAAGCAAGACTGGAATATGCCAAACTACATGTTGACAAGCCACAAAGCTTCTGGGAGAATGTCCTGTGGACAGATGAGACAAAAATCGAAGTTTTTGCCAAGGCACATCAGCTGTATGTTCACAGACGAAAAAATGAAGCATATCAAGAAAAGAACACTGTCCCTACTGTGAAACATGGAGGAGGCTCTGTTATGTTCTGGGGCTGCTTTGCTGCGTCTGGCACAGGGTGTCTTGAATCTGTGCAGGGTACAATGAAATCTCAAGACTATCAAGGAATTCGAGAGAGAAATGTACTAGCCAGTGTCAGAAAGCTTGGTCTCAGTCGCAGGTCATGGGTCTTGCAACAGGACAATGACCCAAAACACACCGCTAAAAACACCCAAGAATGGCTAAGAGGAAAAAATTGGACTATTCTAAAGTGGCCTTCTATGAGCCCTGACCTCAATCCTATTGAGCATCTTTGGAAGGAGCTGAAACATGCAGTCTGGAAAAGGCACCCTTCAAACCGGACACAACTGGAGCAGTTTGCTCATGAGGAGTGGGCCAAAATACCTGCTGAGAGGTGCAGATGTCTCATTGACAGTTACAGGAAGCGTTTGATTGCAGTGATTGCCTCAAAAGGTTGCGCAACAAAATATTAAGTTAGGGGTACCATCATTTTTGTCCATGCCTGTTTCATGAGTTTATTTTTTTACATAATTCTGTTGAAGCATGGTTGAAAAACAATGTCTGACTTTCATTGGTTAACATTTATAGAATTTTAATTTATTATTACTTTTGTCAGATTAAAGTTATTTCTGTGACCATTGTGACTTTTTCTTTCATTGACCAAAGGGTACCAACAATTTTGTCCACGTCTGTAGCTGCAATTTATTTCCTCTGGTACCTGATCAATTCTGGAGAGGAAAAATTTGTAGTTCTAGCAAGTTAGCAGGGCCGTCTAACACGGGGCAAAAGGGGCAGCTGTCCCGGGCCCAGTTGCTCCTGGGGGGTCCAAGGCAGCTGCCTCTTGAGCCCCGCTGGCCACTGGTGACAGGGCACAGGGAGATGAGCGCTTCCATTGTGGAAGCACTCATCTCCATAGTCATCTGTATCACTGTCTTCAGGACAGCGATACAGATGAAAGTGTAGGGGGCGGCTTCCTTCCCCGTTCCTCTGATAGGCCTGAGCCGTACAGCACGGGACACAGGCCAGAAGAGGCCTACATCTCATTGCTGCTAGCGCCTGCCTGATGAAGGTAAGTATAAGTGTTTTTATATGGTACTACTACTGGCACATGATTGGGTGGCATCTATGGGGGCACCTGTTACTGGCACATAATTGGGGGACAGCTATTGGGGCACCTGTTACTGGCACAGGATTGGGGAGCAGCTATTGGGGCATCTGTTACTGGCACAGGATTGGGGAGCATCTATGGGGGCACATGGTACTGGCACAGGATTGGGGGAATCTATGGGGGCACTTGTTACTGGCACAGGATTGGGGGGCATCTATGGGGGCACTTGTTACTGGCACATGATTGGGGCACCTATGGGAGCACTTGTTATTGGCACATTATTGGGGGGTGATCTAGATAGTTTAATAGTAGAAATCCACTCTCATCAAACTTTGTGTAAGTACAGGCACATCTCTCAACCGCAGTCAGAGTCAGACACAGGTGTTACCATTTTGAGTTCTTCTGAGCATTTCCCCCTCCTCCACAGTCTGCCCACCTTTTATTTAGTCACAGTAACAATAGAAAAGGGGCTGGCCCATTACCCGACCACTTATTTCATGTAACAAGGATGCAGGAAGTGATGGCATACAGGAAGTCAAGACACCATCATTTAGAATAACGTAGCCCGCTAACAAACACATGTATCCTATAACCACTGGAGTTAACTTTATTCAAAATGCGATGAAAGAGAATGAATAAGTAGCGGCACTCACCAGTGTGATGAAAGAAAACGGGTACTTTATTCCAGGTAGCAGGGGGCAGACAAATCTTATGTACGCATAGAGAGAAACGGCCGTTTCGCGCTAGCAAGCGCTTCCTCAGGCTCTGCGTCGGTGCATGTATTGCACGTCACCCTTTTAAATAGCGGCACTGGCGGTTGTCAGTGCAGTCGACAACACAGCTGTGCCTTCATTAAAAGCAAATACAAAGGTACATACAACAAAAAAACAACAAATATCAAGCGGTGCAATGTTGCAATATATAGTAAAAGTAACTCTGGTGTTGCGTGGCTACAAAAAGGAACTTAAATCGTTCCTATCATTTAGATCCAGCTCACCCAGAGCCTGGGTCCGTAGGATCCACCTAGCTTCCCTCTGCAGGAGGAGACTGTGTCTATCTCCCCCCTGCAGAGGGGTAGACACAGTTTCCAGCACCGTGAAGGAGATACAATCAATACTGCCTCCATGTGCATTTCTAATATGTTCTATCAATCTCGGGCAACCTTTTCCTGTTTTAACAGAATTGAAGTGTTCTCTTACTCTTTCGAACATACACCTGATTGTTTTCCCAACAAAGAATCACCCACAGTCGCAGAGTAGTAAATAAACTACATAAGTGCTCCTGCAGTTAATAAAACTATTGATTCTATGTTGGGTACCACCAAACTGCACATACTTCTTTTGGGAGTTATATGAACACAGAGAGCAGGTACCACATCGAAAATTGCCTTTAGGAATATTATTCCTAAGCTAATTACTATTTTTGATAGTCTGGAACCTGCTTCTTACAAGCCTGTCCTTATTTGTGTGGCTTCTTCTGAAAGATATGATGGGCTTCTGCTCTGTGAGTTGATTCAAGGTTGCATCTCTCTTCAAAATATCCCAATTTTTATGTATAACTGAACGTATACGTTCTGTCATAGGGCTATATTTAAAGGAGAATGCAAACCTTGATTCCCCTCTAGTAGACCCGATCAGTTTTTTTCTTCCTCTTCTCTCTCTACCTCCATTGCTCCTTAATAAATCCTCCTGGGAGAAAGATTGCTCTACTCTCTTCATATCTTTATTGAGCAGATCCTCTGGATAACCTCTGGCCAGTAGTCGCTGTCTCAAATCTGATGCTTGTTTTTGGTATCCACTATCCCTACTTTTAATTCGCCTGATGAGTCTGATGAACTGGCCGTATGGTACGGCCTTTTTAACATTCCATGGATGGAAGCTGTCGTAGTGGAGCAAGGAGTTGGTTGCCGTGGGCTTACAAAAGCCCTCCGTGACCAACTCATCGCTCTCAGCCACGAGAGCCACATCCAGGAATTCTAGACTCTTGCCTCCAAAATTTAGGGTAAATGTCATTCCCATGTCATTTGTGTTGAGATATTTGACAAAATCGTCGCATTGAGTTTCTGTACCCTCCCACACTATAAAGACATCATCCACAAAGCGTAGATACGCCTTCAACATAGGTAAAAATTAGTGGTGGAGTATATATACTTATCCTCCAACCTGACTAGGTACATATTTGCGAACGTACAGGATACGGGGGTCCCCATAGCCGTACCCAGCCTTTGCCTGTACCATTCACCTCCAAACTGAAATGCATTGTTAGTTAAAATAAACTCAAGTGCCTCACCAATGAAATCACAAAAAATCTGACTTTTTCCAAGGTTGGCAACGATGTCAAGGACCGCCTCTACACCTTCATAATGTGGGATGCGGGTGAAGAGGCTTTCCACATCGAGAGATACCAACTGGTACCCTTCCTGCCAGTGTAATTCCTTAAGGGCCAGTAAGAAATCATTGGTATCTCTAAGGTAAACAGGAGCGCTTATCAAAGCTGGCCTCAAAAGCCAGTCAACATATTTGGATAAAGGTTCAGTCATTGAGCCAATCCCCTTGACGATGGGGCGTCCCGGGGGGTGGCTCAGCGACTTATGAACCTTTGGTAAAAAAAATGCCAGGACGGTCTAGCTGGAGATGACGGGACAAGCTTGTCCAACATGTTCTTAGGGAGAAAATCTGCCTCTATGTATTTAGTGACGAGGGACCTAAGCAATGCTGGGTACTGGGTATGGGGTCCCCCCGCATCCTCTCGTAAATTCGAGAATCCCCTAATTGTCTTAGGGCTTCCCCTATATAATAATCTCTAGACATGAGAACTATATTGCCCCCCTTGTCCGCCGGCTTCACCACCACATCACCTCTAGAGCTCAGCCACTGAAGAGCTTTGTTCTTCTTAGAACTAATATTAGGTTGTGCTGAGGAATATATGACAGCCCTAATATCTCTCATGACTTGATGCTTATATATGTCGATGCTGCTGCCGGCGGGCATAGGGGGGCAAAAGGTGGATTTGACTCCACCTCTAAAAGGATCCAAGAGGGCATCACCTGTAGAATCTAGAGCATTGTCACTACCCATGAGGAATTCGAGGCAGGCTAATTCGTCTGTATCAAATCTGGTGGATATATGAAATCCTAGGGGGTCGGGAACTAGGGGGATCTCTCCCTGTGTTTGCACAACTTTTTGGGGTGTATCCCTAAACAATTTATGTAACTGGAGTTTGCGGGTGGCCTTGAACAGGTCTAATTCGAATGGAACAACATCAAATTGTTCAGTTAAACTATAACCCAGTCCTTTGCTAAGGACCTTAATGCACCCAGGAGGTAGTACATGGTCTGTGAGGTTAATGACCAAGTTCTCATCAGGCGGTGGGCAGGTGGTTACTTCCGCCAGGACACTTGCTTCTTCTCCCTCTCTGACTTTCTGACTCCTTTTCTTCTTGGTCTTTCTGCGACCCCGTCTGATCTTTTTCCTAAAGGGTCACTTGTCTCTCCTTCGGTGCCCACCATAGCTTGATTGGTCTCGTCTGACACGCTGTAGTCAGAATCCGTAGTCCAGTAATAATTACTCCGTGACCAACTCAGAAGAAAAGACGGATTGGTCTTTTCTTCTGTTTTCTGAACTTTTTGCCTACGTTCCAGTCAAAAATATGGCCAGACTCCGATTTTTTGTGATTTCATTGGTGAGGCGCTTGAGTTTATTTTAACTAACAATGCGTTTCAGTTTAGAGGTGAATGGTACAGGCGAAGGCTGGGTACGGCTATGGGGACCCCCGTATCCTGTACGTTCGCAAATATGTACCTAGCCAGGTTGGAGGATAAGTATATATACTCCACCACTAATCCATTTTTACCTAGGTTGAAGGCGTATCTACGCTTTGTGGATGATGTCTTTATAGTGTGGGAGGGTACAGAAACTCAATGCGACTGATTTTGTCAAATATCTCAACACAAATGACATGGGAATGACATTTACCCTCAATTTTGGAGGCAAGAGTCTAGAATTTCTGGATGTGGCTGTCGTGGCTGAGGGCGATGAGTTGATCACGGAGGGCTTTCGTAAGCCCACGGCGACCAACTCCTTGCTCCACTACGACAGCTTCCATCCATGGAATGTTTAGAAGGCCGTACCATACGGCCAGTTCATCAGACTCATCAGGCGAATTAACAGTAGAGATAGTGGATACCAAAAACAAGCATCAGATTTGAGACACCGACTACTGGCCAGAGGTTATCCAGAGGACCTGCTCGATAAAGATATGAAGAGAGTAGAGCAATCTTTCTCCCAGGAGGATTTATTAAGGAGCAATGGAGGTAGAGAGAGAAGAGGAAGAAAAAAACTGATCGGGTCTACAAGAGGGGAATCAAGGTTTGGATTCTCCTTTAAATATAGCCCTATGGCAGAACGTATACGTTCAGTTATACATAAAAATTGGGATATTTTGGGGAGAGATACAACCTTGAATGAGCTCACAGAGCAGAAGCCCATCATATCTTTCAGAAGAAGCCACACAATTAGGCTACATTCACACGTCAGTATTTTTCTATATCCCGAATTTCGGTCCGTTTTTTGCTGATCCGTTGTTCCTGAAAATGTTTCCGTATGTCATCCGTATGTCATTCGTATAAATTTCACAAAGCAAATAAAGTTGTTTGGATTTCTTTGAAAAAAAAATTTTCAAAAAAGTTAATAAGTGATTTCTGTGGGCAGGATTTAATTTCCAGGAACGGATTCCGCATGGACATACAAATGTCATCCGTTTTTTGCGGAACAATTGACTTTGTATTGTACCAGGATCCGATTTTTGCGGAAAAGAATAGGACAAGTTTTATATTTAATCGGACATGCGGAACGGAACAACGGAAACGGACAGCACACATTGTGTTTTTTTCAGGACCCATTGAAAATGAATGAGTCCAGAACTGGTCCTGATCTGTTCCGAAAAAAACGGAACAGATCAGGAAAGAAACAACGGACGTGTGAATGGAACCTTAAGGACAGGCTTGTAAGAAGCAGGTTCCAGACTATCAAAAATAGTAATTGGCTTAGGAAAATTTCGATGTGGTACCTGCTCTCTGCGTTCATATAACTCCCAAAAGAAGTATGTGCAGTTTGGTGGTACCCAACATAGAATCAATAGTTTTATTAACTGCAGGAGCACTTATGTAGTTTATTTACTACTCTGCGACTGCGGGCGATTCTATGTTGGGAAAACAATCAGGTGTATGTTCGAAAGAGTAAGGGCTGTTTCACACGAGCGGATGCCGTGCGTGACATCCGCTCCGTGAATGACAGCCAAGACCCGATGCGGACTGCAGAAGCACGGAGCATTAACATGATTGATAATGCTCCGTGCCTCTCTGTGATCTCTTTAGTCTTTACTACGAAATCACAGTGAGGTAAAGTTGTCACTGTGATTTCGTAGTAAAGAGATCACAGAGAGGCACGGAGCATTATCAATCATGTTAATGCTCTGTGCTTCTGCAGTCCGCATCGGGTCTTGGTTGTCAGTCACGGAGCGGATGCCATGCCCGGCATCTGCTCGTGTGAAACAGCCCTAAGAGAACACTTCAATTCTGTTAAAACGGGAAAAGGTTGCTCGAGATTTATAGAACATATTGGAAATGCACATGGAGGCAGTATTGATTGTATCTCCTTCACGGGACTGGGAACTGTGTCTACACCTCTGCAGGGGGGAGATAGACACCAACTCCTCCTGCAGAGGGAAGCTAGGTGGATCCTGCGGACCCAGGCTCTGGGTGAGCTGGATCTAAATGATAGGAACGATTTAAGTTCCTTTTTGTAGCCACGCAACACCAGAGTTACTTTTGTATATATTGCAACATTGCACCGCTTGCTATTTGTTTTTTTGTTTGTTGTATGTACCTTTGTATTTGCTTTTAATGAAGGCACAGCTGTGTTGTCGACTGCACTGATAACCGCCAGTGCCGCTATTTAAAAGGGTGACGCACAATACATGCGCCGACGCATAGCCTGAGGAAGCACTTGCTAGCGCGAAACGGCCATCGCTCTCTATGCGTACATAAGATTTGTCTGCCCCCTGCTACCTGGAATAAAGTACCTGTTTTCTTTCATCACACTGGTGAGTGCCGCTACGTATTCATTCTCTTTCATCTCATTTTGACAACCTCTTCACTGCCTGTAGCTGAGCACCACCGCTAGTGTGAAGATCCCGATCAGCCCACTACATATGCTCTATTGTTTTAGTTGGACTGTATACGTTACTGTGCCGCCACTGTGTCTTTCTTCTTGTTAACTTTATTCAGCCTTGCTCAGTGATCAATGCCACATAAAGTTACTATGATCCTCATGCATGTTTATTTACAGGACAACATCATTATCTCCAGCGGCTGATCAGGCGCACTAGAGACAACAAACGCACGTTCCTTTTGCATATTGTTCTCTTAACAAATGCATCCACGCCAAGCCAATAAAGCCGCGTCTTGCGCGGGGGCCCTAGCCGGCATCCATACATCAGCCAACAAAACACTGCTCTGCTGAACACATCAGTCTCCCCCGGCCCACAGCCCAGTGCTTAGCACATGGACCATTCGCCGACAGAGACCTCTGCACCCAGCAGCTGTAACAGGACATACAC